>NC_090933.1:355110569-355735569 GCF_040938575.1 Ambystoma mexicanum | reverse complement strand
TTTCAAAGCCACAGACTTTGACAGTGCTTGTTTTTAAAACACCACACAAAATGACTGACACACCATCACTTCAAGGTCTTCTTCTGTTTAAGGGTGCATGTGAGTAAATCAGCCAGGACGTTAACTCCACTACTGAGAATGTGATCTGAGAACAGCATACATCTTTTCTGTACCAAGAGACCTCTATTTTAAGTTGGTCTCTTTCCTGACATTCTCAATGGGGCGTAGAAACCAGAGTTGACAGGGGACATGTACCCTATTTCTCACTTTCCTGCAAGACTAAGGCCCTGGAAAAGGAGTTATCACTCCCCTTTTAGTGAGCAGTGGAATCAGGGCAAAGGTGCTCACTGAATTCTCTTTAATTAAATGCTGTCACACAGCCACAGGTATAGTTCAAGAGTTGGAGTCATCTCCTGTTGCTATTGAAATATCAGCGAGAAAGGCACAGGCAGGGTCTTTGGCATTTGCAAACTTCCCTGGCCATTAGTTCCTGTTAGGGTTCTGCATTCAAATGGAGCCGTGGGCACACCCATGAAGGCTATCAGTAGCATGTGGGTGACTGCAGAGAATGAGGGTGGTGTTAATACCTCTAATGTGTAAAGATGGCCTACAATGGTGATTGTGCTGTCAAGAAAACAAAACAAAATACCAGCTGGAAGAAAGAAAATGTGTTTCACATTGTCGTTGTCATTTGAATTACATGTTATTCACATATTGGGCAAACAATTATTCTGTTTGTAAAACTAGCATATTTAGGTGTTTTTTCACAATAAATATAGCAATATTGATATTGATATTGATATTTTATTTCTATCGCACTCGTACACAAGTGTTTCAGAGCGCGACAAGGCAAGGGAGGGGAACAGGGGAGAACAAAACAGCGATCTTACTAGGCCCAGTGACATTGAGAACGCGCAAGTGCATGGGAGAGCGGGAGGGTGCACGGAAGGGGGAGAAGTGGAAAGTGCGAAGCAGAGGAGAAACAGATAAATAACAATAAATAAATAATAAAGGCAACAAACAGTGGTAGTGCAGCCAGAAATTTGGAAGTGCTAGGTTTAAGGCAGCAGACAGGATAGGTCTGATAAGTGCAGGAAGAAAAAGGAGGGGGGCTGTATGGGTACAGATACAGACTTCAGTGCAAGGGGTGGCCCGGAGGCAGTGAGGGAGGGTGACAGGATGAGCAGGTATCTGGGCCCAAAAGACAGAGGGTGACCAGGTGCACGGTGCCAAGAGAGAACAGATCAGCAGGGGAGAGGGGGAGCGAAGGCAGAAGAAAAGAGGAAGGTCTTGAGGTGCTTCCGGAACCGGAGATGGTTCTCCTCAAGTTTTAAAGTGTCAGATGAGGCTGTTCCAGAGGGAGGCCCCAGCCAAAGACAGAGATCTACCCCCAGCTCGTTTCTTTGAAAAATGACTGACCCTGAGGGAGTTGGAGGTAGAGGAGCGAAGAACTCGAGAGGGGAGGTATTTGTGGAGGGATAGCTGAAGGTATTTTGGACCCAGGCCCCAGAAAGCCTTGTGGACAATGCACAGGGTTTTGAATTTAATCCTTGCATCCACTGGGAGCCAATGGAGAGATTTCAGAGGTGGAGAGATACAATCATAGGGCTTGAGGCCAAGGACAAGTCTCGCAGTCCTGTCCTTGATTAGTTGCAGAGGGCGGAGAGTAGGCAGGTAGATTTAGAAAGAGGCTGTTACAATAGTCCAAACTAGCGAGAACCAGAGCCTGGGATATCATGAGCTTCTGGGGGAAGGAGATGAAAGGCAGAGTACCTCTGAGGAGGTGCAGTAGGAAATTTGACTTTTTAGAGACCTCAGAGATGTGGGTGGAGAAGGAAAGGGTGGAGTCAAAGATGACCCCGAAGTTCTTAGCTTCGCAGGTGGGGTAGGAGGAGGGCCAAGGGAGGTCAGCCAGAGAGTGAGGGGAAAGGATGGTGAAGGTGTGCCGATGAGGAGGATCTCCGTCTTGCTGGCATTCAGACACCAATCTTGAATGGCAGTTAGGCAATCAGAGAGGAGAGAGGGAGAGGAGGTGGCAGAGGGCAGCCTGAAAATGAGTTGAGTGTCATCAGCGTAGCACTGGAAATTTGAGCAGAAAGTGGCAATGCAGTGGGCGAGAGTTGCCAGGTATTGGTTGAAAAGCCAGAGTGAGAGGTTAGACCCCTGGGGATCAACAGAGGTAGAGAGGAAGATAGATGAAAGGAAGGACCCAAGTTGGACCTGGGAGGGTTGATCTGAGAGGAAAGAGTTCAGCCAGGCCAGAGCCTGATAAGTGACACCCAGGTTTTCACAGAGACGGTTGAGCAGGATGGTATGGTTGACCATGTCGAAAGCAGAAGAGAGATTGAGGAAGATGAGGACAGAGGGAATGTTAGAGTCAAGGTTGGAGAGCAGATATTCACGGATGTTCAGGGGAGCAGTTTCCGTGATTCTGGCAGCTCTGAAGCCAGACTGGTGGACATGGAGACAGCCAACAGAATTGGAATGTAGGTTAAGCTTAGAGATGGCCAACTTTTCCAGGAGTTTGCCCAGAAAGGGAGTGATGGAAATTGGGCAATAGTTAGCTGGACAAGAAGGATCAGCTGTAGGTTTCTTGAGAAGAGGATGCACAAGGGAATGCTTCAGAAGGGAGGGGAAGGATCCTGAGGCAAAGGAGTGGTTGCAAAAATCAGCAAGGGCCAGAGCGAGGGTGTCAATGTGGTCCTTGATGGTTTTAGAGGAACAGGGATGAACCTGTTTCGACGAGGCTTTCATAGATCGGACTTGTTTAGCGACCTCGTCAGGGGAGAAAAGAGGAAAGGACAGGAAGGATGGTGGGGGGTGGCTAAAGAAGGGTCAGCAAGCGCAGATGGAGAGCGGAGGGGTGTGGGTGGAGAGGGTGGACAGAATGTCCTGGGTTTTTTAAATGAAGTGAGAGGCAAGGGCATTGCAAAGAGCCAGGGAGGCAACAGGAAGGGTAGAGACTTCAGCAGGGTCGGCCAGCCCCTTGCAGATTTTAAAGAGTTTGTCTGAGTTGTTAGATGCCGCAAAGACATGTACTTGAATGTGGACTCTCTTCTTGGTGAGGACAGAGAGTTGGTATTGCCTTTGTAGCAGGCGACAGGCCAGTTTGTCAGAGGATGAACAAGAAGTCCTCCATTTCCTCTCAGCCTCCCTACACATATGTTTAAGTGTAGCTAGGTCAGAGTCATACCAGGAATTGCACTTTGCTTAGGACTTAAAACGGATCCTCATGACAGGGGCAAGAGCATCAAGAGTATCAGAAATTAAAGAGTAGAGCAGAGACAGGGCTGTGTCAGGATGTGAGACAGCCAAAGGTGGAGGGGGGGAGAGAAAGTGGTGTCAAAAGCCTGAACTGACACACGCTTCATGGGCTGGATGTCCGAGAAGGTAGGTGGCAGTGTTGGGGTAGGCTTGGCTTGGGGGGAAAAGAGGGAGAGATGAGAGGAGAGGAGGGAGTGATCGCTCCAGGAGAGAGGAGTGGTGAGAGGGATGGAGAGGGGGAGTTCAGAGGATATCAAGATATCGAGTGTGTGCCCTGAAGAGTCAGTCGGGCCAGAGGGGAGGATGAACAGGGAGAGGGAGTTGCAGAGGTCACAGAAGAGTACAGAGGAGGAGCAAGGAGACCCTTACCAAATGTCTGTAGCAATAGCAGATTGCTGGACTTTTACTTGCTACACTCAGAATGTTAGTGTTTCTTATGCTGAGACTTTCAGGCCATCATCAATAGAATCCTTTGGACAAATGTATGCAGGAACACAAGGAATCTACTTTTGTGTGCAATGGTACAAGTGTGTGTGTAGTAACCGTTTTAAGTGCAGAATTTGAAAGTCTATACCAGATGTGTTAATACTAACACAAATAATGAGAATTTTGCATTCAAGAATGAATACGGACATAGCAACTGGTGTGCGCTTTCCAAAACCTTTTGATATACAGCAACAAGCTGAGGGCATTCATTCCTGAAATGGTCAGTTAATAAAACTACAACCAACCTGGGCATAAACCTGCAGAAAATGTTAGAAAAATGCAGCTCAGAATATAGCCTAAAAAAGTGAACTGAGAAACGCCTTTCTGAAAGAGGTGCCGTTGACAAAAATATGCTTTGTTTTGGATTACACATATTGCTCACTTCTGTGATGAAAAGCATTCCCTTGTAAAATGCTAAGTGTAAATAAATGTGCGCACACAAGAACATTTTCAAGCCAGTAAAAGTCCATTTCAAAAGACTGCAACTATTTCTAGAGCCTTTAAATGTTATTCCAGAGACTTACTTGGTGATGCTAAAGACATGCAAGACCATGCAGAGAAGTTGAAACTGTTCCCAATGTAAAAGACAAGGCCTAGACCTTTAGGCCCTGATTCATGGAATTATTTGCGTGTAAATCAGGGATTTGCGTGCCATTCTGCCTGCAAATCCCCATTCATCAAACAGGGATTTGCGGGCAGAATGGCACGCAAATACCCATTTTACACGCAAATAATTCAATGAATCAGTGCCTTAGTGTTTTTGCCACATCCCTTTGTATTTAGCAGGCCTAATGACATATTCAGAGCTATAAAACCTCAAGTAGCAATTGGAGGATTTCATCACAAGTGCTATGTTCCTGGATCTCCAGTACAGAAGAAAAATACACTTGTGTATTACAAACCTGTCATTTATTTTAAATAATCATATTTTGCATCATTTGTTTCAATTTAACCAAAATAATGTCAAATGAAGCATAGAAGCAAAGTCTCATTTAAAGTACCAGTGCATTTTGACATGATTTCTGTTCACTTTGAATAATGCTTTGATGTATTTAAAAATCAAAATGAACATGCAAGCGCTTTTGTGGATATAGCTTAGGGTAACTTGAAACAGTCAGAAAATCAACCTTTCTAAACCTAACCCGAGTTCAGGAATGTACATCACAAGACATAGGACATACATAAATATTGTAATCCATCATGTTCCAACTGGTTCTTAAAGCAAGGTCTCCTAAAGCCACTGCCAGATGCAAGCTAACAGACAACTTCAAAGAGGACTATGACATCCATCAAGCAGGCCTCCTCATAAAATCCATTTTAGTAAAAGTCACAAGATTATTCTCTGATATTCTGTGCACAGTTAAAGAAATTGTGCGTTGACATATTTTGCCATCAGGAAAGAAAAGATGCACAGGATGTATCAACAGTGACATCTGCAATCCGAAGTCAGCATTTTGTCCCTCTGGAATTGGAATAGAAAGATAAAAGATGGAATGTTTAATAAAAAATGTAAATCCTTGAAAAATAGTATCTCTGGGAGGGAACCTCTTAGGGACACACGATTAGTTACAAATCATAGATAGAAGAAATATCTTTTCAGCCCATGTAAGATTTTCATGGGTGCCAAATTTGAAGATACAAAGGGGAAAAACACTGATTTCTAATAATATCCAATTTACCAGGAGAGTTATCATTTTAAATGTATCCTCCTGATATGTAGATTACAGGGATATCGATTGCATTAATCTCGCACATCCACATCAAAAGTTGGGACACACAAACTGAATTGACATTATTCATTAGGTGTGAGTTTACTTCTCCCTTTATAGTTTTGAGACTGAAGAAAATCCACAGCTAGCCACAATGTTGGGGAGGAGCAAAGAAGCATATATATTAGCATTCACGCAGGTAGGAGGATTTGTGTGAATAGAAGATTGGGAGATTCATATTGAAGAATATTATTGGAAACAATTTAAAAGGGTAAATAAAACACCGCTGTAACTCCAAATGGGCCCTATTGACCATCCATGGTGAAATCTGGGGACTCAAAGGAAAACCTAAAATGACAAAGGCATAGGTGCAGTATTAGATATAATGTCCTGTCTCCCATTTACATTGAATATAAAGGTACATTTAATTTCCTTAAAGCCAAATGCATTTTGTATTGCGAGGCACAATTTAACACACACAGCATTTTGGTGTAACTTAAATGCAGAGCTCATTTGTAAGATTAAGCATCATTAAATAGAATCCTTGACTCATGCCGACACAGAATCACACAGGCCATAGTGTATTTGCGACACACTGTTGTCTAATGTGATATCATGCAAATTTGCTTCCACTGTGAGTCTAGCCATAAATTAGATGTTTGCACAACTGAAATTAATACAGAGAATGTATTCTATTCATAGAGAATCGTGCAAAGTATTAAACTCCTGCAGTCCCTTGCTTTGAAATGTAGTGGCAGACCTAAGTGTAATGTGACAGGGAAAGAGTATTTTAACTTTGTACATGTTACTGTAGAATAGTAAATCTCCTGCCCAAAACACATATAGACTGAAACCAGCACACACAAGCACATTGAAAACTAGGTATGCGTACACTTGCACACATATATAGATTGAAAGCAGCACACACATGTTTATTGATAATTGCCCACACATGTTTATTGGAAACTGCACAGATGTATTCTGAAGAGACTGCGCATGTGTGTTCAAAGAAGAATGCAAACATCAATGAGAGCACTATTTTCCCAATTCAAACCTGTGAGAGTCATATTCAAGTTCACCATTTTCTACGTTTAAATGGCCTACACATAGCCAATACATTCACAAAACCACACTTATGAAGGGGAAACAAGTGGAACAAACATGTATTGATATATGGCAATTTCTCAAGACATTTTATTTTGGAATTTGTTTTATATCAGGAAATGCTCTGGGTGATCGATGTATCACCTCTAGAATTATACATTTGAGCTGTTCAATATTTTGGAGATTCAATATACAGCAATATTATGCTATTTGCTTCATATCATGTCTTTGCTGAACACCACGCTATTTGACCGTATCTCGTTTTGAGATTATTCTAGAAGGTAAATTTATTGACTTTATGAGGGCCATTAAAGAACCATATTAATAGAATTTTCTTCACTTTTGGTTACCTACTTGCTCATTTTATTTATTTATTTATTTGAATTTATAAAGCGCCCAGTGGCCCGAGGGCATCGTGGCACTGTTACAGAATATTCACTTATGACATGGTACAGATAATTCATAGGCAGTGGTACAGGTAAAAAAGAAACATGACAGAGTTCCAGGGTTACATAGGAGCAGTATTAGAGGCAGTACATTTGGCAATAGACTAGTTGAAGAGATTAGTTTTTAGCACCTTCCTGAAGGTTGTGAGGGTTTGTTCATTTCTTAGGTTACGTGGGAGCGCATTCCAAGCTTTTGGTGCTAGGACTTCAAAGCTTGTGCCGCCCGCTTTGGCTCTGTTGAAGGCTGGGACGGAGAGCAAGCGAGCGTATTGATCACATATTGGTCTGTGTGCTGGGGCTTGGTGAATTCTTTCTGCTAGGTATGCAGGGGCTGTCAGGGCAAGGCATCTGTGGGTGATAGTGAGGGCCTTAAATGTAATGCATTCCTTGATAGGGAGCCAGTGGGCGTCTTTCCTTCACTGTGTGATGTGCTCTCTCCTCGGGATGCTGAGGGCGGCTCTGAGGACGCTGTTTTGTGCCATTTGAAGTCTGTTGACATTATTTGCGGAAGTGCTTAGGAGTAAAATGTTACAGTAGTCGAGTTTTGCGCCAATTGTAGCTCTCGCTATGTTAAGGCAGTTTTTTGGTGATAGGTGAGGTTTTACTGCATTTATGATTTTGGTAGTAAGTGCGGCTGAAGAGGAGATCGCACTAACTTGTCAGTCGATTGATAAGGTGGAATCTAAATATACACCAAGAGTTTTCACTGCAGTGGCGGCTCTGATAATAGAGTTCTCTATGGTGAAGGAACTATATTTGTCGTCTAGTTTTTTAAGGGATTCTTTCGGGCCTACTAGTAGGATTTCTATCTTTTCCCCATTTAGACACAGACCATTAGCTGCCATCCAGGCCTGGATGTGTGCATAAGTCTTCTGGAGGGTGTCAAGATCTTGTTCATAGTTTCCTGTCAGTGGGAGAAGAATTTGAGGGTCGTCGGCATAGTTGGTGAAGGCTATGCCGAAATCTTCTAAGTCACTGAAAAGAGGAAGGATGAATAGGTTGTAGAGAGTGGGGGAGGTACAAGACCCTTGTGGCACTCCGCATTCGATGGGTGATGGCGAGGCTGAGGCATGGTCGGAGAATACCCTCATGGCTCTACCCTCTAGGAACGAGGTTATCCATGCAGTGGCGGTCTTGTGAGAGTGGGCAGTGTCAATGAGGTGTTTACACAGGATCTTGTGGTCAACCAGGTCAAAGGCCGCTGATAGATCCAAGAGTAATAGGAGTGAGGTTTTGCTTTTGTCCATGGCTTCAAGTAGTTGGTTCTTGAGGTCTAATAAGACTGATTCAGTACCGTGACGGGGGCGGAAGCCGGATTTACCTTTAATAGAAGTTCCCAAGAACCTACACTAACATGAGTACTTGAACTCTGCACTGAAGATCAAGGTGTTTCATTTACAATAAGTATGGATTTTTTGGACAAGACATAAAATATAGCTGAATTCTATAGATTTATTACTGAAGAGAGTTTATTTTCTATGTACATTTTTTTAGCTACATTTTTTTCCTATTGGGCAATCAAAACTTGTTCACACTGTGATAAGGTACTCTTCATTTTATGTGAGGAAAATATGTTAATGTTTTAGAGTACTTTAATGTGGATTTTAGTTATGTAATTCTGGCTGATTTGCATATCATCTTTTGTTAATGAGATTGATTCCTCAGAGAACTATTATACTCATAAAGGTGGATTCACTAAAGACTTTATACATATTATTGAACAGATACTACATTATTCTCCAGAAGAAGGGAAAATGAACACCCAAAACATGTTGACCCTGATTTACTCACTAATGATTGATTGGAGAAATGTTTCTCTGAGTTTTTACATTATACATGATAAAAGTATTAAAACAACACATATTCTTGAAATCAGCTCTCTTTTCTTAGAAAGTTCTGTAAAGGAACTTCATACGTGTATTTTGATGAAAACACACCTTGTGGTACCGTCACAATCTGTGGGGAAGATGAATGTAACGCTTTACTGGTTGGAACACAGCTAGCAAGTCTGTGTGCGGCTTGATGCAGTCCCGGAAGCCTAAATTTCTGCAGTTTACCAGAGCCCTCACGTCACAACTGTTCTATGAGTTGCAGTGGCACTGTTGTTATCTGTCTTTGTTCTTGCTTCTATATTCTGTCTCTGCTGTGTTCTGTGTTCCTTTGCTTGGTCCCGTGTTTTCCTGTCTCTCTCTGACTCCCCTTCTATGCAGCACACTCCTGATACTTCCTCTCATTCTACTCTCGTCTAGTTTTATCATCCGTTTGATCAACTATACCTTCGCTTGATACAGAGAGGAATTTATTGTTCTACTACTCACCAGAAGCTGACACCCAGACTGTTTTGGATTTGAACATCTTCCTAGAGGGTTTTTTTTTACCCCAGAGGGGTTCCCCTTTGACATTTTGGATCTACCTTGGAGGGGGCCTGACTGAGAACCTGATGGAATTGGTCAGGGTGTTTTTCTGGCCACCTCAAGAGATAGACACTTCCTCTACGACACTAAGAATTGCAGGAAACAAGCAGTAAGAAAGGTAATAACTTCAGATTCTGACAGTGATTATGTGTGCGGCTTGATGCAGACCCGGAAGCCTAAATGTCTGCAGTTTACCGGAGCCCTCACGTCACAACCGTTCTATGAGTTGCAGTGGTGCTGTTGTTCTCTGTCTTCGTTCTTGCTTCTATATTCTGTCTCTCTTGTGTTCTGTGTTCCTTTGCTTGGTCCTGTGTTCTCCTTTCTCTCTGACTCCTCTTCTATGCAGCTCGCTCCTGATACTTTCACACGTTCTAATCTCCTCTAGTTTTATCATCTGTTTAATCAACTATACCTTCGCTTGATACAGAGAGGAATTTATTGTTCTACTACTCACCAGAAGCTGACACCCAGACTGTTTTGGATTTGAACATCTTCCCAGAGGGTTTTTTTACCCCAGAGGGTTTCCCCTCTGGCATTTTGGATCTACCTTGGAGGTGGCCTGACTGAGGACCTGATGGAATGTGTGAGGGTGTTGGCCTGGCCACCTCAAGAGATGGACCCTCCCTCTGTGACACTAAGAATCGCAGGAAACAAGTGGTAAGAAGGGTCATAACTTCAGATTCTGACAGTGATTCTGACAGGAATATTCTTGGCTACTTTGACATAGAGTTTAGAGCAGCCTATTGTATCAATGTAAGACCCACATGCCACCGTGACCAATATGCAAAAGACTCCTCTGGGATCGATTGTGGATCCTGGGAAGCAGCACAACGTACAGAAGAACAACTCTGACAACAAGTACCAGAATGTATCCGGGTCAGACAAGACCCGCAACAGATAAGGAGGAACAAAATGTTGCCCTGTTGAAAATGAACTATGCTTTCCCATTCATGAGCCAAATAAGCAACCCAATGCCTCCCCAGGGTCCCGAGCATCACTAGAGGGGAACAGTGGAGAGCCTGGTGCCAGTGTGGCAATGTACAGTATAGGGGAGACCAGGGAACACTTAAAAAAACTCATTTGGACAGTGATTTCCTTGATCCAGGAGGGAAACAGGGAGGGGAAAATAGAGTTAATAATGCCAGATATTGCATGGAAGGCGGCTGAAAGACATTGGCCAGGGAAGTAGCTGACATGAGCATCCAATGGGAGCAGAGGGAGTCTTCTAGGCAGGAAGTTGATGGTTATAAAAGGACAGCACAAACAGTCTGCTATGAGTGGTGATTGGGTGAGATTGGGGGGAGGCCAGGTGGAATGTTCAGCAGCTGGAGGAGGACTTGGAGGAGACATTTTACCATGTTTGGAAGGAGTGAAGCTAAGATGCTGGGAATTGAGATAGTTGCATCCATTTTTGTTGTATTCTTGTGGTGAGTGAAGGGTGATGGCGGATACTTAAGGAAGGAGGTTAAGTCAAAGAGGGAAGACATAATGGGAAAATGAATTGGGGGTGGATATAGCAGGTGTAAAAGGTAGACGAGAAGAGGGAAGCTGGGTAGGGAGGGAGAGGCAGGGGTAGGAGGGTGGAGAAGAACAGGGTTAGGAATAGTGATGGGAGGAGTAAGACCAGGAAAGGGAGAGGGAGGGGCATGGAGAATAAGAGAGACAGAGAGGGAGAGTGAGAAATAGAGAGCAAGAGTGAAAGAGAGCCGGAGCTAAATGAGCAGAAGCACTGAAAAACTGTCCCCAAAAACTGGAAATGTTAGGGCAATCAGACTATCCCTGATAAAGGCACTTAGAAAGTCACTGAATGGGTTGGATAGGGCTATGGCCTTTAGGCCTCCTAGAGTAAGACCAGTGTCCATGTAGGGGTACCCTGGCTGTAATAAAGCAGTATATGTCAAGAGTTTTGTTGGTAGGGAAGCCTCAGCTAAAGAGGTCAGAGCCCCCTGCAAGGTCAAGGGAAACAGTAAAGGGGCCACCATTAGAGTTGGAGTGCCAATTACCTTTTTCTTATATGGTTTTACATTTTTTATAAAAACAAACTTATTTACTGGCATATATTGAGAATTGTGTCACACGTGGTGAATAATGAGCAGAGTGTGATGCAGACAGAGGAGAAACATGATCGAGAAAGAGTCATTGAGGCATTCATAGTTGCCCTGTGGGGGTGGTTAACAGCTGATAATGGCACACTAGTTAACCTAGGGCTTAGGGCCATTGCTTAAAGGCACCCCACCCTGCAGCAGCCCTTAACGCCATTAGCATTTGAATGGGGGAAAGGTTAAAATTAAACGCTGTCCGACATGAGAGCATGGCAGGCAGCGTTTATTTGTAATTGTGAACGCTGCGTTTACTCAATGTGCATAGCGACGTGCAAAAGTGCAGGGCAAAAGACAGAATACACGCATGATTGCTGCCTTTTGCCGTGGACATTTGCATTACGCCGTGCAAATGACGAACATTTGACGGCAGGGACCTAGCTATGCCTGAGTGCAAATGACCAGGTGCCTGCCATCAAATTACGTTTTGGAGCAACTTGAGCTCAAAAGATTTCAAGTTTTTTTCCATCAAAATTGCCCATTGCTCACTTTGTGACACTTCTGGTATTGGATTCCTATTTGGCTATTTCAAGAGCCAAACATTTTTTGCAGTAACACTGTGATGTCTTTTAATGAGTGTCACACAAGGCTTCATATATGTTGAATAATCAAGGGGATGGGGCAGAGTTCGGTGAAACCCCTGAAGTTCGACATTGTTTATTGAGTTCCATGTCATTTCATCCCCTGCCTGTTCATCCCCAGGCTTTTTAACATGCACATTCTATTGAATGTGCTCATCGGTTTTTTTTTGTTTTTTTGGAGGGGTACCCCTCAAAAACCCCTCACACACTTATTTTTTGCTATTGCCCACCCGCCCAAACCTTTATCTGCACTTTCCCACCCCCCCTAAAAAATTCGATGAGCACATTCGATGGAATGTGCACGTTAAAAAGCCTGGGGATGAACAGGCAGGCGATGAAAGGACGTTGTACCGTTTATTGGCACTTGGGTCCGGTGATCTTTCAAAAAGCATGCCATTTAAACTAATGACATGCCTGACATTCCCAGGTAGTGTCCGAGACTGTGAAGCAAAATCAAACAGTCGAATTACCGCTCGAATATTATCATCCAAAGTAATATTTCCTCTACTGTGTTTTTAGTTTAATTTATTCCTTGTTTTATACATCACGAGCATGCAATGATAATGCTTTGGAGTGCTTGGAGTTGTTTAGATCCAATTAGTGAGTCTACAATCTAATGCTCATACAAGACGTAATTATGTAAGATTCCTGTATTCTTGTAGCTGTGTGGTGGGGATTTCAAATTAACAGTGTTAGCCAAAAGAGTACACTACAGCATGGGTTCGATCCCCAGTCCAGCAGGATAACAATCACCAAATAAATAGATTTAAAAAAAAAACACATTATTGGGGCTTACAGGGTAGGGCAACATTGGCATGTGAAAAAAAAAATGTGGGTGATAAATGGTTTACTATATTTTGTCAGGCGACTTGATAAATAGCCTCTCTCCTGCCATATTATGTGATGTGCTTGTGGGATGGGAGAATTGCTGCAGAAGCACAGATTTGGAGAGCCAGGAGAGGAATAAAGAAACCCCAAACCGGCACAATCTCTGACTAAAAACAGTTATTGACCTAGTGATAATACCGTGAAAAATTGCACTTGCACCAGTGCAAAGTTTCTGCTTTGAGGCCCCTGGGTTCTGCAGCCAGATATAACAGATATAGGGCCCGATTCATGGAATATTTGCCTGGTTCAAAGCGACTTTGCACTGCTGAAAAGTGGCTTTGCACTGCCGACACAGACCCTGATTCATGGAACCGTCCTGGCAAAGTCATTCTGTACTGCAAAAATGACTATGCGCTGACTTTGCCCGGACTTTGCCTGGCAAAAATACACTTTGCCCGGTTCCATGAATCAAGATTTGTGTCCGCAGTGCAAAGTTACTTTTCAGCAGTGCAAATTCACGTTTAACCGGGCAAATGTTCCATGAATTGGGCCCTTAATGCACAATACCGTTCCATTCTCTGCACGTCATGCTCGAGCTGTTCCTGCCACAGTGAACACTCAGCTTAAAGCATTCGGCAGCTCCTTGCGACTAGGCCAAAGACCAAAAGCAAGGCGATGGATGGCAGCCAGTAAGTTGCTGCAGGTTGTCTCAAAGTCAGAGTTAATGCGCGTGGCCATCTACTGATCAACTAGGAATGAATGAAATGATGAGTAAACTTTGTGGACAAATTCTCTGCCGAATGTCAGGTTGACTGTGTTTGTTACAGGTGCCATTGCACACAAAGGAAGCTCTTTCCATACGCAAGGCTATTTCTATCCATCAAAGCCAAAGAAACATGTGTTTGCCAACAAAGAGATTTAATTGGATTTCTATGCAAAGTGACGGGCTGATTGAAAGATCAAGCTACACAAAGACTTCACACAGTTTTGACACAATGCCGGTGCATTAACCTCTCTTCTGGTTTTACACAGAGCAATTGTGAAGTTCTATTTCTCTATTATTGCTTTCTGCTGATGTGATGCTGTGATCTGGTGTCTACTGTATATTGCATGAGTGTTCATCTTCATACATTATTTATTTTCCTGCTGGAACTTGGTAGGTGTGACAAAGGGGCAGGATGACGTGTTGCTTCTGAAAAAAAGGGAATACATGCAGATGGGGCGTTTAGCCAAATATTTATCAGTCCCTTGGATCTTGTTTGTACATATGCAATCTAGATTGGGGAGATACATTCTGTGCAACCATCAAGACGCACGTATCTTAGGGTGTCTGAGCATGCGCACAGCCATCCTTACCCTGGTACCTGACTGAAATTCTGACTACGTAAAGGAATCATAACTTCGGGAATGATGGCTGCTGCAGCCATTTTATTATAACATCAAAATACGGAGGCGGTATGAATCAGTACACAAGGCATACTTCAAATGTTGCAAAGATTTTAATGGTAGGGTGAGTGCAGTAAACAATGAAATCACCAGTGACCCAGTGTGCATTATTTACTCTGTGTTTCAAGCATATAACCCAAACATATTTGTCACAAAGAGATCTGTGGTCTTTTTGATATTGCAAAAAATGTTCTTTGATTTTATGCAAAGCAGGCTGGAACACTCATTTATGTTATTTGCCCCTTTCACCTTTAATGTAGGGGTGTATCTAAAGAATAAAACAGGACTGTGCCTGCCTGTCGACTTTGGAGTTATAACCTTCTGTTGGAAAATAATGTGTATGGATATTCTTGGTTTTGAAAATGGCTCTGCTCAATAAAACAAGTATAACATTCTTATTATGAGTAAAACATATTCTTCAAATATTCATTAGAGCATGACATTGTGAACGAGCTCTTTTTAAAATGTCAATGTTAATACAATTTAATAACTTGCTGTTTTTTTTTTTTAAAGCTGTTTTTGCACTAGAAAATATGCATCCGCTTTGAAGATATCGGATTTTTCCCTCTGATCAAGCAACAGTCAGCAGCAGCTGGAGTGGAGTTAGCAAACAACCACATTGAAAGAAAGTCAGATGGAGAGAGGCAGAGAGAGAGAAAGAATGAAAAGGGAGTGCGGTGGCACTTGATCCGCATATGTTATGCTGACTACAGCTACTGTTTTATTTTAGTAAAATAAGCCTTGCCATTGGAGCTCTTGAGGAATGGTCGCTCCGATAAGGCTAACGCTATACAGATTCTCTCACTATGACAAGGAAAGGGCAGTGCACAGTTTAATTGTTGTTTCTGTAGCTGAAAAGTTTCAGGTTGTAAACGGGACTTACCTGCCACATGTTCAAGATAGTGCTCATCTTGTCAAGGGCCTAGGACCTCTTTCGCATACTGGAGGGGAAGACTCAGGGAGCTCAACTCACCAGCTTGCCAG
This sequence comes from Ambystoma mexicanum, assembly GCF_040938575.1. Lineage (NCBI taxonomy): Eukaryota > Metazoa > Chordata > Amphibia > Caudata > Ambystomatidae > Ambystoma > Ambystoma mexicanum. The sequence goes on along the minus strand of NC_090933.1, from coordinate 355,720,208 downwards.
GCAGAGGCGTTGCTAGGGGGGCTGAGGGGGCTATAGCCCCTGATCTTTTGGTTGTAGCCCCGGATAGAATCTCAGGAGCTACAGCCAAAAGACTAGCTAGCCCCCAGTCCCGACAGTTCCGACATCAGCGTAGCCCCGGGTCTTTTCCAGACCTAGCGACTCCCCTGTTGCCAGGGGCAGCGGATGTGGCATAAAATGCCCAATGACATCACAGAATGTGACTGGACATCTCCTTTGACCCTAGTCATATCACTGATGGGGAAGAACACGAAACCGAATAAGATTGATCAAATAATCAATATCTACTAAGGCATACAAGAGTCTGTATTAGTTGTCACCAACATCCAGCAGAACCATCGGAAGGCCAGTGCACTGCCTTCATTTGGCAGTACAGCATCATATGGCCAGCCAATGACATCTTCTGCTATTTATAGCCTCACAAGCCCGCTATAGTCATGTCATACGTGTTGCGACCTTACACGTCTAGGTTCATCCATAATATGCCAAGTGCCGGCTCCTATATACAGTGACAGCAATCTTAGGCAAGTGGTAGCTTTGCATGATGCTTACGGTCATCATGTGGAAGAACAGCCTCACGTGTACCTGTGCTGGCATCACATACCGAATGCAGTCTCACATGCACCGGTACTACCATCTGATGCAAAGTAAAGCCTCATTTGTCAGTGAATTTCATCATGTGAAAGGTACCACCTCACACATGGTTTCTGCAATTATATGCCAAATGCAGCCCGCAGAAAGTAAGCATCACTCTATTGTTCACTTACTAACTCTGCTGCCAATGTTAGTAAGCGTAGTGCCAGGGGGAACCAGGAATGCCAAGAAGATTTCGAGTGGTACCAGACAGTGCCACTGGTGACTCCCAGTTGATGCCCCCGGGCAAAGGCCTGTACAGGTCAGCTATGCTATGTTTACTCTGCAACTTTTGCACATCAGCTGTGGTACAACTGTCTCTGCAGATAAAGCATGAAAGTGTAAGAGTTTGCATTAAAAGGTGTGCTTGAGGAAGCAGCGCGTACATGAATACATGAATGCCACTGTGTTCAAGTGCTTGTAAGTATCCAAACCTGAATTGTTTTTAATCAAGAGAGCTCTAAACACAAAACGTCTCTATATTATGTGTGCATGCTTGCATGTGTTTTATTTGGAGACTGTGCTATGCATATATAGAGGAAATAGGCAGGGATCGGATATTCTACTAAACTGATCTTGTCTTGGGCCCTTGTACTGATGAGACCTTTGTAAAATAATCATGTTACGCTAGCATATTTGGAAGAGTTACCAGTACTGCAGAATCATACAAACCATTGGACACATTTAACATTACATGAAAATCAGGTTTTAGCAGTCGGTTAACAGCACCTTTGCAATGGCTCTGTATAATTTATGGTGCACTTGAAATAAAACAAAAAACAATAATAAAAGCACATTGACAATTTTACATATCCCAATAAAAGATATACATAGACGCCCCTAGCCCACCCTGACAGCAGGGACACTGAATAACAAGCCAGGAGTATAGAGTAAATGGCCAAAGTTAGTGACTGCTACACCAGGTCACCATCAAATGATGCCCTTCGAAAGAGCAGGCAGGAAAGCACTACGATATGCAACCCATGCCAGACCCCAGTGAAGCAGGGTTGATCAAAGAGGGGTTGATCCTTGGCACCATGCCTGCTTTGCACAAGGATTTGACCCAATATTCAGGGCATTTCCAGAGGCTGAATTCCTTTAGGTTTTTATGCACTGTTCGCCTTGGGAATTAATTTGCTGCTAAGGATACACCCCCCCATTAACGCTGAGATGATGAGAGTTCTTGTCAAATAACTAAGAATTGTCATTAAAGGCCAAGCAATAAGGAGTGGAGTACCTTGCTTCTAGTTCTTTCTTAGCTCTTTTATGTCAATCCTGTACTGTCAATTTGGAAATATTTTTCATTTTCACAATTCTCAAAAAAGTCACTATTTCTACAATGCATTACTCAGACGTAATCATTGTTGAAGATAGCAAATGGGAAATACTATATATACACTTTAGTTTGTTCACATAAAGATCATTATGATTATAGACTGTTGTCTTCTGTGTAGCTCATTTATCTTTAAATTTCTTTACATTCAACATGTCTGACACAATTGACATAAGATATGCTGAAGCAGAGGAGTTATTTTGCCAAACAAGTCATAGAAGTGCCCAATCTACCAAAAGGAATGACACAATTCCATAAAAGAACACATTTGAAACTTAAGAAAGATTATTTAGAAAAGAACAAGCCAAATCCAAACACTTAAAAATATTCAGAAGTGGAAAGGAACCCAAGAGGCCAAATAATTTGTACTTGTCCCTCATAGGAATGTGATAAAGAGAATTTATATGAATGTGAACGTCTTTTAATTACAGCATCTATTGAGATGATGAGAACATTAATTTAACAAACTGAAAGAAAAAAGAATACCACAATGGAAGAGATTAAAAAAGTTAACAATGAGAGTAAGTAGAACATTATTCCAGAATCTATGTTAAATGATCAAATATTGGACAACATACATTTTCATCTCATTCCTTTGTTATCTAAATGTTAATTCTGTTGCAAATTTAATTTAGATGAAGAAGGAAGGATTTTTACATTCCCAAAAAAACCACGAACAGAAATATCAAGACAAAAAAAGAAAAGATCTACCATCTACCAGTGAAAGTGGAAGTGGCATGGATATTCTCTCAGCTAGTGATAGTGAGCATAACCCTGTGGAAAATATAGATGTATATTGTCCTTTTTTTAGAAGAACTCGGAAAGCACAGAAGCAGCTTGAAACAACAGAGTTAGAGATTGATACAAGAATGATTGTCATATAGAGAAAGACAAGACACATTCATTTTCCAAAAAGAAAGAAGACAAACAGACAGAGGTTAAAGGTGCAGGCATTTTTACAAGATGCAAAGGAAATATGCAATACAGCAATACAATGTAATTTGCAGCTTATAGTATACACCTATTTAAATGGAACAAAGTACAGTTTTAGTAAAGTTCTTTCAGTTAGTCCCGTAACCATATCAACTACATGTACATTCATATGGATCTATATATATGTTGTAAAATCTGAAATGAATTTTCTTTTCTGAAAAACAACGTATTTATGTATTTATTTATTTATTTATTAAATTTATATAGCGCGCAGACAGCCCAGGGGCATTGTGGCACTGTTACTTGCAAGGAAGACTTAGTTACACTGTGTGCAGGTTGTGCCTTGGGTTACAGTGAGGCAGTGACCTGTGATCAGATATACCACATAATACATCATACAATACAATCATGAGGGCTAGGCCATGTGTTTGTTAGATGAACAGGGTCGTTTTCAGGGCTTTCCGAAAGGCGGTCAGTGAGGGTTCAGAGCGCAGGGAGCTAGGGAGGGTGTTCCAGTGTACGGCAGCGAGGTAAGGGAAGCTGGAGCCCCCTGCTCTGGTCCTTTTTACCCTGGGTACTGAGAGCATGCTGGCATAGGGTGACCTAGTGGGTCTTGTGGAGGAGACCGGGTGGATCCTCTGGGAAAGGTACATTGGGCGGCAAGATGGACACATTTGTGGGTGATGCTTAGAGCCTTGAATAAGATCCTTTCCTTTATGGGGAGCCAGTGGGACTCTTTTCTGGCAGCGGTCATGTGCTCTCTCTTGGCAATGCCTTGTGCAGCGCGTAGGGCACTGTTCTGTATTACTTGGAGCTTCTCAAGATTTTTGTTGGGGGTCCCAAGGAAAATAATATTGCAGTAATCAAGTCGCGAGCCGGTTATGGCCCTGGCTATGTTAGTGCAAGTGTCTTTTGACAGATAAGGTCTGATTGCGTTAAGGAGTTTTGCATGGTAAGCGGCCGAGGAGGCAATGGCGTTTACTTGTCTGGTCATGGATAGGTTGGAGTCTAAGTAGACGCCTAGTGTTTTTACTGTGTCAAGTACTGGGATCGTGATTGAGTCAATGGTGAAATGACTGAACTGTGCGTCAAGTTTCTTGATGGTGTCAGGGGAGCCTACGAGTAGGAGCTCAGTTTTGTCAGAGTTAAGGCAGAGGCCGTTGATAGCCATCCACATTTGAATTGTGTTGTAAATGTTGTTGAGGGTAGCAGAGTCCGTGTCATAGTCGCCTGTCAGAGTGAGAAGGATCTGTGTGTCGTCGGCGTAGTTGGTGTAAGAGATGCCCATGGAGTCAAGGATGAGGAAGAGGGGGCGGGTGAAGATGTTGTAGAGGGTGGGGGAGAGGCAGGAGCCTTGGGGCACCCCACATAGCATGATAGAGGGTGATGCAGTGGCTAGGTCAGAGAAGACCTGCATGGTCCTGCCTTGGAGGAAGGAGGTGATCCATGTAGTGGCTTCTTGAGAGAAGTTGGCTGTGGAGGAGAGGTGGTGGCAGAGAATGTCGTGGTCTACAAGATCAAAAGCTGCCGACAGATCCAGGAGAAGGAGAAGGACAGGTTTGCCTTGGTCCCTTGCGTCGTCCATTTGGATTTTGAGGTTGAGTAGGGCGGTCTCTGTCCCATGCCTAGGGCGAAAGCCGGATTGTCTCAGTCCAAGGAGGTTCTGTTCTTCAAGGAAGTGCTGGACCTGCAGGTAGGCTGCTTTGTCTAGAATCTTGAGGAGGAAAGGGACAGTGGTGATGGGGCGGTAGTTATTAGGGGAGGTGGGGTCAAGTGTGGGTTTCTTTATGAGGGGTCGGACCCATGCTTCCTTGAGGCAGACGGGGACTCTCCCTGTGGTAAAAGAGACGTTGACGAAGGCTGTTAGGAAAGGCGCCAGGGTGTCTGCGCAGTCTTTGATGATGGAGGCAGGACAGGGGTCGCCTTTGCAATTGGAGGGTTTTATGTTTTTCATAATGTTGATCATGTCGTTTTCTTGGATGGTTTTAAACGAGAAGGTGGGTGGGGCCTCAGTGGGTGATGGGGGCAGTGGTGGTGGGGAGGGTGTAGTGTGGGTGGAGAGTGTTAGTTTGGTGTTCAAGATTTTGGCTTGGAGGGAGCTGATCTTATTGCACATGGCTGTTTGGATGTTGTCACACCATTCTTTGTCCTTAGTGAAGTTTTGGGGGGTGGGTGTGGGGGTCTCAAGTTCCCTGAATATGGCGAACATTTCCTTTTGTGTTCGACTTGGCCTCAGTAATACTCTCTTCAAAGGATTTAGCTTTGGTTTTAATGATGGCTTTCTTGTAATTATTTGCAAGGGATTTGAAGTTGAGTTTGTCTTTCTCATCCCGGGATGTTTGCCAAAGAGCTAATGCTGCCCGTTTGTCGGTGAGTAGTTTTAGAAGGTCTTGGGTGAACCACGCATTAGCGTGTCTAGTGGGTTTGGTTTTCCGAGGTTTAAGTGGGGCGATGGTATTGATTGCTGCTGTGATGGCAGTATCATCATTTTTTGCCAGAGTTTCTGGGTCGTTGGAGAATGGGGCTGTGAAGGCAGGTCCCTGTAAGAAGGGTAGGAGTCTTTCTTTGGTCAGTTGACGGGCACTCCTTGTAAGGGCAGGAGGCAAGGGTAGAGGGGGGTGTAGTGGTGGGGATGTTAAAGGTGATGGTGTGGTGGTGGGACCATGGGGTGGGGGTGTTGCCCGTGAATGTGATGGGGCAATTGTGGTGGGCGATCCAGTCTAGTGATCTGCCTAGGGCGTGTGTGGGGTTAGTGATGGTGTTGACGAATCCTAGGGTGGCTAGAGTTGTGTCAAGGGCTTTGGCCGTAAGGTCTTTGGCGTCATTCAGGCCAAGGTTGATGCCTCCAAGGAAAATGGCTATGGATGACTTTTTGAGGTTGTCCGCCAGGAGGTGGGTAATGGAGGCCTGGAAGTCTCCTAGGGGGCCTGGTGGTCGATAGATGAGGTGTAGGGTGATGGTGCATTGGTACGAGATGGTGAGTTTCAATTGAAGGTAGTCGCTGTTATTGTTGATAGTTTTGTCAGCCTTTCTGATGGTGATCGAGTCTTTGGCTATGAGTGCGACACCGCCTCCAGTGGTCATGCGATCTTGTCTCGTGATGGCATAGCCAGGTGGGAGAGCGAGGGATAGGGCGGGGCCTGAGGCTTCATGTAGCCAAGTTTCGGTGACCATTAGAAGATCTAGATCTAGGGTGGTAATAAGGTCGTGGATGTCTAGTGCATGCGCATTGATGGATCGGGCGTTGATGAGGGCACATTTGAGGGGCGGTTCAGGGGTGACATTGATGGTCGAGAGTGGCACATCCGAACCAGTGGGGTGGGCATTTTCTGGGGTCATAGACACAGATAAAGTGGCATTTGCATCATTAGGTAGCAAGGCAGTGGTAGAAGAATTGCAGATAGCGGTAATTTCATTCCAACCAGTGGGGGGCATGTTTTCTGGGGTCATAGACACAGATAAAGTGGAATTTGCATCATTAGGTAGCAAGGCAGTGGTAGAAGAATTGCAGATAGCGGTAATTTCATTCCAACCAGTGGGGGGCATGTTTTCTGGGGTCATAGACACAGATAAAGTGGCATTTGCATCATTAGGTAGCAAGGCAGTGGTAGAAGAATTGCAGATAGCGGTAATTACATTCATACGTGTGAGTGACACATTAACAAGAGTCTTAGACATTGTATCCATTGCAAATGGGTCACGGCGGTGCTTGATAAGTGGGTTCAGCTTCGCTGTGTGGCTTAGTCTATGGTATAGATGCAGTACTGGGGAAGTGGCCTTTCGGTTAGTTGTAGCTATGGTTCTCGACTGTAGGCGTGCATTGCGTGCACTTGTGGGGATGGGCAGAGTGACCAATACGCTAGGTAGAGTACGTGTGCGTAGACGGTCTCGCCTTTTTGCGAGTGAGTAGGCTAGTTCCGGAGTGCGGGACTCCTTACCTTGTGATTCCAGCAAGTCTCCGCGGCGAACGGCAGGCTGCGAGCAGCGAAGAGCTGCAAAGAGGAGTGCAGGCCTTGTCCTCCGGCCTTCTCCTAGCGGCTTTGCCTTGCGGCTCACTCCCTCTCCCTTAAAAGCGGGGGGGGGAGCCGGCAGTGCTGTCGGGCGCGGGAAGGCTGGTGATTTCGGCGGGAAGCTTGAAAGATGCAGGGTTGATGCAGGCGTTCCTCGTATCAGCTGGGCCCTCCATGATGAGGGGCTCTGCCGTGTGTATGGAGCACAATACGGCTGGGGCTCCGAAAGAAATGGAATGTTTGCAAATCAGCTGTTGAAGCTGATCGGCCTGAGGCACTCGCAGCGGAGCTGCTAAGAGGAGTGCTGGCCTTGTCCTCCGGCCTTCTACCAGCGGCTTCGCCTTGCGGCTCACTCCCTCTCCCTTTAAAGCGGGGAGGGGGGAGCCGGCAGTGCTGTCGGGCGCGGGAAGGCTGGTGATTTCGGCGGGAAGCTTGAAAGATGCAGGGTTGATGCAGGCGTTCCTCGTATCAGCTGGGCCCTCCATGATGAGGGGCTCTGCCGTGTGTATGGAGCACAATACGGCTGGGGCTCGGAAAGAAATGGAATGTTTGCAAATCAGCTGTTGAAGCTGATCGGCCTGAGGCACTCGCAGCTGAGCTGCAAAGAGGAGTGCAGGCCTTGTCCTCCGGCCTTCTCCTAGCGGCTGCGCCTTGCGGCTCACTCCCTCTCCCTTTAAAGTGGGGGGGGGGAGGAGCCGGCAGTGCTGTCGGGCGCGGGAAGGCTGGTGATTTCGGCGGGAAGCTTGAAAGATGCAGGGTTGATGCAGGCGTTCCTCGTATCAGCTGGGCCCTCCATGATGAGGGGCTCTGTTGTGTGTATGGAGCACAATACGGCTGGGGCTCCGAAAGAAATGGAATGTTTGCAAATCAGCTGTTGAAGCTGATCGGCCTGAGGCACTCGCAGCGGAGCTGCAAAGAGGAGTGCAGGCCTTGTCCTCCGGCCTTCTCCTAGCGGCTTCGCCTTGCGGCTCACTCCCTCTCCCTTTAAAGCGGGGGGGGGGGAGCCGGCAGTGCTGTCGGGCGCGGGAAGGCTGCTGATTTCGGCGGGAAGCTTGAAAGATGCAGGGTTGATGCAGGCGTTCCTCGTATCAGCTGGGCCCTCCATGATGAGGGGCTCTGCCGTGTGTATGGAGCACAATACGGCTGGGGCTCCGAAAGAAATGGAATGTTTGCAAATCAGCTGTTGAAGCTGATCGGCCTGAGGCACTCGCAGCGGAGCTGCAAAGAGGAGTGCAGGCCTTGTCCTCCGGCCTTCTCCTAGCGGCTTCGCCTTGCGGCTCACTCCCTCTCCCTTTAAAGCGGGGGGGAGGAGCCGGCAATGCTGTCGGGCGCGGAAAGGCTGGTGATTTCGGCGGGAAGCTTGAAAGATGCAGGGTTGATGCAGGCGTTCCTCGTATCAGCTGGGCCCTCCATGATGAGGGGCTCTGCCGTGTGTATGGAGCACAATACGGCTGGGGCTCCGAAAGAAATGGACGTTTGCAAATCAGCTGTTGAAGCTGATCGGTCTGAGGCACTCGCAGCGAAGCCGCAAAGATGAGTGCAGGCCTTGTCCTCTGGCCTTCTCCTAGCGGCTTCGCCTTGCGGCTCACTCCCTCTCCCTTTAAAGCGGGGGGGGAGGAGCCGGCAGTGCTGTCGGGCGCAGGAAGGCTGGTGATTTCGGCGGGAAGCTTGAAAGATGCAGGGTTGATGCAGGCGTTCCTCGTATCAGCTGGGCCCTCCATGATGAGGGGCTCTGCCGTGTGTATGGAGCACAATACGGCTGGAGCTCCGAAAGAAATGGAATGTTTGCAAATCAGCTGTTGAAGCTGATCGGCCTGAGGCACTTGCAGCAGAGCTGCAAAGAGGCGTGCAGGCCTTGTCCTCCGGCCTTCTCCTAGCGGCTTCGCCTTGCGGCTCACTCCCTCTCCCTTTAAAGCGGGGGGGAGGAGCCGGCAGTGCTGTCGGGCGCAGGAAGGCTGGTGATTTCGGCGGGAAGCTTGAAAGATGCAGGGTTGATGCAGGCGTTCCTCGTATCAGCTGGGCCCTCCATGATGAGGGGCTCTGCCGTGTGTATGGAGCACAATACGGCTGGGGCTCCGAAAGAAATGGAATGTTTGCAAATCAGCTGTTGAAGCTGATCGGCCTGAGGCACTCGCAGCGGAGCTGCAAAGAGGAGTGCAGGCCTTGTCCTCCGGCCTTCTCCTAGCGGCTTCGCCTTGCGGCTCACTCCCTTTCCCTTTAAAGCGGGGGGGAGGAGCCGGCAGTGCTGTCGGGCGCGGGAAGGCTGGTGATTTCGGCGGGAAGCTTGAAAGATGCAGGGTTGATGCCGGCGTTCCTCGTATCAGCTGGGCCCTCCATGATGAGGGGCTCTGCCGTGTGTATGGAGCACAATACGGCTGGGGCTCCGAAAGAAATGGAATGTTTGCAAATCAGCTGTTGAAGCTGATCGGCCTGAGGCACTCGCAGCGGAGCTGCAAAGAGGAGTGCAGGCCTTGTCCTCCGGCCTTCTCCTAGCGGCTTCGCCTTGCGGCTCACTCCCTCTCCCTTTAAAGCGGGGGGGAGGAGCCGGCAGTGCTGTCGGGCGCGGGAAGGCTGGTGATTTCGGCGGGAAGCTTGAAAGATGCAGGGTTGATGCAGGCGTTCCTCGTATCAGCTGGGCCCTCCATGATGAGGGGCTCTGCCGTGTGTATGGAGCACAATACGGCTGGGGCTCCGAAAGAAATGGAATGTTTGCAAATCAGCTGTTGAAGCTGATCGGCCTGAGGCACTCGCAGCGGAGCTGCAAAGAGGAGTGCAGGCCTTGTCCTCCGGCCTTCTCCTAGCGGCTTCGCCTTGCGGCTCACTCCCTCTCCCTTTAAAGCGGGGGGGGGAGCCGGCAGTGCTGTCGGGCGCGGGAAGGCTGCTGATTTCGGCGGGAAGTTTGAAAGATACAGGGTTGATGCAGGCGTTCCTCGTATCAGCTGGACCCTCCATGATGAGGGGCTCTGCCGTGTGTATGGAGCACAATACGGCTGGGGCTCCGAAAGAAATTGAATGTTTGCAAATCAGCTGTTGAAGCTGATCGGCCTGAGGCACTCGCAGCAGAGCTGCAAAGAGGAGTGCAGGCCTTGTCCTCCGGCCTTCTCCTAGCGGCTTCGCCTTGCGGCTCACTCCCTCTCCCTTTAAAGCGGGGGGGAGGAGCCGGCAGTGCTGTCGGGCGCGGGAAGGGAGGTGATTTCGGCGGGAAGCTTGAAAGATGCAGGGTTGATGTAGGCGTTCCTCGTATCAGCTGGGCCCTCCATGATGAAGGGCTCTGCCGTGTGTATGGAGCACAATACGGCTGGGGCTCTGAAAGAAATGGAATGTTTGCAAATCAGCTGTTGAAGCTGATCGGCCTGAAGCACTCGCAGCGGAGCTGCAAAGAGGAGTGCAGGCCTTGTCCTCCGGCCTTCTCCTAGCAGCTTCGCCTTGCAGCTCACTCCCTCTCCCTTTAAAGCGGGGGGGGAGGAGCCGGCAGTGCTGCGGGCACGGGAAGGCTGGTGATTTCGGCGGGAAGCTTGAAAGATGCAGGGTTGATGCAGGCGTTCCTCGTATCAGCTGGGCCCTCCATGATGAGGGGCTCTGCCGTGTGTATGGAGCACAATACGGCTGGGGCTCCGAAAGAAATGGAATGTTTGCAAATCAGCTGTTGAAGCTGATCGGCCTGAGGCACTCGCAGCGGAGCTGCAAAGAGGAGTGCAGGCCTTGTCCTCCGGCCTTCTCCTAGCGGCTTCGCCTTGCGGCTCACTCCCTCTCCCTTTAAAGCGGGGGGGAGGAGCCGGCAGTGCTGTCGGGCGCGGGAAGGCTGGTGATTTCGGCGGGAAGCTTGAAAGATGCAGGGTTGATGCAGGCGTTCCTCGTATCAGCTGGGCCCTCCATGATGAGGGGCTCTGCCGTGTGTATGGAGCACAATACGGCTGGGGCTCCGAAAGAAATGGACGTTTGCAAATCAGCTGTTGAAGCTGATCGGTCTGAGGCACTCGCAGCGAAGCCGCAAAGATGAGTGCAGGCCTTGTCCTCTGGCCTTCTCCTAGCGGCTTCGCCTTGCGGCTCACTCCCTCTCCCTTTAAAGCGGGGGGGGAGGAGCCGGCAGTGCTGTCGGGCGCAGGAAGGCTGGTGATTTCGGCGGGAAGCTTGAAAGATGCAGGGTTGATGCAGGCGTTCCTCGTATCAGCTGGGCCCTCCATGATGAGGGGCTCTGCCGTGTGTATGGAGCACAATACGGCTGGAGCTCCGAAAGAAATGGAATGTTTGCAAATCAGCTGTTGAAGCTGATCGGCCTGAGGCACTTGCAGCAGAGCTGCAAAGAGGCGTGCAGGCCTTGTCCTCCGGCCTTCTCCTAGCGGCTTCGCCTTGCGGCTCACTCCCTCTCCCTTTAAAGTGGGGGGGAGGAGCCGGCAGTGCTGTCGGGCGCAGGAAGGCTGGTGATTTCGGCGGGAAGCTTGAAAGATGCAGGGTTGATGCAGGCGTTCCTCGTATCAGCTGGGCCCTCCATGATGAGGGGCTCTGCCGTGTGTGTGGAGCACAATACGGCTGGGGCTCCGAAAGAAATGGAATGTTTGCAAATCAGCTGTTGAAGCTGATCGGCCTGAGGCACTCGCAGCGGAGCTGCAAAGAGGAGTGCAGGCCTTGTCCTCCGGCCTTCTCCTAGCGGCTTCGCCTTGCGGCTCACTCCCTCTCCCTTTAAAGCAGGGGGGAGGAGCCGGCAGTGCTGTCGGGCGCGGGAAGGCTGGTGATTTCGGCGGGAAGCTTGAAAGATGCAGGGTTGATGCAGCCGTTCCTCGTATCAGCTGGGCCCTCCATGATGAGGAGCTCTGCCGTGTGTATGGAGCACAATACGGCTGGGGCTCCGAAAGAAATGGAATGTTTGCAAATCAGCTGTTGAAGCTGATCGGCCTGAAGCACTCGCAGCGGAGCTGCAAAGAGGAGTGCAGGCCTTGTCCTCCGGCCTTCTCCTAGCAGCTTCGCCTTGCAGCTCACTCCCTCTCCCTTTAAAGCGGGGGGGGAGGAGCAGGCAGTGCTGTCGGGCACGGGAAGGCTGGTGATTTCGGCGGGAAGCTTGAAAGATGCAGGGTTGATGCAGGCGTTCCTCGTATCAGCTGGGCCCTCCATGATGAGGGGCTCTGCCGTGTGTATGGAGCACAATACGGCTGGGGCTCCGAAAGAAATGGAATGTTTGCAAATCAGCTGTTGAAGCTGATCGGTCTGAGGCACTCGCAGCGAAGCCGCAAAGATTAGTGCAGGCCTTGTCCTCTGGCCTTCTCCTAGCGGCTTCGCCTTGCGGCTCACTCCCTCTCCCTTTAAAGTGGGGGGGGAGGAGCCGGCAGTGCTGTCGGGCGCAGGAAGGCTGGTGATTTCGGCGGGAAGCTTGAAAGATGCAGGGTTGATGCAGGCGTTCCTCGTATCAGCTGGGCCCTCCATGATGAGGGGCTCTGCCGTGTGTATGGAGCACAATACGCCTGGGGCTCCGAAAGAAATGGAATGTTTGCAAATCAGCTGTTGAAGCTGATCGGCCTGTGGCACTCGCAGCGGAGCTGCAAAGAGGAGTGCAGGCCTTGTCCTCCGGCCTTCTCCTAGCGGCTTCGCCTTGCGGCTCACTCCCTCTCCCTTTAAAGTGGGGGGGAGGAGCCGGCAGTGCTGTCGGGCGCGGGAAGGCTGGTGATTTCGGCGGGAAGCTTGAAAGATGCAGGGTTGATGCACGCGTTCCTCGTATCAGCTGGGCCCTCCATGATGAGGGGCTCTGCCGTGTGTATGGAGCACAATACGGCTGGGGCTCCGAAAGAAATGGAATGTTTGCAAATCAGCTGTTGAAGCTGATCGGTCTGAGGCACTCGCAGCGAAGCCGCAAAGATTAGTGCAGGCCTTGTCCTCTGGCCTTCTCCTAGCGGCTTCGCCTTGCGGCTCACTCCCTCTCCCTTTAAAGCGGGGGGGAGGAGCCGGCAGTGCTGTCGGGCGCAGGAAGGCTGGTGATTTCGGCGGGAAGCTTGAAAGATGCAGGGTTGATGCAGGCGTTCCTCGTATCAGCTGGGCCCTCCATGATGAGGGGCTCTGCCGTGTGTATGGAGCACAATACGGCTGGGGCTCCGAAAGAAATGGAATGTTTGCAAATCAGCTGTCGAAGCTGATCGGCCTGAGGCACTCGCAGCGGAGCTGCAAAGAGGAGTGCAGGCCTTGTCCTCCGGCCTTCTCCTAGCGGCTTCGCCTTGCGGATCACTCCCTTTCCCTTTAAAGCGGGGGGGAGGAGCCGGCAGTGCTGTCGGGCGCAGGAAGGCTGGTGATTTCGGCGGGAAGCTTGAAAGATGCAGGGTTGATGCAGGCGTTCCTCGTATCAGCTGGGCCCTCCATGATGAGGGGCTCTGCCGTGTGTATGGAGCACAATACGGCTGGGGCTCCGAAAGAAATGGAATGTTTGCAAATCAGCTGTTGAAGCTGATCGGCCTGAGGCACTCGCAGCGGAGCTGCAAAGAGGAGTGCAGGCCTTGTCCTCCGGCCTTCTCCTAGCGGCTTCGCCTTGCGGCTCACTCCCTCTCCCTTTAAAGCGGGGGGGAGGAGCCGGCAGTGCTGTCGGGCGCGGGAAGGCTGGTGATTTCGGCGGGAAGCTTGAAAGATGCAGGGTTGATGCAGGCGTTCCTCGTATCAGCTGGGCCCTCCATGATGAGGGGCTCTGCCGTGTGTATGGAGCACAATACGGCTGGGGCTCCGAAAGAAATGGAATGTTTGCAAATCAGCTGTTGAAGCTGATCGGCCTGAGGCACTCGCAGCGGAGCCGCAAAGATGAGTGCAGGCCTTGTCCTCTGGCCTTCTCCTAGCGGCTTCGCCTTGCGGCTCACTCCCTCTTCCTTTAAAGCGGGGGGGGGGAGCCGGCAGTGCTGTCGGGCGCAGGAAGGCTGGTGATTTCGGCGGGAAGCTTGAAAGATGCAGGGTTGATGCAGGCGTTCCTCGTATCAGCTGGGCCCTCCATGATGAGGGGCTCTGCCGTGTGTATGGAGCACAATACGGGTGGAGCTCCGAAAGAAATGGAATGTTTGCAAATCAGCTGTTGAAGCTGATCGGCCTGAGGCACTCGCAGCGGAGCTGCAAAGAGGAGTGCAGGCCTTGTCCTCCGGCCTTCTCCTAGCGGCTTCGCCTTGCTGCTCACTCCCTCTCCCTTTAAAGCGGGGGGTAGGAGCCGGCAGTGCTGTCGGGTGCGGGAAGGCTGGTGATTTCGGCGGGAAGCTTGAAAGATGCAGGGTTGATGCAGGCGTTCCTCGTATCAGCTGGGCCCTCCATGATGAGGGGCTCTGCCGTGTGTATGGAGCACAATACGGCTGGGGCTCCGAAAAAAATGGAATGTTTGCAAATCAGCTGTTGAAGCTGATCGGCCTGAGGCACTCGCAACGGAGCTGCAAAGAGGAGTGCAGGCCTTGTCCTCCGGCCTTCTCCTAGCGGCATACAGTAAAACAAACTATACAAAGCTTCACAAAACATCTTAATATATCGAATGATGCAGTGAAAAGCTGCAAATGCTAATTAAAGTATAAATGTGTTCCCTGTTTACATCATTACAATGTTATAGGCACAATCAACAAGCTTGTCATAAAAGATCCGAGAGACGCAAGCAATAACACAAACACAAGAAGAAATTTGGTATATAATCCATTCTAGGAAGAAAATAGTACTTCAAAACAAATTCAATCCAATGACAATATTAAAATCAAACTTGTTGAAGAGGAGTTGATATTGCCCCTCTTTGGTTATAGATGTCAGAAGCATTGTCCATTGGGGCAGCCAGGCTACATTAGAAAATAGCTGACACTGCACACATTTATTTAGGACAACATAAAAACAAAGACATGCTTAAACTGCGCACAACATGATTAACACAGATTATAGATTTCTGATATATAGGTCAGCAAGAGGCAGTCATTTTCTCCAAACAAATGTCACATCAGGCATTACAGATGGCTATAGGCCTTAGTTCTCATGGAAAATCAAAAGTGCTGGAAGCACAGAAATATAGTGCTGTGTGTAACCTCAGAAAGGGAGTACTTGGGCAGAAGCCAATATGCAGTGATTCAGCCATTTAAATAGCAGAACATATAACTTTTCAATGGTGTTGCTTACAAAGGAAACTGGAACAAAATCAGAGAAAAGATAAGCCAGGCGGGGTAACCTATATAATACCAGACAGCTTATCTATATCTTGGACACAGTGTGCTAAGAAGTCTGAAACAATGCATCATTCTCAGAACTGCTATTTTCTAGTTGTAATCTTGAAAGAGTATGTCTTGTGATTTAGAAAATGTGGAAAACACCTAGTCATGATGATTAGCATAAGGATCATGTGTTTCAGGAAGTGTTGATGTCCAATGGAAACCAAGTGATATATATGACCTTTGTCTATTTTGCTTATTGTCTTGTTTTTTATATGTATTTTGATACATTTTTGAAATGTAAGGCCAGCTATAGTTTGGAGTCTAGCACCACTCCAAGAGAATTAACTCTTGCTAAAATACTGTGATGTAATCCATATGCCTGCTGTATGGTCAGGCAATATTGTAAGGGGGGAGATGGAAGGATTAGCTACTGGAGGGAAGTGTGCAATTGTGTATTCACTTTATTTTGATAGAGTTGTGCATCAACACATTGGGGACTGTGAGACACATGTAAAATATACAAATAGAAAAGAAGACATCCATATGTAGCCCTGCATTAATCCATACCCCGTGATGGGCCGATGCGCCACTACACTACTCTTAAGACCTCTGAAGTAGTAATTTAGGTTAAGACAAGCACAAAAAAGGTGAAAAAGCAGCTGGCTACCCATAGCCTGAAGGGAAACTTTACAGAGCTGGGCACTAGTTTGCAGTACTTGAGCAAAATCCAGGAAGCAATGAAATTGGCCCCTCTAAAAGCTATCTTCAAGTTAACTTTAAAAAGCAAAAAAAATACTGTTTTTATCTCCTATGAAAGGAATTATATATAACTTTCCAAATGCACCCGCCACAAAAGGCCAATGCTTCCTACCTTTGATGTACGTTGTGTAGGCCCTCAAGGGAGGCTCCCCTCAAGAAGTAGATAACTGAAATCTATACACAAAGGCTACTCATCTCCTTATCTATATTCCATAACTTTGTCTTTTAGGGTACATATGAGCATGTCGGATGCCTGGGTCACCCTTAAGCAACAACTGCTTACTATTCAAATATTTTAAATACCCTGGGAAGGTGCAGGGGGTTTCAACTCACGCATTGGATCTAATCACATGATACGCTTTTGCCAGCCTATGGGTTCTCCATGGAGGTGCACCCCCTTAAATCATGCTCTGACTCACCTGTGCATCCTCTGGTCCCAAATTAACCCTGACCTAGTATTAGGGTGTTTATTCAGTGGCTGGTCATATACTTTTTAATGTCTGTGTGATGTAGCACCATGGGGTTGCCTGTTGGACTGGCACATAGACCAGTATTTACAGGCCAATAATCATGTTTTATGTGATTGTTAGAAACAGCACATGAAAAGCAGCTGACATATTAATCATCATAAGCCAATCCTTAACAATGAAGAGTTGAATCTATAAAATGTATCACTCCTGGTGTGTGTCAAGCTACCAATTCCATTTTCAGATAGTTTACAAATTCATTGTGATAATAATAATCTGGAATCAAGTTATTATCTGATCCTAAAACAGTTTAATGTTTACATTTGTTAATTAAAATCAAGGCAGGATTATTTTTATGTAGTTCATTTAGTTCTGGGGATCTAGGCTGGTAGCCAGTTAACAATTCTTTGATGAGCTGTGCCTGGGAATCTCACCGCCAGGCGATATTCCTGGATGCACAGTATGAGCCACTCACACCTATTCATCATGCTCTGGGGAATCCTCTGCCAGCAGCTGACCAGACATGGGTCCCTTGCCTGCTGGGTCTAGTGACCCAAGTTACTCCTCACTCATGAGGCCGAAGGAGGCTGAAACATGTCTGGGGATGCTGATGGTCTCCACAGAAGGGACGATAGCAAGCAATTAGAGCTGGACTGCACCTTTTGGTGTGGGATCAAGCCTGATTTGCATATGGCTCGGCCGGCAAAGAACAATGGTCTGGAGGGTTGCCCAGTTCAATACCAGAGGTTAAGAGGTTAAAATTAATTCTAAACCCTCTAGCCAGCACCTCTTTTGTTTTGCTATTTTCTGATGGCCTGCCAGAAGGGTTTCCCCTTTGGGGTCTGTGGGTGGATATTCTGTCTGCAAGAGACTCCGTTCAATGCCTCAGTGCCTCTGCCATTTTAAATTTGGGGTGGGAGCAAAACTATTTCCTGCAAGCAAAGGAAGGGAAGGCACTTTGTAGTTAAAGGGTTGGAAACACTAGTTTAGGGTTATCCAACGAGACCAGCCTGGATCTTTTCACCACCACTCTCATGCACTCATTGTTTGGTAAACAATGTCCATGCCCATGGCCATACTTCACCCATTTCTTCCCCATTTCAGCAAATATGTTCATTGATTTTTATGAAATGTGTTTGTTCTTTTTCTTGGGTTTCTTTTGAGGTATTTTCTTCAAATCTAAGTATATTTACAGAATACATTTGTATGGTGCTTAAATAATGAAAATGTGAATAATTTTTACTTGGTTTGGATACTAACAATTTTAGGTGTCTCAAATAGGTGATTTATTTTATGTATTTATTTCATGTATCTAGCACCCAGAAATGGAGGTATCACAGCGCTTGTACACTGTAAGTGAGTATGGACATAGCGAAAACAGTGTGCATAGTAAATATATGTGTTATCCATATTTGTTGAATAACCAGGTTTTTAAGAGTTTTTTAAAGACATGTTATGATGATTCATTTCTAATGTGATCAGGGAGGGTGATTCCCTTTACATCAGTGGTGCACAACGTGCGGTCGCCCGTAGGTCAAATGTGGCCCTCTAAGCCATTATTTTTGCCCCTCCCAAAACACATGAATTTAACGATGAAGTGTTGCCGGGACTAAAGTCAGTCAGTCACTAAGTCTGTCATATCAGGTGTGTGAAGTCTGTGCTGTCCAGTATTTGTCTTTGCATCCCGATATGGGCAGTTTTAAAAGGGCGGTGTATAATGTCTTACAGTAAAAAAGTAATAGAATTACACATGAACCATGTTTTTTTAACTCAAAATCGCGAAGAAATACTCATACAACCCGCACATTTGCATCGATAGTTCGGCCCTCTGTATGGGACATGTGTGGTACATTCGGCCCTCCAGCAAAACAAGTTGTGCTCCCTGCTCTGCATCGTGACTGGCAGAGTTGATGACATTTCCAGTTATTGGGGGTTGTTTCTGGCATTTTCTGTGGGTAGTTCACGAGATGTTGTTAGTATATAAAACGTCCTTATGAAACTGGTTCAGATATCAACGTATATTGAGGGCCTGATTTACAACACATTTTTCAATGGGACTTTCCCATTACAAATTCTTTTGTAAAGCAGGCCCGAAATGCTTTTGCTTTTCTGTAAAAAGATTGCACTTTTTGGGCAAAGCATTAAGAACATAACAGGGATGAGCAATTCGTTTCTTGTTAGGACCGTGCAACTGTTGCGATTGCAGCTATGGGTGCGTGCAACCACATTTTAAAATGATATCTGATATTCCATGTGATGTTGAGTGAGTTGCACATCCTGGCATGGAGAATAACTAAGAACTCTTTTTTATACTTTGGGCTGCATTTATTGTGTGAACAGCAAAACCGCAACTACCAGGACACCAAGAAAACTGCAGTACTGTGTGAACAACTTACAGGCAGTTGGCAAAGTGGACAGGAGCGGTTCGCAGCAGTGCTCCTCTACTTTTTTAAAATTACGTTTTAATGTTCCTATACTTTTATTTTAATAAGAAACTGGTTTTGTTTTAAAATAAAAATGGAAGAAGAAGTTGAACCTTGCACTCTCAGTGCACTGCACTGAACGTTCCCTTAAACAGCAGTTACATGTGTTTGGGGGTTTGTATTGGGTTTCGGGGGGACGTGGCAATGGGGTGGTGGGGAGCGGGGGCAGGCTATTAAGAAACTTAGTTCCACTACTTCTTTTTGTACACTTCGACCACTGCTTACAGGTCACGTTGGACAACTTCAGATTAAAATGCATAAATAGAATCACACATCTATATGAAGGACAGGATCATTTCAACAGACAGCAATGTATTTAAAAAAAAAAATATATATTCATTTTCAAACATCATCCAGATCAATAGCCGAGATTATGTGCATTCCGACGCAATAAAAATCACATAATAACCCAATTAACAGAATGCAAAAACAGCAGCGTGTCCTATTCTTTGCAGATATTAAATCCAGCTTATTCAGGTGACCACCGCCTATGAAGTACTTCCTCCCATCTTGACAGTCCCACAGTTTTCATCCTTGCAACATTATTCAGGTATGTCAATCCCGTTCCCTCATTTACTAAAGAAAGGAATTGGTTATTGCAATCCCATCCATTAATGCTTGTTCATTCAAGAAGGTCTGTCTTCTGATGGGAAAACAAGGCCTACACTAGGCATTCCCAGCCTCCATTATCAATGGTCTCGCAAAATCCTCTTTTTAATGCACTGTACCATTTTGCAGTCTCAGCCATCGACCAGCGCTTCATATCCTCTGACCATACTGCAAAAATAGGGCCGAACATCTTTTTCCACGCCATAACTATCCTTCGTTTTGCCAATATAACGGCCAATTCCATTACCTTCACCAAATGTTTGCATTTTTGCAGGCAGTGATATATACCCAAAAGGCATACTTCAGGACTCCATTGGAACTTGGTCATGTCAAAGCCTTACTGATCAATCCCCAATAAACTCCAATCACCGGGTTGAATCACCGGGCCTTTCCACAACATATGTATGAGGTCCGCTATATCCGTACCAGGCCATGGGCAGTTATGAGACGCATGAGTATTGAATCTTGCTTCTCTGTACAGTGTCATATACGTTCTATGGAGAACATTAAGATGCACTAATATATGTCAGGCTTTTCTAGAGACCCGTTCCACACATATCATGGCCCTGTCCCAGTCTTCCTTCTCTAAATTCAGACCAAAATTTGTCTCCCATGCCTGCTTAATCCGGAGCGACTTGACACGCATGCCAGACAGCAATCTCCCGCTGACACTAGTCTCCATCCATCTTCCAGTTCATGCATCAATGCAAATGTTTCATCGCTCTTTGGCTCTGCAGGCCATTCCAGCCACCGCACCCCCTTAAAGGTTTCCATCAACCTCATGTACAACAATTGTCCCGAGTGCAATTCATATTCCAGCTCCACTTCAGAGAAGCCAATCCATTTCCCATCTTTAAAGCCATTCCCTCAAGTGGCGACCGTCATTTTCTCCCACAACCTCATAATCCTAAACTCTCCTGTTTTCCTACACATGATCGCCGACAGACAAAGATGTATTTTCAGCTAAAACAGTTGCAGTGATTCAGAAGCATAAAAATACTTTATTTTAATGATACCAGCAAATCAGCACCCACGTTTTATGGTTTAATGGGCATAACTGCTAGACCCATATGCACGCAACTTACCTTAGTGCTTTTCGTAACGGTGGTTGTGGGCTGCCAGGACCCTTTCCCTCCCCAGAGAAAGGTTAGGCCACACGTTTGTCAAGTGTTGGAAATAGAAGGCCGTAGGATTTTATTGTTACAGATATGGTTACGGAAACAATAACAATAATCGCATATCCTAATAATATCATACTTTTGGTCACCGGGTCTTGAGGTTACCCCCTCTGGCTCGTGCCGCCTTCTTGTCCCGCGACTTGTTGTGGTCACCGTCCAGTGTCCTGTATTTCTCTTCCTTGTTCTTTTCCCTTCTTTTCTAGGGTGGGAGGGCTTTGTGGAAAAGAAGAAAGAGAGTGGAGGACACTGAGTGAACAGCGAACCTCCTGACTGTTTGGGTCCCCGTTCAGGGTCCACAAACAGTTTATATTTTTCTGAGAGCTGTGCAGCTCTTCTATTAGACTCAGGGGATGCCCTGGGTCTTTGATGTGTAGCTGTGGGGGCTGGCCCAGTCCCCAGGCCGGCTGTAGCTAACTGTCTGGCCCCCCGAGGGGTGTGGGGGGCAGGTCTTTGTACTCCTTCCTGCCGCCTGTTGGTTTCCTCTGGGTGATTAGCACCCTGTTGCTTTGTGGAAGGGTGAGGTGTTGTTCACACCTCACCCTTCCTGCGCTTTGTAGTGAGGAGAGACTGCGTGTCTCTGTGTTGTGGGGGGGGGGGGATTAGGCTTGGGGGGAAGGCAGCTGCCCCTCTCCCATGGTTGCAGGATGGTACCAGCAGTTACCCTGCCTCGCTTTGGGCGGCCCTGCAGCATTTCCCATAACTGCTGGACCGATATGCACGCAACTTACCTTAGTGCTTTTCGTAACGGTGGTTGTGGTCTGCCGGGACCCTTTCCCTCCCCAGAGAAAGGTCAGACCACACGTTTGTCAAGTGTTGGCAATAAAAGGCCAAAGGATTTTATTGTTACAGATATGGTTATGGAAACAATAACAACAATTGCATATCCTAATAATATCATACGTTTGGGCACCGGGTCCTGAGGTTACCCCCTCTGGCCTGTGCCGCCACAACCTGGATGGGTTACCGGCTGTCCAGGTTTCCCTCAAAAGTTGTTGCTTGCTTTGTCCTAGCTGCCTTGTCTGTTCCCCTTAGTTTGGCTATTCCTTTGATCGTGCCTGGTGCCGTGCTTAATCTGGCCCAGTTTGGGGGAGCCTTATGGCCCATACGCGTCTCTGTTTTATACTTCGATTCCCACCTTATGCTAGTGTTTGCGCATGTTCCTGGGGAGCGCCGCTTGGTTCCCCTGTTTTCCAGTGTTTGCTGAAAAAACCAAACAGTTTACATTAATCTGTAGTTTAGCTGCCTTCTGGCCCCGGCATTTGTGGCGTTGGCCTGTTTATCTATTTTTAAAAAACTTTATGGTTTGAGACTTCTAGAAGTCTTTGTGGCATTGGCCTGATTATTTATCTTAGAAACATTATTGAGGTGGATTGTGAACAGGGGGTTGAGCCCTGGGAGTATTTGTTCATATTAGACCCTGGAACATGTTTCCAGTGACCAAGGTAACTGTATCTTAACTTGGTGGGGTAGCTCCCCCCTGTGCCCCGAGGTTCGGCAACCATTGTGGAATTTTGCGGGTTTTCTAAGGGGCGGTCCACCCCTGTTTTACTCATGTTTGTTAACAAGAGGTAGTTTTGTACCTGCCTTTTGGTTCCGAGCTATGTTGTAGCTCCCTGGCCCTCGCCCTCGGGCGTTTATTGGCCTGTTGTATTGTGCTGTGTGGGCTTTTCCCCCACTGCTTATTAATTTTGTTGAACCTGTTTTCCGGTTCCGAGCTACTTTTAGCACTCTGGCCCCCACCCTCAGGAGTTGACCTGTTGTGCTGCGCAGTTTTTATTCCGTAATGCTTATTAATTATGTCGAACCTGTTTTCAGGTTCAGTGCTATTTGTGGCACCCTGGCCCCGGCCTTCTGGCGTTGGCCTGTTGTGCTATGTGGTGTTTGTTCCCCACTGCATCCTAATTTTGTTAAACCTGTTTACAGGTTCCGTGCTGCTTGCAGCACTCTGGCCTCGGCCCTCAGGCATCGGCCTGTTGTGTTGTGTGGTGTTTATTCCTCACTGCTTATTATTTTTGTAGAACCTGTTTTTGGGTTCAGTGCTACTTGCAGTTTTCAGGCCTCAGCCTTTGGTTGTTTGGATTTTTGCCTTCTTCTATTTCTCTCTTGTATTTTCCTCTGCATATTTTTGCTGCCTGGTAGGCTGAGTTACCTTATTCTCTGGCATCTTGGTGTACTGTCAGCCTGAATTGTGAAGCTACCCATGTGTTAATGGTCTTTCCTTTACAAAATGCACCTTTTTTCTCTTTTATGTTCCGCTACCTCTTTTGTTTTCTTTCTCTATTCTGTTCTGGACATGCATGCATCACATGCTTTGTTTTTGTTACTTATATGGCACTACAGACCCTCAGGCATCCGAGCACTGCTAATTTCCCACGGTGTGTGGTGCTCATTTATCGACCTTGGAGATAATGAAAGGCTGAGTTTGGCCCTGCCGGGGTTCGACCCTGCGTCAGCAGGCTCTGTCCTGATGTCAAGGTGCATGCTCTACTTGCTGTGCTGTCTGACTCGCTGTGTCGTTTTCGGGTATGTGGCTATATTTTGGAAGTATATCCTCTATCTGTTACCTTGGCTGCCCTTAGCGGCAAGGCTGGGTTTTTATTCTGACCCCTGGTCTGTGCTTGTTTGTCCTGTTACCTGTGTTGATGCTGTTCTGTTCCAATCTCGGCCACCTCAAGCCGCTGGGGAAACTGGTCATCCGCTTGAGTACTACCTGCATGTTGCGGGGGATCCTGATGATCTGGAACACTTCTCGCTTATTGGTGCCTTCGTTTCTGGGTTTTGTTGTAATCGTTCGGCTCTCACTTTTGCTCTGCGTATTTATTATTTCCCCTGAGGTGGAGCTGTGTTTGGTATGGGCTGGACTGGGCTCAGGACCCACCCTCTAGTACGAGTTGTGGCTGTGAAACGCTCTGCTTGTTATGTTACATGACTGTTAGGTTGTCTGTCCTGTCCTAGCTGTTTGTTTCAGCTCTTTGAACTGTTTATGGGGCTTGCTCGCCATTCGTCTGCCTGCATGTGTGTGTCTTTGGGAACCCTGGCTGGTTGTGACCGTCGGTGGATGTGCGGAACCTGGCCCTCATTACAAGTGCGTCGCTGGACCATGGTGCTATTAGCACCATGGTCCATGCCGGAGTCCGGCATGATGGATGGCGAAATTACCGCCCCATTCCAAGGTGAGTGGGGCGGTAATTCCCCATTCACCATTTGCCCTTCCCCATTCCCATTTTTGCCCCAGAGGGCATAATGGGGATGGGGAAGGCGCTAATTACGGCACCGTAAATTACGGTGCCGTAATTAGCACCAAGGTCGCTTAGCGCCTTGGACTTTAACACCTGCAAAAAGCAGGCGTTAAAGTGTGAATCAGGCGTTAAGGGTTAACGGTGCCGACGGCGCCGTTAAACCCTTAACGCCTGACTTGTAATGAGGGCCCCTGTGTCTTCTGGTGCCCTGTGTGGGTGCTATCTTACTTACCTTGCCGTGGTGGCTTTGGTGTCATCGCCCCTTCTTCACCTGGCACCTTACCGCTAGCCCCCGATGTCCTGGATGCTTCTGTGCTCTTTTGTCAAATTGTCGTTGCCCCCTTCCAAGCCTGTGGTCTGGATCTGTTGCACTACTTCAGAAGTGCTGTTGCAACTGGGTCCCCTGAGTACAGGTTTTCCTTAGTTGTGTGTTGTTTTGGACCCCGTTTCTGGGTTCTGTGTTTATTCTGCGTATACAGAAATATTTGGCCAGCTCCGTTTTGGATAGCTGTATTTAGTTGGAGATGCCTTTCAACGGGTTCTCTTTTTTGTGGCCTTTGTTTCAGGCTGATGCTGATACGCATTGGCTTGTGTGTCGTCTCTGCCAGGCTTGAAATCTGCGCCAGTATGCTCTTCCTGGGTGTACACAATTTTTAGTGCTTATGCTGGTTTTTGTACGAGTGGTTTCACAATTCGTTCCTGAGGTCCAAGTTATCGTCTTGTCCCTTGCTCCACCCTCAAACTTCATGTGTTATACGGGAGGCTTGTGTCTTGGCACTGCCTGTGCTGCAACACTTTTGCAATTCGAGAAACTGCCTTGTTTGTTGGTAATTTGGCTTGTTGCGTGCTGTCCATGGCCTACCCCTGTTGTTGGGTGGCATGTTGCACGCCTTGCTGTGCCCCGTATCAGGGCACTGTGTTGTAGATATAAACTTGTCTTATGGCTGGTTACACTGATTTGTAGTGCTCGTGCAAGTTATTGTGGTGATTTGGCTTGATGAGTGCTGTCCCGGGTCCACCCTCTTTGTTGGGTGGCATGTTCTATCTCTTGCTGTGACCTTTATCAGGGTACTGGTATGTAGATAACAAACCCTTGTCTCATGGGCATGATACCCAATTGTTTAATTTTGTTTGTTTTGGCATCTACATGGCACTAAGAGCCCTCGGGCCTCTGCGTGTTGTTTATGCCCACAGGTGTGTGATGTTTATTTATCGACCTCGGAAGGTTGAAAGGCTGAGTTTGGCCCTGATGCAAGGCTGAGCTTGGCCCTGATGAAAGGCTGAGTTTGGCGCCTGGTGGGATTTGAAGCTGCCTTGGCAGGCTCTGTGCGGATGCCACAGACAAGCGTTCTAAACGCTGTGCTCTCCGACCAGCAGTTTGAAAAACTGTCTTTTTCGGCAGTGTCAGGCTAAATGTGTGCCATGCCCTGTATCAGGGTACTGGTGGATGCTGCAGTGATTCTGTAAAGTAGAACGTGCTCACCTATTGCGAGATTGCATCGTATGTGGTGTTTACTTGCCCGTGTTTCCACCGAAGCATATTTATGGTGTAACTACCATTCTTTATTCATTTATCTTCGGACGTCGGCCCCTTGCTTTTGTGCCATATCGTCTCCCACTTGAGTTTGCTTTAAACTTTTCCCTTGAGAGGCACCTCCTGTAGTGCAAGCTGTGTTGGGTCGGGGTCAGCTCCTCTGTTCCTTTGCTTCCCTTCGCTTTCTTGGCTTCCCCACGGGTGCCTGCCGTGTCTGGCGATTAAACAACTGTGCTGGGGTGTCTGGAATGCTGGGGTCCAACGTGTTTTTATTGCTCCACTAATGGCCTGTTCTGTGTGTGCCATTGTCATTATGATAAACATGGGAACATTCCCCTGTTTCTCCCCTTTAATAGAATCAAACTATGATTGACTATTGTTTTGGTTTTATTGCTCCTCCTCTGGTCTGCAGGGTGTGTGCAAATGTTATTATGTTAACCACGAGAGCAATCCCCTCGTCTTTATTCGTCGTGGCCCTGCTCTGTAATAATTTGCATGTAATTGGTGCTACGACCCTCGGGCAACTGAGCACTGTAATAGTTTGCATTTAACTAGTGCTACGACCCTCGAGCATCTGAGCACTGCTTCTTATTCCCCACAGTGTGCGGGTGCCGTTTTATCTACCTCGAGGGATTAAAAGCTGAGTTTGGGCCTGCCTGTATTTGATCTGCGTTAGCAAGCTCTAACAAAATGTTTAGAGCGCACACTCTGCCAATAATTATTTAGCATTTATATAGCGCTACGAGCCCTCAGGTATCTGAGCGCTGCTCATTATTACCCAAGGTATGTGGTGCTCATTTATCACCTCAGCAGGATGAAAGGCTGAGTTTGGCACTGCTGGGATTCGAACCTGCATCAGGAAGCTCTGCACGCTCAGCACTCTACTCACTGTGCTACTGGCCCGGCTTGTGGACATGCTGTTTATATTTTACAAATAGTCTCATAACTGTCTCGAAAGCTTTCCCCAGCATACTGCCCGTTTTCTAACCAAATGGAAATGTGGTGTTCAGGTACAAGACTTACCCACAAAAGTTTTATTTGTCACCCGTGTTAGGTGATTGATGCTTCGCTTGGGAGCCATTATTCTTTGCCTGTTTAAGTAAAAGACTTGCAAATACTTTGTTCCCTTTTGAACTTTGTGCGATTGCCTGTCTTTGTGAACACGTGACTAATAATTCACCGTTTGGCTTACTTGTTCGTGCAATAAAAATTATATATGCACAAAAATGTTTGTCTATGCTTGTTGTTTGCTTTGGGTAACTGGTTGTTGTTGTGCCTGTATCGTCCAACTTTATGCTCTTTGTCTACTATACTGTTTTAGTATAATGAACAAACCCCTTAAATAAGTATCAAATGGAATCTGAACATTCATAGATTTGTGGATAATTATTACCCACAGTGTGCAGAACTTATTTATTGAACTTGGAAGGCTGCAAGGCTGAGTTTGGCCCTGCCGGGATTGGAACCTGCATCAGCAGCTCTGCACGGATGTCGGGGTGAGTGCTCTACTCGCTGTGCCACTTGACCAGCTGCATGACATGTGGGGTTTGCAGCTGCTTTATGCTTTCTTCACCTTTTGCAGGTTTACCCACACAGCCCTTACAGGGTAAAAACTTTCACGTGTTCCTGCACCCAGAAAATTCTGGCTTGCTGTTTCTACTGCGACCGCCCCGTGTTCCTGTTTATCTTAAAATTTGTTATAATTATGTAAAACAAAATGAGAAATATTGAATGCCGTCTTTGAAATTGTGCATTGAAGCAAACCACAAGGCTCGAACCGCAGTTGTCAGCTTTGTAAGCAGGACACTTCACACCTGCACTATATAACCTGATGGCAACAAATGCTGTTTCTAGGCATTTAAAAAATCAGACACGTTATTGCGGACCATGTTGCTATGTGTTGCCTTACTTCAAACTGGAAGTGAAATTAATGGAGTTCCCTACTGCGGCGTATGAGCCCTCTCCTGTCTAGTTGTGTTGGCCGCGTAAGAACGGGCCTGTTTGTTTTGCGGCGGAGGCTTAGTCTATTTCATTCGGCCGCGCTGTTAATGAGCAGTGGTCACCGCTGCTTCTGCCCGGCGCCACGGCTGACTTACTTGAAATAATGTTGCAATGTCGCCGCGGCGCCGGGTTCCTTCCTTCGCGCTTTACTCCGACCACTCCTGCTTCAGCTTCACGACTCCCTGGAAGAGCACAGCTGGTCCTTACACGTTGATTGTTTTTCCACGCTACGGCGAGGCGGGGAAGCTGAAAGGGATTAATTTGAACAGTACAATGTTCAAAGCAGAGAAAGTGACCTGCGAGTACGGCGAACACCAGTAAAGAAGTAAACAATGCTGAGTGCACAGCAAACGTGCTAAGTAAAGAAGAAAGAGAGTGGAGGACGCTGAGTGAACAGCAAACCTCCTGACTGTTTGGGTCCCCGTTCAGAGTCCACAAACTGTTTGTATTTTTCTGAGAGCTGTGCAGCTCTTATATAAGAAACAAGGGTGGCCCTGGGTCTTTGATGTGTAGCTGTGGGAGCTGACCCAGCCCCCAGGCCGTCTGTATCCGACTGTCTGGCCCCCGAGGGGGGGGCAGGTCTTTGTACTCCTTCCTGCCTGCTGTTGGTTTCCTCTGGGTGACTAGCACCTTGTTGCTTTGTGGAAGGGTGAGGTGTGAACAACACCTCACCCTTCCTGTGCTTTGTAGTGAGGAGAGACTGTGTGTCTCTGTGTTGTGGGGGAGAGGAGAGCAGGCTTGGGGGGAAGGCAGCTGCCCCTCTCCCATGCTTGCCAGATGGTACCAGCAGTTACCCTGCCTCACTTTGGGCGTCCCTGCAGCACTGCCCAAAACCTTTAACCATTCCTGCCTTTTTGGCAAGCAGCACTATGCCTTCTGGGACTTATAGTTTCCTTGATATGCTTGTGGCAATGAATTACAGGATGCAAGGAGGTGATGTTGGCACACATGCATCAAGGCATTAGTTGGACATTTCGGGTAGCTTTTTTTTTTTTTTTTATTAGCATCAATTAGTTTTCAAGAAAACTTTAAATGCAAATAATTCATTAATTAAAGCAAAAAAAAGGAGAAGTGACAAACTAAAAATTACACATCTATATAGGGAGGAAAGTTTGAGACCAGAGAGATTATGTGTCTAGATTTGAGAGAATGTCTCTCACAAAGTTCAACAGTGCCAAGGTCAAAGATGCTTTTCCTCCCCATCTTAAAATGGTCCACCTCTCGTGCAGAGAATTTGTCTCGAAGTTCTTGAAATGATTTCCCAACCATTTTTCTCTGGAGGCCGAGAGTGAAACACAACTCATTACCAAATGCTGTAAAGTTTCTTCCTCCAAACCACAGCATCGGCACAGAGTTAGCCCATCTTCCCTTTTTTTGGACCTTCTACCGAGCACCTCCCTAGTTGGGAGAAGGTTCAAGAGAAATCTCAGAAAGAGCTGCCTTTCTGAGTAAGACGGGAATTTTCGAGGTATGGGAGCAATGTACCTCTGCTATAGTGTTCATCAAGTCTCAAGGTTATAGATGGCAGTAGGCTGAGCCTGTCCTGGGTAACAATCCAATCCCAGTCCAACAGTTTGTTCTTTACCCTGGACGGATTTTCCAGTAGCTTGTCTACATTTTCGGCAATAGCTTCCAAGATGCCTGTACATGTATTCTGCCATGTATTTAAAGCTGGTATCTGGTTACCAGACAGTGCTTCTTTTATAGCCATGAAACCACTTCTTTCCGGAGGAACCAAACATTTGCTGTTAAGGGTTAGTGTTTTCCAGACCATAGCGATATACAAGGAGGTAAGCCCCAGTTCTTTCCTCACGCATTCGATTGGGAGAGATGAAGGTAGGCTCAGTACCCTTTTCCAGAACTGGCTTTCAAGCACACGCCAAACCTCTGGTGCAAGTAAGAAGTTGGCCTCAGCTGCGTAAGTCAATGCTGGAGAAACTTTGAGTTTGTAAAATTCAATGACGGGACGAAGTGAGAAGGAACAGTAACGTGACTTAATTAGAAGTGCTTGAGATGCCAAGGTAGATCATGGACAAGACCACTGGAATGACTTCCCCTGTTAGATGCCACCTAAAGGTCTTAGTCGACTTCATTGTTCCTAACCCCATGATTTTCGATTATTTTGGGTTGATTCTCAGTCCGTTTTCCTGAACGTACAGTTCCAAAGCTTTCAGCTGTCTCTGTAGACCTCTCGCAGTCTGATCTAACAGAAGAAGGTCATCCGCAAACAACAGCCTACCCACAGGGGTCCCCCCAATTTTTGGAGGGAAGCTTCTTACTGCCCCAAATGCTTCAAACATATCTGATATAAATAGGCAGAAGACAGCTGGTGCCAAACGACACCCCTGCTTCAGCCCATTTTCAGATGCAACTTTGTTGGATAGGGTTCCTTTTCTGTCCAGTCTAATCTGAATGGTTGTTCCTGTGTGGAGAGCCTCCAGTGGTTCCCTCAGATTGTTTGGGCAGCCCTATTTCCTTAGTTTGTTCCACAAGAGGCCACGATCAACAGAGTCAAAAGCCTGTTCAAGGTCTATTGACGCGATATAGATGGTTTTATAGGTTTTTCCCTTGACCATACATTTTAGTATGTTAATGATTAGTATGCTCAGGGAAGTTCCAATTCCCTTGCAGAACCCCGACTGCCATGGATCCTGGTGATGTGACCGCCAACTCCAAGCGTTCAGATGTTTGAGGAGCACTGCAGTGAATATTTTGCCCACTACATCCAGTAGGGCGATAGGTCTGTAGTTCCCAGGTACAGACCTTTCACCCTTCTTAAAGAGTGGTACAATTATAGACCTGGTCCAGGAGTTAGGGATCCTTTTGAGTCTAATTATGTTTTTGAACAGAGTTGTCATAAATTCAGCCCATTTCTCCGGGTCTCTCTTAAGGATGTTGTTTGTGAGACCATCCGGCCCAGCAGCACGGGATGAATTTGACTTGTTGATAAGATCCACGATATCTTGTTTGTCGAATTTCAAATCCCATGGTTTGTCCGATGGTAAGAATTTGTGGGGCCTGCTGGTGTTTCCTGCGGAGTAGAGGTTCTGATAGTGCTCCTCCCAGGCCTTAGGTGGAATTGGGTTTACAGTTTTTGAATCAACAGGGATGCATATCTCGTTGATTAATTTCCATATACCAGAGATGTTTTTGCTGGTGACTAGATTTAACATCTTCTCACTATCTTTTTGCAGTAGGAGGTGTTTATGTTGGGTGAGCCAGTTTCTGTAGCTGTTCCTGGTATCTTTGTACAGAACTAGGTCACCAGGCGTGTTGGATTTTTTGAATTGCCTCCTGGCCCTCTGAACGGCTTTTTTCTGGCAACGATTTGGTGGTCATAGGCATGCCTATATGTAGTGGTACCACTCCTATCCACAACTTTTTTGTGGAAGACCTTCAATACCTCGATGTATTCTATGGGATTTGCGTTTTAGTCTCGCTCGACAGATTGTAGCCCCAGTAGCTTGTCCAGTATTGCACCCATGTCTTTTCTCTGAATCCTGATTCTGTTTCCACCGGGGGTCAGGTCGAGTTGATATTCCGGTAGGTGTTGGACAGTTTGGGAGTGATCTGTATTCCATTCCTCAGTTTCAAGTTCCAGGATATTGTGATCGCTCAAGTCTGTTTGGATCACTCTCAACGTTTTTAGTTTCCCCATCAGTGGCTCTGTTACAAATATGTAGTCCAATGTACCTCCTTGGTTTGCCCGTTTCCATGTAGTAGCAGCAGGTAGGTCGCCCATTAGGCTTCCGTTTGCCATTAAAATGTTTCTACCTGCTAATTCTTTGTCGAGGTCAACTCCTCTTGATATATTGTTTGTGGAGTGCAAGGACAGGAACTCGATTTTTCTCCCCTTTTTGTCAAAACATTCCATGTTGAAGTCTCCACAGAGGAGGACCTCCAGGTTTGGACGCGAGATCCTGGCGTCATTGATCGCTTTAAGCAAGGCTTCCTTGAAGTTGTCCTGTTGTCTTTCCGTGGGTCTCCAGTAGATGTTACAAACGAGCAGGTTCCATTTCACCAGGTCAGACCCTGCCTTGGAGTTTATTTGGACTGTGGTGAGTTGTATCCAAGGGTTATGATTTATGGACGAAATCACCCTTAGACCAGAAGTGCGTTTAATGCCCAGCAGGAGGCCCGAGCTAGGTCTACCTTTAAGGCCCTTTATGGCCGGGTTCAGGAACATTTCATATCCGTCTAGGAGGGGTAGGTCGCACCGCCACGTTTCTTGTAAGCAAAAGAGGTCGTATTTTGTTAGGTCCCAGGCTTGTTTGCCAATCAGATGGGTGAGCCCCCTTGTGTTCGAACTCATGATTGTTTTTCCTTTAACCAAGGTGTTTCATGGAGCACAGGAGGGAGCCGGCTGGCATCATGATTTTGCTGCTAGGAACCCCGCCAACCACCTCCAGTCGTCCGGGCTGCTTACAGAGTTCTCCTCGAGTGTGTTTGGGGAGCTACGCGTTGGAACCCCTGGGACGTCAGCCTGTATTTCGTCCTGGGCCCTTTTCACCAAATGCGATGGACGACCATGTTCCAGTACTGGTTTGTACTTTTGAGATCCTTCGTTGACGTGGTCCCTGTCCTTAATGCCTTCAGAAGAGGTACGCTTGCCATCCTCCAACTCCTTAAGCGAAAGCCCACAAAGATTGAGTTTGGGGCCAAGTTTGAGGAGTGCAGATCTTGTGTTCCATTTCCCCATATGAAGGATCACATTATCGTGGCGCTGCTCATTGTGGAATTCGATCAGATCAATGTCCTTTGATTTCAAGTTGTCGGGTGAGTCAATTGAATGTACAAGGCGCATGACATTGTTTCAATTCATAGTGAGGTTATCTTCGTAACCAAGAGTTCTCTCTAGAAGTACTCTATAAGGGCCCTTACCACCCTTTACATCCGGTCCTTTGTCTTTGTTTTTGTTTTTGGGCCCCGATCTTAAGCCCGTATCAGTGTTTTCGCCCCAAGACACTGTTCTTCGTGTGTTCTTTACGCACTCATTTTGGGGTTTGGAGTTTGTTTCTTTTCTTACATTCTTCGTTTCCAGTATAATCCTCTTGCTCTCAAGGGTCTTGAAGGCCATTACTCCAGAAGTGTCCTTGATCTCCTCCTCCTGCACTGGGGCACAAGCCTGGCTGACCCTTGGAATGTGGAATCTGGATTTCCACAAGAAGTTCCTAGCTGAGTCAACTCCCTTTACATCTAGTTTTATTGCCTGGAGGATGGGAGATTCAGCTAGGACGTTTCCAACTTCTTCGGACCTTTTGTTGGCGCCTTCCACCTTTTGAGCTGCGTCATTGGGTTCTGATATTGCCAATAGTTCCTCTTTCTCTGGACTAGATTCGGGTGCCGTAGATGCTGGGCCCACCTCTTCGATCCAGGAATCATTCGAGTCTGAGTAAACTGATAAATCCATGAGATAGCTGTTCACGCTATCGTTCTGCCTCTCATTGTCTGAGAGGTAGACGGTCTCTTCGATGGGGACCTTTGATTGTTTAGTGAAGGCCCCAGCGGATTTCCTTGAAGTTCTGTCATAGATTAAAGGTCGGTCAGGTAAGACCAAATTTCTAGGTAGAGTTAGCCTGGTTGTAGCTTTTGGCCGAACTGGTGCTTTTCGTAAGATGGATGGCGCAGAGCCTGACTGTTTTGTCGACCCAGACGTCGGTTTTCCATAATTTCTGTCACCTTTTTTGTTAAATTCTAATTTTTCACTGGCCATCAGATTTACTCCTCTGTTTGGTTTTGTGAACAGATCGTATAATTTAACTCTGTCCTTGGGTCGGTCCAGTTGGCACGATGGTCACTGGAGGTAGAGGGTCCACCACCATTGGGATAGTTGAACTTGAGTCTTTGTGAGAAGTGCCACCCCTCATCTCTGAGGTGGGTTCAGTGCCAGTGGATTTGTCCTGATGTAATGGCGAGTTTAAAGTTTCCTCAGATCCTTTCCCAAATGACGGTGTAGTCTGGTTTAAAGTCTTTGCTGGACTCACCACGCCCACCTGGGCGCCACCCTCTCCTTCTAGAAGAAGACTCAACCTCTCTGATATCCTAGTTTCTCTGTCCTTGATTATTGGCTCAATGATACTCTTTAGGATTTCTGCGGTCTGATCAGCACTTTTGTCCAGGTTTGACTGGATTGCGGTAACAAATCCTTCTACGAAGATCATTTTAGCATATAACATGGCGATGGTAGTCGAATGATCCCATAACTGTTCGTTTTGTGACTCAATTAGTTTCATATATGGGGCCATAACAAGCGCAAATGCTGTGATCATTTCTGTGTCTATCTTTGGATCATTTTTGGCAGGTTACTCCGCCTGAGTGGTGGCCAAGATCATTAAGAGATCTTCATCAGTCGGTGAAGGTTGTCTTCTAAATCGTTTACTAGGAAACGGGGCCTGCTGCGGAGGAAGTCCTTTGTAAGTCCTCAAGGGGTAGCCTCTGAGTCGGTTTTTATCTTGGTGTAAGGTGACTCCCCCATCTAGGGGTGTTTGGTCCCCATTTGAGCACTGTGCTAGGGGCGCGTGCCTCCAGTGATCCACGGATCGTGGGATATCTAGAATAGCTGGATCAGTTTGAAATGAGATTCCTGAAGGTTTCCAGCCTCGTTTCAACCTTTGGTTTTGGTGCTGGGTAAGATTTGTCCTGTTGTCTGTTCCAAAGACAAAAGGGGCGCCATCATGGGCATTGCTGGGCTTTTGTAGAAAACTGGAATTGTCATTTCCCACAGATTGTTCCTTTTGAGGACTGTCACAAGTTTTTTGAGGCGCCTGGCTAGGTACCTTAATTGGCAGCTCTTTTACCATTGTGTCCTTGTTGGAGCTCGTAGTATCGCCACCCACCACTCCAGAGTGGAATGTGTTATTTGAGGGTTTTGAAGATGGCTTCGGTTCTAGGTGGTGAGTGTCGGCTTGTTTTATCGGGCTAGTCTCTTCGAGGCCCTCCTCCGTTGTTTCTGTTTCAGATTGCAAGGTGTTAACATGCGACTTAGTTGTACCGGTGATTTCCATTTCGGGATAAAGTTCCCGGACAAGCCTGTCCTTTTTTTCCTGTGGGACAGAACTGTCTTCCATTATGAGTGTTAAGATGTCCTTTTGCTGGTTATTGAGGGGTGGAGTGCCTAGAGTGCCTAAAGGAATAATTAGCTCCCCCACTAGATCTATTTGGCCTATGTCCTGGTGATCAGTAAACAGTTTGAAGTGCCTGAAGCAACCCACCACAAGGTTTGCTGGTTAAGTGTAAGCCGTAAACAGTGTGAATTAGTAGTGAGGTTTACCTTCCAGCCTTCGTACCTCGCTGCCGTGGACTGTTGTTGCTGCAGCTCCTCGTGTGAACTGACAGGGGTTCACCTTTACACCAAGGCACAAGTGGTGAGTAAATTCTTGAGAGGGATCAAAGAGGGTAAGCCTCCACAGTCTCCCAACTGAATGTAGCACCACCTGCGCCAAACAGCCGCAAAACAGTCGGCGCCCTTTGCACTATCGGGCTTAGCGCTGCAAGGGTAGTGGCCTCTGTGTTTTGTTGTCCCAAAGAAGTCACGTGCAGGGTCACCAGACCAGCCCAGCTCCGCCTCCTCCAGGAAGCGTGTAACTCCCGACAAGAGCCCTCCAATGGCTCGCAATGTCGGCGTTGGATTTATGCTGCAGTCGCTTTCTTTTAGAAAAAGTTATACACCGCTCTGCTGGTGGCCTTGGTGTTTTGTTGTCCCAAAGAAGTCACGTACAGGGTCACGTGACCAGCCCAGCTCCGCCTCCTCCAGGAAGCATGTAACTCCCGACAAGAGCCCTCCAATGGCTCGCAATGTCGGCGTTGGATTTATGCTGCAGTCGCTTTCTTTTAGAAAAAGTTATACACCGTTCTGCTGGTGGCCTTGGTGTTTAGTTGTCCCAACAAAGTCACGTGCAGGTTCACGTGACCAGCCCAGCTCTGCCTTTTCCAGGAAGCTTGTAACTCCCGACAAGAGCCCTCCAATGGCTCGCAATGTCGGCGTTGGATTTATGCTGCAGTCGCTTTCTTTTAGAAAAAGTTATTTTGGGTATCTGGCTAGGGGTGATGAGATGACGATTGTCGGCTTTCTTTTTACAAATCATGGGCATCTAATGCTTAAGCCCAATTTGCATCATTCAAGAAAACCAAGACTACATCTCCCAGGTGGCGTTAGTTTGTGATCAAAAAAACAGGCAATTGACAAAAGGTGTCCCTTTGACGTGGAGAAATTTGTTAGTACAAACTTGTGTCTCACATCTGAATAAATATGGACTTCAGGTAAATATGGCCAGACTGCAAATTATAAAGTTTTTGAGTTCAGCCTATCGCACGTAGCTTGACGAAGGTGAGGTACAATCCCAATATTTTTCTTATTCCAGCTGCTCCCCCTCTTTAACTGGTGAGTGCCTATTGGTGTCAGAAGACATGATCAAGGGGTGGTACGGCTAGGTGTGCCTCGTCCACAGTGCTCGAATGCTCCTCCCATTCTCATCCCCCTTTACACCTTGAACACAGGCTACCAACTCAAAAGGAGCATTCTCCATGACTGACTGTGCAGCAACACTGCATGTAGCAGCCTGTAGCGCCAAACTATGCAGTCACCATTTCATACCTATGACCCATCCGGATCATGAAAAAGGGGTGGGCTAATCTGGGTGAGGTCCCATTCTGCAGGCAGTGGATAGACCGCCCTCAGCCCGGCTCAGTCTCCTGTCTTTTTCTGACTTCCCTTTTCAGAAAAAGACAGACACACTGATGGAACTAGGTAGGGTGAAGCAGGGGCAACACCCCCAAATCCCTCCACACCACATCCTATTGTATCTCCTTTAAAGGAGGAGTATGTTCATCCTATTTCTACCTCGTTTTTTTTCCATTCAGTCATTTCTACCGATACCTAACAGCCCAGTAGTTAAGGGGTTATCCATTTGGCAAAGATTTCTGGAGATGAGCACTGCCTCAATATGGTCTTCTTGCCATCAGCGCACGCATCCTCCTCATCATGTGACTTCAACATTAGAGGCCATTTCATGTACCTATGGTCCTACGCTACCTCGTGATCTGTCAACGTCACATTCATGAGCGGGAAGGCAGGTGCTAAGGCAAGGGTGGGTCCTGAGATAGAGCGGGAAGACAGATGGCGACATGAATGCAGCGTCTGAGGTGGATGCAGGAGTCCAAGACTAGAAGGGAAGCACTGCATCACTGCGTGTGTTTGTGCAGCAATGACTGCATGCATGCATTTTTGGTGGGCGAGGGCCATAGTAGCCATTGGACCAGGTCCAATATATATCAGCATGCCATTACAAAGCATGAATGTGCTTTGTAATGGCATGCTGATATATATTGGCCTGGTGCACAGGCCGCGTCAAAAATGTTATTGCAGGGCAATGTTGGCACAAATTGGGCACATTTAGCATGAACATGTGTGAACAGGCGCATGCCTGCATATGTTGTGTACTACCAGCATGAAAGTGGTTTCTAAATATAGCAACATTGACATATGTTATGGGCACAGATCATAAAAGTGTACTTCCAAGTTCAACATTTCCTAAAGTGTATTCCACATTGCCAATGGTCGGGTATATTTTGGGCACAAGGATCATGCAAGTGTTGTGTAGAATGCTACTGTGTTTTGTTAGTAACCTGGCATCTATTTACTTTACTTTACTTTAATTCTTATAACGCGCCAGATCCCTCGAAGGTCTCGAGGCGCACAAAACAGAGTTACCTGTTTGTATGGCATTTTACCTATTCTTCTAAAACAATATGGCACTAAAATCCACCATTTCGACATGTTAGCTCCAGAAAATATCCAGGCAGGCTCCTCGGTCGCTCAAACTACTTTGGGGAATAGTAATGAAACTCAGCTGAAAAAGAAAATCACAAGCTACCACTGACCTTCAACTAGAGTGGAGATAAAAAATCAGAAGACCCCCTGCCCCCACCACCTGACCAGTGACGTAACACAAAATGTGGGGGCCCCCCTGTGAGCCATGCTGAGGGGTCCCCCAACTCAGCAACAAATCACGGGTCCCGCCAGACTATGGGCCGGCCTAGATTACACGCTGGCGCAATACACACGAATGTGCTGTTGAAGGGGTATGTCACACACTGCACCAGGAGAAAGATATACATATGTATTTTAATGCAATATACAGCACACTTTCTGAGAAAAATTGACTAAAAGGCCAGAGTGTTTGCAATGGTTTCGCCAGGTCAGACCTGGTGGGCTGAAAGGCACCCGCTTGCAGAACTTGTAGTTTGCCGGTCCGGAAACAACGGTACCGGCAAGCTAAACGGTACTGTTGTTTTCGAACTGGGAAATTCATAATGAGGCCCACTGTTTCTTTTTGAAGTCACAGGGCTTCGCCACCCCATGACATTGAGGCCTCCAGCCTAGGGTCTTCCATTGCATGGGGTGGGGGGATCCCTCGGACTTCAAAAAGAAAGTTTCTTTTGTAGTCACCTTGCCTTCATAAAGATAATATTTCTGTTACAGAAATAATGTGTTTATGAATGCAAAGTGAAATCAAAAAGAAAAAAGTGGGGGCCCCTGCCAGGACATGTGCTAGTGAGGCCCCCTGCACCGAGGGGGGTCCGGGGGACCCCGTTATTCCAGTGCACCTGACACCAAACGTTGCCTCTGCCACTGCACAGCCAAGGCCACTTTCTCACTGATCAAAGGCACATTTTTATGACAAAAATATGAATGTTCAATTCACACAAATGTTGATTTCCTTACTGCATACCCAACTTGAGCGCAACCCAGCATGCAGCATGTTGAACAAAACATGTTGATAACTTTTAAAAATGGGATATATGTTGAAAATAAGCTGATAATTGAACATGTGAAACCAGCAGCATTATCAATAAGTACAAAACCTTACAAGACAATTTGCTCATTGAGGCTCTGTCCATTGTGCTTAAAAGAAGAAGCAGAAAACATCTCGAATTCTTTCTGCCCACAATGAGAGAGCATCTTCTCACCCGCGTGCATTGCCACTGACCTATGATGGGATCAGGTGCAATAAAACCTGCATGCCTAAATCAACCATATCCACTTCCTGTACGCTTTGTGACAGTGGCCGATCATGTCTTGCCCTGACGTCACAGTAGGCGGGACTTAAAGATTACCTATGCCTTATAAATTCCGCACAGACGCCCCATTGCCACACACTATACACCACATATGGCCATTTGGCGAGACTACATCCACCATCAATTTCCATTGCTGAGAACGACAGAGAAAATGATTTGGATGGGTCCTCTCCGCTCAAAGGGCCACTTTTCTCACTCAGCCATACTACAAGTTTGGCCCTGGATTGGGGAATGGACCTCCAGCATTATACTGGAGTTAAATCCTCCCACTTTCCGGTGAAAAATACTGCAAAATCAGGGGAATTACGGCAGCGGTAATTTCAGCGGAAATCCCCAGTGGAGTCCTATGGACTCTAAATTAATGGGGACTAACACTGCCGCCAACACTTGTAATGCGGCACTAAATCCCCAGGACCAAGTGGCTTAACAGTATTTCCGTTGGGCGGTATTCCGGGGGATTTACCGCCGGAATACCACCCAACAAGTATCCTGCAAAAGGGGTTTTGAGCATTTGGCTAACCTAAATGTGGCATATATTAAAAATAAGAAAACCCAGACACTCTAGATTGATGCCGTTGATCTTTTTTTGTGAATATAATGAAAAAGTAGCCATCGTTTACCAGCAACTGTAGAAAGCGGGGTGTTGATATCTCCCTTGGGTGAAGTTCCCGGCCATTTTGGAAGTTATTTCGTGCACTCCGGAGCGACGGTGCATCCTAAAATGATATAAACATTATGTTCTGCTGTATTGGAATAATGCCAGTTCATGATTTGTTCACATAGTGACACATGATGCGCAAAATAGGCCACAAAACACAGGCAACTTCTGACTGAGAAACAATGGCAGCCCGTATTCTCCAGCTGGGATTTGCATTAACACATCCTGAAGGATGATTCATCCGGCTAATACCGAGCCCTAGGCGTCCAGCTGCACGCAATTGATTTCTAAATGCCTCCATCAGGCCTCTGGTGTTTGCAGTTATTAATAATGCAAATGTCAGTGCGATAGAAAATAGAAAGCAATTAATAAATGTATGAAGTCGCGCCCACCACAATTCAGTCAAAATTGGCACTTTTTGAGAGAGTGTTTTTCCAGTAAAGAATGGACTTAAGTCAAAGCGTGCGCGCTGTCAAGGAACCGCGTCCGTGCAGCGCAGGCAGCAGGGCTGCGGTGGAGGAGCGCCATTTGAGCATTGTTATCGCAGGAGGCAGCCAATGGGCTGCGTGCGTGCAGTTCGAGCGCCAGGAAACCAGCACACCTATTCAATGCGTCTCTTTTTAACTCTTACTTTTGATAGTGCGCAAAACGGAAATAACGCTAGCTACAGTGCACCAGGGCCCTTCATGGCAATGGGCTTCTGCACCTCTACCTATGTTTGCCATAAACAGCTTGACATGAATGCTACAACACTAGAAAAAGACATGGTTGCTTAACATTCCTCAAGCCCTTAACTTGCAGGTGAAAGTTCCAAGCAGTGGTAAGCATGTATCACCTACAAACAATTAACATATTCTTTAACCATTGAGAAAGCTGCTTCTAAAATGTCAACTCGCCGTTTAGTCATTAGCATTGATTAACCGTTATTAAAATGTTTATGAAATTCTTCATTGATATTGTTTCAATAAAATAAATATCCACAAATTATAGCACAACTCCCTGTTTACATGTAAATATGTTAATACCTTCACCAATAAGTATGTTCACTATTTCTTACCAATTTATATCACATAAATATGATATAAGTATGCTATGCAACTGTGTTGGTATAATCATCCCTTTGCATTTGTTTGATCTTACTGGTAACACACACATAAACACCAGTCACTCTTAGTAATTTATCATCCTTTGGTAAATACTTATTCTTTCTATTACATTATGGTAAACGCAATTTGCTTGAAATTATTTTCTACAGATGGTGTTTCGAGCCCGTTGGCTCTTCTTCAGGACAATTACGGATCGATTTAGTGATGTTTGTAAAAGTGAAATCATATATTACAGGGCCTGCGGCGCAGCCGCCCTGTAGTTATGGTTAAGTTGCTCAACCCATATGAAGAGCACTTTTTGGGCTGCTTATAAGTTTGCCCCCCCCCCACGTCGAATCCTCACAAAACTTTGCAAAACGAGTATATGGCCCCGTTAGATCAACCCTGAGAAGTTTGACAAGGTATCGTCAAGAGAGGGCAAAGTTATAGGGTAGGTTCCAAAATGTGTGGTTTGTCCCATAGGCACAATGGAAAAAAAATGTTGCTCACGTAAACAGCCCAAACGACAGGACAGATTTTCACCAAATGTGCGGCAGGAGCACAGGTTGGTCCTGAAGGTGTGTTGTAAATTTGGTGTAAATCCATCCAGTAGCTTTTTTAAATGACTAAAAAGTAGGTACAAAAATGTGTGATATATGGTTTCAGTTAGCGGACTCACTTCCCTAATCGGTCTGCAGACAGGCCGCCGATTGGCCCAGAGGGTGACATGATGTCCGCAGACATCGGACACACCCGCTGATTGGTCAATAAAAAACATGAGATGCATCAGATTTTTGTAAATGCCTGCCATGTTGGATTTGAGGACATCCGCTGATGTCCATGGTTAGGGTCAAAAAAACGTATTAAAAAAACAACATTGCACTTGTCAAACTAATGAAACAATCTCTGGAGAGGTGGGGGATGAGGAGCATAGGATGGGATATGGCCTTAAAAAGCCAAAAAAACAGGCCTTTTTTGTCTCCGATGTCCGCAAACAGTCCAGGGCAGTCCTGTGATGTCCGCGAAAATCTTAGATGTTCATGGGCATCTATGCTTATTTGTGCATTACACGGTTGGTGAAAAGCAGTTCTTGGATGGCTTGTAACTTTGGCACCACTTAATGAAACTGCATAACAATGTGGAATTCCATTCTAGACCTGATTCTGAATGGTTTTGGTAAGTGTGGTGCTGTGTTGTCAAGAGGGAACAAAATTAGAGGGGGGGCTCCCAGAATATTGTAAAGACATATAAATGAGGTGCCGTTGGACAAATCTGCACAAATGTTTGCAAAAACATTTTAGATCCAGATATAAATGTTTTTGCAAAGTTTGGTGCGATTTTTTCAAGAGGTTGGCAAAATTAAAGGGGGGTCTCAAAATAATGTAAAGGCTTATAAATATGGTGCCATTTGACAAATCTGCACAAAGGTTTGCAAAAAGATAATAGATCTAGCTATAAATGTTTATGAAAAGTTTGGTGGGATTTTGTCAAAACGGAGCTAAATCAGAGGGCGGTCGGGCTATCAATATTTTTACATGGTTTATAACTTTATTGTCGTTTGACAAATGAGGACAACATTTTTCAGAAAGATTAGAGACCCAGCCTTGAATATTTGTGTAAAGTCTTAATGGATTTTGCAAGTGGGGGCTAAGTTATGTGACTATTGTATGTATGTACATTTTGACATTTTTGAAAAAATAAAACATGGGCAGATTTACAGCAAACTCGTGTAAGGGGCATTGGCAAGAACCTGAAAACATGGTTTTGCAAATATATCTGTGTTTTTTTATGTCATAATGAAGGGTACAAAAAATACTGATATATCTTTGGTGACTGAGGTATAGCCTGTGGCCATTGGCAGTGGCCAGATTGTCTTGGTCATGGCATAAGGTCATGACCTGGACAATCTGGCTACTGGCCTTGACCATGAGGGACGACCAATGGGGATACAGTGGAACTGCCCATCAGTGACTGGCTGTGTGGTAAAGTTTTTCGAAATTGGGACAGGTTTGAGGGAAAAACAAATTGCTTGTTGTAATATCGTCATAGGGTTCGCTCATCGCATTCTGCAGGCCATCATGGAAAGGGAAGGGGGGTTCCGTACGGAACCCCGCCCTCCCTTTCCATGGTGGCCTTCTTGGAAGGAATGTCCTTCCGACAGTGGAACGCCACGCCGTCCTGCTGTACAAAGAAACATATTTATTTTTAGCACCCCAGGTTACCGCTTTGGCAACCTGGGGTGTTAATAGCATTCATCCCCTATTGCAGGGGCTGGAATGACAGATAACGGCCAGGAGCCCTCTTTATTCGCCCAGGTTTACCTTGGGCCGATAACTTGTGCTGGTGGGCCGCTATCCCCTGTTGCATTCCCTGATGAACACCACATTATTCCCATTAGCATAACACAAAATGCTAATGGAAATGTTAGAAAATCTTATTGAGTATATGTACTTTACTGAGAAATGTAAAGTAGATGGAGTCTATAAGATATTTTTTAGTTCTATTTTTTAACTGTGAAAAGTGGCTCCTTAAGGAACCTTTTTTTAGTTGTTTGATTTTTCTTTTTGCAGGAGAGGTTAGAATGTAAGGTGGGGAGGGAATGAGGGAAGAGGCACCACACACTAATATGGAGGGGCAGGTGGACAGGGAAAGATGTAGAGCATGTGTTACATCCAAGGTAAGGGGCAGTGTTTCTCATGCTCCTTGATTACATCTTCAAAAGCACTTTGAAAGTGCTACCCCCTGCAGAGTGGAGTGTTGCAGTATATACAGAGGACTGTTTTCTTTGAAAGATATGGATAAACAGCCTCTTTTATTGCTTGAAAGGTAGCTGATGGGAATTTGTGTCCCACAGAAGTAGGCTGTGTGGTTACAGTACTGGTTGAGGAAGATGAGGTGGAGGAAGACAGCCTACTACCTGCTAAGAAAGGAACATCCTTTCTGAGAGCATTACGGTGGTTGTATTGGGTGTCGCAGCACATGGAGGTGGTCCTGTGGGCGTACTGTCCAGGTAGCCCGCGACTGAGTACAATGCATTTCACTTTCGTGGCGGTAGCCTTTGGTACATTCCCAACAGTGGTGAAGAACTGCCACACCCATGATTTTCTCTGGTTGCTAGAGGTAGGCACTTCCTCTCCCTCATCTTCTTGGTCCACTTCATTGTCTTTGGAAGTACTGCACTTTTTCTGTTGTGTAGGTCCTCCAGCTGGTGGTGGTGGTGGCTCTTGGGGAGGAGGGACGGCCATAGCTGATGCAATTTTTAAGATAAATAGCAGTTTTGCTAATATTCTTCCAAGTATGTGCTCTGTACTAGATTGTTAATTGATAATGGGTATGAATCGCTGTAGAAGCTGTGGAAGGGGAACATTCTGAGCTTGAAAGCTCCTAGATCAGAAAATGCAATGCCAAACTGTCCGCAAAGCACAGACCCGATCACGAAGTGCAGACAAGTTCACGAACACGTCATCATGCAACGCGCGCAGGCTCAAGTGACACTGTCTGGAAAGTCGGGCACCAAAACAGTGGAAAAAGTTGCAACAGGTGTATAGAGGTGTTAGAAACGATGCTAGAAGGTGTGAAATGGTAGAGTTCTAAGGTGAAACTTTGTAAATTGGACACAAATGTTGCTATATTGGGGATAAGTATGATATTAGTAAATTGTAGGAAATTAGCATGAACTGGTACAAACCAATGAAATTCACAGAAAAACTTTGTTGAAGGCACATTATGGTTAAGTTGCACTAATAAAAAAAACTATGAAACTCACTGAAAAACGTTGTTAAAGGGACGTTATGGTTACAAGTAAAACTGAAAAACCTCAGAAATTCACCAGTTATGGCAAGCTAAGCAACCATAACTCACACCACCATCATGCACTGGTAAGACTAACACCCAGGACTTCAAAGATGACATTACACATGTCACTGATGACATCACATATGCAAA
Source organism: Ambystoma mexicanum (assembly GCF_040938575.1). Taxonomy (NCBI): domain Eukaryota; kingdom Metazoa; phylum Chordata; class Amphibia; order Caudata; family Ambystomatidae; genus Ambystoma; species Ambystoma mexicanum. Next base: position 355,676,112 of record NC_090933.1, on the reverse strand, counting down.
TTATTTTGATGAAAAGTCCCTACAAAGGGTAGTGTTATAATGTTTGCAACAGTATGTCATGGGTGATCGGGAGACCTATCATGAACTGCTTAATCTATTAAAGAGTGTGCTCATCTAAACAAAACATTATATAGGAGTGTTGTTGTTAATACCGGAACTTAAACATACATAAACATAGGCAATGGCTGCAGCATGCACCATAGAAGTACAATATTTATAGTCTTGTAATTTTGGATAATAAAATAATGAATGCTACCTTATCAGAGTTTTAAGTAATGTTAAACATGTAATAACTAGCTAACAATGCAAGACTTACTACACAAACAATACATATGAGGACCCACAATGCATTGAAATCAGAGGCACATACAGGCAAACTAAAGTAAGCAAGAAATAAACAGCATCAACAGAAAATGTTAATAACATTAAAGTTGCTTTTCAAGTATACAAATAAATTGTGTGTTTGAGGCCTGCTTATTGCCCCAAATATATGCACTATGAGCTGAGACCAAACCCTTTAGTACTTTAAGAACATACGACAAGGTTAACGTCTAGATATGTAGCACCTTTTGAATTTTAATATTCTGACTGTTAGTGAAAAAAACCACCTGGCCTATATGTGTCAGTGAACAAAAACAAGTGGCCCAGATATGTGATGTCATCAGTGATGTCATCAATTATGTTTGTGATGTCATCTTTGATGTCCTGGGTGTTAGTCGTAGCAGTGCACAGTGGTGGTGCGATTTATGGTTGCTTAGCTTACCATAACTGGCACATTTATATATATATACACGCCAAAAACATGCTGGGATCGCACTCTGCTGCAATGTGTTATTAAACACGCTACTACAACATTTAAAAGTCCATATAAAGTTTATTCACAAAGAAGGTGACGCGTTTCGCACCCCAATGGGGTACTTGTTCACACAGAGCATGCAGCAACCACCAAATCATTCATATATGAGTACAACTCTATGGTTCCACCTATTGGGGACGTCTCCACAACTCTATCAACCAGCCATGTCCTAAGAGGCAAAACCTGGTGAGCAGCTTTTAACATGAGTAAAATATGCAAGAGTATACATAAAACTCTGAAAATGAACTGGGCAGAGTAATTATGGGGATGAGAGAAGACACTAACAAGAACAATGAAGTGCAAAATGCCCAAAATTCTGAAACCAAAATTAGCAAAAGCAATTCACCACAATGATGTTTAAGTACAAACTCTATGGTTCCACCCACTGGTGAGAACTTTCACAACCCTCTCAGACGGCATTACTATGAAAATGCACAACTTATTGGCCATCTTTAAATGTGAGTAACATGTACACAAGTACACATAGAATTTAAAAATAAATTGAATAGATCGGCCCGAGTGTTGATGTGGGTGGGAGGAGACACCAAACCAGTAATGTGCATTGAATAAAGTGCAAAGTGCATGATCATGTAAAAAAGTACAAACATGGAATCACAACATTGCAATAGTGCCAAACATGCACACCAATACTGGAAAAAGCATGTTTCATCACAAACCGGAAAATGACAAGTATAATCGCATAACACAAGATATAGCTATGGTTGTTGAACACATAGCAAGGAGCTGACCAACACCCTACTATAAATCTAGTGCTTCGTGCTAATCAAACTACATAAATAGTGAAGCAACTTCCATCCCACTACTGCAGCTCACCAATTACTCTGTCTGAAATCCACACAAATAAACCACACAGCAACACCCTAAAATGAGAAATCAAAAAAACATTTTAAGCATTGCAAGGTAGGGATAATATGTCAGACACCAACAAATGTGTGAAGTTCCTTATCAATGTTTTGACCCAAGGGAACTTTAGATTGGAAGTCCAGAATTGTTCTTGTTTCAAGCCATCCCAATTACAGGGTCCTATCACCATCTCTGGGGTGTTTGATGACAGGAGTCAGACCAAAAAATGAAAAGCCATCCAATGACCCATTTTAATGTTCGTGAACATGTTTTTCAATTGGGTATGAAAAGTCAGCATGCTTAATTGCTTGAAAGTGGTGTAATATCCTAATCTTTAGTTTACAAGTAATACTTCCAACATACCATTCGCCACAATGACAACCAAGATTTCTTTTAATTTTTTTATTTAAGCATATGGTTATATAAACAAACCTTTTGCCAATTAAATATGTAACTAAACAAAAGAGACACAGATAAACACACTTAATTGTACAGACAAGGAGCAGTGCAAACAAATACATATATATAAATTTCAAATTACAGATATTATATAAGACAATAAATAATAAAACTTTCAAAGATATTATTACTGAAAAATGTAAAAAATCTCTTTATTGTGTAGATAATCAATACTCTATACCTTTAGTATATTTAATAAACTTATTTGGTGAAATGCTGCCTTCCAAACATAATAAGCTGCAGTTGTCATAACAATACTCTCAGCGCTATAGATAGTGTCCCAGAATTGATCACCCTCAATTGACATTATATTGTTGGCAAAACCGTTATAATTTGCACAATAATATACTGTATGGGCATGGCATTCTGTTAAAAGATGCTGAGCAGTTTCAATATGATCATTGCAAAGTCTACAAGTTATTTCAATGTGTGCACGTTTATGCCATTGGCTTGTGTGCTCTCTAGTAGGGAGTATATTAAAGCGCACATACAAAATAAATCTGTGTATCTGTGATAATTTCTTAAAATAAGAGGGGAGTGCATCACAACAAAATCCTTGAGTGGAATACATCCGATAGATGGTCTTATTACTGCAATAAAATCAAAATGACTATTCTTCTTTTTAAGTGCCTGTGCAATATTGAGTAATTCTGTAATATCATGAATATCAATATCCAAATACTCCATTGCTGTTTCTTTCAATTGAAGATGAAAAATATTAGATGTGCCCCCCCTGTAAAGCCTAGCAATATAACTCTGCACATTCTCTGACTCCACCGGTGATTGATAAATATCAAGACACAATTTACACCGCTGATGTAGCTACAGGGAGTGAACTGATTGTACACCCAATTCGCAACAGAGTGCCTCAACTTAAACGGTGGGTGAACCCTCAGTATGGATCTCAGCAATTTGGCCTCCAAACTATCTATCAATTTCATGAAAGAATTTGGACTAATACCAGAGCCATACAAAATCATGAGAACAATACTCCTAGGGTAAATTTCAACTAAGCCTTCCACATTGTTCCCACCCTTAATCTGAATATATTTCCTAATAAGAAGCCATTACTTCATAATTTTAGAATACATATAGAACTGAAAAAATACAGGGTTGGATTATTATAAAAGGGGACACCTAAACAAAGGTAGCTATACACTAATTCTAATAAGGTGCCATTGCAGGGTTCCATGTGTTAATATCCTCACAAAAATATCACCATACAAGAATGGCGCTGTTTTTTTTTACAATATTAACCCATGGAACCTGTGGGGGAGCCCCCATATTTGTTCAAAGGGAACGGGGGACACCCCCATAACCACCGCTCTCACTTACTCCATAAATTATCCCCATAAATAATTTCACCTATGCCGTTTTTCAGCGACCATATATTTGGCAACATTATTTATGGGGATAATTGTACCTGATACCCATTGCAGTACCAATTAAACGTATGGCTCTGTTTGCCAAAAATCAATATCTTAGTTGTATTGCTGTTAATACAGAGTCCATTCATCTGGGCATATGCCATCAGAGCATCTAATGATCTCTAAAGACCAATGGGAGTATGGTCAAGTATAACTGCATGCTCAGCATATTAAATCCAAGCAACTGTTACCGTGCCACTATGAGGGGGCAAGTTGTGAGCGGCTTAAATACAGAAGCCCATGTCAGGAACATATAGATTATACAAGAAAGGGGCCAGGCCACAACCTTGTTTTAATCCTGTGTTTGTAGGGATGTCATTAGTGAGCACACCATATTGATTAACTCAAAGTGATACCGAAGTATCGGTATTTAAGGAAATGAGAAAATGTAGAAGCAAGCAATCAATGTCCCAATTAATCAGTTTAGTCCAGAGACGTTTATGGGAGAATGAATTGAATGCCTTCGAAAAAACAATAAACATATGTATAGATTTCCATAAGAATCGTCCTGGCTTTGACTGATAATAGTTTGCAATACACTGAGATTATGCAGGGTGGCATGCAACTTGCAAAAACACGTTTGAAATGGGGAAAGCTGATTTCTTTTCCATAGCCTATTTTGATAGCGTTTGTTGAAGAATGGAAGAAACTTGTTTAGAGCTAATGTCAAGAATGACCAATAACCTATAGTCTTCAGTGTTATTACAATTTCCCCTTTTGAAGACTGGAATAAGAATGGATTTGCACCAACTGCATGGTATTAAACCAGTGGTGAGAACACGTTGATAGAGGTTCAACAAGACCATATCCCAGAAATCCAGATCGGCTCTAAAGATTACATTAGCCAACAAATCCTAGCCTGGGGCTCTATAGCCATTTTAGGCTTTAATAATAATCACAATGTTGTCTGGTTCAAAACCCTTGCAGAACTCTAAATTGTGTATATAAGAAGTAGAGATGTTACCTACTTCAACCTTATTATGTAGAGCCAAGATGGCGTTGGTTCTGGCATCATTGCTACGAAGAAGTTGGAAAAGGGCCTTCCAATCCACATCATTCACTGAGAAGTTGTGATACCTCCTCCACTTCTTGTATCTAGTTGACAAGAGGGCAAGCAACTTATATTTCACACTTGGTCAATGATGCTCAGATTTCCTAATAAAGTTACGATGTTTGTGGTAAAGTTTTTCTTATGATGTGCCACTATGTCTAAATTATTGGGGTGCGAGGTAGGCCCAGCAATCACCTTCTGTGACAGATGTAACTGGCTATTTAAGAAATCCATAACATTCGATACATTCCAGCCTTGCTCAGAAAGCCAACCCATCAAGGCATACAAATTACCCTTAACAAAGTTGTTAATGGCCACCACACTGCGGTCATTTAATATCATATGATTACCTTGTGGATTAACAGTAACTGATATCGGTATAGTCTTTAGACAACAAGGAGATGAAATACTTTAAGTCCATCCAAGGGTTGCATGATCGCTAACATTATTGAATATGGTGGAGAACTCCCCACAATACTCTACAGAGTGCCTATCCATAAACAGAAAATCCAAACATGAGTGGCTACTACCATTAGTCCAAGAATATTTCGAACTCCCCTGATTCAATTTATTAGCATTAAGGCAGACAAGGTCCTGTGTTAAAACCAAATTGAACCAACAAGTTCCCTATTCATACGTGGGTCTATAGACACCAGATCTGTCCCACCAGCGCTACAATGATCACGATATAGCCCCTGCAACAAGCTTGGGGCATTAAAATCACCAGCAATAATAATGCCTCCTTTAGGGCATACGTTTAGCTAAAGTGATAGGGTGTCTTCAATATTAGCAATGATAGCCCTCGTCTGGGCACGCCTTGGGGGATCATAGATGATCATGATAAGGATTTGACGTCCAGTATTTAACAGACTAGTGGCCATAACATAAGTTGATGGTCTAGCCATATGATATTCCCTCAAGATATACTTAACGCGAGCACCAATGGCAAGTTCCCCACTGGGTCTACCCTTATCACCACATTTAGCAGCCATATGTAGAATATTATGACCATCGATAAAAAAGCCTTCCTGGCCCATGTCTTTTGCAACAAAGAAATATTGCACAAATATACATGCTATGCCTACACGGTGCTCAAGAATGGATAAGAAAAAGGGTGTTCCAGCAGAGCATTTTTATTTGATTGTCATGTGGCTGAAGTCAGTTGATATATTGCACCCCAGTGTCATTCTCTTTAGGTATCACTGCCATATGTGTCATGCACTGCTTACACATATCTTGTTTAATGGAATTGGTCAATGTAATATCAATAGAGACCATCCCATCTCTGAAAGGCCTATTGGCCCGGACAGGCTGCTTTGATCATTGATATTTTCTCCCATCAAACATATTACAGATGGTCAATTTAAGACCCCTAGCATTTAGATCTTGCGCATAGGACCTTAATAAAGAAATTACAGCTGGGAAGCAAAATTCAATGAAAAGCCTATTGAGTACACTATCACATTTAGGTAATTCAAGACTAAGAATACCATTATTGGTAGAGATTTTATCGAATTTGACCATGCAACCCATGGAAGCAAAAGCATGTTTATACACATGCTTTTGTACAGAAACCTTCTCTTGTAACTGTTGACCCGGCAACAGGTCGAAGTCTAGTAGACCATGCACAGGCGATCCTGATCCAATTACATGTGTGCCACTGGGAGCCCTCATGGTTTGCTGCATATTGATAGATGAGGAGCGAGCAAAGTCGAGGCACTATGAGGAGATAAAGTTCCCTCATTGGTCGGAGGACCAACCCATTTGTCCATAGGTCCATGTAGGACAACCTGTGGGTGAGTGCTGTCTCCCTGAGCTTTATTATTCCGCCTAGATCCACTCATGGGTGAGGTCAATATCACAGTGTCCGCATGTTCACAAGGAGAGCTAAGTGATGAATTTAAGAAAACAACTCTTTTCTTATTGATCTTACTCTTAGTAATGCCACTCATCTGTGCAGCATGGCTATCATCCCAACAGATCTCCGGGCTATCAATCATACACAGCTCATTGCGGAGCGCATCTATGGCATCATTCTCAGAAGCAGCCACAACGTTGAGAGACTCTGCTTGATTCAGCACATTACTATTAAAATTTTCCAATACCACAGGCCTCTTTTCCCTAGGACCTGTTGAAGCCCCCTTAGATTGAGAGGGAGCCTTTACTCTGAGTTCATCCAAATGGGAGGTCAAATGGGTTTCTGTCATAATATAATCCACCACTTTAGACAAGAGCAATTTCATATCCCTTTGTTCAGACGAAATGCTAGAACACAGCACCAGTACCGCTTCTATTTTAGCGTAAAGTACCTCACTGGCACAATGAGAGGTATTCCTTCCTTCCAATGTCAATTGAGCAATAGCCAGGGAAAGTTCTTCTCCCTCATGACATTCATAAATAGGTTGCATAGGGGAAACAAGTGCCTCCAAGTCTGGGGTAGAATATGTAGTTTGATCCGGAGCACAAGGCAAAGGAGCACTGTTTATAACTACCAGTACACATTTTAACTTATGGTATAATATGAGCAGAGAGCCATTGTTATCCAAGGTTGCTGAGCAATGAGAGGGATTAATACTGCCTTCGCCCATAGAAACTACCATGGAGGGCAGTGAGTCTAATAGAGGAGGAAATTATAGATTCACTACATGTCGTCCCCGGGGATTGCACAGCTGCAATTGTACCACTTCCAGCAAGCAGTGTGCAAACCCATAGGCCAGTAATCTTTTATTGCAGAGAGGCAGCATTATCAAAGCCTGACTCTTGGTTTTAAGGGCACGCATTGGGCTGTCTAGACGCTTGCCAGATTTCTCTACCTCACTACGCAATATATACTTTCCTTTCCGTGGCATAGTGAACAAGGAATGTCAGCAACCAGACTAAAAAGTCATAATAATACACTGTTTCTCAATTCCAGTAAAACAGCCCCCACAGTAATGTCACAATGCGCAGGCTTACTGTAGTAGCATATTCAATACAATAAATCAGGAAGAAATAGTGGCGCAAGGAGGGGATGGGGTGGGCCCGCTCTCTCCCCACCGCAGGCCCGCACGCCCAAACATCAAAACACTCCAAGCACTCCGCCAGCTCCGTTGGGAAAAAGGCTTCTAAAGCCTAAGTTCTCTCCTTGCAGCGTAATCCAGTACACAGGTAAAAGAGACTTGGTTTTTCAAAACACATGGAAAAAAGTGTTCTGAAACCCGAAACACTCCAGGCACTCTTCCTGATCTGCTATCAAACTTTTTCAAATCTGAACAATTGCGATGCAGATGCACAAATTCACCATAAGGGATACTATTATAGTTTCCACTAGAATTAATTTATGATATGATATGTTATGATAAGGCATTTGTAACGCGCCTATACACAAGTGTTTCAAGGCGCGACGAGGCAGGGGGGGAACGAGGGGAGACAGACAACGATCTTACTAGGCCAGGTGTCATTCAGATCGCGCAAGTGCAAGGGTAGAGGGGAAGGGAAAAGTGCATGGGGGAAAGGGAGAGGGGAAAGTGCAGTACAGGGTTATTAGCATACAGCATACAGGATAAATAACAAGGGCCAGCTGGTGGCAAGTGCAAGGTAAGTGCAGACAAGTGCTGGGAAGGGGGGCTGTATGGATACAGACACAGTCCCGTAGTGCAGGGGTTGCCGTGGAGGCAGTGCAGGGGAGAGTGGCTGGGCCGAGAACGGTGAATGGCCCAGTTGCAGATTCAGTGCAGTTTCAGTAGTATTAGCAGGGGAGAGGGGGAGAGAAAGCGGAGGCAAAGAGGAAGGTTTTGAGGTGCTTCCGGAACCGGAGGTGGTTCTCCTCAAGTTTCAGGGAGGTAGGAAGGCTGTTCCAGAGGGAGGCCCCTGCAGTGGAAAGAGATCTGCCCCCAACTCGTTGTTTGGAGAAGCGGCTGACCCTGAGGGAGTTGGAGGCGGATGAGCGAAGAGCTCGAGAAGGAAGATATTTCGGAAGAGAGAGTTGAAGGTATTTTGGCCCAAGGCCCCAGACGGCCTTGTGGACAATGCAGAGGGTTTTGAACTTGATCCTCGCAGTCACTGGGAGCCAGTGTAGTGATTTCAGTCCTGGAGAGATACGGTCCCTGGGCTTGAGGCCAACGACAAGTCTTGCAGTCCTGTTCTGGATGAGTTGCAAAGGGCGGAGAGTAGAGGCGGGCAGATTAAGATAGAGGCTGTTACAGTAGTCCAGCTTAGAGAGAACCAGGGCTCTAGAGACAGTGAGCTTCTGGGGGAAGGAGAGGAAAGGAAGGATAACTCTGAGGAGGTGTAGCTGGTAGAGTGACTTCTTAGATACGTCGGATATGTGAGGAGAGAAGGAGAGTGTGGAGTCGAAGATGACCCCAGGGTTTTTTGCCTTGCAGGTAGGAGCAGGAAGAGGGCCCAGAGAGGCCGGCCAGAGAGCAGCAGGGAAGGAGGGAGTGGGAGTGCCGATGAGTAGAATCTCAGTCTTACTGGCATTAAGGCAGAGGTCGTTGGCGGGGCACCATTCCTGGAGGGCAGAAAGACAGTCAGAGATGAGGGAAGGAGAAGAGGAGGCCGAGGGTAGCCTGAAAATGAGTTGGGTATCATCCGCATAGCACTGAAAGTAGGGGCAGAGAGCGGCGATGTGGTGGGCGAGAAGTGCCAGATACTGGTTGAACAGCCAGGGAGAGAGGTTAGATCCCTGGGGGACACCACAGGTAGAGAAGAAGATGTCAGAGAGGAAAGACCCCAGTTGGACCTGGGAGGGTCGATTTGAGAGGAAAGAGGTCAGCCACGTCAGAGCCTGACCAGTGATACCGAGGTTATCACGGAGACGGTTGAGCAGGATGGTATGGTTGACAGTATCAAAGGCAGAAGAGAGATCAAGCAAAATGAGAACACATGGAATGTTAGAGTCAAGGTTCGAGAGCAGGTCCTCACCGATGTTCAGGAGAGCAGTTTCCGTGCTTCTGGCTGCTCTGAAGCCATATTGATGGTCATGAAGACTACCAACACATTCAGCATGGAGATTAAGCTGGGAGATGGCCAGTTTCTCCAGGAGCTTGCCCAGGAAGGGAGTGATAGAGATTGGGCGATAGTTAGCTGGGCAGGAAGGGTCGGAAGAGGGTTTCTTAAGAAGGGGGTGCACAAGGGAGTGCTTGAGAGGAGATGGGAAGACTCCAGAGGCGAAGGAGTGATTGCAGAAGTCAGCAAGGGCAGGAGCCAAGGAGTCAATGTGGTCCTTGATAGTGTTGGAGGAACAGGGGTGGACCTGTTTTGACGAGACTTTCATAGATCGGACTTGTCTTGAAACCTCGTCAGCAGAAAAAAGGGGAAAGGAAGAGAAGGAGAGAGGAGGGGTGGCTGCAGAAGAGCCAGAGGAAGGGCAGGGAATAGAGGGGGGGAGGTTATAGGAGGAGAGTGAGGACAGGGTGTCCTGAGTTTTTGAAATGAAGTGAGAGGCCAGTGCCGTGCAGAGGGCCTGGGAGGGGACAAGAGAGGTAGAGACTGCAGCAGAGTTGGCCAGCTCCTTGCAGACTTTAAAGAGTTCGGCCGAATTGTTAGATGCCGCAGAGATGCGGGCTTGGATAAGGGCTCTCTTCTTGGTGAGAACGGAGAGCCGGTATTGCCTTTGGAGCAGGCGACAGGCCAGTTTGTCAGAGGATGAACATGAAGCATGCCATTTCCTCTCTGCCACCCTGCACTTGCGTTTAGGGGTGACGAGATCCGAGTCATACCAGGAGGTACATTTGGCTTTGGGCTTCAGGCGGATTCTCATGACAGGGGCAAGGATATCAAGAGTATCAGATATAGCAGAGTGGAGAGTGGAGAGGGCTGTGTCAGGGTGGGAGTCAGCCGAAGGGGGAGGAGGGGGCAAGAAGGTGGCAGCGAAAGCCTCAACTGACACGCGCTTCATGGGTCGGATGACCGAGAAGGAAGGTGGCAGTGATGGGGGTGGCTTTGCCTGTGGGGTAGGGAGGGTGAGGTGGGAGGAGAGGAGAAAGTGATCATCCAGGAGAGAGGAGTGGAGAGAGGGACTGAGAGGGGAAGGTCAGAGGAGATCAGGGCATCAAGAGTGTGCCCTGCAGAATGAGTCGGCCCAGACGGGAGAATAGAGAGTGAGAGAGAGTCGCAGAGGTTGCGAAAGAGTCCAGAGGGGGGACAGGAGGCATCCAGGTGGATGTTGAAGTCTCCAAGAAAGAGGAGTTGAGTGGTTGAGGACAGGAGTGAGGAGGAGAGGTCCGCCCACTCGGAGAGGAAGGAGGAAATTTGACCAGGTGGCCGATAGATAGTAGCCACGGTAAGGGAATGGCTAGGAGAGAGAGAGAGTCGGCAGACAAGACATTCAAAAGAGGAGTAGGTCTGCATGGGAGTAACAGTGGCAGGAATCCAATCAGGGAAGATAAGGGCCACACCTCCCCCTGCACGGTTGGGCCTGGGCACAGAGAGGATCTTGTAACCGTCGGGTAGGAGTGTGTCAAAGCTGGTGACAGAGCTGGCCGTGAACCATGTCTCAGTGAGACCAAGTACGTCAAGGTCAAGTTCCTCAAGAAGGCGGCAGATATCAGAGGAATGTTTGACGGCAGAGCGAGAGTTAAGAGTGGCAATGTGGAGAAGTTTGCCATCTTTGAAGGACTTCCGGGGAGGGGTACAGATCAGAGGTACGCCCTGCGGAGGTGAAGAAGGAGCACGAGAGGGTGTGGGGAGGGAGGGAAGAGGCAGGTTAGTCGAGGACAGAGGAGGGGGCACAGCAGGAGAGGAAAGGAAGTTGATGAGGCGTGGGAAGCGTCTATCGAAGAGGTGAAGGTTGGCCTGAGGGCCTTGGACCAAGACGGTCCCATTAGCATAGACATTAATGATGGCCTTAGAGGAGTGGAAGGAAGCCAAGAGGACATCCCAACGGGTGCCACCATTAATGGGAGAAGAGGAGAAAGGAGAGAGCACAGAGACCATATGAAGGGTCCATAGGTCAGGAGAAGGCACGAAAAAGAGGATGTCAGTGAGAGTTTCCTTGGAGGAGGCACTATGTAGGTGTCAGCGATAGGGAGGCCTGGGTTGGAGACCAGGATGTCCTTTTTAAACTTTTTCCTACCAGATTTAGTGAGGAGAGCAGGATAGTCAATGGAGAAGCAGTTAGAAAAGAGTGGTGAGATAGAGAGCACCATAGAATAGGAGGGAGGTGGTGGGGGAAGACAGGACAAGCGCAAGCGGACAGGAGGAGAGCGGCAGGCGTTAGTTTACCACAAATTCAGAACATAGTAAGCGTATCAGGTACACAGTGGAGAGGCCACCTAAGTTTGAAAATCCTGAAGAGGGAGAAAAAACCCTAGTTTACCACAAAATCGGAACACGGTGAACACAGTAAGGTGTATCAGGTACACAGTGGAGAGGCCACCTAAGTTTGAAAATCCTGCAGAGGGAGAAAAACCCTAGTTTACCACAAATTTCGGAACACAGTGAACACAGTAAGGGGTATCAGGTACACAGTGGAGAGGCCACCTAAGTTTGAAAATCCTGCAGAGGGAGAAAAACCCTAGTTTACCACAAATTCGGAACACGGTGAACACAGTAAGGGTTATCAGGTACACAGTGGAGAGGCCACCTAAGTTTGAAAATCCTGCAGAGGGAGAAAAACCCTAGTTTACCACAAATTCAGAACACAAAGAAGTGTAGCCACACTGCGAGGAAGTGAACCGGTAGGGGTGGGGTGGGCCGAGGGAGCAGGAGGAGCTCACAAGATGAAGCGGTGGAATGGCCCTGGCGTCCCCTGCGGACACCTGCAGACACACCGGGAGCCGCAAAGGAGGGAGCAGCCCTTTGCCTAAGGGGGCCCTTAGCCGCTGGGGCTGCCGGGCAGGGGCTGCCCTGGTAGCACCAATAAGAGGAGGAGGAGACACGGGCCGGAAGCCAATCAGGGGGGAGCTGGGAGGATTGGAGGCGGGAGGGAGAGAGGGGACCAAGGAAAAAATTTGAACTTTTACATCAAGAAATACCAATTCTTTAATGCTATGAGATTCAGTAAAGCATTAATTGAAGTCATTAGAGTTTAGGACCTTCACAAAATCCAGCCAGTCTCTCTCGCCAAATAATAAACAAATCATCAATATAACAAAGCCCACAAAATATCTTGTCTGTGAAAATGTTATTCTCAAGAGACCAAACTGAAGTACATTACCAATATCCCATTGTTAGACTGGCATCCAAGGGGGCAAAAGTAACCCCCGTCTCAGTCTCCCTCACCTGGTGATAGAAGGAATTGTTAAAAAAAAACATTATGATTCCAACAAAATGAAATCATCTCCATCAACATTTCCATGTGACCAAGATAGTTGAGAGACTTTGTGTCCAAGAAAAATGTATAAGCCCCAATACCTACCTCATGGTCTATAGAAGTGTCGAGAGATACATCTAAAATTGGCAACAACATATCCTGTACCCATGGGATTCCATTCATGTGTTGAAGAAAATCTTTCGTATCCCTTAGGAAAGAGGGTAAAGTGGACTCCAATTAATTCAAGGTCTCATCAACAAGTTTTACCAGATTTTTAAGCAGAGAACCAGAAAGAGTGACAATGGGTCTCCCAGGTGGTTTTCGAAACTTATTCATGGAGGTTAGGCAAAAAATAAATAGCAGGAATAATGGGAGCTAAGGTCAAAAGGAATTTGGCATTGTCTTCACCCAGAATACCAGAATCTGACCATTTCTGCAAAAGAATCGAAAGATTCCTGATAATATCGGGAGACGGATTAGTAGCCAATCTTGTATAAAATGATCAATTCACCAATTGTCTATTGGCTTCAGCTATATAATCATATCGATTCAGGAGTACTATATTGGAGCCCTTATCCAAAGATTTGATTACCACACCGGAAAGATTCTGAAGTTGAGCCAAAATGCAAACCTATGCTAGAGTCACATTTTAGGATACCCGGCTTTTAAAGTGCCATAATTTTTAAGATCAGCTATTACCAAATCTTGGAAAGCCTCTGGACAACCCGCTGTCATGGGGGGATTGCATTTAGATTTAGGTTAAATTCTAGTGTCCTTGGACAAATCAGTATTGATGTTAAAGTCAGACAAATTCAAATCATTGCCATCAATTTGAATATCTGCCAATTCAGCCATATCATATAAGGTTGGTAAATCTGTGATGGATAAGTCAGTTCTACTTAAGCAAGCTGGTTTTGAAATCTCCCTTCTAGGATTAATGTGGAAAAATCTAACCAGTTTCAATTGTCTAACACATTGATTAAAGTCCAACCTCGTCTGAGTATATTTAAAATGAATGGTTGGACAGAAATGTAATCACAATTTCAGGAGATCTGATTGATCTGCAGTCAGAAATATGCCTAGAGAGATTTACAACCTGCATCAACGGAGATTATATTATTTCCTACCCTGACTGCCAAAGCATGTTGATATGTCTGTTTGAGGCATTCCTGATATGCCAGCCGCGTTTGCCTCTCTGAGCTTTCTGCCCCTTGATCCCCAATTCCGTCCTCTCAAGACAAGTAGAACTAAAGTAGGTTTTCAAGTCTCACTGCGCCAACACAATAATCAATCAGATACTGCTTAAGTTGCAGATGTATTGCAAGAACCAATGAACAGCCTGACACGTGTTTCGAGAAATCATTGCTCTTCCTCTGAGACTGGTACAAAACATATTGATTATATTCAAGGTAAACCCACATTTTTGCAATCAAAAACAAAACAAAAGAAAAGGAATTAGTATTTAACATTCAAAAAAATCCAACATAGTGAAAAGCAGTGATGCGGTGTAACACACGGATTACATGTGTACAAAGTCACCTGATCAGTTAGTGCTAAAGTGGGGTGGGCGGTATACCAAACCGGACGGGAAGAGACAAAACAGCGACATTTTAATTAGTCCTCCATTTGGAGTTGCTTTTGGTGCCTAAGTTAGGTACGAGCAATAGTATGTTTGCTTAAGTTATATTGTTGGTAAGGTACCTTATGAATGAGAACGTACTAACGCAGTCATATCAGGTAAGTTGTAAGATTGCTGTAGGAAAAGATTCTATGATTAGTACACTAACGTATACAACAAGTATTATGGACAGTGACAACCAATCGAAATTGGTTTAGCGTGACAGATAATTTTTTGGTGTAGAAAACATGAGCAAGTACCTGAATAAGGAATCTTCGCAGTTACGGCAAATTATTATATCACTCTCCGTGCTGAACGCGTCAGAAAAAATTGTTCCATGATTTCAACCGAGCGGGTGCACATTAGATGAAACCTGATGTTGCGGAGAGAGGGAGAGAAGAAGTCAACATGACTTATTGCGAACACGTCAAAGGATATAGCATCGCTACTGTCCGTGAAGGGGCAGAATTAGCGATCTGCTGTCATTTGACAGTTGTCTAAGGGACCATGTTCAAAGGGCTTACCTCAGTGGTCTGCTGTATGGCGTGGCTGGTTCCCACACGACCACCTGTCTGTCTGAATTTTAATATGGTCACGTGTGCTGGCTGTATTGACAGCAGTCTGCAACGTTTGGTTTGCACGACGGCCATCTTGGAAGGGGTTCAAAGACAATTATTTGTAATGGGCATTAGACAACCCAGCATGGCAAAGTTATAGACATACATGGTTAGGGTGCAGGTCAACTGTCAATTACTAAATTAATTTTAGGTAAGGTGTTGGACCTGGATTCCGATTGATCAATATCAATTTAACCTGTTAAAGCTACAAACAATGTATAGTGTGCAACTAGCGACTTACTACGAACTAAAAAAAAAAAGGTTATCTTAATTGTTAAGAAAGAGTTGTGATGCAATTGCTGTGCGGTATTAATTAGTCTAATGTGCACGCCCGGTTGTCACACATGCTATTTATAGAAAATTGAGGTGTAGAAGCAAAACCGTATTGCAAATTGTCATTATTGCTTGATACATGTCATGTTTAATGACAAAAAATGTGCCGTATGGTTTCTAAAGTATTCCCTCTCAAATTGTACCCATTTCTAAGTATGTGTGACTAACAATTAGGGGATGCACCTGTGCAATTAGTTAGGTACAGTATAGGGCACACATTCATACTGAGATGTGGATAGTACCCTGAGTTGAATAAAAAGCTGCATAAGCTGCAAGAAAAAATATGAAAGAGCAACGAATAACTTAAAGAAAAACTCCAAGTTCTTGGTCTGTGTTGAGTCCACAATACACAGTCCTGTACTGACATATAAGTCTTGCTTCAAGTCTCCCTAATATCAGTGTAATGGGGGTAACGTCGCTTTTGCAAGTCCCACATATCTGATATCTTGTTTCTGATCCAGTTGGTGATATTTCAGCTAATGGTTGGCAAGTGGGAATTTAGTGTCCTGGTTAGATATGGTGGACAAGTGTTCTCTGATATGTATTTTGAGAGGTCTGATTGTACTACCAATATATTTTCTGTTGCAAACACAGATAATACAATATACAGTGAATTTGGTATTACAGTTCATAAAGGTTTCGATATAATGAGTTTGTCCTGGGTTGAACAAAACATTCTTGGTTTCTAATGCGTAAGGACACATTGAGCAGTTATTACATTTGCAAAAACATATAAGGTGATCTTGACTGAGCCAAGTTCATGATCGTTCTTGTTGCTGTAAGAAGGATGGGCTCAGTATGTTTTTTAGGGTGGTTCCTTTACTGAAGGTGAAATTGGGAAAGGGGTCAATCCATTTGGTAATGTCCACATCCAGATGTAATAAGTGCCAGTGTCTTTTCATGATGTTGTAAAGTAAGTGACTGTATTTATTGTATTAGTGATGAGTCGAATCCTGTTAGGTCCTTCTTTGGTGATACCAGTTTTGGGTTGAAGTAATACATCTCTCTTGTACTCGCTGGCCTGTTTGATGGTATCTCCAACTTGTTTGCCGTTATAGCCCCTTTGTATACATTTTGTCTCAATAAGTTTAGACTCTGTGGTAAAGTCCGAAAGCAATGTGCAATTTCGTCATGCTCCGATAAATTCCCCCTTGGGGATGTTGGAGATAACATGTTTTTTATGGCAGCTGTTTGATTGCAAAACCGAATTGACTGAAATACTTTTTCTGAAGGTTTTGTTAATGAACCCACCATTAGTGTTCATGATGGTGAGGTCAAGAAAATCAATGCTACTGGTGCTGGATGAGCAAGTGAATTGGATGCCCCATGTGTTAGAGTTAAGCACATCTACAAAGTGGAGAAGTTGTTCCTTGTTACCTGACCAAAGCATGAAAACATTGTCTATATATCTTTTCCAAAAGTATATACATGGTTTGTATGGATGTTGGGAAAATACATGTTGTTCTTCAAAGAAATGCGTGAAAATGTTGGCTAATGCTGGAGCGAAACCGGCACCTGTTGCTATGCCGATTAGTTGCTTGTAATATGTCTCGTTAAAAAGAAAAATGTTGTTTTGAAGGGTAAAGCAGAAGTTGTTTGAGCATTTCAATATGCACGTAGAATGAGGCTGAAGTTTGCCTGAATATGAAATCAACACTTTGCATTGCCATATCATGTTTAACTGAAGTATATAATGATTTAACATCTAAAGTGATCATCAATAGATTGGGTTTGAATGTTATGTCCTGGAGAATTTGAAGAACATGCATCGTATCTCTTATAAATGCCGGTGTGGTAAGCATTGCAGGTTACAGACATTTGTTAATATAGATGGAGACTGGTTCCAATACACCTCCCCTTCCGCTGACAATGGGTCGACCTTCAGGTATGGCACTGAATTCCTTGTGAAGTTTGGGCAAGAAATATATTGTAGGTGTAGTGGGGCCATCTGTCATTAGAAATTGCCTTTCTGTATCAGATATGACACCTTTTTTGTGCCACTCAAGGATAATCTGATTGATTTCTTTTTGGATCTGATTAATTGGATTAGAGGGTAGTTTTCCATGGCGATATAGTCGGTTTTGTTCATCAAGACTACATTGCCCCCTTTGTAATTATAAGATCTTGGTTCTGTGCGAGTCCCTTGAGGTCCACTCATTCCATTTGACTGAGGTTGTGATGGTTCTCAATTGTTGGTCGGTCAGAATCTGGACTGGTCAATTGTTTTGTGAATATCCTTTATCACAGCTTGATAAAAAGTATGATGTTATCTTGAGAAAAAAATGGTGTGAATTCGGATTTAGTACTGAGTTCTTTAATGTGCAGATTTTGCTGTTCAATATCTAAGCTGCTTAGCATATTTGAAAGGCTGGATTCTTCATCTTCTGATGACATCAGAATGTGAGCATTGAGCATGGTCTGTAATGTAATTTCAGATGGTACCACTGGTATTTTTTTGGGTGTGTATGTCTTAACCTGTGTGGAAAAGAATTTTTTAAGTTTTAGTTTTAGAACAAATTTGAAAATGTCAATTTGGATGTCAAAAAAGTTATTGAAGCCGATGGTACAAAAGGTAAACCTTTGTTGAGAACCAAGTGCTCAGCGGGCGAGAGTTGATGTTTACTTAAATTGCACACAAGATTCAACGATTCTGGTTGTTCTGCTGCTGTTGGTAGTAGGCTCTGGTGAACCTTCTTGGTGCTGGTGGGGCGTTTATGCTGGTGGGGTTTGCCGCCCCTGGCGCCCCTTGTTGTGTATTTGGGGTTGTTGTATTTGTAACGGCTGGTGTTTGAGAACGTACTGTTTTTTTGGTGGTGTTGGCAAGAAGCGCTTGCCGGTTCCCTTTTTTGTAACGCTTGATTTGTTCTAGAAAAGCAGTTGGAGGACGTGGATTAGTGATTTCGTCAATGGCGTCTCTATCTTCGGATTCTGGATTCGATGTTTCTTCCTGGACATTTTCTGTGGTTACAGGAGTTTGAGATTCTGTTTCACTATCTGGGTCAGAGCTAGCTGCAGATGACACTATGCTGCTGGATCTGGATCGTGAAACTTGATCATATTTTGGTTGCTACGTATAGACTCTGTTATCCTGATAATCTCTGGAAAATTTCTGTGATTTGCGTAACTTTACCTGATACGACCGCGTCAGTACAATCTCATTCATAAGGTAACTTACCAACAATATAACCTAAGCAAACGTACTATTGCTCGTACCTAACCTAGGCACCAAAAGCAGCTCCAAATGGAGGACTAATTAAAGTGTCACTGTTTTGTCTCTTCCCTCCCTCTCTCTCTCCTATGACTATCCTGCTTCACCAATATTTTACAACATTAACTGTGCTACGGTCCTTTTTGCATCTGCAAATACATCTAAATCAAGGCATTTATAATACTTTTTCCCACATATTTGATAATTACCTGTGAATCTATGATCACTTGTACCCTACTGAATAATGTTTCATGTTTTGTTGTCTGCAAAATTGCAAAATGTGGGTTTGGAAACTCATAACGGATGGAAACCATCTTTTGAATTTTGGGTTGCTATACCGCCCGCCTCACTTTCTCACGAATTGATCATGTGACTTTGTACACATGTAATCCGTGTGTCACACTGCATCACTGCATTTTATTATGCTGGATTTTTTTATTTTAAATACTAATTCATTTTCTTTTGTTTTGTTTTTGATTGCAAAAATTTGGGTTTGCCTTGAATATAATCAATATGTTTTGTACCAGCCTCAGCGGAAGAGCAAGGATTGCTCGAAACATGTGTCAGGCTGTTCATTGGTTCTTGCAATAAATCTGCAACTTAAGCAGTATCTGATTGATTGTTGTGTTGGCGCAGTGAGACTTGAAGACCTACTTTAGTTCTGCTTTACCGTGAAGTGCCAGGGCACGGCACCCACACACTCTGGTCACCTTCTGCCTTCCAATCATTAACTTCACTAAGCAAGCACAAGGTTCCAACTTTGGCTTTTTTGTGCCCTTTACCTGTTCTCCAGACAAGTAGACGGTACTTCAGTTTCACTAAGTGAAACATCTGACTCAGATGCAGAGGAGGAGTCACTTGGAATAGTTGTGGGCTCTTCAACTGGGTCAACCTGTCTCCTCAAAAAATCAAACCTGTTGGCCAACGTATACACACATCCTGGCTCATAATCCATTTTGTCATGCAGAAATGTGTTTTTTTCCATTGTTTAATGTCATCCTCATAAGAAATGAGAGAGGAATCAATGCTGGCTCATGATTTACTCCGAGCTTCGGTGATTTGAAGCCTTTTAAGTTTATGCTCCACCTCCTCAATCTGAGACAGTGCCGTAATTCTGTCTAATTTTGCATATTTTACTAACAATCAGAGGAATCTCACTGAACAGTCATTGGTGGCCATTCCCCACTCGTGAGGGAAAGCGGGGACCCTGATCCTCAAAAGATGGTGTAATTAAAATGCAAAGCCCAAATAGTATTATCCCTACATCCAAATAATTCTGTAAGGAGTGTTCTTTGCACCATTTAGAGATTTCTTTCTTTTGTAATTTCTCCAGCTGTTTAAGTAGCAAATCTCTGCATTATCATGGGGAGCACTGCCAATAGTGGAACCATCAGGTGGGCTGCTTTAAGCCTGATTCTCATCAAATAGAGCTAAGGCTTGTGTTAGCCTAGCAGCCTCCCTCGTGGTCTGCATATTGATCAAATCATACAGTGTTCAACCAACACAGCAGCAAAAAAGAGTGAGAAAAATCCAACACTCCAAAGTTGAAAGAGGGTCCAGAGACATCTAAGACAATACCGTCACAAACGCCACAATGGGCTACAACACCGACAGCCACTAACCTTGGGTTCCAACAGCATGTGGACCCTCATACATAAGTCCCAGGGAATCCACTCAGGCCAGTGCCGCGGTGTGCCACACACTGCAGGAGTCAACAGTTTCACTTTATCCTAAATACCCTCTGCAGCAACAGATAATTAGAGTTCCAACACACAAATGCGTACAAAAGGTCAGTGCGCACATGAAATCCAACAAGCAAGGGTGCTGATCCCAACAAAACACCAATTGCTGAAAATATATTAAGACACCAAAAAATTACACGAACGAGATTGCACTCAGCAGCAATGTGTTATTAAACACAGAACTGTAACAGTCCATATAAAGTTTGATCACATCATTTCTAGCCGCCACGAGGGAGAAACACGAACAAGGTGGTGTGTTTCGCACCCACACGGGGTGCCTGTTCCCACAGAGCATGCAGCAGACACCAAACCATTCCTGCATGAGTACAACTCTATGGTTCCACCTATTGGTGACAACTCCCACAACTCTACCAACCGGACATGTGCTAAGAGGCACAACTTGATGGCCATATTTTAACATGAGTAAAATGCTCAAAAGTACACACACAATTCTGAAAATGAACCGGGCAGAGTAACATGGGGCGGACGTGAGAGAAACCACCAAAAGAAATAACAAGAGTTCAATGAAGTGCATATACACAACAATGTCTGTTATTCTCAACCTCAACCTCATTAGGTAACTACTCTGAAAGTGCAGTGTGCAACGTATTATATTTTTGCAAAATTGATTGAACTGTGATTCCAGATCCCAGACAGTATCAATACTGGCTTCTATTATACCGTCATAATTTCTCATATCTTGCACTGTTAGTCTTCTAAAAGACGTTTCCGTCTTTTTCATTTATTGCAGTGTCTTCAACACATCAATTAACGGTTCAAATTCATCCTTAACACTCAAACTGTTAATTTGATTTCCGTTTGTTTAGGCTGACAGATTGCTCCATCACCTTTGTTCAGGACTGTATTGCTGCATGCTAGCTATAGGCATTGAAACAGTTAATTGATGAGTAGTAGACAATCAGCAGGGAATGGGCCCTTGAAGTGTAAAACGTACGTGATACCTCACAGCAGTAGTTCACTACAAAGTTCAAAGACAATTAAAGTGAGTAATAAAATAAATTACTCCCTTTACAAAGTGTCTAATTTAATTGCATGGGGTCTGCTTTCTGTGGACCTTCACATTTTCTTCATATCATGCACAACTAGTTACATGTGTCTGTCAAACAATGACTACAGGCATGTGACCAGATCACATCATATTTGTTGTTGTGTGGCCTGGGCCTCGTCAGGCTCACCCACCTCGAGGCCACAGATTACTGACGAGCCTCCGAGTCAGCGGGCGATGCCGCAAGTGTGGTAGAGGAGGGCCAACGAGACAGAGCAAGCAAAGCTTCATCTGTTCAACCCCAGGTAGTCACTGCAGTAGAAAACAGACATGTCCTTCGTGTGGAAGGGGAGGTTGGCCACAGCAAGAACTCACACTGTGGTGTTCTGGATGGGTCATTACTGGGTGGTGGCATAGAGGAGGAAGTTGACTCATTCCAGCAGGCTAAGGGTGATGCTATGAAAAAGCGGGATGGATCATTAGTAGGAGGCTCAGGGGAGAACCAGCCCGCAGCTGGAGTTGGAAATACCCAAAGGTGGGAGGAGAGGCAATTAAAGGAAGACGTTGTGAAAGACAAGCTACTTCACCCCGGTCAAAACATATGCCACAGGGTCCTCCGTGTGGGGTTATTTTTCTCTGCCACCCGGGATAAACATCAGGACGGAAGAGCTTGAAGTCTGTATGGAAGTGGTACATGCAGGGCAGACAACAAAAATATGTAGGTGTACCCCAGGGATAAGAGCAACGAGGAGCCATGTGTGCTAGTGGCATAGGAGGGGGACACAGTTGCACTTGATGTCAGAGGTCAGCAACCATTCATCTACTACTGCCCCCTCCAGCAGTGGTGTGGAAGTTCCTAGCACATCCTAGGGCCAGAGTGTAGCACAGTAGCGACATTGGGCATGCTGTGGCCAAACCACTGAACCCAGTCCCCCCAATCAGTGTCAGTGAAACCAGCACCTTTTGCCAGAAGCCAGAGACATCATTTGGAGGTTTCCAGGGGTCGTACCTGTGATCCCTGAGGTCTCCCTTGCTACCCCTGTGGTCTCCCTTGCTACCCCTAAATAATCTCCTAGGGTGTGGTGTGGTGGTAATTGCACCGAAAGTGGACGGAAAGTCAGCGCATTCACCTCCACAGCTCAGAGCTGTAGGCGAATCCTCCAACTTTCCCCCAAACCCGTGATTGGGCGGTGTGATAATGCGGCAGTAACGATATTACCACTGCATTTTTACCACACCGGCCTACTTCTAATGAGGCCCTATGTATTATGCTTTTCGCAAGTTGCAGTTATAGCATGTGTTTTTCTGCCGTTGACTCTGTTACGATCATCACAGGACATTTCATCTATGTGTCCTCGGTCACTTGAAAAAATCCTTGTGCCAAAAAACGTGTGTAGAGTGTAGGAATGTTTGGCCATTGCACTTAAAGTGGGCCTTGATTTCGTTGTGCCACAATTAATGCTTTGGTGTAATGTGTCTATCGTTCCTATCTCCCTGGCATGCTGTTCAGGATGTTTGTTTGCATGTATGAGGTAACGAGTGCCCAAAGTACGGGATGCCGTGTGAGTGCACTGCTTTCCCTGCACTACTCTGAATTCTTTAATACACAGTTATGAACCCTCCCAATAGTATGTATTTTGCCAACCTCTGAAGCCTGAAAAGTAGATCCACGTAGGCTTGACATGTGGCCACCTTTGCACCAGACCTGCAGATGTACTGGCCTGTTGTTAAATCTCAGTTACCAGTGTAATGGTATCCACTACAGAGTGTAATTTGCTTTCTGACTTTGAGAACATTCAGACATGTAATGGCTCATTTTAATATAAAGAAAAAGCCGACATGTGTTTTGACCATTGGTCTTTTTCCAGGCTACGGTTCACGAATCATGATACAAAATAATACATTGCCACAATAATTAACGCACATTGCACAGTGAAATTGATCCAACAATTTACATTCAACACCATTAGGTAAAGTCACACATGGCCCGTAGGTATGATAACAACATATTATGACGAAAGCCATCATTCAAAAGAACACAAAGAAGAAAATAGGTGGAAACACAAATAATCATGGTAGTCCAACAGATCATTAACATTCGATAGCACCATTTAGTCGATGTACATGATACCCATTCATTGCAAGCAAAACCATTAATCAAAGACAACATAAGAGAGGGAAAAAGGGAACAAAGTCAAACAAAACAAATAATTAGAATTGGAATTACTTGGAGCAGATTCACGTATACTTAATCTACTCCGTTTACTTGATGAATACCAAAAGTTATACATTTTTGTAAAGACAAATTTGGGTGACACCAGAGCAAAGTATTAATCTTTAAGCGTGCGCATTCATGCAGTCCATAGTCCTAACCCTCCATGCATTATTGTCACTGGTGACCGTGTTCTGTGAAGGCAAAATACCTGCATTTTTGATGAGTTATACTAAGTGTTCAGAACCCATCTTTTAAGACATGACCAGAACAAACAAAGCAAACAAGACAGCACCTCTGAACCAATTTAGCCCACCTTAACACTTCTTTATTAAAGCACAGTCCAGGGTAATTTGTGTCCATTGAAAACCTAAATCACGAATTGGAAATTGAGTTATTAAATTCCTGACTGGCCGTGCATAAAGTATAAGCCTCAATAACAGCATACAGATATTGTATATATTTTTGTTCTATATAAAATGTTTAAGCGTAAGTGTTATATAATAACACATCATTTTCATTTGGCCTTGGACGCATGCTTGCATTCACAGTAATTTGGTAATGTGGGCCTATACACACTGATATTAATGATACATATGGTGATCAATTCTTGCATGAAATGAACCATATTTTTCATAGTGTTCTTAGGAACAATGCTTTATATATAATGCAGCTTCCTCTTTTGTCAAGGGGTCAAAGGTTGTGTTTCATCGCTTCCTGTGATGTCACTTCAGGGTGTGGTCAAATAACATCACTTCCTGTGATGTCATCAGAGGTCAAGGGCGGTGTGATGTCACTTCTGCTACCCCTGGTATTTTGGTGAAATGATGTCCCTGCCAGCAGCAGGCTCTTTTTTCTGACATCACACCCACAGCGGTACAGGGCAGCATCCTGTGGGAGGGATGGAGACATTTTGTAAATACGCTGTGGAAGGACCATAAGTCATACGTGAGTGTAGGCGCCCTGTGAAAAACCTAAGGATCTTAAAGGGTGGCTGCACCCTGTGGGAGAACCTGTGAATCTTAGTGGTTGGCTGGCCTATAAAAAAGCTGAGAACCATAGTGGGTGACTGCACCCTGTGAAAATTCTAAGGAACATCTCCTAAAGGGTGCAGCTACCCTTTCACAAGGGCGTTATCAGGATTCTAAAACATTATTTGCAATTTGCTCAATGCAAGAGAAAATCTAAACTAGCAACTGGGTAGGGATTCCTTTTCACAGTCACTAACTGTTTCCCAGCCACACACAACAAAACAACCCCTCTATAACTTTTCAGTGTCTGACATGTACTGAGTAACAAAACATCATCATCCGAGCGTGTATGTTGGCTACGAGTAGATGTCGTACCACAGTTTTCTGCCATTAAGTAACTGCTCACAGACTACATATTCAATGATTAATGGCACACGTCCCTCTGATAACCCTCCTAATTTCACCTGGCTGGCATCGGAGGCAATAGTATATTGGATTATCTGTTCATAGCCAATTTCCCCTCCATCGTATTGGACCTGTTTGTTTATGCCTGTCCGGAGAGTGACCATTTCCCAATTTTAGCACAGCTGGATCTACGGGCTAAGGAGCAGGTTATAAGGCCCCCTGGCCACTTAACTATTAATGCGGGCATGAATTCTATCTCTTGGAATGACCGGAATTTAACCAAGGCCATTCCGGTTGCACGAGGTACACTGTGCTCTTTTGTTCACTCTGTGGAGAGGAGTGTACTTTTGGTGGTTTCTCAGTTTTGAGAGGGCTATGGGAACCATACAGGGGTGCTCGCTGACAACTAGTCATCCTGAATGCAGGGTGGGTCTTGGCCCTAGGAGTTACCATCCTCATGTTTTCGACAAGGAAATACAAGATAGAAAAAGGAAATTGAGGGAGGAATTATGGGCCATTGCCGGTTGTGAATTATCGCTGGTGCCTCACAGCAATAGGATAAACCTGGCAAAACATAGTACATTAAGGAGTGCCTTCGATGGAGAGAGCTAGTACAGGCGTTTCTCACCAATAACATTAAAGATTCTGGGGGATTATAAAAAACAGGGAGCAGCTTGCAGAGATCTAAATGGGGTGTCCGAGTCTTGCTGGGTACAGTATGGGTACAGTATATACAGCAAGTACTAAGTAGCATGCCCATGGCTTCTTCAGGTTGGATGAGCAATCTGGCCCATTGGCCCAATGTCTTGGGCTCTAAAGACATACTGGGGATTATCGGAACTACTAAATCCTCCAGGGTCCCTGTCCCGCCAAGATTTGCAGCTCCATTATCAAATCAGACCCGGATATCGTCTTGCTGGCCCTGCATTGCTTATTTTGTAGTATTGAGTTAACTCAGAGTATGCCTAATTACTGATGTGATAGTGTAATCATACCAGTATTAAAAAAGGGCAGGCATGGCGATCCAAAGAACTGTCGTCTGCTTGCCATGCTGGGCGTAGCTTCCAAAATCTTTGCCCAGATACTCTTAAAAGAGCTTGAGGAATGGGTAGAAAAATGTAAGGTCATTCCCTATAATCAGAGAGTTTCCTGGAAGAATATCAACACCAGTATTAATGCACTTCCGGTGTACGTGGCATACATCAAATTCAGCGCTGCGTTTGACACGTTAGACTCGGACAGGCTGTGGGGGAAGTTGATCAAACCCAAGATCCCTCTTGGGCCTTTAAGAATGATCATCCCATTATACTCCCAGACTAGGGTAAAGATCAGACTTGATTAGCAGGGCGGGAATACATCCTGGGTACCAACAACTAGAGGCTTCAAACAAGGCTGCACCCTAGCCCCCATTTTGTTTAATTTCTCTCTTTTAGACCTTGGTGAAGCCTTGGGATCAACAATCGATATCCCGCCTAAATTGGGGTCCATAACGATCCTATGGCTGGGATATGCAGACAACCTTGTAATCCTGGACCTTAGTCCAAGAGGGTTACAAATGTGTTTGAACAAACTGAAAACATATGCTGACGCCAACTCTCTTTTGATAAATATAACCAAAACAAAAATCATGGTCTTTGATTCAGGGAGAAGGAAAAGGAAAACCGGGTGCTGGAAAATAGATGGGGATAATCTAGAGGTGGTGCAGTCCTATAAGTATCTGGGACTGCTTGACAAAATAATCAAACAATAATTTAATTCAATGGTTAAAGAATTTTTAAAAAAACATTAATTAGGTGATTTCCATAATCATCAGATTTCTAACAAAACAAAAAATGTACAAATCTACGCATAACATTGATTGTACCAGAACACTCAATTAAAAGATGTTTTAAATAATTCAATAGAAATGGGAGAAGAGCAGAGGTGGCAAACCCTCTGCTCAATGGGATACCTCTTATAGGACCCCATAGTTATAAAGTTCCCAAGAGATTAAACTGGAAATGCATATAGATATATTGAAACGTAGGATTGGGGAATCTTGCCAAATACTTGAGAAAGAAGGAATAATGGTGAGTTGTTTTAGCATATTCTTTATAAAAACCTGTTTTTGCCAATAGATCCCTGGTCCCTAATCGATTCCAGTAATCGCACCATTTTTTAATAGATTTGGGGTTTAATAGGAGATAATAGGGTTGATGGTTACTGCCTAACTCCTGCAGCAAATTGTTGCAGTCACGCATGAAGGAATAAAGAGGAAGACAAAAGTGTCTCAAAGCAGTTCCCTTGAGCAGGACACAAATGGAATGAACCTAAACGTTTATATAATAATGTATGTATTCTTGGACATAGAAAGAGACTGCCCGAGCGGCACCTATCCACGGTATAAGACTTACAGAGTCACCATCATATCTGGAATCTAGAACTGAGGTGAGTAGTCTTCAACCGTCACGTGGCATATGTTTGATAAAGACTAGAGGTCAAAGAAAGTAAGACTTCTTGAGAGTGGTAACAGGCAAGTGCAGAGCTGAACAGAGATAAGCAACAAGATCAAAAAGTCAGAGATGTCAGAGGCTCACACATGAAAGGGACTAGTCCTGGGGGTGATCAAATTACTGAGATAGAAATGTCAGTTTTGGGACACATGCTAACAGGTGTTAATATTAACCATCTGTTTTACCGGCACTGGTGTTACTCAATTTACGACAGAGGCTGAATGCATAAGTTGACCCATAGGAGTATCAAACCTTATCCTAGTAGCAGCTGCTCCTCACCCAAGATGCACACACTCATAGTCTGTACACACTCCCAGGGGTGGACTGGTCTATAGTGAACTCAAGAGATTTCCCGGTAGGCCTCTATACCCCGGGCCTCTTTTTGTGATATTTCCAAATGTTGACATAGGAAAAGGGTTAGGCTTGCTGTAAATGTGTAATTGAGGCCACTTTCAAAATTATTTCCAGGGCCTCTTTGGGTTCCCAGTCCACTCCTGCACACACCAAGCCTCTGGCGGAAGCTACAGAGTGACATGGTCTTATTTTCTGGTGCTTAAAACGAGTCTCGTTGCCATCGGTGGAACCACATTAAATGTGCCAGCCTGATGCCTGTGAGGCCTGTTGGGCGTAGGGGATATTTTCCATTGTCCAGTCGTATGTACAATGAATTGTGACTCTCCCAATGAACGGATGCTTTACCAAATAACTACAAGAAAAGACAGTACCTTGAATTGTTTTGAAAAAAGGCAGCATGGTTGTCATGTTATTCTACCCATGATTATCGTACTGTTTTTCACATTGCATGGGCAGGTTCTGCGGCATAGGGAAAGAAGTGCCTTTAAGCCGTTG
Source organism: Ambystoma mexicanum (assembly GCF_040938575.1). Lineage (NCBI taxonomy): Eukaryota > Metazoa > Chordata > Amphibia > Caudata > Ambystomatidae > Ambystoma > Ambystoma mexicanum. The sequence goes on along the minus strand of NC_090933.1, from coordinate 355,647,766 downwards.
GGGATGGTGTCCTTCAAAGATTCCGGTCTAAAGGTGTAATGCCTGGTTATTTAACATAAACAAATGAGTAGTTCAAACAAGGATGGTGCAGAACCTATATGCATTGCAGTTTCAAAAATGTAGGCCATTTCCAAAGGGAATGTGCAGACATTGATATGATACGGTGGTGAAAGGTCACGAGAGGCCTCCATCCTTAGGTTTCTAAATTGATTCCTGGCGTGTAAGATGAGTTAATGACGTGAATCCCAGGTGGTAAGTGTCTAAGTGCATCCCCGCTTTTTAAAAACATTCGAACGTGACCCACAACATTGTTTCAAAATAAATGGGTTCGCACAGGCTTTTACTGTGTGGTGCAAATCAACGCTTTAGGAATTGGCCATTTGGTTGGTTCGATGCGAAAGCCTGAACGTTGTGCAAATGAATACTGCGTCATAATAATACAACCATCTGACTTCCTAGTCTTAAAGGGAGCACAGGAAAGGCACAGTTGCATACCTCAACTTCTGACGAGGCTGTTCCATCCGATACTGTCTCCTCTTACCTTGAAAAATAATGGCACGCATCTTGCAACACTTGTGCTTCCCATCTAAGAAGCACGTTGTTTTTTTTAATGCTTGTCTGTAAAACAGTTAAATCCTTACATAAGGCATTAAACGTTGCATCAGTGTAATTTTATACGCAAACATATTGAGTAAACACATAGACACTCTGCGGGTCCAGTAAGAATTCTTGGCACTCTTTCTTACCTTGCTTGTAGTAGGCTGTACTGGGTGGATGCATACAATTTCTATGTCGCGATTTACAAAGAAGAATAAATAGTACCAAATAACCTAGTTTCGCTGTAGTAGCTAGGAAGAGAGGGTGAACACGTATGTCAGAGATGCCTAAATAACCCACACATTTAACGGAAGGTTCAAGGGTGTATATTTTTAGATGTGTTTGCTAGGTGCAGGCCGGTGTTATTAGCTGCCGGGTGCGGCTGCACAAGGGGTCCTCAAGAAGGTGCCTCAGCTCCTTTCACCCTACCCCAGGCTTGCCTGACACCCAAAGTCAAATTAAACGCTAGAGGTTGGTAGCCCCTACTACCTAGAATATCTCCTCTACCGTTGGAGTGCCTAAAGCCTGTGGCCTTCTCTGCCTGACTCCCTCTGGGACATCCTACGGGGTGTCCTGCTCTTGTCGTATTCCAATGGTGCTGGGGGTTTTCAATCCCGCTCTCTCGCTTTCGCTCTGTGTGTGTGTGTGTCTCTCTGTGTGTCTTTGTCACTCTGTCTCTGTCTGTCTCTCTCTCGGTCTGTGTGTGTGTCTCTATGTGTGTCTTAGTCTCTCTGTTTCTGTCTGTCTGTCTCTCTCTCGGTGTGTGTGTCTCTATGTGTGTCTTAGTCTCTCTGTTTCTGTCTGTCTGTCCCCATCTCATTCACTCTGTCTCTGCCTTGCTCCCCCTCTCGCGCCTTCTCTAGCGTGCTTTCCTGGTTTCCCTTCTACCTCCTCCCATCCCACTCCTCCCCCTCCATTGGCTATGTCCTCCACCTGACTCTGGGGCCCATTCATTATCTTCCCTTTCCCCTGACTGTGGGTCATTCTATTGTAAAGACGTAAAAGTCCTTTTAGCTGCGCACCCTTTTGCACTGCAACATCACCACTGCTCCTCTTTTCTGGTCAGGCACCGGTTTATTGGAGTCCTTCGGGACTGGGTTGGTTTTCCCTGCTGAGGGAGTCTGACCGGGCAGTGCCTTATGGTTCTGGTAGTTCTGAAAGAAAGCTCAGAACTCACACCAGAGTGGAGGGTCTATGGAATTGGGTGATAAAGTGGTACCAAGTATCACATTCACATCATGTTGAGGGGGTTGCTGGGACTGAGCCCCCCATTTCCCCCGCTCCACTTCTGGGGTAGGGCTGGCTCGGGGCTTCGCCCCAGTAGATCTCCAAACCTAGGCTGAGAGGGATCCTTGTTCTCCCCTCACAGGGACCATTCATCTAGATTTAGTGCTATAAATATGCTGTCTCATTTACTAATTTACCAGAAATCAATTCTAGTTTGTTGGGAGAGGGATTGAATGAATATATAAAGTTGTTATAACTACCTTGGATGAATAGTTTACTGGCAAGAAATACAGCTATTATGTGACAGAAAGCCATATGCTCGGGAGCACTGCCCTGAAATATTTGGATGTTTGCAAAGCATAGGTGGTCTTCTCACAGGAATATATGTTCTGCTGCACAGATACACCTTCTGATGCTAGAAGGCCATTTAACAAGGGAGGTCCTGGGAGTCCCTCTGCCAGACATTAGTCCTGGTTACGAGAGACTTACCCAGAGTCTTTAGCTCACTATCTTTCACAGAGAAGCAATATCCCAAACATATCAGTATTTGTCCTGCACTGGGGCAGTCCAGCACCGAAATGCTAGGCAATTCTCCTCTGAACAAGAGTACCAACAGCAACCCCAGACACGTGTTTCATGCCATAAGTTACAGCAGGAGTGGTAGCTATGCAGCCACCGAGCCTAAAATAAAAGCCACGCTTACATGCATACTATGGCTTTGACAGTACACAGAATTCGCTGTAAATTGGTCACTTTGCAGATACAAATGTTACACGTAACTTCAAATATGCAAACGAAAAATTGAAGACATTATCATGGTCAATGCCTTTTAAAATCCCATACAGTGCTTTAAGTGGGTTGTGGCCTGCCGGGGCCCCCCCGGTCCCACCACAACATTGGCGGGACGGGAAATGCTCCCACCGTTAAGTCAGTCAAGCTGACAGAAGTGCTAGCCAGACGCAGCGTTGCTGTGGCTGGGTGGCACTTCTGTCAGTCACTGTAAGTTCCTCGAGTGACTCCTGGAGCGATGGGTCACCAGAGGAATTTACAGTCCCTTTGTTTCCCCAGGTCACCGAGGCATCTTTGACCCTCAGCGAACCTGGGGATTCCTTCACATATTTCAAGGTTTATAAAAGATGGCTTGAAAAGTACACAATTCAAGACATCTTTTATAAAGCTTTGCCGACAGACAAAGACGCCTCAGGCTTTGTCCGTCGGCAAAGCTTTATAAAAGATGGATTGAACTGTGTATTTTTCAAACCATCTTTTATAAACAGAGAAATGTTTTAAAAAGATGGCTTGAAAAGTACGCAAACTGTAAGGTATGCATAGAAATATACATAAATTCTACATATTTGTGTGCGTACCTTACTATGGTTTGTGTACTTTTCAAGCCATCTTGAAGTACACAAACCATAGTAAGGCACGCAAACAAATATATAAACGTAAGCATTTATATATTTATGTGTATACCTTACTATGGTTTGTGTACTTTTCAAGCCATATGTTACTTATTTGTATGTTTTAGAAAAGATGGTTTATATAGTACACTAACCATAGTAAGGTACGTACATGAATCTATAACATTTATATATATATATTTGTGTGCATACCTTACGGTTTGCATACTTTTTTAGGCCACACCCATCCCACAAGCCAAGCACCCAAATGAGGCCCCCCCTTGATTTCTTACCCCACTTACCTGATCCTATAGGTCCTGCAGAGAGAATTAATGTCATACAGATGTCCACTGGCACCTCCAACTACACAGTTGCAAAAATAGACTGTATTAAATTATATCAAACCTTTTCCCAATTCTAAGGCCTACATTTGCTTAGCAGGCATGGCTTTGTTTCAGATAATGCAGGCAGATGTTAACTTTTGTCAGCTTTTGTAAAGTTCTATCACATCTGGTGATGTCCTATCAAAGCAATGCTCTTAAACACTCCTCTGATATCTGTCTCCCTCGTGAAGGCTTTGACCTTGAAGTTCTCGATCTCACTGTGACGTGGTTCACTGCCAGGTCTGCCACTGCTTTTGACACACTCCTTGTTGAGGGCTAAAAGATCCTCTCTAAGCCCAGGCAACTGGTCTGGAGGCAGAGTCTTCCTGGAATGGGTCCCTGCTACTAGCATTCCCACTCAGACCTACTCTTCCTTCGAATGTCTCGTCTGCAGGCTTGGTGTCTCTCCAACTCTCTCGTTGACTCTCGCCACCATCTATAGGACCCCTAGTCTGGTCTCCCTCTTCCTCTCTGAGTGGTCTGACCTCACCTCTTCTCTTCTTGCCTCCACCTCCAATGTTCTCCTACTTGGAAACTTCAATATTCACCTTGACTCTCCTGATTCGATTCTAAGTGATCCGACCGGGGCTGATTGTGCAGCGGCCAGAATGTTCGCATGAGAAAGGTGCAAACTACCAAAAGTTTGCACCTTTCTCATGCAAACACACTTACATACTATGGGGGCTGCAGGGGTGTCTCCCGCAACACCCCGCTCACTATGCCACACAGTATAGTGAGTGGAGTGTTGCGGGGTACACCCCCGCAGCCCCCGCTACCTGCAATGCTAGCACCAAAGGTTTGAACCTTTGGTGTTCGAACCTTTGATGGTAGCATTTTCGGTTATTTTGTACGGTCTGACCTTTTTTTTGGTCCGATCGTACAAAACCTCCTGATTCAGCCACTGGACATTTCCGCAGCCTCTTTGACTTTCTTTCCCTCACCATTCATCCCTCCTGTCCAAAGCACTCAGCTGAGCATACCTTGGATGCTCTCATCCCAGCAGACATCCCAATCTCCAACACTCTCACTACACTTCTCTCCTGGTCTGGCCATGCTCCCTTAGGTCCCCCAGCTAAGCCTCTGCCTTCACTGCCAGTCTCCTTCTCCATCATTCGACCGATGAAGCGAGTGTCAGTTGCTGCTTTTGTCACCACTTTCATTCCCCCTCCGACTCCTGCCACGGACTCCCACACTGACTCTGCCCCTGCTAATTTTAACATCTCTATCACTAACTCCCTAGAAATCCTTGCCCCTCTCATGAGGCTCTGCATGAAGCCTGCTTCCAAGTGCAACACCTGGTATGACCCCAACCTACCCTCTCTGAAACGCAAGTGCAGTGTTGCTGAGAGTAAGTGGTGGGCATCAGGCACATCCTCTGACAGACTGGCCTGCCGCCTGCTCCAAAGGCAATTCAGACTTTCCATACGCTTGAAGAAGAGGGCCCATATCCAATCCTGCATCTCTGGGGCCACTGACAACATGGGCAAACTGTTTAAAATCTGCAAGGATCTCGCCAATCCTACTGCAGTCTCCACTTCTCCCCTGAAATCTATGACCCTCTGTACTTCACTGGCATCCTACTTCTTAACCAGAACTCAGGACATCCTGTCCTAACTCTCCTCTATTCCCCTCTGCTTCCCTCCCCAGATCTCAAGCCTCCCTTGGCCCCCCTGCCCCCTTCCATCCTTTTTTACCCATATCCCCGGATGAGGTCTCTAGATAAGTCCTCTTTAGGGAAGTCTTCTCCAAACAGGTGCTCTCCTGCTCCTCGAGAACTACCAAGGACAACATTGCCTCCCTTGCACCAGCCTTGGCCGATTTCTGAAATCACTCCTTTGCCACTGGCTCCTTCACGCTACTTCTCAAGTACTCCCTTGTGCATCCTCTCCTCAAAAAGCACTCTACCAGCCCCGCCTGCCTGGCTAACTACCACCCTATCTCCATTGCCCACTTCCTGGACAAACTCCTGGAGAAGCTGGTCATCTCCCAACTGATCCAACACACTGAATCTGTTGGCTGTCTGACTTCAGAGCAGCCAGAGGCACGGAAACTGCTCTACTCAACATTCGTGAAGACTTGATCTCAAATCTCAATTCCAAATCTCCATACATTCTTATCCTTCTGGATCTTTCATCTGCCTTCAACACGGTCAATCATGCCACAATGACAAATAGGCTCCATGACACCCTTGGAATCACAGGCCTGGCACTGGACTGCTTGAACTCATTCCTTTCCGACCGACCTTCCCTGGTTCAACTTGACCCTTTTCCCTCCCTTATCACACTCTCCACTTGTGGCATCCCTCAAGGCTCTATCCTCTTGCCATGGCTCTTCAACATCTACCTTGCCCCTCTAGCCCACCTGATCACCTTGAAGAGGAAGTGTCGAGTATCATCCCCACTGCAGTTGCCCCCCTCCCATTGACTATTGAGTTCACACCAAAGTATGTGACGTATGAAGAACAGTTGAATCAGCAAAGAGCAGCAAATGGGCTTTGCCCAGTACCTATCAGTGTGACAGCACCTATTAATATACCAACACCTAAGAAAACCTGGACAGTAAGGTATCCATTAAGAAAGCCATAACTACATTCTAAACAATATGACGGTTGTTTGAATAAAATACCTGAAGAAGCAAAGAAGATAATGAAGGAAGATGAATGTTGATATCATAATAAATCGGACTGCCGCACATATCGAAGATATAATGACCTGAGAATACTGACAAGAGATGAAATATAGAGAAGATACCATGGATAAGTGACATCTTGAGCCCAAGTTGGAGAAGTTGATGTCAAGAGGAAGAAACATATTCCACATACATGATGAAGATATTTAGTTAGTTTAAATTTGTACAGATGCAAGTAAGTGCAAGAGGAAACAAAATTGTGAAGCGTGCTTATGCTAAATAGTCGATAGATTGCGGCATTCACCAACGTTTACAAGTATATACCTCAAGAAGCACTTTATGTATGGATGCAACTCCACTACGCATATGAGCAGAATTGAACAAAGGTTACAAAAGGCCTGAAATGGAGTGTGTCGCAGCAAGAAAATCGAGAATCAAGACAGAACGAAACTCAGATAAGGATGACCATGTCAAGAATTCAAGGTCTTATCTGGCTGGAATAAGCCAACATTGGATACAATTAAGGAGAGAAGAGAACAGAGGATCCTGTTCGGAAAGGTCAAGATAAGCCACAGACATCAGAGAACTGATAGAATGAAATCAAATATGCAAAAAGATACGGAGAAAGCCAATTTCACAGTGTCCAGTCACGTGACAAAGGCAGGCTGGAAGGGTGAAACTCTTACACTTACACATGGATCCCCGCCATGCCACTCCTTAAATGTTCTCTAAGCACAAAGCAGACTCAAGGCCAAACTACAAAGAAGTAATTGACACATGACTGCTGAGGTGATGATTGATTGTAGCATAATTGGTGGGAAGCTGGGCGTATTGGTGGGAAGACGAGCTTCTCTGCACCTGGATGTTCTTTCTGTGTGCTGCTAGATGCAGGTGGAAAGGTATTAGTGGGGTTGATGCCAACCCAATCATAGTGGACCATGTAATCTAGAGTCCTATAGTGAGTAGAGCCAATGAGACGTACTTTTAGGGACGTTCATAGTAGCCATTTTGAAGCAAGGACTTAGTTGCCCCATCTGACATTGATTATCCAATCCCCTCTCCCTGTTACCATATACAGATATAGTACCTATGTTAAATTACCTTCCTATTACCAATCACGTTGCATGTTAGGTTTTTAAGATTGCCAAGTAGAATGACGTTAGTACATGCACAGGTTATACGTCAGCAATGACAAATTTGTGCTATAAATATTGTGTTTTTTCTGAAAGTAAAGAGAGCTAGAAGATCCAGTGATTGCTGATGTTTGTTGTACTCCCCGTTTTGTGAACTTGTCATTAAATGGACTCACTTTGCCAAACTATTGAGTTGTCTTAATTATTTGATGCATGAGTATGAATCTGCATCCCCATCTTTCTCGAGGGTACTGCTACTCATCTTAAAGCGCTGTTTGGAGATCATCCAGTTCTCACTTCCAGTGTTATGCAGATGACATGCTGCTCTCCTTCAAGGTTGCCTCTACTGCCTCCTCTTCCTCCTCCCTGTTCCCTGACTGTCTGACTGCTATTCAGGCATGGTGTGTTGCCAATGATCTCTGGCATAATGCCAGTAAGGCTGAGATCCTTCTCATTGGGACCCCAGCTCCCTCCTTCCCTCTTACCCTCAGGCCGCCCTCTATGGGTCCCCTCCCCTCACCATCTTGTGAGGCAAAAAACTTTGGTGTCATCTTTGACTCCTCTCTCTCCTTCTCACCTCACATTGTGGAGCTTACCAAGAAGCCCCACTATCAGCAGCACCTCCTCAGGGGCATTCACCCTATCTTTGACTCCTCTCACTCCTTCTCACCTCACATTGTGGAGCTTACCAAGAAGCCCCACTATCAGCAGCACCTCCTCAGGGGCATTCACCCTTTCCTCACCTTCCGAAAGAAGCTCATTGTCTCCCGAGTTCTGGTCTTCTCTAGGCTGGACTACTGCAACAGCCTTTTTCTCAGTCTTCCTTTATTCTCCCTTTGCCCCCTTCAAATAATCCTAAAAAGGACTACAAGACTTATCCTTTATCTCAAGCCCAGGGACTGCATCTCTCCAGCCCTAACATCTCTCCTCTAGCTTCTGGTGGCCGTTAGGATCAAGTTCAAGACCCTCTGCATCATCCTCAAGGCTTTCTGGGCCTGAGACCCAGCTACATCCAACTTTCACTCTCTAAATACCTCTGTGCTGGAGCCGTTCTGGCTTCTAGCTCTAACTCTCTGCAGATCAGATGCTTCTCTGAACAGAGAGTGGGGGTAGATCTCTGTCTTCAACAGTAACTTCCCTCTGGAAGTTCTCCCTGCCCTGATCAGACTTGAACTGGATCTTCTTAAGTTCCCGAAGCTCCTCAAGACCCTCCTTTTCTCTCCTTCCTTCCCCCCATCCTCTGCTAACAGCCCTGTCTGCCACAGTGACTGGCTGTCTGGTTCCCATTGAGTTATATGGGGCACCAGCCCCCCTTTCCAGTCCACCCCCCTACTCACACTTTGCATGAAGACACACACCCCCTGCACCCTTTAAAATCCCTAGCAGTTGCCCCCGTGGCCTCCCCTTAGCACCCGCCTAGCCCCTGTGGCCCTCTCCCCGCCTTCACCCCTTTTCACTTGCACTCTCTACTATGTCTGCCTTGTTCCCCCCCCTTTTTTTTGCCTTGTGGCGCCTTGAAACACCATTTGCTGTGTAGGCACCTTGCAAATATCCAATAAATAAATAAAATAAAGAATCCATTCATCCTACACATTGGATAGTACACTGAGATAAACATAAAGCAATAATCTGACAAAAGAGAATAATGTGTGCAAAGGAATTTGAAGTTACAGCCGATTCTGATTTTACTGTTAAAATATATGTTTTTCTTTCCCTGCCCAATATCACTTAAATGGACGAAAGGCATGTAAGGGAGGAAGGATAGCTCAGAGGCAACGCATTTTTCTTGGAAGCAAGACAATTCAGCCCAACACAGACTTCAATCCCGACCCCCTGCTTAGAAACCACTCGTTGATATTAAGTGTTATAAAATAACAATTAGAAATATAATAATTATAATCAGCTTGAATGCATGTGTCGCTTCTCAGGCAGATCGCATATATTTTAGCTCCACAACGGAATTACCTTGAACTAATATGATCTTCTAACACTTATATGTGGAGAGGTTGGTTTCTAAGGTGTGGCTGAACCATAAACACTCTCAATAAAGCTTTCAAGCATGTAGTTGGAGCAAGTAACTTCGCAATTACTTTCAGAGACCCTTTCATCTACAGGAGACATTATACTGGGGGAACTAAGGCAGCCAATGAGCAAGTGCCATAGGACCAAAGGATCTGGCCATCTTGGATTAACTCTCTGCATCGATTGCACTGCCCCCACATGACTTTCAGAGACCTAGGCCTCTGCATGTTGTAGTAGAAAAGTGTGCACGCAGATCTCCGGAGCGGTCCTGAGTGGATCCTAGCATAATGCTTGTAAATACACCAATTCCTTTGCTAGGGTTTCATTTTATATGGAGTGGTCACCTACCACCATGCTGATTCTTGTTGGAGTTGTTGACAGCTCAAAGCCCCCTCAATCGAGATGAAGACATTATCACCTAGAGAGATGCCATCCCTTTCATGTCCTTGACACCATGTGGAAGAGATTTGAAGCTTGCAGCATTAAGGACCCCACAATCATAACACCTAAGTAGCCTGAGTGGAGACAAGTCCCTGTAGGTGACTGTCTACTTCCATGGATTAGGAAGGCCAGATGAGGTATGCAACTCTTATAATGGTACAGTATTTGACCACCAGCAAACATTAAATCGAAGGCATTACACCAAACATTGCTGTGGCTCAACATTCCAATATTGGCATTCAAGGCACTTTTGAGCCGGATGAGGCATTGTCCAGCTGCCTTCCAGAGCCTGATGCTGCATTCACCTGGGTGCCTTCTGTGCAATAAATTCCAGCATTGGCAAGTCGCCTGATTTACCAGTCAATACACCTGCTCCAAGCTGTCCTCTGCTGATTGGACCTGTTTGATGCCATTGAACCTGCTTAAGTGACCATGGAGTGATTGGGCAGACTAAGCACCCCACCCAAGACACTTATAAGTGTCTGACACCGTAGTCTTCTCTTTGGCACCTAGAAAGAGGTTGGGACCCTGTCCTCTTCATTATAAATGACATTTGAAAAGTAACGATTTGGGTTTTTCTGTGTATTCATATTGGCCTTCATTTGTTCCTCCTGCTTTATAATGGCCAAAGAGTGAGGTCTTCCTAAAGCTGGACCACGTTTCTTGATTACCTTACAGTATGAATTTTTAGTGTAATTAATAGTTATATGTGTTCAAGTTGAATACATATTTTTGATAGAACCTTACTTTGACTTCATTCCTTTTATTTTGACAATTACTATACCATTATTATTTGGGGTTTCTGCTGCTGTCTCATGTTTTTGAAGTGTATCACCTGACCTCGACCCATGCACCTAATACAGAGGCAAAGAAGGCACACTGTGGAATTTCTACAGGTTAACCCTTATTATTGGATAAACATTGGGACAGATTTGGGCATAGCAATTTGTATTCTTGGCATCTAAAATACAAATGCATTTCTTCATGGCTATATTGAAGGATTTTAGATTCTAAAAAAGATATGGCTTCCTTCAAAGAAGCATGACTCTCAATTGAAGACGCTTGGTCTGATTAAAGCGCCTATTAAGGCTTCCAGCGCAAACAACAGAAAATTATGAAAATTATGGAAATGGGCACTGGGACTAAGAGTCAGGTTGGATCAAGAAAGTCAGACAGCTTACATGAAGCCCAGGGAACATTGGGATCTTCGGCATTTTTAAGATTTCATTATAAATAAGGATCTCCATTTGAAACTTCTGTTTTCTTTTACATCTCCTTGACATGTCAAGGGTAAAACACTGGCAACAGTACACCCTGTACTGACCTGACTCTCCTGGGCAGGAGGGTTAAGGGCGATGCTAGAGTAGGTGGTGGGAAGGAGGAGCAACAGGTACCGTTAAATATTCCAATATAGCACGACTTCATTCAATATAGTGTTGAAGCAGCCTTACCGCTCTGTTAGATTCCAGTAGCATAGCACCTAGCATCTTTAGTGTTCATTAGTGTTCATTAATTAAGCCACTGGTAGTTTAAAGTCCTGACTACTTCAAGAAAGTGCTTCCTTCATACATCGAAATAAACTGTGCTGCCTCAAGAACAAGTTGGAATAATATTAGCCATTCTCCTTCCAAATGAAAATCAAGAGATGGGCCAAGTGTGGGAAGTACGGCTCTGAGCAGAGAGTATCATGTGAAGTAAACTGAGTATGCGCCAAGGATGCAGTGTCTATGACACTAACACGGTCTAAAGATGGGCAGTGCAATGCGATGGGAACTGATCCAAAGTTAGATAAAGCATAAACCCCATGAATTAAATACAAAGTAAGAAATAGTGATCGCATTAAGATTTCTCCCGACAGCCATTTAACTCTCTGCTGTGAAAGTAACATTGTCTGTAGGCTTTTTGGGTTTGAACCTAGTTAATCAAAAGGTATCACTCCATTACTTCGACCATTTTACTGTAACCACCTAAAATATCCACTTCTTTTATTTCGACCCCCTTTACACCCCATCTATATGTGGGGGGATGGGTATGGTATAAAGTGGATGTATGGAGGGCTTTGGGGGTCTCCCGCTGCATATATACAGGGTAGAAAGGGGGTCAAAATAAAGAAGTCAGTATTTTAGGGGGTTGCAGTAAAATGGTTGCAGTAATCATATAGATCCAATCAAACTATATATGAAGAGCACCACATTTCGAGTGATAAGAGAAATTATGCAGAGAAGCAAACATGGAGGGAAGTATATATGGTGACGATGTGGACATGATGAAGAACTATGGAACTATGTCAGAGGGGCCAGCGACACTAGAAATCCGGTGATGCTCACAGAATAATGCCCTGATTATGGGTTAAGCTTTAAAACCAAGGCACAAGTATTATTTTCCAGTAATGGAGTTTGTATTCTGAAGTATGCAGAAGTGCATGGATTAGAGAATGTGTACCGATTTGATACTAAGGGCTTATAATAATGTGCAAGCACTTAACTGATTACTTTTAGCTATACAAGTATTGTACATTTTGTACATGCAACAAAGGATAGCACTCTGGAATTTTGCAATGAGCAGAAGAAGAATTCATTTGTTTAAGCCTGAGATATCAGTGAAATGTGAATGTAAAAATAAGGAGGAGTATATATATCTATGCCAATATGTTTCTAATAAAATACAAAAAACATGTTTAAGTCTGCTAACCCACACCTCGTTGAAGGGCTTAATAATCCCAAGAGAATTGAAAGACCCAGTCAAAATAGACAACCTACCGAACCTTCTGAAACTTGGGAACTTTGGGAACTGACAAGAACATTTAGGGCTTGGAACTGTATCACTGTTTCTATGGATTAGGAAAGGAAGCAGAACCAATGCCACAAGTATAGTGAAATACAGCTTACTTAGGCAGAATGTATGTTATGTAGGTTGTTAGTGATAGGGAAACAATAGAACAGAATAGGTTTGTAGAGAGAACATAATTTGGGTGTAAGACATACAGAAAACACTGGTTTATTGTTTTTATTGTAAGCTTAGGGAACATCATCACCATCATAGTTGCAGGGATAGAAGAGGCATTCTTTTTCCTTTCAATGAAATTCTAAGAAGAAAGATGTTGCCTGATCCATCTCCTATGTCTTACTAGCCACAAAACCCTGCTAAGTCATCAGAGGTAGACTAACGAAATGTGCTATTAAAATTTAACAATCTCACATATATGTCAGGCACCAGTGGAATATTCTAGACCTCAGCACTTACCTTCTACTTGCAAAAGTTGGACCCCTGCATATTAACTTCACTGATATGATTAAACATCCCCAAATGAACTAGGTACAGAGGTATTGTATACTTTTATTAAATAATCTGCCCCAAAGATAAATGGCAGATTTGAGACACTGCTTCTTAGGAAGTCACAAAAAAGGTACTTTTTGACACCCAGGATTTTCCAGAATAAATCCTAGAGCATACAGAAGCCAGTTTCCAGATTCTCAAGAAGCAAATTCCTAGACACTCTTGTTACGTATGTCCCACTGGTAAAGAAAAGCCTCCCCTTAAACCAGATAATCAAATCTCATTGCAGCCTAGACATTACAGAGCCAGTTACTCTTGCTCACTGTCAACTACTAAGAAATCTATTTGATCAAAAATGCAATGCAATCAATTAAGATGAATTGCACTGCACTGACAAGTCAATGTGCGGGTAAACACAACTAGGCCCACTATTGATCTGTCAGGGGCAGAAAGAACCACACAGTATAATACGTTCATAACTCTTATGGATATTCATTCATCAGAGAATGAAGCCAAGCCAATATGGTTCACCAAAGCATTAGAGTTCAGAACTCTGTTCAACAGATTATTGAACTGGTTTTAACCCATGAAATGACCTGACCAAAAGGAAATAACAAGCTCAGGATCAACTGAGAAACAAGAAAGCAAAAACCTGGAGGAGACATCAGCATCCTACACAACAAGCAGAGATCCGGAATTGGTCAACAGTCATTTGGCAAGAAAAGATCTTGAAACCAGTGGAAATAGAGCAGTTGAACTAACTCTAAACATTAGAGGTGATACAAAATGATCATACCATAACCAAATGTTGTCTCAAATACTGTAGGAAATCATTAAACACAAGCCCTTCGAGTTTCAAAGAAACAATCGCAACAGAAAGGCAAAAAAGGAAGAAATATTCCCTGCAAACGGATTCCTAAACTTTGCATTCTTAATAGAACTAAGGTAAGCCTGAGTCTGCAGGAATCATACCAAACGCATCTCTCATGTTGAAATACACATTTAAGGATTAAATTGAGATTCCTATAAAAATACAGGAAAAAGAGGGGCAGTTCCACATAAGGAAATAATATGGAGCACTTACCAAATAATTTAAATATAAAATAAAGTCAGAAACCGATTAAACCAGCACATACATGTAACTGAGGCTCCAGATGGACTGCACCTGGGCTATACATGCCTGACTTTGGAGTGCCACACTGGTAGTACCTCTCTCGTTCCCCAGTAAGGGCTGGGCTAACATTGAAAAACGGAGGACATTTGGATCCTGGCTGGCTCTAAATTACAGATACCAGAATTCTATGCTGCAGCATCCAGGTACTTACCAGAAGGATTCAACCCTGCACACCTGAATCCAATCAGCCTCCCTGAAGATGGCTGAGGCATGGAAGCGTGCTGGGAGGAGAACATCACTGGACTGCTGAGCTGATTGCAGCTGGGACCCAGAGTCGCGCCCCTGCCACCCCTCTTTTGTTTGCACATACATGTGAACATATTGATCAATACTGAAATAAATGATGTCCAATGTGAACACATGTGGTTCGTACAATCAATAAAAGGCTCACCCCTTTAAGGTAGAAAGTGGATAATGTTTTTGAACTCTTCAGTTAGTAGCACTCAGGAGAAGAAAGGTTAGACAATAGAAGCCAACAACCCAATAGAAATCAACAGCTTTCTTAGGAGAGGCCTTAAGTCCTCACTTTTTCTGAGGTACGGCATTCAGCTGTGCCATGGCACCCTGTAGCCGCCCAGTGCTACCCGCCTGACTTTCTATGGTGGGAAACAGGGTGAACTGGACCCCTTTTCAAAATGATTGCACTGTGCAGTCTGCAGGACCCCACAGAAATCCATGGACAATGGTGGGTATTGCATATATTTTCAGATGGCTGCCAACAATCAAATTGTCTGTCTGGTAACTGGCCAATCTGGTTGCCCCTTAGTAAAATTCACTGACATATCTGAGGTTACTGAACCCAAAATGGCCAATCAGGGCACCAATAATGACTCTATGTGTCAGCGAGTGCAAAATAAACGCAAGTGGATTTCGCCCACTTTTTGGTGAATTTTAAAAAGAAATGCTGAAAATATTTTCAACCGGTCAAGTGAAAATCACTAATTAGCACCAGTTGCTAGTTTCCTGAGCAGATTTGTGTGAATCTATACAGGTTTGCATTAGAAAATGCAGATTCTGGGTCCCACTCTATAACGTTGCTCACCTACATAGAACTTAACAAAACTTTACAAAAAGTTGGGTCTTTGTTTTCAAATATGTTGTGCTGGGGGTGTGTTTTCATGTGAGATGCTGTGTCTCGGATGGGGTGTGTGGTATTGGCGTGAGTGTGCTGGTGTGGGTGTGTGATGGTGTGTGTGTATGTCAGAGAGGGAGGTGTTGTTTGTTGGGGAGATGCTATGTCTGTGAGAGAGATATTGGCCGTCATTAGGAGGTTGGAGGTAACCATGTCGCTTTTAGCGGCATGGTTGCCTCCTTACCGCATACCGGGTCCGGGTTCCTCAAATGAGGACTTACTGGGCCATCCCAACCTTGGCGGACCCGGTAATTCCTCATCCGAGGAACCCGGACCCGGTCCATCCCCATTCTCATTCGAGCCCCCATAGGGCTCAATGGGAATGGGGATGGAGCTAACAACAGGCCCGTTAATAATGGGCCATTGTTAGCTCCCTGGTCTCCTCACGGGACCCGGTATGGACGCCTGGTTTTATCAGGCGCCCATTGAGTGTCCCGCGAGGAGACCTCGTGATAGGGCGGAATGGGTTTACCGGCACCGGCACTATTACCGGTGCAGGTACACCCATTCCGCACACCTTGTAATGAGGGCCAATGTGTGTGCGAGAGAGATGATGTGCCAGAGATATTATGTGTGCGAGAGAGATGCGTGTGAGAGAGATCAACAGTGTTCTGTCTGTGTGCATGTGCGTTGCTGTGTGCGTGAGAGATGTGTGTGTGGGAGAGATATGGTGTGTAAGATAAATGGTGTGTGTGAGATTGTGTGTGTGAAAGTGATGGTGTTTTGTGTGTGTGCGTGGTTTAGTCTATGTCCTGGCCTGTATACCTTTTAAATGACTATTACCTTGCTAAAATGATTGCATTCCTAGAAGGATTGCAATAAAGGAATATTTAGTGACTATGTCCACCTGCCTTAGGGGTAGAACCCTCGTGTGTGCAAGGGATGCTAGCACACATGTTCTATTGACACTGCTACAGAGAGGGTCAGTGATGAAAATCTCCACAGGCTGGTCTTCAGACATGTTTCCCAAAGCCATTGGGGAGGCCGTTCCAACCAGCTGGGAAGACACATGCTGACCCCACCGCTTAATACAGGGCTAACTGCATGTGTGGAGTGGATAGACCAAAGGACTGGAAGCACTAATCGGACAGATAAACATTCAGAAAAGCAGGTGAGATGCTACACGCCAGCAGTGCCTAGCTGAGTGAGCCCACAGAGCAGAGTGTTCTGGATACCAGAAAAGGCTACACAACACCTCAGACCACGATGGAACAGGGGTACAGGGGCGCCAGTTCCCTGCTGACCTAATCAGAGCTGGAGGGTGGCGTTCTGGGCTTCTCCAGGACATCCCCTATTGTACTCGGAGGGGGGAAGGGGGGGAGAGAGTGGGGTTGGTCCAATAAAAGCAAACATGCATTGCAAATGGTGCATCATCCTATGTATTAAGCTTTGCGTAGTGGGGGAAGACGGGGGACAAAATGATCCCAGCACTCAACCTGCAAAGATGCCACTCTCCCTGTGCTGATGACTAGGCACACTGAGTACCATCCAGAACTGTAAATGTTAACTATTTCCTGCCAGGGTTGTCCAACTCCAAGCCTCGAGGACTGGATCCATGCCGGATTTTCAGGATACCCAGCATTAATGTTCATGAGATCAATGTGCATACAATGATTCTAAATGTAGGCACATTTTTCTTCATGAATATTAATGAGGGATCTCCCGAAAACCCGTCTGGATCCCGCCCCTCAAGGCCTGGAGTTGGACAAACCTGCATGTAAACCATCTAATGTAGGCCCGTCGCCCCAACTTCTGTACATTGCTCCTGAAACCAAGTTCCCATTGAATACTCGAAATAAAAAACAAAATGCAATACATATGTTATTGAGTGTGCATGTGTTTTGTATGTAAAGTATAGACGTGCCCTCAACTGTAGACAGTTGCGCTAGGGGGTTGATAGACTATATTACCCATCCCCCCGCTTGTGCTGCCACCTATAGAATACAACCGAGTCCCACGAAAAACTAGCAGTCATCCCTGCGCCTGAACACAGTGCTCTGCGTGATTTTCATAAGGTTTTAAACTAGTCACCTCTGCTAGCAATGGAATAGTCGCCTAATTCTAATTACTATTCACATGCAATGTAAGGCTCTTTTATATCCATGTTTGCACAGACTGTGGTTTTCCCGAAGGGCTATCCACCTCTCAGCACTTAAAGCCATCACAATGGCAGTAGGCACTTTACAAATATCAAATAACATAAGATAAAAGGATGGAGCTACCAAGCTGGCTGTTGGTGGGGCCTTGCCAATTGCTGCCCTTCTGATGCTGCTGCAGAGGAAGAAAAGGGAGGCTTGCTTCCCCGAGAAGGGAGAATGGGGGAGTAATGAGAGAGGGTTGTACATATAGAGTGGCTGAGCTTGTTTTCCCATGATAGGATTCTTTGTGCATCTTCTGTTTGTTCCGATTATCTCCTCTACGATCCCTAGCGATGTGTTCCTTTAAATCAGGAGACCTGATTTGCAACATTGAAACACCCTAGCAGCAACAAAAAAAATCCCACATTCTGCTTCTGTGTCTAGACAGAAGGTGAAAGGGTTCTTCATGCACGGCTTGCATGACGCACTAAAATATCTCTCTCTGGCGGGTGAAATGCTTGAAGGATCTCTGCAGGCTGTCTCGAAATTGGGCGCCAACATTCACAGTTTACTGTAATATGAAAAGAAAGAAATCCCACCAGAGTTCGTTCTTTTTATTCCAAATTATGAAACGTCCCCGTAGCAAAGGTCCCGGCGTCTGGGGTGTATTTCTAGCCGCTGTCAGTGGCATCTGAAAGGGACTGACGCGGGCAGCACTGGCTCAGGAAGGGTGCCACTTTGCCTCAGTGCTGCTTCCCCAGGAATGCCATCCAGTCTGTCAGACTTAGGCGGGGGTGGGGAGCTGAAGAGTCATATGTTCCCAGGGTCTCTATGGAAGGCTAATGCAAACCTCGGTACAATCACTTTTGCACAAGAGCTAATATTGATGTTTCTGGAAATTTAAAAGACGAATCTCTTGGCACAAATGGAGTTCATTGCTTACAATCCTTTTTTGAACATCAGCACTTCATGGAATGCTTTACATAAAGAGCAGTATTTGGCAGGAAGAGGGCGCTGTGTGCAGGGCTGTGCCTCTCTCAGTCTACAGTCTGTAGGGACAAGACTGCCTGTGTGCTGGGCAGTACTTGTCTCTTCTGTGTGCAGGATTGTACCTATCCCTCATTATACAGTGATGTGATAGATCTCAGTATGAAGGGGTGTCACCATTAAGCATGGACAAATTTCATTTAAAGCCACCCACCTGCACCTAGACTCATTTTGGCGTGGCTCATCCCATACACGAGAGTAGGATGGGCTTTGTCGTGGCCGAATCCCAGACCAACTTCCTGCGCTCTACTGGATCGCTTGCGAAGATCAGTCATCCAATAAGGATCCCCAGATCTTGGTGTAAGTCTCAGGTTTGTCCGGTTTGTTCAGCCAATCAGAACCCTCTTGGGCTGATTTGTCAAGTTAGCTCAGCCAATCATAGCCCTTCAATCTTCTTAAGTAAGTTCAAACTTCTATAAATTACCCAGCTCCCTTCTTGCTCCTTTGCAGGGTTTGCTAGGTTGTGAGGGAGAGAGTGCATAGGCAAGGCTCATACAAGGAGGGTGTTTGTTCAAATTGTTTTATTGACTAGTTTGTTGGTCGCTGGTGAGTCTTTGTTGCCCATTTTTGTGTCCCTTTATTTTAGTGTTTGTTCAGTGCACTTGTTTCTTCTATAGGAAATGAAAATAAAATAACTATGGATGTTCCTCTGTTTCTCTTCTGCATTTTTCCCTTTGTTTCCCAATAAAATTGAGAAGCGCAAAAACACAAAACAGTTAACCCTTTCCCAGGTTCCCGCTACATGATTGTTGTTGTCCCGCATCCTACCTTGCTGTTCTGTTGGTTGTTCTGTAGTGTTTGCCTTGGGGACTAGGACTTAGCTTGTCCTTTGGATGATGTTCTTGGCTCCCATTTTTTTTTTTACAAGGTTGTGTTCTTGGGATGTGTTTGAATTCTCCCCGTTGTCTCAGTTTATGCTTCTCTCGTGACTTGTCTGCACCGCTCGGAGTGGAAGAAGGTAGGAGGAGCGACATTTCTCCTCACAGGAGGAGGTAGGAGGAGCGACATTTCTCCTCACAGGAGGAGGTGGAGGAGGAGGGGTATTCCACCATGATAGATGAGAATGGTTACAGTGTTGTGTTCTTGGGATGTGTTTGAATTCTCCCCGTTGTCTCAGTTTATGCTTCTCTCGTGGCTTGTCAGCACCGCTCGGAGTGGAAGAAGGTAGGAGGAGCGTCATTTCTCCTCACAGGAGGAGGTGGAGGAGGAGGAGTATTCCACCATGATAGATGAGAATGGTTACAGTGTTGTGTTCTTGGGATGTGTTTGAATTCTCCCCGTTGTCTCAGTTTATGCTTCTCTTGTGGCTTGTCAGCACCGCTCGGAGTGGAAGAAGGTAGGAGGAGCGACATTTCTCCTCACAGGAGGAGGTGGAGGAGGAGGAGTATTCCACCATGATAGATGAGAATGGTTACAGTGTTGTGTTCTTGGGATGTGTTTGAATTCTCCCCGTTGTCTCAGTTTATGCTTCTCTCGTGGCTTGTCTGCACCGCTCGGAGTGGAAGAAGGTAGGAGGAGCGACATTTCTCCTCACAGGAGGAGGTAGGAGGAGCGACATTTCTCCTCACAGGAGGAGGTGGAGGAGGAGGGGTATTCCACCATGATAGATGAGAATGGTTACAGTGTTGTGTTCTTGGGATGTGTTTGAATTCTCCCCGTTGTCTCAGTTTATGCTTCTCTCGTGGCTTGTCAGCACCGCTCGGAGTGGAAGAAGGTAGGAGGAGCGTCATTTCTCCTCACAGGAGGAGGTGGAGGAGGAGGAGTATTCCACCATGATAGATGAGAATGGTTACAGTGTTGTGTTCTTGGGATGTGTTTGAATTCTCCCTGTTGTCTCAGTTTATGCTTCTCTCGTGGCTTGTCAGCACCGCTCGGAGTGGAAGAAGGTAGGAGGAGCGACATTTCTCCTCACAGGAGGAGGTGGAGGAGGAGGAGTATTCCACCATGATAGATGAGAATGGTTACAGTGTTGTGTTCTTGGGATGTGCTTGAATTCTCCCCGTTGTCTCAGTTTATGCTTCTCTCGTGGCTTGTCAGCACCGCTCGGAGTGGAAGAAGGTAGGAGGAGCGACATTTCTCCTCACAGGAGGAGGTGGAGGAGGAGGAGTATTCCACCATGATAGATGAGAATGGTTACAGTGTTGTGTTCTTGGGATGTGTCTGAATTCTCCCCGTTGTCTCAGTTTATGCTTCTCTCGTGGCTTGTCTGCACCGCTCGGAGTGGAAGAAGGTAGGAGGAGCGACATTTCTCCTCACAGGAGGAGGTGGAGGAGGAGGAGTATTCCACCATGATAGATGAGAATGGTTACAGTGTTGTGTTCTTGGGATGTGTTTGAATTCTCCCCGTTGTCTCAGTTTATGCTTCTCTCGTGGCTTGTCAGCACCGCTCGGAGTGGAAGAAGGTAGGAGGAGCGACATTTCTCCTCACAGGAGGAGGTGGAGGAGGAGGAGTATTCCACCATGATAGATGAGAATGGTTACAGTGTTGTGTTCTTGGGATGTGTTTGAATTATCCCCGTTGTCTCAGTTTATGCTTCTCTCGTGGCTTGTCTGCACCGCTCGGAGTGGAAGAAGGTAGGAGGAGCGACATTTCTCCTCACAGGAGGAGGTGGAGGAGGAGGAGTATTCCACCATGATAGATGAGAATGGTTACAGTGTTGTGTTCTTGGGATGTGTTTGAATTCTCCCCATTGTCTCAGTTTATGCTTCTCTCGTGGCTTGTCTGCACCGCTCGGAGTGGAAGAAGGTAGGAGGAGCAACATTTCTCCTCACAAGTAGGAGGTGGAGGAGGAGGAGTATTCCACCATGATAGATGAGAATGGTTACAATGTTGTGTTCTTGGGATGTGTTTGAATTCTCCCCGTTGTCTCAGTTTATGCTTATCTCGTGGCTTGTCTGCACCGCTCGGAGTCGAAGAAGGTAGGAGGAGGGCCATTTCTCCTCACAAGTAGGAGGTGGAGGAGGAGGAGTATTCCACCATGATAGATGAGAATGGTTACAGTGTTGTGTTCTTGGGATGTGTTTGAATTCTCCCCGTTGTCTCAGTTTATGCTTCTCTCGTGGCTTGTCTGCACCGCTCGGAGTGGAAGAAGGTAGGAGGAGCGACATTTCTCCTCACAAGTAGGAGGTGGAGGAGGAGGAGTATTCCACCATGATAGATGAGAATGGTTACAGTGTTGTGTTCTTGGGATGTGTTTGAATTCTCCCCGTTGTCTCAGTTTATGCTTCTCTCGTGGCTTGTCTGCACCGCTCGGAGTGGAAGAAGGTAGGAGGAGCGACATTTCTCCTCACAAGTAGGAGGTGGAGGAGGAGGAGTATTCCACCATGATAGATGAGAATGGTTACAGTGTTGTGTTCTTGGGATGTGTTTGAATTCTCCCCGTTGTCTCAGTTTATGCTTCTCTAGTGGCTTGTCTGCACCGCTCGGAGTGGAAGAAGGTAGGAGGAGCGACATTTCTCCTCACAGGAGGAGGTGGAGGAGGAGGAGTATTCCACCATGATAGATGAGAATGGTTACAGTGTTTTGTTCTTGGGATGTGTTTGAATTCTCCCCGTTGTCTCAGTTTATGCTTCTCTCGTGGCTTGTCAGCACCGCTCGGAGTGGAAGAAGGTAGGAGGAGCGACATTTCTCCTCACAGGAGGAGGTGGAGGAGGAGGAGTATTCCACCATGATAGATGAGAATGGTTACAGTGTTGTGTTCTTGGGATGTGTTTGAATTCTGCCCGTTGTCTCAGTTTATGCTTCTCTCGTGGCTTGTCTGCACCGCTCGGAGTGGAAGAAGGTAGGAGGAGCGACATTTCTCCTCACAGGAGGAGGTGGAGGAGGAGGAGTATTCCACCATGATAGATGAGAATGGTTACAGTGTTGTGTTCTTGGGATGTGTTTGAATTCTCCCCGTTGTCTCAGTTTATGCTTCTCTCGTGGCTTGTCTGCACCGTTCGGAGTGGAAGAAGGTAGGAGGAGCGACATTTCTCCTCACAAGTAGGAGGTGGAGGAGGAGGAGTATTCCACCATGATAGATGAGAATGGTTACAGTGTTGTGTTCTTGGGATGTGTTTGAATTCTCCCCGTTGTCTCAGTTTATGCTTCTCTCGTGGCTTGTCAGCACCGCTCGGAGTGTAAGAAGGTAGGAGGAGCGACATTTCTCCTCACAGGAGGAGGTGGAGATGGAGGAGTATTCCACCATGATAGATGAGAATGGTTACAGTGGTGTGTTCTTGGGATGTGTTTGAATTCTCCCCGTTGTCTCAGTTTATGCTTCTCTCGTGGCTTGTCAGCACCGCTCGGAGTGGAAGAAGGTAGAAGGAGCGACATTTCTCCTCACAGGAGGAGGTGGAGGAGTATTCCACCATGATAGATGAGAATGGTTACAGTGTTGTGTTCTTGGGATGTGTTTGAATTCTCCCCGTTGTCTCAGTTTATGCTTCTCTCGTGGCTTGTCTGCACCGCTCGGAGTGGAAGAAGGTAGGAGGAGCGACATTTCTCCTCACAAGTAGGAGGTGGAGGAGGAGGAGTATTCCACCATGATAGATGAGAATGGTTACAGTGTTGTGTTCTTGGGATGTGTTTGAATTCTCCCCGTTGTCTCAGTTTATGCTTCTCTCGTGGCTTGTCTGCACCGCTCGGAGTGGAAGAAGGTAGGAGGAGCGACATTTCTCCTCAGAAGTAGGAGGTGGAGGAAGAGGAGTATTCCACCATGATAGATGAGAATGGTTACAGTGTTGTGTTCTTGGGATGTGTTTGAATTCTCCCCGTTGTCTCAGTTTATGCTTCTCTCGTGGCTTGTCTGCACCGCTCGGAGTGGAAGAAGGTAGGAAGAGCGACATTTCTCCTCACAGGAGGAGGTGGAGGAGGAGGAGTATTCCACCATGATAGATGAGAATGGTTACAGTGTTTTGTTCTTGGGATGTGTTTGAATTCTCCCCGTTGTCTCAGTTTATGCTTCTCTCGTGGCTTGTCAGCACCGCTCGGAGTGGAAGAAGGTAGGAGGAGCGACATTTCTCCTCACAGGAGGAGGTGGAGGAGGAGGAGTATTCCACCATGATAGATGAGAATGGTTACAGTGTTGTGTTCTTGGGATGTGTTTGAATTCTGCCCGTTGTCTCAGTTTATGCTTCTCTCGTGGCTTGTCTGCACCGCTCGGAGTGGAAGAAGGTAGGAGGAGCGACATTTCTCCTCACAGGAGGAGGTGGAGGAGGAGGAGTATTCCACCATGATAGATGAGAATGGTTACAGTGTTGTGTTCTTGGGATGTGTTTGAATTCTCCCCGTTGTCTCAGTTTATGCTTCTCTCGTGGCTTGTCTGCACCGTTCGGAGTGGAAGAAGGTAGGAGGAGCGACATTTCTCCTCACAAGTAGGAGGTGGAGGAGGAGGAGTATTCCACCATGATAGATGAGAATGGTTACAGTGTTGTGTTCTTGGGATGTGTTTGAATTCTCCCCGTTGTCTCAGTTTATGCTTCTCTCGTGGCTTGTCAGCACCGCTCGGAGTGGAAGAAGGTAGGAGGAGCGACATTTCTCCTCACAGGAGGAGGTGGAGATGGAGGAGTATTCCACCATGATAGATGAGAATGGTTACAGTGTTGTGTTCTTGGGATGTGTTTGAATTCTCCCCGTTGTCTCAGTTTATGCTTCTCTCGTGGCTTGTCAGCACCGCTCGGAGTGGAAGAAGGTAGAAGGAGTGACATTTCTCCTCACAGGAGGAGGTGGAGGAGGAGGAGTATTCCACCATGATAGATGAGAATGGTTACAGTGTTGTGTTCTTGGGATGTGTTTGAATTCTCCCCGTTGTCTCAGTTTATGCTTCTCTCGTGGCTTGTCTGCACCGCTCGGAGTGGAAGAAGGTAGGAGGAGCGACATTTCTCCTCACAAGTAGGAGGTGGAGGAGGAGGAGTATTCCACCATGATAGATGAGAATGGTTACAGTGTTGTGTTCTTGGGATGTGTTTGAATTCTCCCCGTTGTCTCAGTTTATGCTTCTCTCGTGGCTTGTCTGCACCGCTCGGAGTGGAAGAAGGTAGGAGGAGCGACATTTCTCCTCACAAGTAGGAGGTGGAGGAAGAGGAGTATTCCACCATGATAGATGAGAATGGTTACAGTGTTGTGTTCTTGGGATGTGTTTGAATTCTCCCCGTTGTCTCAGTTTATGCTTCTCTCGTGGCTTGTCTGCACCGCTCGGAGTGGAAGAAGGTAGGAGGAGCGACATTTCTCCTCACAAGTAGGAGGTGG
The DNA here is from genome assembly GCF_040938575.1 of Ambystoma mexicanum. Classification (NCBI taxonomy): domain Eukaryota; kingdom Metazoa; phylum Chordata; class Amphibia; order Caudata; family Ambystomatidae; genus Ambystoma; species Ambystoma mexicanum. The sequence continues at coordinate 355,622,999 of NC_090933.1, read as the reverse complement.
AGGAGGAGGAGTATTCCACCATGATAGATGAGAATGGTTACAGTGTTGTGTTCTTGGGATGTGTTTGAATTCTCCCCGTTGTCTCAGTTTATGCTTCTCTCGTGGCTTGTCTGCACCGCTCGGAGTGGAAGAAGGTAGGAGGAGCGACATTTCTCCTCACAGGAGGAGGTGAAGGAGGAGGAGTATTCCACCATGATAGATGAGAATGGTTACAGTGTTGTGTTCTTGGGATGTGTTTGAATTCTCCCCGTTGTCTCAGTTTATGCTTCTCTCGTGGCTTGTCAGCACCGCTCGGAGTGGAAGAAGGTAGGAGGAGCGACATTTCTCCTCACAGGAGGAGGTGGAGGAGGAGGAGTATTCCACCATGATAGATGAGAATGGTTACAGTGTTGTGTTCTTGGGATGTGTTTGAATTCTCCCCGTTGTCTCAGTTTATGCTTCCCTCGTGGCTTGTCTGCACCGCTCGGAGTGGAAGAAGGTAGGAGGAGCGACATTTCTCCTCACAAGTAGGAGGTGAAGGAGGAGGAGTATTCCACCATGATAGATGAGAATGGTTACAGTGTTGTGTTCTTGGGATGTGTTTGAATTCTCCCCGTTGTCTCAGTTTATGCTTCTCTCGTGGCTTGTCTGCAGCGCTCGGAGTGGAAGAAGGTAGGAGGAGCGACATTTCTCCTCACAAGTAGGAGGTGGAGGAGGAGGAGTATTCCACCATGATAGATGAGAATGGTTACAGTGTTGTGTTCTTGGGATGTGTTTGAATTCTCCCCGTTGTCTCAGTTTATGCTTCTCTCGTGGCTTGTCTGCACCGCTCGAAGTGGAAGAAGGTAGGAGGAGCGACATTTCTCCTCACAGGAGGAGGTGGAGGAGTATTCCACCATGATAGATGAGAATGGTTACAGTGTTGTGTTCTTGGGATGTGTTTGAATTCTCCCCGTTGTCTCAGTTTATGCTTCTCTCGTGGCTTGTCAGCACCGCTCGGAGTGGAAGAAGGTAGGAGGAGCGACATTTCTCCTCACAGGAGGAGGTGGAGGAGAAGGAGTATTCCACCGTGATAGATGAGAATGGTTACAGTGTTGTGTTGTTGGGATGTGTTTGAATTCTCCCCGTTGTCTCAGTTTATGCTTCTCTCGTGGCTTGTCAGCACCGCTCGGAGTGGAAGAAGGTAGGAGGAGCGACATTTCTCCTCACAGGAGGAGGTGGAGGAGGAGGAGTATTCCACCATGATAGATGAGAATGGTTACAGTGTTGTGTTCTTGGGATGTGTTTGAATTCTCCCCGTTGTCTCAGTTTATGCTTCTCTCGTGGCTTGTCTGCACCGCTCGGAGTGGAAGAAGGTAGGAGGAGCGACATTTCTCCTCACAGGAGGAGGTGGAGGAGGATGAGTATTCCACCATGATAGATGAGAATGGTTACAGTGTTGTGTTCTTGGGATGTGTTTGAATTCTCCCCGTTGTCTCAGTTTATGTTTCTCTCGTGGCTTGTCTGCACCGCTCGGAGTGGAAGAAGGTAGGAGGAGCGACATTTCTCCTCACAAGTAGGAGGTGGAGGAAGAGGAGTATTCCACCATGATAGATGAGAATGGTTACAGTGTTGTGTTCTTGGGATGTGTTTGAATTCTCCCCGTTGTCTCAGTTTATGCTTCTCTCGTGGCTTGTCTGCACCGCTCGGAGTGGAAGAAGGTAGGAGGAGCGACATTTCTCCTCACAAGTAGGAGGTGGAGGAGGAGGAGTATTCCACCATGATAGATGAGAATGGTTACAGTGTTGTGTTCTTGGGATGTGTTTGAATTCTCCCCGTTGTCTCAGTTTATGCTTCTCTCGTGGCTTGTCTGCACTGCTCGGAGTGGAAGAAGGTAGGAGGAGCGACATTTCTCCTCACAAGTAGGAGGTGGAGGAGGAGGAGTATTCCACCATGATAGATGAGAATGGTTACAGTGTTGTGTTCTTGGGATGTGTTTGAATTCTCCCCGTTGTCTCAGTTTATGCTTCTCTCGTGGCTTGTCTGCACCGCTCGGAGTGGAAGAAGGTAGGAGGAGCGACATTTCTCCTCAAAGGAGGAGGTGGAGGAGGAGGAGTATTCCACCATGATAGATGAGAATGGTTACAGTGTTGTGTTCTTGGGATGTGTTTGAATTCTCCCCGTTGTCTCAGTTTATGCTTCTCTCGTGGCTTGTCAGCACCGCTCGGAGTGGAAGAAGGTAGGAGGAGCGACATTTCTCCTCACAGGAGGAGGTGGAGGAGGAGGAGTATTCCACCATGATAGATGAGAATGGTTACAGTGTTGTGTTCTTGGGATGTGTTTGAATTCTCCCCGTTGTCTCAGTTTTTGCTTCTCTCGTGGCTTGTCTGAACCGCTCGGAGTGGAAGAAGGTAGGAGGAGCGACATTTCTCCTCACAGGAGGAGGTGGAGGAGGAGGAGTATTCCACCATGATAGATGAGAATGGTTACAGTGTTGTGTTCTTGGGATGTGTTTGAATTCTCCCCGTTGTCTCAGTTTATGCTTCTCTCGTGGCTTGTCTGCACCGCTCGGAGTGGAAGAAGGTAGGAGGAGCGACATTTCTCCTCACAGGAGGAGGTAGGAGGAGCGACATTTCTCCTCACAGGAGGAGGTGGAGGAGGAGGGGTATTCCACCATGATAGATGAGAATGGTTACAGTGTTGTGTTCTTGGGATGTGTTTGAATTCTCCCCGTTGTCTCAGTTTATGCTTCTCTCGTGGCTTGTCAGCACCGCTCGGAGTGGAAGAAGGTAGGAGGAGCGTCATTTCTCCTCACAGGAGGAGGTGGAGGAGGAGGAGTATTCCACCATGATAGATGAGAATGGTTACAGTGTTGTGTTCTTGGGATGTGTTTGAATTCTCCCCGTTGTCTCAGTTTATGCTTCTCTCGTGGCTTGTCAGCACCGCTCGGAGTGGAAGAAGGTAGGAGGAGCGACATTTCTCCTCACAGGAGGAGGTGGAGGAGGAGGAGTATTCCACCATGATAGATGAGAATGGTTACAGTGTTGTGTTCTTGGGATGTGCTTGAATTCTCCCCGTTGTCTCAGTTTATGCTTCTCTCGTGGCTTGTCAGCACCGCTCGGAGTGGAAGAAGGTAGGAGGAGCGACATTTCTCCTCACAGGAGGAGGTGGAGGAGGAGGAGTATTCCACCATGATAGATGAGAATGGTTACAGTGTTGTGTTCTTGGGATGTGTCTGAATTCTCCCCGTTGTCTCAGTTTATGCTTCTCTCGTGGCTTGTCTGCACCGCTCGGAGTGGAAGAAGGTAGGAGGAGCGACATTTCTCCTCACAGGAGGAGGTGGAGGAGGAGGAGTATTCCACCATGATAGATGAGAATGGTTACAGTGTTGTGTTCTTGGGATGTGTTTGAATTCTCCCCGTTGTCTCAGTTTATGCTTCTCTCGTGGCTTGTCAGCACCGCTCGGAGTGGAAGAAGGTAGGAGGAGCGACATTTCTCCTCACAGGAGGAGGTGGAGGAGGAGGAGTATTCCACCATGATAGATGAGAATGGTTACAGTGTTGTGTTCTTGGGATGTGTTTGAATTATCCCCGTTGTCTCAGTTTATGCTTCTCTCGTGGCTTGTCTGCACCGCTCGGAGTGGAAGAAGGTAGGAGGAGCGACATTTCTCCTCACAGGAGGAGGTGGAGGAGGAGGAGTATTCCACCATGATAGATGAGAATGGTTACAGTGTTGTGTTCTTGGGATGTGTTTGAATTCTCCCCATTGTCTCAGTTTATGCTTCTCTCGTGGCTTGTCTGCACCGCTCGGAGTGGAAGAAGGTAGGAGGAGCAACATTTCTCCTCACAAGTAGGAGGTGGAGGAGGAGGAGTATTCCACCATGATAGATGAGAATGGTTACAATGTTGTGTTCTTGGGATGTGTTTGAATTCTCCCCGTTGTCTCAGTTTATGCTTATCTCGTGGCTTGTCTGCACCGCTCGGAGTCGAAGAAGGTAGGAGGAGGGCCATTTCTCCTCACAAGTAGGAGGTGGAGGAGGAGGAGTATTCCACCATGATAGATGAGAATGGTTACAGTGTTGTGTTCTTGGGATGTGTTTGAATTCTCCCCGTTGTCTCAGTTTATGCTTCTCTCGTGGCTTGTCTGCACCGCTCGGAGTGGAAGAAGGTAGGAGGAGCGACATTTCTCCTCACAAGTAGGAGGTGGAGGAGGAGGAGTATTCCACCATGATAGATGAGAATGGTTACAGTGTTGTGTTCTTGGGATGTGTTTGAATTCTCCCCGTTGTCTCAGTTTATGCTTCTCTCGTGGCTTGTCTGCACCGCTCGGAGTGGAAGAAGGTAGGAGGAGCGACATTTCTCCTCACAAGTAGGAGGTGGAGGAGGAGGAGTATTCCACCATGATAGATGAGAATGGTTACAGTGTTGTGTTCTTGGGATGTGTTTGAATTCTCCCCGTTGTCTCAGTTTATGCTTCTCTAGTGGCTTGTCTGCACCGCTCGGAGTGGAAGAAGGTAGGAGGAGCGACATTTCTCCTCACAGGAGGAGGTGGAGGAGGAGGAGTATTCCACCATGATAGATGAGAATGGTTACAGTGTTTTGTTCTTGGGATGTGTTTGAATTCTCCCCGTTGTCTCAGTTTATGCTTCTCTCGTGGCTTGTCAGCACCGCTCGGAGTGGAAGAAGGTAGGAGGAGCGACATTTCTCCTCACAGGAGGAGGTGGAGGAGGAGGAGTATTCCACCATGATAGATGAGAATGGTTACAGTGTTGTGTTCTTGGGATGTGTTTGAATTCTGCCCGTTGTCTCAGTTTATGCTTCTCTCGTGGCTTGTCTGCACCGCTCGGAGTGGAAGAAGGTAGGAGGAGCGACATTTCTCCTCACAGGAGGAGGTGGAGGAGGAGGAGTATTCCACCATGATAGATGAGAATGGTTACAGTGTTGTGTTCTTGGGATGTGTTTGAATTCTCCCCGTTGTCTCAGTTTATGCTTCTCTCGTGGCTTGTCTGCACCGTTCGGAGTGGAAGAAGGTAGGAGGAGCGACATTTCTCCTCACAAGTAGGAGGTGGAGGAGGAGGAGTATTCCACCATGATAGATGAGAATGGTTACAGTGTTGTGTTCTTGGGATGTGTTTGAATTCTCCCCGTTGTCTCAGTTTATGCTTCTCTCGTGGCTTGTCAGCACCGCTCGGAGTGTAAGAAGGTAGGAGGAGCGACATTTCTCCTCACAGGAGGAGGTGGAGATGGAGGAGTATTCCACCATGATAGATGAGAATGGTTACAGTGTTGTGTTCTTGGGATGTGTTTGAATTCTCCCCGTTGTCTCAGTTTATGCTTCTCTCGTGGCTTGTCAGCACCGCTCGGAGTGGAAGAAGGTAGAAGGAGCGACATTTCTCCTCACAGGAGGAGGTGGAGGAGTATTCCACCATGATAGATGAGAATGGTTACAGTGTTGTGTTCTTGGGATGTGTTTGAATTCTCCCCGTTGTCTCAGTTTATGCTTCTCTCGTGGCTTGTCTGCACCGCTCGGAGTGGAAGAAGGTAGGAGGAGCGACATTTCTCCTCACAAGTAGGAGGTGGAGGAGGAGGAGTATTCCACCATGATAGATGAGAATGGTTACAGTGTTGTGTTCTTGGGATGTGTTTGAATTCTCCCCGTTGTCTCAGTTTATGCTTCTCTCGTGGCTTGTCTGCACCGCTCGGAGTGGAAGAAGGTAGGAGGAGCGACATTTCTCCTCAGAAGTAGGAGGTGGAGGAAGAGGAGTATTCCACCATGATAGATGAGAATGGTTACAGTGTTGTGTTCTTGGGATGTGTTTGAATTCTCCCCGTTGTCTCAGTTTATGCTTCTCTCGTGGCTTGTCTGCACCGCACGGAGTGGAAGAAGGTAGGAGGAGCGACATTTCTCCTCACAAGTAGGAGGTGGAGGAGGAGGAGTATTCCACCATGATAGATGAGAATGGTTACAGTGTTGTGTTCTTGGGATGTGTTTGAATTCTCCCCGTTGTCTCAGTTTATGCTTCTTTCGTGGCTTGTCAGCACCGCTCGGAGTGGAAGAAGGTAGGAGGAGCGACATTTCTCCTCACAGGAGGAGGTGGAGGAGGAGGAGTATTCCACCATGATAGATGAGAATGGTTACAGTGTTGTGTTCTTGGGATGTGTTTGAATTCTCCCCGTTGTCTCAGTTTATGCTTCTCTCGTGGCTTGTCTGCACCGCTCGGAGTGGAAGAAGGTAGGAGGAGCGACATTTCTCCTCACAAGTAGGAGGTGAAGGAGGAGGAGTATTCCACCATGATAGATGAGAATGGTTACAGTGTTGTGTTCTTGGGATGTGTTTGAATTCTCCCCGTTGTCTCAGTTTATGCTTCTCTCGTGGCTTGTCTGCAGCGCTCGGAGTGGAAGAAGGTAGGAGGAGCGACATTTCTCCTCACAAGTAGGAGGTGGAGGAGGAGGAGTATTCCACCATGATAGATGAGAATGGTTACAGTGTTGTGTTCTTGGGATGTGTTTGAATTCTCCCCGTTGTCTCAGTTTATGCTTCTCTCGTGGCTTGTCTGCACCGCTCGAAGTGGAAGAAGGTAGGAGGAGCGACATTTCTCATCACAGGAGGAGGTGGAGGAGTATTCCACCATGATAGATGAGAATGGTTACAGTGTTGTGTTCTTGGGATGTGTTTGAATTCTCCCCGTTGTCTCAGTTTATGCTTCTCTCGTGGCTTGTCAGCACCGCTCGGAGTGGAAGAAGGTAGGAGGAGCGACATTTCTCCTCACAGGAGGAGGTGGAGGAGGAGGAGTATTCCACCGTGATAGATGAGAATGGTTACAGTGTTGTGTTCTTGGGATGTGTTTGAATTCTCCCCGTTGTCTCAGTTTATGCTTCTCTCGTGGCTTGTCAGCACCGCTCGGAGTGGAAGAAGGTAGGAGGAGCGACATTTCTCCTCACAGGAGGAGGTGGAGGAGGAGGAGTATTCCACCATGATAGATGAGAATGGTTACAGTGTTGTGTTCTTGGGATGTGTTTGAATTCTCCCCGTTGTCTCAGTTTATGCTTCTCTCGTGGCTTGTCAGCACCGCTCGGAGTGGAAGAAGGTAGGAGGAGCGACATTTCTCCTCACAGGAGGAGGTGGAGGAGGATGAGTATTCCACCATGATAGATGAGAATGGTTACAGTGTTGTGTTCTTGGGATGTGTTTGAATTCTCCCCGTTGTCTCAGTTTATGCTTCTCTCGTGGCTTGTCTGCACCGCTCGGAGTGGAAGAAGGTAGGAGGAGCGACATTTCTCCTCACAAGTAGGAGGTGGAGGAAGAGGAGTATTCCACCATGATAGATGAGAATGGTTACAGTGTTGTGTTCTTGGGATGTGTTTGAATTCTCCCCGTTGTCTCAGTTTATGCTTCTCTCGTGGCTTGTCTGCACCGCTCGGAGTGGAAGAAGGTAGGAGGAGCGACATTTCTCCTCACAAGTAGGAGGTGGAGGAGGAGGAGTATTCCACCATGATAGATGAGAATGGTTACAGTGTTGTGTTCTTGGGATGTGTTTGAATTCTCCCCGTTGTCTCAGTTTATGCTTCTCTCGTGGCTTGTCTGCACTGCTCGGAGTGGAAGAAGGTAGGAGGAGCGACATTTCTCCTCACAAGTAGGAGGTGGAGGAGGAGGAGTATTCCACCATGATAGATGAGAATGGTTACAGTGTTGTGTTCTTGGGATGTGTTTGAATTCTCCCCGTTGTCTCAGTTTATGCTTATCTCGTGGCTTGTCTGCACCGCTCGGAGTGGAAGAAGGTAGGAGGAGCGACATTTCTCCTCAAAGGAGGAGGTGGAGGAGGAGGAGTATTCCACCATGATAGATGAGAATGGTTACAGTGTTGTGTTCTTGGGATGTGTTTGAATTCTCCCCGTTGTCTCAGTTTATGCTTCTCTCGTGGCTTGTCAGCACCGCTCGGAGTGGAAGAAGGTAGGAGGAGCGACATTTCTCCTCACAGGAGGAGGTGGAGGAGGAGGAGTATTCCACCATGATAGATGAGAATGGTTACAGTGTTGTGTTCTTGGGATGTGTTTGAATTCTCCCCGTTGTCTCAGTTTTTGCTTCTCTCGTGGCTTGTCTGCACCGCTCGGAGTGGAAGAAGGTAGGAGGAGCGACATTTCTCCTCACAGGAGGAGGTGGAGGAGGAGGAGTATTCCACCATGATAGATGAGAATGGTTACAGTGTTGTGTTCTTGGGATGTGTTTGAATTCTCCCCGTTGTCTCAGTTTATGCTTCTCTCGTGGCTTGTCTGCACCGCTCGGAGTGGAAGAAGGTAGGAGGAGCGACATTTCTCCTCACAAGTAGGAGGTGAAGGAGGAGGAGTATTCCACCATGATAGATGAGAATGGTTACAGTGTTGTGTTCTTGGGATGTGTTTGAATTCTCCCCGTTGTCTCAGTTTATGCTTCTCTCGTGGCTTGTCTGCACCGCTCGGAGTGGAAGAAGGTAGGAAGAACGACATTTCTCCTCACAAGTAGGAGGTGGAGGAGGAGGAGTATTCCACCATGATAGATGAGAATGGTTACAGTGTTGTGTTCTTGGGATGTGTTTGAATTCTCCCTGTCTCAGTTTATGCTTCTCTCATGGCTTGTCTGCACCGCTCAGAGTGGAAGAAGGTAGGAGGAGCGACATTTCTCCTCACAGGAGGAGGTGGAGGAGGAGGAGTATTCCACCATGATAGATGAGAATGGTTACAGTGTTTTGTTCTTGGGATGTGTTTGAATTCTCCCCGTTGTCTCAGTTTATGCTTCTCTCGTGGCTTGTCAGCACCGCTCGGAGTGGAAGAAGGTAGGAGGAGCGACATTTCTCCTCACAGGAGGAGGTGGAGGAGGAGTAGTATTCCACCATGATAGATGAGAATGGTTACAGTGTTGTGTTCTTGGGATGTGTTTCAATTCTCCTCGTTGTCTCAGTTTATGCTTCTCTCTTGGCTTGTCAGCACCGCTCGGAGTGGAAGAAGGTAGGAGGAGCGACATTTCTCCTCACAGGAGGAGGTGGAGGAGGAGGAGTATTCCACCATGATAGATGAGAATGGTTACAGTGTTGTGTTCTTGGGATGTGTTTGAATTCTCCCCGTTGTCTCCGTTTATGCTTCTCTCGTGGCTTGTCAGCACCGCTCGGAGTGGAAAAAGGTAGGAGGAGCGACATTTCTCCTCACAGGAGGAGGTGGAGGAGGAGGAGTATTCCACCATGATAGATGAGAATGGTTACAGTGTTGTGTTCTTGGGATGTGTTTGAATTCTCCCCGTTGTCTCAGTTTATGCTTCTCTCGTGGCTTGTCTGCACCGCTCGGAGTGGAAGAAGGTAGGAGGAGCGACATTTCTCCTCACAAGTAGGAGGTGGAGGAGGAGGAGTATTCCACCATGATAGATGAGAATGGTTACAGTGTTGTGTTCTTGGGATGTGTTTGAATTCTCCCCGTTGTCTCAGTTTATGCTTCTCTCGTGGCTTGTCTGCACTGCTCGGAGTGGAAGAAGGTAGGAGGAGCGACATTTCTCCTCACAAGTAGGAGGTGGAGGAAGAGGAGTATTCCACCATGATAGATGAGAATGGTTACAGTGTTGTGTTCTTGGGATGTGTTTGAATTCTCCCCGTTGTCTCAGTTTATGCTTCTCTCGTGGCTTGTCTGCACAGCTCGGAGTGGAAGAAGGTAGGAGGAGCGACATTTCTCCTCACAAGTAGGAGGTGGAGGAGGAGGAGTATTCCACCATGATAGATGAGAATGGTTACAGTGTTGTGTTCTTGGGATGTGTTTGAATTCTCCCCGTTGTCTCAGTTTATGCTTCTCTCGTGGCTTGTCTGCACTGCTCGGAGTGGAAGAAGGTAGGAGGAGCGACATTTCTCCTCACAAGTAGGAGGTGGAGGAGGAGGAGTATTCCACCATGATAGATGAGAATGGTTACAGTGTTGTGTTCTTGGGATGTGTTTGAATTCTCCCCGTTGTCTCAGTTTATGCTTCTCTCGTGGCTTGTCTGCACCGCTCGGAGTGGAAGAAGGTAGGAGGAGCGACATTTCTCCTCAAAGGAGGAGGTGGAGGAGGAGGAGTATTCCACCATGATAGATGAGAATGGTTACAGTGTTGTGTTCTTAGGATGTGTTTGAATTCTCCCCGTTGTCTCAGTTTATGCTTCTCTCGTGGCTTGTCAGCACCGCTCGGAGTGGAAGAAGGTAGGAGGAGCGACATTTCTCCTCACAGGAGGAGGTGGAGGAGGAGGAGTATTCCACCATGATAGATGAGAATGGTTACAGTGTTGTGTTCTTGGGATGTGTTTGAATTCTCCCCGTTGTCTCAGTTTTTGCTTCTCTCGTGGCTTGTCTGCACCGCTCGGAGTGGAAGAAGGTAGGAGGAGCGACATTTCTCCTCACAGGAGGAGGTGGAGGAGGAGGAGTATTCCACCATGATAGATGAGAATGGTTACAGTGTTGTGTTCTTGGGATGTGTTTGAATTCTCCCCGTTGTCTCAGTTTATGCTTCTCTCGTGGCTTGTCTGCACCGCTCGGAGTGGAAGAAGGTAGGAGGAGCGACATTTCTCCTCACAAGTAGGAGGTGAAGGAGGAGGAGTATTCCACCATGATAGATGAGAATGGTTACAGTGTTGTGTTCTTGGGATGTGTTTGAATTCTCCCCGTTGTCTCAGTTTATGCTTCTCTCGTGGCTTGTCTGCACCGCTCGGAGTGGAAGAAGGTAGGAAGAACGACATTTCTCCTCACAAGTAGGAGGTGGAGGAGGAGGAGTATTCCACCATGATAGATGAGAATGGTTACAGTGTTGTGTTCTTGGGATGTGTTTGAATTCTCCCTGTCTCAGTTTATGCTTCTCTCATGGCTTGTCTGCACCGCTCAGAGTGGAAGAAGGTAGGAGGAGCGACATTTCTCCTCACAGGAGGAGGTGGAGGAGGAGGAGTATTCCACCATGATAGATGAGAATGGTTACAGTGTTTTGTTCTTGGGATGTGTTTGAATTCTCCCCGTTGTCTCAGTTTATGCTTCTCTCGTGGCTTGTCAGCACCGCTCGGAGTGGAAGAAGGTAGGAGGAGCGACATTTCTCCTCACAGGAGGAGGTGGAGGAGGAGTAGTATTCCACCATGATAGATGAGAATGGTTACAGTGTTGTGTTCTTGGGATGTGTTTCAATTCTCCTCGTTGTCTCAGTTTATGCTTCTCTCTTGGCTTGTCAGCACCGCTCGGAGTGGAAGAAGGTAGGAGGAGCGACATTTCTCCTCACAGGAGGAGGTGGAGGAGGAGGAGTATTCCACCATGATAGATGAGAATGGTTACAGTGTTGTGTTCTTGGGATGTGTTTGAATTCTCCCCGTTGTCTCAGTTTATGCTTCTCTCGTGGCTTGTCAGCACCGCTCGGAGTGGAAAAAGGTAGGAGGAGCGACATTTCTCCTCACAGGAGGAGGTGGAGGAGGAGGAGTATTCCACCATGATAGATGAGAATGGTTACAGTGTTGTGTTCTTGGGATGTGTTTGAATTCTCCCCGTTGTCTCAGTTTATGCTTCTCTCGTGGCTTGTCAGCACCGCTCAGAGTGGAAGAAGGTAGGAGGAGCGACATTTCTCCTCAGAGGAGGAGGTGGAGGAGGAGGAGTATTCCACCATGATAGATGAGAATGGTTACAGTGTTGTGTTCTTGGGATGTGTTTGAATTCTCCCCGTTGTCTCAGTTTATGCTTCTCTCGTGGCTTGTCAGCACCGCTCGGAGTGGAGGAAGGTAGGAGGAGCGACATTTCTCCTCACAGGAGGAGGTGGAGGAGGAGGAGTATTCCACCATGATATATGAGAATGGTTACAGTGTTGTGTTCTTGGGATGTGTTTGAATTCTCCCCGTTGTCTCAGTTTATGCTTCTCTCGTGGCTTGTCAGCACCGCTCGGAGTGGAAGAAGGTAGGAGGAGCGACATTTCTCCTCACAGGAGGAGGTGGAGGAGGAAGTCGATTCCACCATGATAGATGAGAATGGAGAAGCCTTGTGATGTCTGTTGGTGCCAGTTCATAGGTCCAGGCCAAGATCATTTGCCAGTCCTCTGATTTGGCGGGATAGGCTGAGGCCCTAGGTGAATCCTCATGAGAATGAGGGGGAGAGAAGGCTAGGCCAGGGCCACCAGAGGAGGCACAGACTAGAACAGCGGCAATGGAGGCAGGGCCACCTCTGGGTACCCATGGAACATGGGAACATGGGAAGAGGGGAGGCAGGGCTCCCCCGTGAAGCATGACTCCATGGGGGAGTAAAAGGGCATGTTCAATAAGTGGATGGAGGGGCAGATTCATCAAATGTCCTGGAAGAGGAGTAGGGGACAGCACCTGTCTGGGTCCCTACCCCCAGCAGGGTGGGGGTGCCCAGGATGGATGGGAGGACTGCAAAGAGGAGCCTCAGGGGGAGAATCAGATTGTGGAGGTGCTGCACATGAGGGGCAGATGGTGGAGGAGGTGGTAGAGGAGGGGGACGAGGAGGTGTCTAAGGAACCTTGTTCTGTGCCTGCCATTCTGGATTGAGAAAGCAAATTCTCTCGGACTGCACACTTTCGGAGTGTAGCCTAGCGAATCAACAGCAACTTTCACAGAAGTGGTTCCAACCCAAGTAACCAATCACAACCACTCCTTCACGAACTGGTCCAGGCGTAACCAATATGATGAATGAAATTAACTAGTCCCAGATAGGAACTGTATGAACAGAGGGCATTCGGAAGCAACAGAGTTCAATATTTGGAACAGGATGGCAATGCAGGAGTTGAAGAACAGAAGGCAGCAAGAATGGAAAAGCAGGAGGAGGCGGAGATGGATAAAATCTCTAACCCTAGTGAGCCACTAGAGAGAGAAAGCAGGAAAGAAAAAGAGAGCAAGCATTACCAAGGCAGGGAGAAGTGGAGAGGCCCCAATCAAAAGGAACTGAACCCACGATTGGAGGTGGAACAAGCACATGGCAATGAGGAGGGCCATGGTACAGAACGGATGTAGCAAGGAGGTATTAAGAATAGTTATCGGGACCACAGGGAATGGCGGTAAGGCCCCCATAAGCTCCTCTACGGAAACCGTGGCTGGCTATGTCTGCTCGAAGAGCAGCTGTTTCTACTGCTAGTGGGAAAAACACAGTGATGTCTACACATTCGAGTGAAGGAATCGAAAAGAAGAGTTTTAACTCCACCGCTCAGCATGTTAAACTGTCTGGCATCAGGTCAATTCAACTGTTAGACATCCTCAATGTAGCAGTGCAAATGCACTTCTTAATTGTTCTCCTTAAGGATAGCAACGTGATATGAAAAGCTTAGCCTCTGCTTCTAGCTTAGAAGCAAATTTTTCATTTGTGGTGTGGGGGTATTTGTGAGTGTGGGCAAGAGGGGGTGGGGAGGGAAGGGGGGTGAGAGGAGAGGGATGGTATTTAAACCTCTGTCTGCTTTCTCCTTCCACCGAAATCCTTCCACCGAATAAACAGAAAGACTGCATGCACCCCATAGTGCTCTCAGGAAACCCCATAAAGGAGAAAGGTATTGGGAAATGGTGGATGCTTAAACTAAAAAACCCTTCTCTTTGTTGCAGGATCATTTTTAGTTGGGGTGTCAATGTTGGTGAAAATTAATGTGCGTTTCCACAGGTTTTGATGTAATCCTACCTGGGTTTTGAAAGGGTTTTTGAATGATTTCCCAGTTTATCTGCTACCCACATTCCTGTTTACCCTGCTGATGGCAATGGGCATGGGTCTTGGAGTTAGCTGTGCAGTAATTTGAAAGAAAGTTGAAAGCTGGCCAGCTTGCATTAAAGACTGTCTCGAGACAGACTAATAGGCTTCCAATCGTATGATTAACATTTCTCTTGCCTTGAAGTGTATTTTTGAGGCAAACTGATTTGTGTTTGAAGACCATTCTCTCCATTCTGGGAATGAAGACAGTCCTAAGACTTTGGGCCTGAAGAATGTTCTGTGCTCTAGAAAGAGAGGTTGTCCAGTAAACTGAGCTGTATTTCCAATGCTATCCAATTTTCTAATTACTGCCACGTGTTAACCTAACTAGGCAACTGAAGATCAGCTAAGGAAAAGGATTGCAATCACCTGCATATAAAGCCCACCCGCCCCTTTATAAGAGCGGGCCATCAAATGCCTCAGAGGGGCCCAGTCCCCAGAACAAGCCAGGAATCCTCAATGTTTTGCTAGCAGGGCACGGTGACTGTGCAGGCAGAAGACTAAGAACTCCATCCTTAGCAGGGAACTTGCACCCTGAATTCTACCCCAACCCGGAAGTGTCTTCAGGCTCACCTAATTATCCCAAATATAGAAGTGGCCTTTGAAACTGGTGCTTACATTGTTGGTTTGCGGCCTGAAAGATTCCCTCCCAGCTCCTCAGTGTTGCTATGTGGGATTACATTGGCAAGGAGCAAGATACAGAGCACACACATTGTTTAATGTACATTTAGGCCAAGGTATAACATTCACTTTATTCATTCTGCCCATCCCACTCCCTTGCCCTTTGCTACCAGCAATATTAACCATCCACGTTTCCTACTCTTGGATAAGGCCCAGGGTGTCCTGAACATGCCCTCCAGCCCCCACACGCATGCAGCACCACTCAATCACCAGCTCATAATACTCCACACTGCCTTGCAATCCCAATGTGTACATTAGCTCAACACATACTCTTCTGTGTCACCTCTCTGGAATATAGTCCATATATAATGGACAAACCCTGCCTTACACCTTTCTAGGACCCGCACACTCTGTTCCTGCTGCCTGCCCTCTTACTTTGGCCTTGCTCATGATATTCCTACCAGCAGACTACGGTCTGGTTACCCAGGGTTAGATGATTTGGCATTGTGAAACGGCTGCAGTGGTGAGTCAGTACAGTGCAAAAGTTATAGTAACTTAACATAGCATCACATTATTCAATCATATGCAGGTTGCACCTGCCACTCACACTGTGATGTTGCCCACTGAAGTCATCACCTTCTGCTTGCGCTGTGCTTCCTTGATCCTTGCTACATGCTACTTGCTCCTCGGTCAGTCCCACAACATTGTCTCCTTGCTATCCCCAGGCATTATTTTCTTCTCACTGCTTGGTGAGTTATAGTCTCCTCACCATTTGCACTATAACAGTACACTTTACAAATTAATGGGTGGCTGTCAATAACCTTATGTGCGCCAAATCTATGGTGTCTTCCATGCCCTCTAGCGGATTTCCAGGATACCCAGACCATAGTCATGGAAATCTCCCTCCCTGCCTTGTCTTAATGTGCTGCTGAGACTGCCCTGCCAGGGCAGGGTTGTGGAGGTATTCTGAAAATAATAGCTTACGAGGCCATTGCAAATGAATGCAAAATATCAGAACACAAGCAGCAAAGAGGGTCAATAAGTCTCATTCTCAAATGAGGTGCAGACCAAGCAAACTACTAGAAACCCCATCTGTAATGCCAACAATATGCCTGCAAGAAACATCCAGGCACAGACAACCCCATTAAACCCATACTGGTCCATACACAGAAAGCTCAACCACAGAGAGAGGGAAGAAACACCAACCATCAAGGATCATCCTGCCCAAAACCTCATATATCACACATCTTGTAAAGCCAGAAGCCTGAAGGATCCATCACTCCTTGAATCAATGCACATCACACCTCTCAAAACGTGACACCACCCTCTTATTAACCTCCATAGGAGCAAAGAAGAGAATCTTAACTCTAGGAAAAACCTCTTAGTCACTTACAAGATAAATGCAGCACACACAGGAAGCCAAACACCCCGATCCCAGCTATTAAACAGTCTGGAAAAACCCTACTATGTACAATTACTAAATTAAGAACACCACTAGATGCCTCCTTGTCAATGTTTGCTTCATATCCAAGCACAGCACAGGCAGCTACGACCTGCTCAGCGAGAATAAGACAGGTCAACCATTAATCACTGAAACCTTGTTAACAGAGGAGTAGTCTGTGTACTCTGTGGTAATACATGAGTACATTATATAGGGGTACAAAATTAAACTTGCAATCTTCACCGACAATAGAGCAGATGGAATATGTAGGGAACTTGACACATGATACATGCCACTCAAAAGCATATGGTTTGACACCTCCATTTCCACAACAGTATGTCCAAGGTTTGTTTGAGATAAATGCCTAAAAGGTACTGGACAAACCTTTACAATTACAAAGCCAAAAACTATTCTAATAAGTCTAAGCCCCTCCAGAGACAGCCTAATTTAGAAAGGAATATCCAAGCATTATGGACAAATGAAATGTTCAACCTAATCTTGAGACTGTTATTAGCTTAGGGAAGCCAGGACGTTACAGAGTTTCATGGACTGTCAAAACAAACACTTCTTAAACCCTATTCTTAAAGTCAGCCACTAGGCTAATCAAATTAAACAAGCAAGTGCTCCTAGGTAAGCCCCTGTCGGAAGTTGCCACGGTCTGGACTTCCTTAACCTGCTCGGCTTCCACCACACTCAGGACTTTTCCCAGGTGGTTCCACTGTCGTCTCATCGTATGCCACTCTGGAGCCTTGGAATATTCACTCATAGCATTTCCCTTGGACCTTGGGTCTCTACGAATTCCCCTGACAGATCTCTCATGGCACCTTGGGATTCTCTGAATGCTCCTGACAGGTCCCTCCAGGAACTTGGAAATCTTGTGATTCCCCTGGCAGTTCCCTCCTGGGCCTTGGGACTCTCAGGATTCCCTCTCCCCTGACAGGCCTCCCATGGATGTTGTGGCTCTCAGGATCCCCAGTAGGTCCCTCCTGGACAATGAATTCTCAGGATTCACAGAAGGTCCCTGATGGTACTTAGAACTCTCAGGATTTGCAACAGTTCCCTCCAAGACCTTGGAACTCCAGGGATTCATGGAATGTCCCTCCCTGGATATTATATTTAATGGGTATTTCTCCCAGGGTCCTTTTCAGACATCTGCAATTCTGTCGCCCTCTTGCAACAAGTCTCAAACCAACTTTAGAGGTTTCTGGTGGAAATCGCTTGGTTCTGGTTTTCCAAAATTCTCAAGGGACTTGAGAGGGGCTGTTGAGCCCTCCTAATCACCCTTCCTGTTCCAGGGCATGGCATCTCCCCATATCTCCTTCCAGCCTCCGCTGGCTTCCACAGCCTTCCTCCAGGCAGAAGTCCCTCCAAGCTTCTGTCTTCAGCAGCCTGTTATGTATGCAGCGAGCATCAGCAGGTGTGCTTGCTTCCTCTGAATCCAAGATCCCTAATGAATTTTCCCAGCCTTTTATATTTCCACGAGGCTTTGGTGTGTTCTGTAAGATTACTCTGATAGGTCCTTCACCCTAGGTTCATGTATTCCCTTCTGGGGTTGGCCATTACTCTTATGAGTGTTAACTCTCCTAATTAGGTAATTAATAGTTGAGGACAGTGATTAGTTATTGATTGGACTTGTAAGAGTTTACAAAAATCTGAGGCGTGCAACATCATTTTGGAATTCCCTAGTTTGAACTGGTCACCC
The DNA here is from genome assembly GCF_040938575.1 of Ambystoma mexicanum. Taxonomy (NCBI): domain Eukaryota; kingdom Metazoa; phylum Chordata; class Amphibia; order Caudata; family Ambystomatidae; genus Ambystoma; species Ambystoma mexicanum. The sequence continues at coordinate 355,605,581 of NC_090933.1, read as the reverse complement.
CACAGCACTCCACAGTCTTCTGATGGTTGCATAATTTTTCCTAGTTTGGGTTTTGGAATTCCTGGTCAGCAAGCACCCAACTGCTTGTTTCTATATTCTGGTCTTGGGCCCCTACACTATCTTGTGGTGTATTATGGAAAATTGAATTCCTGGGTGTGAGACTGAATAGGGTTGTTCTTAAGGCCAAGCTACCATATCTCTCTGAGACCCTCGGAGCCTGTTAGGAAAGGTTTCTCTTTTAGAAACTTTAGCTCCATATTCTGTGGACTCCCAAACCTTTTGCTTTTGTTTTTCATCCTGTGCTGACATTTTACAGTGAAGTGAAGCCTTCTGCTTCACTCCACTGGGCTTTTGCTCTCATGTTATAGGGAAACTGACTAGTCCTTCAGGCTGTCAGTACTGAAAAGCTATGTTTCCCTTCGTCTTTTAACTTTGTTACTTTTTCTGGTAACATTTTATCATTGCACAATGCATCTTACAATGCAGTGCAAGGTTTATTTTTTGGATGACCCTAGATTACTCTCAAAGGGATGTTTTGGTTACCGAAGGGGTGCACACGGACAAACTGCTGGCTCAGTGGACTCACCAGCTACAGTTTGGGCTACTGCGATAGAAGCACTGCCGTTCAGAGTTTCAACCTGGAACTCCAGAGGTCCTCCTGTGACCTTTCAGCTATCGACGGGTCATAAAATATTAGACAGGAACAATCATGATGCCTGGTTTCGCTGTGCAATGGTGGCCTTCCCTGTAACCTGCTTTCCCGCGCCTGACCGAGTGTCCTGACGAGTGCTGCAGTGGTAGTTCTTGCAAAGTTTGTCGAGAAGAGTTTGCACCAAGATTCCATACACAACCGGAACTGTTCTTGCATCCGCAGCTCCTGGGCACCAGCGACTGGACCAATGGCTGGAAACTTCACCTCAGTGGACTCTCTAATGACCCACCAAGTCTGAAGATATATTGGAGTAGAGGTGGTAACTTGTAGCAATACTTACCTGCCTCCCTATCTCCACCCTTGAATCGTTTGCCTAACTTTTAAAACTTTTACACTTGTTTGGCTTTGGCAAAACCTGTTGCTAAAAGCCTTCTGAAAGCAGGGACCTGTTCTATTCACTAGAATACTACCTCATCTAACTTTTGGACCCATCTTCATGTCCCCAGGACCCCTCTCCTAATTTTTTCCCAACTCCTAAACTACTGGAAATCTTTGCGAACAGTTGGGCACGAGGCCCCATACAACTTAGGATTGGACTTCTAAAGTTAGGGTTGGTGCTAACCTATTCACTTGCCTTCCTTTAAAGGTATTGGGGTGGGATTGTTTTGTTTTGCACCAACTAAAGGCACTGTATATATGCTGCTTTTTAGTACCTAGTATTGTGTGATATTTTTACCCTGCCAATGGTCATTTTTCATGTGTTTTCTGGGCCTATAATAAATGTGCTATTTTTTATAACTAACTGTCTAAGTGTAATGGCAGTTTGGTTGAAGTTTCTACTCAGTGGCGCTGGTGCTATAGTTTGTATACAATCAATCTTTGTCCCTACTGAGCTGAGTGAGGTAGATAGAGTCCACAAGTTTTTCTTTATTTTTCTGTAATTTGTCTATTGTTTTTGAAGAATTCAACAGATCTTCACACAGTTATGTGTTATAGTTATTAACATTCTTCTTCAAACGGTGCCAACACGTGTTTCAACCATAAACAGGTCTTTATCGAGGCTGCGGCATTGCTGTTGTTGGTGTGGTTTTAGGTTGAGAAGGGAGGAAACCTAAAGAGTGCCTGTATGTCTCTTGTCTCTCTCTCACTCAGCCTCTATCTCTCTCTCTCTCTCTCTCTCTCTCTCTCGGTCTTTCTGTCTATATATCTCTCTGTCTCGCTCCTTGCATATCTCTCTCTCTGTCTCTGTCAGTATTGCTGTCTCAGTCTCTATTTCTGTTTTTCTCTGTCTCTCTCTGTCTCTGCCTCTCATTCTCAATCTCGCTCTCTCACTGTCTTTGTCTTGCTTTCTCTTTGTCTTGCTCACCCTCCCTCTCTCTCTCTCTTGCTGTGTATCTCTCTTTTGTGATCATTATATCTCTCACACTATATATCTGTCTGTCTCTCAGTCTCTCTGTCTCTCAATATTTGACTCTCTCTCTCTCTCTCTCTTTCTCTCTGTGTGTGTCTCTCTCTCTCAACAGGGGATGGGGACCCCTCTCAACTTGGTTTGGAAGGCATACCAGGATTTTCACCAGAGCCAGTCCTGTCCCAGGACAGAGATGTTGGACATGGGAGGACCCCAGTCCCTATCCCTTATACTTGTGCTTGCTTGCACCTTTTTGTGCCCAATGCCTATATTGCTGGCCAGACTCTTTACTGTACTGTAGGATTTTACTATCACAAAATAGGAAGTCATGGGTTATTCGGGTGAGTTCAAGGGAGAAGAAGCAGGACCAAGAGACCAATCACAGGAAGGACGGGGAAGAGAAGCATGGAAGAGGAATGATGGAGTGTGCAAGGAGAAGTAATGGTTGGTGGGAGCCAGTGGTACTCATGTTTAAGTGCGAGTGCAAGTTGTGTGAGTGGAGGTAACAGAGGGAGAGTAGTGAATGAATGAGAATGTGATTGGGAGAGTGGAAGGAGAGTGACTGGGGAGAAGGTACAGTGGATTGTAGAGTAGGATTGGAGTGGAGAGGGTAAAGTAATAGTAGTGGAGTGGAGCTGGAGAGTAGTAGTAGAGTGGAAAGGGTATAGCAGTAGTGGAGTGGAGGAAGTAGAGCAGAAGTGGAGTGAAGGAGGTAGAGCAATAGTGTAGTGGAGAGGTGATAGTAGTAGCAGAGTCGAGAGGGGGAGTAGTAATGGAGTGAAAAGGATAGAGTATTAATAGTAGTGTGGAGAAGGGAGAGAAGTAGTGGAGAGAGGAGAGTATTAGTAGTATTGGAGAAGGGAAAGTAGTAGTAGAGTCCCCAGAGATGATAATGTTAGTGAAGTGCAGAGGGGACAATAGTAGTATGGAGAAGGGAGAATAGTAGTGGTATGGAGAGGGGACAACAGTAGTATGGAGAAGGGAGAATAGTAGCGTTTTGGAGAAGCAAGAGTAATAGTGGAGTGGGGATGGGAGAGTAGTAGTGGTGTGGAGAGGGAAGACTAGTAGTGGTGATGGGAGGGTATTAGTAGAGAGTAGCAGGGGAGTAGAGAGAGAAAACTTCAGAGGGAGAGAGGGAAAGAGTGGTACAGAGGGAGAAAGAAAGAAGAGTGGGAGAAAAGAGGGAAGACGAGTAGAAGGAAGGGATAAGATAAACTGGCACCACGTGATCCTTCGTTTTGATACCTGTGCACTCCTTCTCATGATGATCTGGGTGTCTGAAAGTCACCTATCCTTATATTGAATTATTGCATAGGGGAAAATAGGTTAGGGACCACCCCCATTGTTCCCGTAGGCAGCTAGTTAGAAGGAGCAGTTTCCCATAGGCCATCAACGGTAGAATTGTGCAGCGTATGGGTTTCTGCTCTCTAGAAGCCATCCTGTGGTTTAGGGAACTGCATGCACCAGATGTGGGGTGGCCCTTAGCAAGCCCCTTTGAGATTTCTCTGATAAAGTCCCTTGAACTGTCTTTAAGAGTTGCATGTTCTTGAGACCACCTCTGACACCAAGCTCTGCCTATGCTATCCCTGGAAGGTATCAAAAAGGCTTTTAGTCCCACCCCCTTTTCAATCTTCATTTGGAAGGTAGCAGCTATGTGCTCTGGCTGCTAGTTTTCCTGGTGGCTTTCTTCATGTGCTGGTCACTTTCATTTCCAATTCGGTTTGGGTAGGATTCCTGTGTCTCCCCTGCAGTCCTCAGTTCATGTTCTGTTGCCCAAATGTTCACCTGGGGTCAAGGATGTCATTTTACCAAAAGGCCAGGGGTAGTGTAAGTGATATTACACGACCCATGAGCTCTGATGACATCACAAGAAGTGATGTCATTTGACCCCATCCCAAAGTGACATCATGGGACATGATGGAACACAACTTTTACCCCTTGACAAAACAGGAAGTGGCATAACATAGCATTGTTCCTAAGTACACTACGAAAAATATGGTTATATCACTGTCATTTCATATACATTTCATACAAAAATGGATCATCGTATGTATCGTTAATATCAGTGTATATTAGCCCATATTCGCAAATTAATGTGGATACGAGCCGACGTCTAATGCCAAATGATAATGATGTGTTATTATATAGCACTTACGCTTAAATGCTTTATATAGAACAGATACGCATACAGCATCACCCAACATGTGTTGGTAGTCATTTATCAACCTCAGAAGGATGAAAGGCTGAGTTGGCCTTGGCAGGATTCGAACCTGCAACCTGCATATCACACACACATCGCAGCAGCAAGTGCCCAACCGACTGAGTCATCTTATCGTCTATATTAAAATGAACAATTACATGTCTGAATGTTCTCAAAGGCAGAAAGCAAATTACACTCTGTAGTGGATACCATTACACTTGTAACTGATATTTAACAGCAGACAAGTTCACCTGCAGGTCTGGTGCAAAGTTGGCCACATGTCAAGACTGCGTGGATCTACTTTTCAGGCTTCAGAGATTGGCAAAATACATACCATTGGGGGGGTTCATAACTGTGTATTAAGGAATTTAGAGTAGTGCAGGGAAAGCAATGCACTCACAGGGCATCCCGTACTCTGGGCACTCGTTACCTCATAGATTTAAACAAAATTCCTGATCAGCATGCAGTGGAGATGGGAAAGATAGAGACATTACAACAAAGCTTTAATTGTGTCACAATTAAATCAAGGGCCACTTTATGTGCTATGGTCAAACATTTCTACATTGTACACAAGCTTTTAGGCACAAGGATTTTGTCAATGAGCGAGGACACCGAGATGGAATGTCTTGTAATGTTCGTAACATAGACAACTGCAGAAAAAAGCATGCTATAACTGCAACTTGCAAAAATGCAAAATACATAAGGCCCCATCAGAAGTAGGATGGAGTGGTACAGATGCATTGGTAATAGCGTTACCGCTTCATTACCCCACCGCCCAATCACAGGTTTGGGGGAAAGTTGGAGGATTTACCCCGAGCTGTGAGCTGGAGGTGAATGCACCAACGTTTTCGCCCATTTTCAGTGCAATTACCAGGGCGCAATTACCACTGCAGTAATTTCACAGAAAATGCCCCACTGAGTCCTATGGAAAAAAAAAATAATGGGGACTTACACCGCCACTTGTGATCCGGCGGTGTAATTCCTCTGGACCAAGTGGCGGTAACAGTAATTGAGTTGGGTGGTATTCTGGCTGATTTACTGCCAGGATACCACCCAACCTCTGATGAGGCCTATAGTTCGAAATGGATGCTTATTCTACCCTAAATTCTTTTTGGAAGTTGTTGTCTGCATTATGAATTTGAGGTGTTTAAGAACAGACTAAATCCATGACTCAACCCTGGAAATGTGCCTGAAATATACCTTTAATGAGTCTAGCAATTATTGTATACAATTCCAGATAGATACATTATTTGTTATTCCTATTCTTTCTTATTTAGGATCACTGCTCAAAGTGTTACACTTGTGGAAACCCTGTTTTATTTAAGAGGCACAAGAAAGCCAGCCATCCCAGAACCAAAGAGCCACCTGGTGCTGGCTACAGCACAGGAGCTTCAATTTAAAAAAATTGGGGTAGCAAGGGAGAACTCAGGGGTCGCAGGTGTGACCACTGGTGACCTCAAAATGATGTCCCTGCCTGGGATCCATTCTGGGGTTGGCAGGGATGGTGTTGGGTGTTTCATCTCTGTAGCACAAGAAAAATCCAAGTACATTCAATTGTTCTAAATTCCATTCCCTTGGATCTGGTCCGCTTTATTTTGGGTGCACCAATGTGCATTCTGAGAATTGCAGTGCTAGAAAAATAAAAGTGACCTCTGGCCAGAAAACATACGAACAGGCATTGTGAAAGGCATAGAGGTGCCAGCAGGAATGTACAATGCACTCACTGCACATTCATACCCAATTCCCTCATTGGCCTCTGGCCTACACCCTGGTAGGCTGCCCAGCCCAGTTCAGGAGTGGTCCCTGTTCCTCCCTGACAGGGTCTTGACCCTTATTTAGCCAATCACATTTTGGGCCCATGTCGGTTAGTGGACAGGTCATCCCTGTCCAACGTGTCTCCTTCCACTCATAGAGGAGTTTGAGGGGTTGCTCCAACTGACCCCAAATCCCACTTATAACAGACTCAAGTGTAGCAAAAATATTGCCCTCAGACACAATCCTGGGCTGTGATATGCTCAATCTACACTGCACTACCAACTTGAACATCCACTTTAAGATTCTTCTAATTGACAGATCACCTTCAGACAGCCCCTCATTCCCCTACAAGGGGGCTCATTTTGAGGTTGGCGTTAACCCGCCGGTGTCACCGGAGGGTTGCCGCCAACCTGTAAGACCATTTCAGCCACCTGACTTCCCAGTGCCACCTGGACATTGCAAGTCCCAGCAACCCTGGAAGTCAGGCGGCGGAAAATATTAGTCCCCATTCCCATGGAGTGCCATAGAACTTCACAGTAATGGGGACTTGGAAGAACTGGCACCATTGCTAACGCTGCCAGTGCTTCTGTGAAAAGTCTGCCTGTATGGTCTGTTGCTCATGGCAGGTCTGACCCTGCTGGGTGCAATGGCCCCTGCAGGCAGACTCGTAATGAATTGATGGGTTCGGTCCCAAAAAATACCAGGCATCCAGGAATCCTTCCTCAGGAACAGAGACGTGAAAAAATCCAGCGGCAGGGAGTTTACCTCAGCAATCTTCATTAGGTGTGTTTACAAGACACGCTCTGAAAAGCACTTTTTGCCTTCACCCTGCTTATATAAGCTATTTGGATGATGCAATATCCTTATGCAAATGACTACCTTGGTTAGAGTATATTTTTGATAGGTCCTCTTAGCCAGCGAAAAAACCTCCCTTCACTAGCAAAGCCTGCATACCCTATTTTCTCCCTTCACTATGATTGGATGGCTTATATGATGCACACCAAGTCCACATTAGCATAGTTGGCATAAACTATTTTCTGTGACTCACATTTTTTTAGACTTGGCTGGACACTTTATGACAATTTTCAACTCCTGCCAAAAACCCCTTCATTACACCAATGTCTACCCCTTATCTGATTTCCGAGGTCCTGCCAAGTTAGTTAGTGTTTTATACCATGGGAAATATATATGCTATTGTATGGTGCCAATTAAAACAGCTGGTCTCTCAAAATAGTCTGCAGAAAGCACATCATGTCCTTCTCATTATGAATATTGTCTGACTTTCCTGCCAAGTTTCATTTTGGCTAACAAACCCATTTATCTCACTGCGAGATGCTGTCAAAGTCTATCTCTAATGTATCAGCCTCTGTTGCTTGTAAGCATGAGTCAGGGTTTTCCACACCTGCCTTAAACCTGGACACCATTTTGTAATTGAGGTATTAATTCTTCAGGGAGCTATTATGTATATATTTAAGCATTTCTACCTTGCATCCCTCATTCATGATATATCATTATATGTTTATGGTATGTGCGTGATATTTAAAGCACCCTTCACTTCCTGGGTCACTCTAACACAGATATGCACAGTGCCATGTGCACTTTTTACCTTAAATAAAGGCACTACAATCCTGTTTTCTGCAATAATAGAACCATTTCATCTGCCTTTCATGTTATCTATACTAAGTTGAGGGGGAAGTGGTTTGCACCTCATATACATTTCCCCCCTCTGGTCGATATTCTAACAGTGGTTAATATTCAACCACTATACCCAGTGTCCACCCTCCACCCTGCGCAGTGTACCTATGCATTCGTACCAAGTCATCCCCCCAATGTAGTGCTTTGTCTAAACATGCGAGGTATCATAAAAGACACGTCTAAAGAATCAACAGTGTCTTCAACCATATTGTGTTCTCCTAATCTAAGATATGTATGTATCTCTTTTCTGTTAAAACCAATGATTGGCAACACAGACTCTTATCTCAGAGATACCACACATACCATACAGACCTTTGAAAATCTAGAATACAATCCAGACACCCAAATCTTGGTAACAATGGACATCAAAGTGCTATATACTTGTATTCCACAAAATGCTGCCATTGATTGCATTTATGATTTCCTAACGGAAACAAATTTACAGTCACAAGTTCCTCCAGCATTCATCTTTTGACTGTGGCCTTGTGCAAAAACCTTTTTACTTTCAATGACCAATTTTACTTACAAACCAAGGGCACTGCCATGGGCGTCACATTTGCCCCTAGGTTGGCAATTTTATATATGGCGACCTATGAGAAAAAACATATTTCAAATGAGACCAACCGTTGGCAGCACAACATCATAAGGTGGCGTCGATTTATTGCTGACATCATATTCATCTGGGAAGGCGACCAGGAAGAACTTGCACATTTCTTTGCATGGTTAAACAATTGAGATCTAGATATTCAATTCACCATGGAATATTACAGGCAAGTTATACACTTCCTTGATTTAAAAATTAGCAACCGGGAAGGTAAACTGAGTTGTAATCTATACAGGAAACCAACGGATCGCAACACATTGCTACACTTTTCAAGCAACCATCCACAACACTTAACCCTTTAAGTGCCAAGGACGAGGTATCTCGTCCTTGGAAGTGCACACGCAGTGCCAAGGACGAGATAGCTCGTCCTTTTTGGCACCTTGTTTTGAGCGATCCCTGCAAAGCAGGGATCGCTCAAAACTGTAATCCAACCCCCGGGCTATGCGAGGGGGAGGTCCCCCCTCACTGCCCGGGGGTTGGATTTCCTTCAGTTTCACGCCGACGTGCGTTACGCACGTCGGCGTGAAACGGAAAGTATTTCCAACGCAGCAGCCATTTTCGGCTGCTGCGTTGGAGAGAGAAGGTGAGTGCCCTTCTTGTTCCGCCTCGATCTCCGGCTGTATTTCAAGCCGGAGATCGAGGCGGGTACCGTTGGAAAGGGGAGATTCTCCCCTTTCCAACGGTACCCATTGTGTGACTTTGCTGCCCGCGGATCGGGCGCAGGGCGCCTCGATCCGCGGGCAGCAACGTCACGGATCAAACGAAGATCCTTTTGTGACGCGTGGGGGAGGGGGGGCTGCTTACTAGGTAAGCGGCCCCCTTCCCCCGTGGCCCCAAAGCATGGGGCCACAGCGCCAGGGACCCCTGGGGGCAGATGATCACTGCCCCCGGGGGTGGGGGGAAAAAAAAAAAAAAAAAAAAAAAATCGAGGGAAGGAGGGAGGTGGGAGGGGGTTTTGGGCCCTGGGGCCCACTGGGCCACCAGCGATTGACCTAAAAGTGGTGTCCCTGGAAAGGGGACTTTCTCCCCTTTCCAGGGACACCACTCATATGCCGCATTGCTGGTCACGGATCAGCGCAGAGCGCTGATCCGTGACCAGCAACCCACTGAACCACCATGGATCTGTTTGCGAGTTGGGGGGGAGGGGGGCTGCTTCAGGTAAGCAGCCCTCTCCCCCCCCCCCCGGCCCCCAAAGCATGGGGACACATGAAAATGTACCCTGGGGGCAGATGGCTGGCCATCTGCCCCCAGGGAAATATATATAAAAAAAATAATAATAATCTGAGGGATGGGGGGAGGTGGGAGGGGGTTTGGGGTCCTGGGGCCCACTAGGCCACCAGGGATTGAACAGAAAGTGGTGTCCCTGGAAAGGGGACTTTCTCCCCTTTCCAAGGACACCACATATGAGGCATTGCTGGTCACGGATCGGCGCAGAGCGCTCGATCCGTGACCAGCAACCCACTAGACCACCATGGATCTCTTTGTGAGGTGGGGGGTGGGAAGGGGGCTGCTTCAAGTAAGCAGCCCTCTCCCCCCTCCCGACCCCAAAGCATGGGGGCACGTGTATGTGAACCCTGGGGCAGATGGCTGACCATCTGCCCCAAGGGAATGTAAAATAAAAAACAAAAATGAAATGATGGGAAACAGGGTTGGGGGAAGGGGTGGGGGCCACTAGCCACCATGGATTATTTACTGAATGAAAGGGAGGGGGTGTCCCCCCATAGGGGCGGGTGCCCCCCCAACCAAAGTAGAAAGGGGGCACCCCTTGTAACCCTCCCTGGGGGCAGATATCTGTTCCTAGGGAGGGCCATCTGACCCCAGGGAGGGATGCATGAGGTGGGGCCCCCCCTATCTGCCCCCAGGGAGGGTTGCATGAGGTGGGGCCCTCCATTTGGGGTGGGGGGGGGTTGAGGGCCACCCCCCGTTGCGGTACATCATGCGCTGCCAATTTAGGGTGGCCCTCAGCCCCCCCTAAAAAGCAGCCTGTGGTTTTGTAATTTTTTTTTTGTTTACCCAACTTTGCTTGGTGCAGATGGCCACATTAGTGTGGCTATCTGCCCCCAGGGTGCCCAAACCCTACTGCCCCATCTATTGGGGGTCCAGCCCCACCTTTTGGGGTGGCCCTCTCCCCCCTCACCCCAAATGGAGGTGGGGTGTACCTCACGCAGCCGTTTGGAGGAGGCCCAGGGAGGCCTGCATGAGGTGTGTCCCCCAGCCATTGGGGGTGGGGTGGGGGGGGGGCACCCCAAAAGCTGGGGCAGGACCCCCAATAGATGAGACAGTAAGGTTTGGGCACCCTGGGGGCAGATAGCCACACTAATGGGCCCATCTGCACCAAGCCAAGTTGGGTAAACAAAAAAAAATATACAAAAAAACAGGCTGCTTTTTAGGGGGGGCTGAGGGCCACCCTAAATTGGCAGCGCATGATGTACCGCAACGGGGGGTGGCCCTCAACCCCCCCCCACCCCAAATGGAGGGCCCCACCTCATGCAACCCTCCCTGGGCGCAGATAGGGGGGGCCTCACCTCATGCATCCCTCCCTGGGGTCAGATGCCCCTTCCTAGGAGCAGATATCTGCCCCCAGGGAGGGTTGCATGAGGTGGGGCCCTCCATTTGGGGTGGGGGGGGGTTGAGGGCCACCCCCCGTTGCGGTACATCATGCGCTGCCAATTTAGGGTGGCCCTCAGCCCCCCCTAAAAAGCAGCCTGTGGTTTTGTAATTTTTTTTTTGTTTACCCAACTTTGCTTGGTGCAGATGGCCACATTAGTGTGGCTATCTGCCCCCAGGGTGCCCAAACCCTACTGCCCCATCTATTGGGGGTCCAGCCCCACCTTTTGGGGTGGCCCTCTCCCCCCTCACCCCAAATGGAGGTGGGGTGTACCTCACGCAGCCGTTTGGAGGAGGCCCAGGGAGGCCTGCATGAGGTGTGTCCCCCAGCCATTGGGGGTGGGGTGGGGGGGGGGCACCCCAAAAGGTGGGGCAGGACCCCCAATAGATGGGGCAGTAGGGTTTGGGCACCCTGGGGGCAGATAGCCACACTAATGGGCCCATCTGCACCAAGCCAAGTTGGGTAAACAAAAAAAAATATACAAAATCACAGGCTGCTTTTTAGGGGGGGCTGAGGGCCACCCTGAATTGGCAGCGCATGATGTACCGCAACGGGGGGTGGCCCTCAACCCCCCCCACCCCAAATGGAGGGCCCCACCTCATGCAACCCTCCCTGGGCGCAGATAGGGGGGGCCTCACCTCATGCATCCCTCCCTGGGGTCAGATGCCCCTTCCTAGGAGCAGATATCTGCCCCCAGGGAGGGTTGCATGAGGTGGGGCCCTCCATTTGGGGTGGGGGGGGGTTGAGGGCCACCCCCCGTTGCGGTACATCATGCGCTGCCAATTTAGGGTGGCCCTCAGCCCCCCCTAAAAAGCAGCCTGTGGTTTTGTATATTTTTTTTTGTTTACCCAACTTTGCTTGGTGCAGATGGCCACATTAGTGTGGCTATCTGCCCCCAGGGTGCCCAAACCCTACTGCCCCATCTATTGGGGGTCCTGCCCCACCTTTTGGGGTGGCCCTCTCCCCCCTCACCCCAAATGGAGGTGGGGTGTACCTCACGCAGCCGTTTGGAGGAGGCCCAGGGAGGCCTGCATGAGGTGTGTCCCCCAGCCATTGGGGGTGGGGTGGGGGGGGGCACCCCAAAAGGTGGGGCAGGACCCCCAATAGATGGGGCAGTAGGGTTTGGGCACCCTGGGGGCATATAGCCACACTAATGGGCCCATCTGCACCAAGCCAAGTTGGGTAAACAAAAAAAAATATACAAAATCACAGGCTGCTTTTTAGGGGGGGCTGAGGGCCACCCTGAATTGGCAGCGCATGATGTACCGCAACGGGGGGTGGCCCTCAACCCCCCCCCACCCCAAATGGAGGGCCCCACCTCATGCAACCCTCCCTGGGCGCAGATAGGGGGGGCCTCACCTCATGCATCCCTCCCTGGGGTCAGATGCCCCTTCCTAGGAGCAGATATCTGCCCCCAGGGAGGGTTGCATGAGGTGGGGCCCTCCATTTGGGGTGGGGGGGGGTTGAGGGCCACCCCCCGTTGCGGTACATCATGCGCTGCCAATTTAGGGTGGCCCTCAGCCCCCCCTAAAAAGCAGCCTGTGGTTTTGTATATTTTTTTTTGTTTACCCAACTTTGCTTGGTGCAGATGGCCACATTAGTGTGGCTATCTGCCCCCAGGGTGCCCAAACCCTACTGCCCCATCTATTGGGGGTCCTGCCCCACCTTTTGGGGTGGCCCTCTCCCCCCTCACCCCAAATGGAGGTGGGGTGTACCTCACGCAGCCGTTTGGAGGAGGCCCAGGGAGGCCTGCATGAGGTGTGTCCCCCAGCCATTGGGGGTGGGGTGGGGGGGGGGCACCCCAAAAGGTGGGGCAGGACCCCCAATAGATGGGGCAGTAGGGTTTGGGCACCCTGGGGGCAGATAGCCACACTAATGGGCCCATCTGCACCAAGCCAAGTTGGGTAAACAAAAAAAAATATACAAAATCACAGGCTGCTTTTTAGGGGGGGCTGAGGGCCACCCTGAATTGGCAGCGCATGATGTACCGCAACGGGGGGTGGCCCTCAACCCCCCCCCACCCCAAATGGAGGGCCCCACCTCATGCAACCCTCCCTGGGCGCAGATAGGGGGGGCCTCACCTCATGCATCCCTCCCTGGGGTCAGATGCCCCTTCCTAGGAGCAGATATCTGCCCCCAGGGAGGGTTGCATGAGGTGGGGCCCTCCATTTGGGGTGCGGGGGGGTTGAGGGCCACCCCCCGTTGCCGTACATCATGCGCTGCCAATTTAGGGTGGCCCTCAGCCCCCCCTAAAAAGCAGCCTGTGGTTTTGTATATTTTTTTTTGTTTACCCAACTTTGCTTGGTGCAGATGGCCACATTAGTGTGGCTATCTGCCCCCAGGGTGCCCAAACCCTACTGCCCCATCTATTGGGGGTCCTGCCCCACCTTTTGGGGTGGCCCTCTCCCCCCTCACTCCAAATGGAGGTGGGGTGTACCTCACGCAGCCGTTTGGAGGAGGCCCAGGGAGGCCTGCATGAGGTGTGTCCCCCAGCCATTGGGGGTGGGGTGGGGGGGGGCGCCCCAAAAGGTGGGGCAGGACCCCCAATAGATGGGGCAGTAGGGTTTGGGCACCCTGGGGGCAGATAGCCACACTAATGGGCCCATCTGCACCAAGCCAAGTTGGGTAAACAAAAAAAAATATACAAAATCACAGGCTGCTTTTTAGGGGGGGCTGAGGGCCACCCTGAATTGGCAGCGCATGATGTACCGCAACGGGGGGTGGCCCTCAACCCCCCCCCACCCCAAATGGAGGGCCCCACCTCATGCAACCCTCCCTGGGCGCAGATAGGGGGGGCCTCACCTCATGCATCCCTCCCTGGGGTCAGATGCCCCTTCCTAGGAGCAGATATCTGCCCCCAGGGAGGGTTGCATGAGGTGGGGCCCTCCATTTGGGGTGGGGGGGGTTGAGGGCCACCCCCCGTTGCGGTACATCATGCGCTGCCAATTTAGGGTGGCCCTCAGCCCCCCCTAAAAAGCAGCCTGTGGTTTTGTATATTTTTTTTTGTTTACCCAACTTTGCTTGGTGCAGATGGCCACATTAGTGTGGCTATCTGCCCCCAGGGTGCCCAAACCCTACTGCCCCATCTATTGGGGGTCCTGCCCCACCTTTTGGGGTGGCCCTCTCCCCCCTCACCCCAAATGGAGGTGGGGTGTACCTCACGCAGCCGTTTGGAGGAGGCCCAGGGAGGCCTGCATGAGGTGTGTCCCCCAGCCATTGGGGGTGGGGTGGGGGGGGCACCCCAAAAGGTCGGGCAGGACCCCCAATAGATGGGGCAGTAGGGTTTGGGCACCCTGGGGGCAGATAGCCACACTAATGGGCCCATCTGCACCAAGCCAAGTTGGGTAAACAAAAAAAAATATACAAAATCACAGGCTGCTTTTTAGGGGGGGCTGAGGGCCACCCTGAATTGGCAGCGCATGATGTACCGCAACGGGGGGTGGCCCTCAACCCCCCCCCACCCCAAATGGAGGGCCCCACCTCATGCAACCCTCCCTGGGCGCAGATAGGGGGGCCTCACCTCATGCATCCCTCCCTGGGGTCAGATGCCCCTTCCTAGGAGCAGATATCTGCCCCCAGGGAGGGTTGCATGAGGTGGGGCCCTCCATTTGGGGTGGGGGGGGGGTTGAGGGCCACCCCCCGTTGCGGTACATCATGCGCTGCCAATTTAGGGTGGCCCTCAGCCCCCCCTAAAAAGCAGCCTGTGGTTTTGTATATTTTGTTTTTGTTTACCCAACTTTGCTTGGTGCAGATGGCCACATTAGTGTGGCTATCTGCCCCCAGGGTGCCCAAACCCTACTGCCCCATCTATTGGGGGTCCTGCCCCACCTTTTGGCGTGGCCCTCTCCCCCCTCACCCCAAATGGAGGTGGGGTGTACCTCACGCAGCCGTTTGGAGGAGGCCCAGGGAGGCCTGCATGAGGTGTGTCCCCCAGCCATTTGGGGTGAGGGGGGAGAGGGCCCCCAAAAATGGTGGGTCAGGCCCCCCCAGTGGGTGGGGCAGTAAGGTTTGGGCACCCCGGCGCCAGATTGGCACACCAATGTGACCCTCTGCACCAAGGGGAGTTGGGTTACCAAAGGAAAAAAATGAAAATGGTGGTACGCTTTTTAGGGGGGGCGGTGGGGCACCCCAATGGGTCAGGGAATTTTCTAATGGGATGGGGCGTTGACCCCCCCCCCACCCGCAATGGAGTGGGTGCCAAGTCATGCAGCCCTTCCTGGGACCAGATATCTGCTCCTAGGAACGGACGCCTCAGCCCAGGGAGGAGTGCAGGACAACCCCCCCCCCCCTATCTGCCCCCGGGGAGGGCTACATTTTGCTGGTGTGACCATAGGTAACACATGTTCTTTGTTTTGTTTACAGCTTTTTCTACCCGAGCAGCTGCAACGTTATGTGAGTACTGTTTTTTATTATTCTATGGTTAGGGCCCACTGTCAGTGGGGTGGGTGAGACTGGGGCTGGATTGTTGGTGGTGTGGGTGGGAATGGCCCGTCTGGGCAGATCACCTCCAACTGTCCTGGAGTTGCGGCTTGGCTGCATTACAGCTTTTCCCTTCGGGGAGGTATTGGCACACTGCCGAGACTCCTTGGTGGGGAGAAGCTGTAACGCAGGGCAGCCAGGGCTCCAGCAAAGTCGGCGGTAATATCCCTGGCCTTGGGCACCCTTCTCCCATGTGGGTCTTTGCTGGTGGTTCTGGGTATTACATTCTGGGCCGATTTGCGTAAGTCAGACCTCTGTGGATTCCCACGGGTGTCCTCTTTTGGGAAATGCATGGGGTTCCCTGTTTCCCTTGCTGGCTGCGACACCCTAGGCCCAAATCTGTAGGTTGCCCACATGAACAAAATGGGCAGTGGCGAATGGCTTGGGGTTCCCAGTTGGTTACCCTTTTCCTTTTGCGCCCCCGGTAGGTGCACCCACACATGTGAGGTACCGTTTTCATCGGGACACATGTGGGAACGCGGGACGGTAGGCCATGTGTTGTGGGGGGCGCGTTTCGATGGGTGCGGCGAGCGAAATGTGCGGAAAAAGCGTTTTTTTCCCCACATTTCCGAATTTGCAGGGCTGTCTGGGTAAAAAAATCTGGGGCGATGGGCGCAAATCACACCTCTGCGGATTCCCACGGGTGTCCTCTTTTCGAAAATGCATGGGGTTCCCTGTTTTCCTCGGTGGCTTGGACACCCGAGGCCCATATCTGTAAGTTGCGCCGGTCGGCAGAATGGACAACAGACTTGGGGTTACTTGTGTTTTAGGCTTTCCCCTTGGCGGCCAGGTAGGTGCACCCACACATGTGAGGTACCGTTTTCATCGGGACACCTGTGGGAACGCGGGACGGTAGGCCATGTGTTGTGGGGGGCGTGTTTCGATGGGTGCGGCGAGTGAAATGTGCGGAAAAAGCGTTTTTTCCCCCACATTTCCGACTTTGCAGGGCTGTCTGGGTAAAAAAATCTGGGGCGATGGGCGCAAATCACACCTCTGCGGATTCCCACGGGTGTCCTCTTTTCGAAAATGCATGGGGTTCCCTGTTTTCCTCGGTGGCTTGGACACCCGAGGCCCATATCTGTAAGTTGCGCCGGTCGGCAGAATGTCGGAGATTTCCCTCTGACAACAGACTTGGGGTTACTTGTGTTTTAGGCTTTACCCTTGGCGGCCAGGTAGGTGCACCCACACATGTGAGGTACCGTTTTCATCGGGACACCTGTGGGAACGCGGGACGGTAGGCCATGTGTTGTGGGGGGCGCGTTTCGATGGGTGCGGCGAGCGAAATGTGCGGAAAAAGCGTTTTTTTCCCCACATTTCCGACTTTGCAGGGCTGTCTGGGTAAAAAAATCTGGGGCGATGGGCGCAAATCACACCTCTGCGGATTCCCACGGGTGTCCTCTTTTCGAAAATGCATGGGGTTCCCTGTTTTCCTCGGTGGCTTGGACACCCGAGGCCCATATCTGTAAGTTGCGCCGGTCGGCAGAATGGACAACAGACTTGGGGTTACTTGTGTTTTAGGCTTTCCCCTTGGCGGCCAGGTAGGTGCACCCACACATGTGAGGTACCGTTTTCATCGGGACACCTGTGGGAACGCGGGACGGTAGGCCATGTGTTGTGGGGGGCGTGTTTCGATGGGTGCGGCGAGTGAAATGTGCGGAAAAAGCGTTTTTTCCCCCACATTTCCGACTTTGCAGGGCTGTCTGGGTAAAAAAATCTGGGGCGATGGGCGCAAATCACACCTCTGCGGATTCCCACGGGTGTCCTCTTTTCGAAAATGCATGGGGTTCCCTGTTTTCCTCGGTGGCTTGGACACCCGAGGCCCATATCTGTAAGTTGCGCCGGTCGGCAGAATGTCGGAGATTTCCCTCTGACAACAGACTTGGGGTTACTTGTGTTTTAGGCTTTCCCCTTGGCGGCCAGGTAGGTGCACCCACACATGTGAGGTACCGTTTTCATCGGGACACCTGTGGGAACGCGGGACGGTAGGCCATGTGTTGTGGGGGGCGCGTTTCGATGGGTGCGGCGAGCGAAATGTGCGGAAAAAGCGTTTTTTCCCCCACATTTCCGACTTTGCAGGGCTGTCTGGGTAAAAAAATCTGGGGCGATGGGCGCAAATCACACCTCTGCGGATTCCCACGGGTGTCCTCTTTTCGAAAATGCATGGGGTTCCCTGTTTTCCTCGGTGGCTTGGACACCCGAGGCCCATATCTGTAAGTTGCGCCGGTCGGCAGAATGGACAACAGACTTGGGGTTACTTGTGTTTTAGGCTTTCCCCTTGGCGGCCAGGTAGGTGCACCCACACATGTGAGGTACCGTTTTCATCGGGACACCTGTGGGAACGCGGGACGGTAGGCCATGTGTTGTGGGGGGCGTGTTTCGATGGGTGCGGCGAGCGAAATGTGCGGAAAAAGCGTTTTTTTCCCCACATTTCCGACTTTGCAGGGCTGTCTGGGTAAAAAAATCTGGGGCGATGGGCGCAAATCACACCTCTGCGGATTCCCACGGGTGTCCTCTTTTCGAAAATGCATGGGGTTCCCTGTTTTCCTCGCTGGCTTGGACACCCGAGGCCCATATCTGTAAGTTGCGCCGGTCGGCAGAATGTCGGAGATTTCCCTCTGACAACAGACTTGGGGTTACTTGTGTTTTAGGCTTTCCCCTTGGCGGCCAGGTAGGTGCACCCACACATGTGAGGTACCGTTTTCATCGGGACACCTGTGGGAACGCGGGACGGTAGGCCATGTGTTGTGGGGGGCGTGTTTCGATGGGTGCGGCGAGCGAAATGTGCGGAAAAAGCGTCTTTTTCCCCACATTTCCGACTTTGCAGGGCTGTCTGGGTAAAAAAATCTGGGGCGATGGGCGCAAATCACACCTCTGCGGATTCCCACGGGTGTCCTCTTTTCGAAAATGCATGGGGTTCCCTGTTTTCCTCGGTGGCTTGGACACCCGAGGCCCATATCTGTAAGTTGCGCCGGTCGGCAGAATGGACAACAGACTTGGGGTTACTTGTGTTTTAGGCTTTCCCCTTGGCGGCCAGGTAGGTGCACCCACACATGTGAGGTACCGTTTTCATCGGGACACCTGTGGGAACGCGGGACGGTAGGCCATGTGTTGTGGGGGGCGTGTTTCGATGGGTGCGGCGAGTGAAATGTGCGGAAAAAGCGTTTTTTCCCCCACATTTCCGACTTTGCAGGGCTGTCTGGGTAAAAAAATCTGGGGCGATGGGCGCAAATCACACCTCTGCGGATTCCCACGGGTGTCCTCTTTTCGAAAATGCATGGGGTTCCCTGTTTTCCTCGGTGGCTTGGACACCCGAGGCCCATATCTGTAAGTTGCGCCGGTCGGCAGAATGTCGGAGATTTCCCTCTGACAACAGACTTGGGGTTACTTGTGTTTTAGGCTTTCCCCTTGGCGGCCAGGTAGGTGCACCCACACATGTGAGGTACCGTTTTCATCGGGACACCTGTGGGAACGCGGGACGGTAGGCCATGTGTTGTGGGGGGCGCGTTTAGATGGGTGCGGCGAGCGAAATGTGCGGAAAAAGCGTTTTTTTCCCCACATTTCCGACTTTGCAGGGCTGTCTGGGTAAAAAAATCTGGGGCGATGGGCGCAAATCACACCTCTGCGGATTCCCACGGGTGTCCTCTTTTCGAAAATGCATGGGGTTCCCTGTTTTCCTCGGTGGCTTGGACACCCGAGGCCCATATCTGTAAGTTGCGCCGGTCGGCAGAATGGACAACAGACTTGGGGTTACTTGTGTTTTAGGCTTTCCCCTTGGCGGCCAGGTAGGTGCACCCACACATGTGAGGTACCGTTTTCATCGGGACACCTGTGGGAACGCGGGACGGTAGGCCATGTGTTGTGGGGGGCGTGTTTCGATGGGTGCGGCGAGCGAAATGTGCGGAAAAAGCGGTTTTTTCCCCACATTTCCGACTTTGCAGGGCTGTCTGGGTAAAAAAATCTGGGGCGATGGGCGCAAATCACACCTCTGCGGATTCCCACGGGTGTCCTCTTTTCGAAAATGCATGGGGTTCCCTGTTTTCCTCGCTGGCTTGGACACCCGAGGCCCATATCTGTAAGTTGCGCCGGTCGGCAAAATGTCGGAGATTTCCCTCTGACAACAGACTTGGGGTTACTTGTGTTTTAGGCTTTCCCCTTGGCGGCCAGGTAGGTGCACCCACACATGTGAGGTACCGTTTTCATCGGGACACCTGTGGGAACGCGGGACAGTAGGCCATGTGTTGTGGGGGGCGTGTTTCGATGGGTGCGGCGAGCGAAATGTGCGGAAAAAGCGTTTTTTTCCCCACATTTCCGACTTTGCAGGGCTGTCTGGGTAAAAAAATCTGGGGCGATGGGCGCAAATCACACCTCTGCGGATTCCCACGGGTGTCCTCTTTTCGAAAATGCATGGGGTTCCCTGTTTTCCTCGGTGGCTTGGACACCCGAGGCCCATATCTGTAAGTTGCGCCGGTCGGCAGAATGTCGGAGATTTCCCTCTGACAACAGACTTGGGGTTACTTGTGTTTTAGGCTTTCCCCTTGGCGGCCAGGTAGGTGCACCCACACATGTGAGGTACCGTTTTCATCGGGACACCTGTGGGAACGCGGGACGGTAGGCCATGTGTTGTGGGGGGCGCGTTTCGATGGGTGCGGCGAGCGAAATGTGCGGGAAAAGCGTTTTTTCCCCCACATTTCCGACTTTGCAGGGCTGTCTGGGTAAAAAAATCTGGGGCGATGGGCGCAAATCACACCTCTGCGGATTCCCACGGGTGTCCTCTTTTCGAAAATGCATGGGGTTCCCTGTTTCCCTCGGTGGCTTGGACACCCGAGGCCCATATCTGTAAGTTGCGCCGGTCGGCAGAATGTCGGAGATTTCCCTCTGACAACAGACTTGGGGTTACTTGTGTTTTAGGCTTTCCCCTTGGCGGCCAGGTAGGTGCACCCACACATGTGAGGTACCGTTTTCATCGGGACACCTGTGGGAACGCGGGACGGTAGGCCATGTGTTGTGGGGGGCGCGTTTCGATGGGTGCGGCGAGCGAAATGTGTGGAAAAAGCGTTTTTTTCCCCACATTTCCGACTTTGCAGGGCTGTCTGGGTAAAAAAATCTGGGGCGATGGGCGCAAATCACACCTCTGCGGATTCCCACGGGTGTCCTCTTTTCGAAAATGCATGGGGTTCCCTGTTTTCCTCGGTGGCTTGGACACCCGAGGCCCATATCTGTAAGTTGCGCCGGTCGGCAGAATGGACAACAGACTTGGGGTTACTTGTGTTTTAGGCTTTCCCCTTGGCGGCCAGGTAGGTGCACCCACACATGTGAGGTACCGTTTTCATCGGGACACCTGTGGGAACGCGGGACGGTAGGCCATGTGTTGTGGGGGGCGTGTTTCGATGGGTGCGGCGAGTGAAATGTGCGGAAAAAGCGTTTTTTCCCCCACATTTCCGACTTTGCAGGGCTGTCTGGGTAAAAAAATCTGGGGCGATGGGCGCAAATCACACCTCTGCGGATTCCCACGGGTGTCCTCTTTTCGAAAATGCATGGGGTTCCCTGTTTTCCTCGGTGGCTTGGACACCCGAGGCCCATATCTGTAAGTTGCGCCGGTCGGCAGAATGTCGGAGATTTCCCTCTGACAACAGACTTGGGGTTACTTGTGTTTTAGGCTTTCCCCTTGGCGGCCAGGTAGGTGCACCCACACATGTGAGGTACCGTTTTCATCGGGACACCTGTGGGAACGCGGGACGGTAGGCCATGTGTTGTGGGGGGCGCGTTTAGATGGGTGCGGCGAGCGAAATGTGCGGAAAAAGCGTTTTTTTCCCCACATTTCCGACTTTGCAGGGCTGTCTGGGTAAAAAAATCTGGGGCGATGGGCGCAAATCACACCTCTGCGGATTCCCACGGGTGTCCTCTTTTCGAAAATGCATGGGGTTCCCTGTTTTCCTCGGTGGCTTGGACACCCGAGGCCCATATCTGTAAGTTGCGCCGGTCGGCAGAATGGACAACAGACTTGGGGTTACTTGTGTTTTAGGCTTTCCCCTTGGCGGCCAGGTAGGTGCACCCACACATGTGAGGTACCGTTTTCATCGGGACACCTGTGGGAACGCGGGACGGTAGGCCATGTGTTGTGGGGGGCGTGTTTCGATGGGTGCGGCGAGCGAAATGTGCGGAAAAAGCGTTTTTTTCCCCACATTTCCGACTTTGCAGGGCTGTCTGGGTAAAAAAATCTGGGGCGATGGGCGCAAATCACACCTCTACGGATTCCCACGGGTGTCCTCTTTTCGAAAATGCATGGGGTTCCCTGTTTTCCTCGGTGGCTTGGACACCCGAGGCCCATATCTGTAAGTTGCGCCGGTCGGCAGAATGTCGGAGATTTCCTTCTGACAACAGACTTGGGGTTACTTGTGTTTTAGGCTTTCCCCTTGGCGGCCAGGTAGGTGCACCCACACATGTGAGGTACCGTTTTCATCGGGACACCTGTGGGAACGCGGGACGGTAGGCCATGTGTTGTGGGGGGCGTGTTTCGATGGGTGCGGCGAGCGAAATGTGCGGAAAAAGCGGTTTTTTCCCCACATTTCCGACTTTGCAGGGCTGTCTGGGTAAAAAAATCTGGGGCGATGGGCGCAAATCACACCTCTGCGGATTCCCACGGGTGTCCTCTTTTCGAAAATGCATGGGGTTCCCTGTTTTCCTCGCTGGCTTGGACACCCGAGGCCCATATCTGTAAGTTGCGCCGGTCGGCAAAATGTCGGAGATTTCCCTCTGACAACAGACTTGGGGTTACTTGTGTTTTAGGCTTTCCCCTTGGCGGCCAGGTAGGTGCACCCACACATGTGAGGTACCGTTTTCATCGGGACACCTGTGGGAACGCGGGACAGTAGGCCATGTGTTGTGGGGGGCGTGTTTCGATGGGTGCGGCGAGCGAAATGTGCGGAAAAAGCGTTTTTTTCCCCACATTTCCGACTTTGCAGGGCTGTCTGGGTAAAAAAATCTGGGGCGATGGGCGCAAATCACACCTCTGCGGATTCCCACGGGTGTCCTCTTTTCGAAAATGCATGGGGTTCCCTGTTTTCCTCGGTGGCTTGGACACCCGAGGCCCATATCTTTAAGTTGCGCCGGTCGGCAGAATGGACAACAGACTTGGGGTTACTTGTGTTTTAGGCTTTCCCCTTGGCGGCCAGGTAGGTGCACCCACACATGTGAGGTACCGTTTTCATCGGTACACCTGTGGGAACGCGGGACGGTAGGCCATGTGTTGTGGGGGGCGTGTTTCGATGGGTGCGGCGAGTGAAATGTGCGGAAAAAGCGTTTTTTCCCCCACATTGACGACTTTGCAGGGCTGTCTGGGTAAAAAAATCTGGGGCGATGGGCGCAAATCACACCTCTGCGGATTCCCACGGGTGTCCTCTTTTCGAAAATGCATGGGGTTCCCTGTTTTCCTCGGTGGCTTGGACACCCGAGGCCCATATCTGTAAGTTGCGCCGGTCGGCAGAATGTCGGAGATTTCCCTCTGACAACAGACTTGGGGTTACTTGTGTTTTAGGCTTTCCCCTTGGCGGCCAGGTAGGTGCACCCACACATGTGAGGTACCGTTTTCATCGGGACACCTGTGGGAACGCGGGACGGTAGGCCATGTGTTGTGGGGGGCGCGTTTCGATGGGTGCGGCGAGCGAAATGTGCGGGAAAAGCGTTTTTTCCCCCACATTTCCGACTTTGCAGGGCTGTCTGGGTAAAAAAATCTGGGGCGATGGGCGCAAATCACACCTCTGCGGATTCCCACGGGTGTCCTCTTTTCGAAAATGCATGGGGTTCCCTGTTTTCCTCGGTGGCTTGGACACCCGAGGCCCATATCTGTAAGTTGCGCCGGTCGGCAGAATGGACAACAGACTTGGGGTTACTTGTGTTTTAGGCTTTCCCCTTGGCGGCCAGGTAGGTGCACCCACACATGTGAGGTACCGTTTTCATCGGGACACCTGTGGGAACGCGGGACGGTAGGCCATGTGTTGTGGGGGGCGTGTTTCGATGGGTGCGGCGAGTGAAATGTGCGGAAAAAGCGTTTTTTCCCCCACATTTCCGACTTTGCAGGGCTGTCTGGGTAAAAAAATCTGGGGCGATGGGCGCAAATCACACCTCTGCGGATTCCCACGGGTGTCCTCTTTTCGAAAATGCATGGGGTTCCCTGTTTTCCTCGGTGGCTTGGACACCCGAGGCCCATATCTGTAAGTTGCGCCGGTCGGCAGAATGGACAACAGACTTGGGGTTACTTGTGTTTTAGGCTTTCCCCTTGGCGGCCAGGTAGGTGCACCCACACATGTGAGGTACCGTTTTCATCGGGACACCTGTGGGAACGCGGGACGGTAGGCCATGTGTTGTGGGGGGCGTGTTTCGATGGGTGCGGCGAGCGAAATGTGCGGAAAAAGCGTTTTTTTCCCCACATTTCCGACTTTGCAGGGCTGTCTGGGTAAAAAAATCTGGGGCGATGGGCGCAAATCACACCTCTACGGATTCCCACGGGTGTCCTCTTTTCGAAAATGCATGGGGTTCCCTGTTTTCCTCGGTGGCTTGGACACCCGAGGCCCATATCTGTAAGTTGCGCCGGTCGGCAGAATGTCGGAGATTTCCTTCTGACAACAGACTTGGGGTTACTTGTGTTTTAGGCTTTCCCCTTGGCGGCCAGGTAGGTGCACCCACACATGTGAGGTACCGTTTTCATCGGGACACCTGTGGGAACGCGGGACGGTAGGCCATGTGTTGTGGGGGGCGTGTTTCGATGGGTGCGGCGAGCGAAATGTGCGGAAAAAGCGGTTTTTTCCCCACATTTCCGACTTTGCAGGGCTGTCTGGGTAAAAAAATCTGGGGCGATGGGCGCAAATCACACCTCTGCGGATTCCCACGGGTGTCCTCTTTTCGAAAATGCATGGGGTTCCCTGTTTTCCTCGCTGGCTTGGACACCCGAGGCCCATATCTGTAAGTTGCGCCGGTCGGCAAAATGTCGGAGATTTCCCTCTGACAACAGACTTGGGGTTACTTGTGTTTTAGGCTTTCCCCTTGGCGGCCAGGTAGGTGCACCCACACATGTGAGGTACCGTTTTCATCGGGACACCTGTGGGAACGCGGGACAGTAGGCCATGTGTTGTGGGGGGCGTGTTTCGATGGGTGCGGCGAGCGAAATGTGCGGAAAAAGCGTTTTTTTCCCCACATTTCCGACTTTGCAGGGCTGTCTGGGTAAAAAAATCTGGGGCGATGGGCGCAAATCACACCTCTGCGGATTCCCACGGGTGTCCTCTTTTCGAAAATGCATGGGGTTCCCTGTTTTCCTCGGTGGCTTGGACACCCGAGGCCCATATCTGTAAGTTGCGCCGGTCGGCAGAATGGACAACAGACTTGGGGTTACTTGTGTTTTAGGCTTTCCCCTTGGCGGCCAGGTAGGTGCACCCACACATGTGAGGTACCGTTTTCATCGGTACACCTGTGGGAACGCGGGACGGTAGGCCATGTGTTGTGGGGGGCGTGTTTCGATGGGTGCGGCGAGTGAAATGTGCGGAAAAAGCGTTTTTTCCCCCACATTTCCGACTTTGCAGGGCTGTCTGGGTAAAAAAATCTGGGGCGATGGGCGCAAATCACACCTCTGCGGATTCCCACGGGTGTCCTCTTTTCGAAAATGCATGGGGTTCCCTGTTTTCCTCGGTGGCTTGGACACCCGAGGCCCATATCTGTAAGTTGCGCCGGTCGGCAGAATGTCGGAGATTTCCCTCTGACAACAGACTTGGGGTTACTTGTGTTTTAGGCTTTCCCCTTGGCGGCCAGGTAGGTGCACCCACACATGTGAGGTACCGTTTTCATCGGGACACCTGTGGGAACGCGGGACGGTAGGCCATGTGTTGTGGGGGGCGCGTTTCGATGGGTGCGGCGAGCGAAATGTGCGGGAAAAGCGTTTTTTCCCCCACATTTCCGACTTTGCAGGGCTGTCTGGGTAAAAAAATCTGGGGCGATGGGCGCAAATCACACCTCTGCGGATTCCCACGGGTGTCCTCTTTTCGAAAATGCATGGGGTTCCCTGTTTTCCTCGGTGGCTTGGACACCCGAGGCCCATATCTGTAAGTTGCGCCGGTCGGCAGAATGGACAACAGACTTGGGGTTACTTGTGTTTTAGGCTTTCCCCTTGGCGGCCAGGTAGGTGCACCCACACATGTGAGGTACCGTTTTCATCGGGACACCTGTGGGAACGCGGGACGGTAGGCCATGTGTTGTGGGGGGCGTGTTTCGATGGGTGCGGCGAGTGAAATGTGCGGAAAAAGCGTTTTTTCCCCCACATTTCCGACTTTGCAGGGCTGTCTGGGTAAAAAAATCTGGGGCGATGGGCGCAAATCACACCTCTGCGGATTCCCACGGGTGTCCTCTTTTCGAAAATGCATGGGGTTCCCTGTTTTCCTCGGTGGCTTGGACACCCGAGGCCCATATCTGTAAGTTGCGCCGGTCGGCAGAATGTCGGAGATTTCCCTCTGACAACAGACTTGGGGTTACTTGTGTTTTAGGCTTTCCCCTTGGCGGCCAGGTAGGTGCACCCACACATGTGGGGTACCGTTTTCATCGGGACACCTGTGGGAACGCGGGACGGTAGGCCATGTGTTGTGGGGGGCGCGTTTGGATGGGTGCGGCGAGCGAAATGTGCGGAAAAAGCGTTTTTTCCCCCACATTTCCGACTTTGCAGGGCTGTCTGGGTAAAAAAATCTGGGGCGATGGGCGCAAATCACACCTCTGCGGATTCCCACGGGTGTCCTCTTTTCGAAAATGCATGGGGTTCCCTGTTTTCCTCGGTGGCTTGGACACCCGAGGCCCATATCTGTAAGTTGCGCCGGTCGGCAGAATGGACAACAGACTTGGGGTTACTTGTGTTTTAGGCTTTCCCCTTGGCGGCCAGGTAGGTGCACCCACACATGTGAGGTACCGTTTTCATCGCGACACCTGTGGGAACGCGGGACGGTAGGCCATGTGTTGTGGGGGGCGTGTTTCGATGGGTGCGGCGAGCGAAATGTGCGGAAAAAGCGTTTTTTTCCCCACATTTCCGACTTTGCAGGGCTGTCTGGGTAAAAAAATCTGGGGCGATGGGCGCAAATCACACCTCTGCGGATTCCCACGGGTGTCCTCTTTTCGAAAATGCATGGGGTTCCCTGTTTTCCTCGGTGGCTTGGACACCCGAGGCCCATATCTGTAAGTTACGCCGGTCGGCAGAATGGACAACAGACTTGGGGTTACTTGTGTTTTAGGCTTTCCCCTTGGCGGCCAGGTAGGTGCACCCACACATGTGAGGTACCGTTTTCATCGGGACACCTGTGGGAACGCGGGACGGTAGGCCATGTGTTGTGGGGGGCGTGTTTCGATGGGTGCGGCGAGCGAAATGTGCGGGAAAAGCGTTTTTTTCCCCACATTTCCGACTTTGCAGGGCTGTCTGGGTAAAAAAATCTGGGGCGATGGGCGCAAATCACACCTCTGCGGATTCCCACGGGTGTCCTCTTTTCGAAAATGCATGGGGTTCCCTGTTTTCCTCGGTGGCTTGGACACCCGAGGCCCATATCTGTAAGTTGCGCCGGTCGGCAGAATGTCGGAGATTTCCCTCTGACAACAGACTTGGGGTTACTTGTGTTTTAGGCTTTCCCCTTGGCGGCCAGGTAGGTGCACCCACACATGTGAGGTACCGTTTTCATCGGGACACCTGTGGGAACGCGGGACGGTAGGCCATGTGTTGTGGGGGGCGCGTTTCGATGGGTGCGGCGAGCGAAATGTGCGGAAAAAGCATTTTTTCCCCCACATTTCCGACTTTGCAGGGCTGTCTGGGTAAAAAAATCTGGGGCGATGGGCGCAAATCACACCTCTGCGGATTCCCACGGGTGTCCTCTTTTCGAAAATGCATGGGGTTCCCTGTTTTCCTCGGTGGCTTGGACACCCGAGGCCCATATCTGTAAGTTGCGCCGGTCGGCAGAATGGACAACAGACTTGGGGTTACTTGTGTTTTAGGCTTTCCCCTTGGCGGCCAGGTAGGTGCACCCACACATGTGAGGTACCGTTTTCATCGGGACACCTGTGGGAACGCGGGACGGTAGGCCATGTGTTGTGGGGGGCGTGTTTCGATGGGTGCGGCGAGCGAAATGTGCGGGAAAAGCGTTTTTTTCCCCACATTTCCGACTTTGCAGGGCTGTCTGGGTAAAAAAATCTGGGGCGATGGGCGCAAATCACACCTCTGCGGATTCCCACGGGTGTCCTCTTTTCGAAAATGCATGGGGTTCCCTGTTTTCCTCGGTGGCTTGGACACCCGAGGCCCATATCTGTAAGTTGCGCCGGTCGGCAGAATGTCGGAGATTTCCCTCTGACAACAGACTTGGGGTTACTTGTGTTTTAGGCTTTCCCCTTGGCGGCCAGGTAGGTGCACCCACACATGTGAGGTACCGTTTTCATCGGGACACCTGTGGGAACGCGGGACGGTAGGCCATGTGTTGTGGGGGGCGCGTTTCGATGGGTGCGGCGAGCGAAATGTGCGGAAAAAGCGTTTTTTTCCCCACATTTCCGACTTTGCAGGGCTGTCTGGGTAAAAAAATCTGGGGCGATGGGCGCAAATCACACCTCTGCGGATTCCCACGGGTGTCCTCTTTTCGAAAATGCATGGGGTTCCCTGTTTTCCTCGGTGGCTTGGACACCCGAGGCCCATATCTGTAAGTTGCGCCGGTCGGCAGAATGTCTGAGTTTTCCCTCTGAAAACAGACTTGGGGTTACTTGTGTTTTAGGCTTTCCCCTTGGCGGCCAGGTAGGTGCACCCACACATGTGAGGTACCGTTTTCATCGGGACACCTGTGGGAACGCGGGACGGTAGGCCATGTGTTGTTGGGGGCGTGTTTTGATGGGTGAGTCGAGCGAAATGTGAGGAAAATGCGTATTTTTTCCCACATTTCGGACTTTGCGGGGGTGTCTGGGTAATAAATTCTGGGGCGATTTGGGCATATTATACCTCTGCGGATTCCCACGGGTGTCCTCTTTCCGGAAATGCATGGGGTTCCCTGTTTTCCTTGGTGGCTTGGACACCCGAGGCCCATATCTGTATGATGTGAGAGTGTGACATTTCCGGTGTGAAAACAGACTTGGGGTTACTTGTGTTTTAGGCTTTCCCCTTGGCGGCCAGGTAGGTGCACCCACACATGTGAGGTACCGTTTTCATCGGGACACCTGTGGGAACGCGTGACGGTAGGCCATGTGTTGTTGGGGGCGTGTTTCGATGGGTGCGTCGAGCGAAATGTGCGGAAAAAGCGTTTTTTTTCCCCACATTTCAGACTTTGCAGGGGTGTCTGGGTAATAAATTCTGGGGCAATTTGGGCATATCATACCTCTGCGGATTCCCACGGGTGTCCTCTTTTCGGAAATGCATGGGGTTCCCTGTTTTCCTCGGTGGCTTGGACACCCGAGGCCCATATCTGTACATTGTGCCGGTCGGCAGAATGTCTGAGTTTTCCCTCTGAAAACAGACTTGGGGTTACTTGTGTTTTAAGCTTTCCCCTTGGCGGCCAGGTAGGTGCACCCACACATGTGAGGTACCGTTTTCATCGGGACACCTGTGGGAACGCGGGACGGTAGGCCATGTGTTGTTGGGGGCGTGTTTCGATGGGTGAGTCGAGCGAAATGTGAGGAAAATGCGTATTTTTTCCCACATTTCGGACTTTGCGGGGGTGTCTGGGTAATAAATTCTGGGGCGATTTGGGCATATCATACCTCTGCGGATTCCCACGGGTGTCCTCTTTTCGGAAATGCATGGGTTTCCCTGTTTTCCTCGGTGGCTTGGACACCCGAGGCCCATATCTGTACATTGTGCCGGTCGGCAGAATGTCTGAGTTTTCCCTCTGAAAACAGACTTGGGGTTACTTGTGTTTTAGGCTTTCCCCTTGGCGGCCAGGTAGGTGCACCCACACATGTGAGGTACCGTTTTCATCGGGACACCTGTGGGAACGCGGGACGGTAGGCCATGTGTTGTGGGGGGCGTGTTTCGATGGGTGAGTCGAGCGAAATGTGAGGAAAATGCGTATTTTTTCCCACATTTCGGACTTTGCGGGGGTGTCTGGGTAATAAATTCTGGGGCGATTTGGGCATATCATACCTCTGCGGATTCCCACGGGTGTCCTCTTTCCGGAAATGCATGGGGTTCCCTGTTTTCCTTGGTGGCTTGGACACCCGAGGCCCATATCTGTATGATGTGAGAGTGTGACATTTCCGGTGTGAAAACAGACTTGGGGTTACTTGTGTTTTAGGCTTTCCCCTTGGCGGCCAGGTAGGTGCACCCACACATGTGAGGTACCGTTTTCATCGGGACACCTGTGGGAACGCGTGACGGTAGGCCATGTGTTGTTGGGGGCATGTTTCGATGGGTGCGTCGAGCGAAATGTGCGGAAAAAGCGTTTTTTTCCCCACATTTCGGACTTTGCAGGGGTGTCTGGGTAATAAATTCTGGGGCAATTTGGGCATATCATACCTCTGCGGATTCCCACGGGTGTCCTCTTTTCGGAAATGCATGGGGTTCCCTGTTTTCCTCGGTGGCTTGGACACCCGAGGCCCATATCTGTACATTGTGCCGGTCGGCAGAATGTCTGAGTTTTCCCTCTGAAAACAGACTTGGGGTTACTTGTGTTTTAGGCTTTCCCCTTGGCGGCCAGGTAGGTGCACCCAGACATGTGAGGTACCGTTTTCATCGGGACACCTGTGGGAACGCGGGACGGTAGGCCATGTGTTGTTGGAGGCGTGTTTCGATGGGTGAGTCGAGCGAAATGTGAGGAAAATGCGTATTTTTTCCCACATTTCGGACTTTGCGGGGGTGTCTGGGTAATAAATTCTGGGGCGATTTGGGCATATCATACCTCTGCGGATTCCCACGGGTGTCCTCTTTCCGGAAATGCATGGGGTTCCCTGTTTTCCTTGGTGGCTTGGACACCCGAGGCCCATATCTGTATGATGTGAGAGTGTGACATTTCCGGTGTGAAAACAGACTTGGGATTACTTGTGTTTTAGGCTTTCCCCTTGGCGGCCAGGTAGGTGCACCCACACATGTGAGGTACCGTTTTCATCGGGACACCTGTGGGAACGCGTGACGGTAGGCCATGTGTTGTTGGGGGCGTGTTTCGATGGGTGCGTCGAGCGAAATGTGCGGAAAAAGCGTTTTTTTCCCCACATTTCGGACTTTGCAGGGGTGTCTGGGTAATAAATTCTGGGGCAATTTGGGCATATCATACCTCTGCGGATTCCCACGGGTGTCCTCTTTTCGGAAATGCATGGGGTTCCCTGTTTTCCTCGGTGGCTTGGACACCCGAGGCCCATATCTGTACATTGTGCCGGTCGGCAGAATGTCTGAGTTTTCCCTCTGAAAACAGACTTGGGGTTACTTGTGTTTTAGGCTTTCCCCTTGGCGGCCAGGTAGGTGCACCCACACATGTGAGGTACCGTTTTCATCGGGACACCTGTGGGAACGCGGGACGGTAGGCCATGTGTTGTTGGGGGCGTGTTTCGATGGGTGAGTCGAGCGAAATGTGAGGAAAATGCGTATTTTTTCCCACATTTCGGACTTTGCGGGGGTGTCTGGGTAATAAATTCTGGGGCGATTTGGGCATATCATACCTCTGCGGATTCCCACGGGTGTCCTCTTTCCGGAAATGCATGGGGTTCCCTGTTTTCCTTGGTGGCTTGGACACCCGAGGCCCATATCTGTATGATGTGAGAGTGTGACATTTCCGGTGTGAAAACAGACTTGGGGTTACTTGTGTTTTAGGCTTTCCCCTTGGCGGCCAGGTAGGTGCACCCACACATGTGAGGTACCGTTTTCATCGGGACACCTGTGGGAACGCGTGACGGTAGGCCATGTGTTGTGGGGGGCGTGTTTCGATGGGTGCGTCGAGCGAAATGTGCGGAAAAAGCGTTTTTTTCCCCACATTTCGGACTTTGCAGGGGTGTCTGGGTAATAAATTCTGGGGCAATTTGGGCATATCATACCTCTGCGGATTCCCACGGGTGTCCTCTTTTCGGAAATGCATGGGGTTCCCTGTTTTCCTCGGTGGCTTGGACACCCGAGGCCCATATCTGTACCTTGTGCCGGTCGGCAGAATGTCTGAGTTTTCCCTCTGAAAACAGACTTGGGGTTACTTGTGTTTTAGGCTTTCCCCTTGGCGGCCAGGTAGGTGCACCCACACATGTGAGGTACCGTTTTCATCGGGACACCTGTGGGAACGCGGGACGGTAGGCCATGTGTTGTTGGGGGCGTGTTTCGATGGGTGAGTCGAGCGAAATGTGAGGAAAATGCGTATTTTTTCCCACATTTCGGACTTTGCGGGGGTGTCTGGGTAATAAATTCTGGGGCGATTTGGGCATATCATACCTCTGCGGATTCCCACGGGTGTCCTCTTTCCGGAAATGCATGGGGTTCCCTGTTTTCCTTGGTGGCTTGGACACCCGAGGCCCATATCTGTATGATGTGAGAGTGTGACATTTCCGGTGTGAAAACAGACTTGGGGTTACTTGTGTTTTAGGCTTTCCCCTTGGCGGCCAGGTAGGTGCACCCACACATGTGAGGTACCGTTTTCATCGGGACACCTGTGGGAACGCGTGACGGTAGGCCATGTGTTGTGGGGGGCGTGTTTCGATGGGTGCGTCGAGCGAATTGTGCGGAAAAAGCGTTTTTTTTCCCCACATTTCGGACTTTGCAGGGGTGTCTGGGTAATAAATTCTGGGGCAATTTGGGCATATCATACCTCTGCGGATTCCCACGGGTGTCCTCTTTTCGGAAATGCATGGGGTTCCCTGTTTTCCTCGGTGGCTTGGACACCCGAGGCCCATATCTGTACCTTGTGCCGGTCGGCAGAATGTCTGAGTTTTCCCTCTGAAAACAGACTTGGGGTTACTTGTGTTTTAGGCTTTCCCCTTGGCGGCCAGGTAGGTGCACCCACACATGTGAGGTACCGTTTTCATCGGGACACCTGTGGGAACGCGGGACGGTAGGCCATGTGTTGTTGGGGGCGTGTTTCGATGGGTGAGTCGAGCGAAATGTGAGGAAAATGCGTATTTTTTCCCACATTTCGGACTTTGCGGGGGTGTCTGGGTAATAAATTCTGGGGCGATTTGGGCATATCATACCTCTGCGGATTCCCACGGGTGTCCTCTTTCCGGAAATGCATGGGGTTCCCTGTTTTCCTTGGTGGCTTGGACACCCGAGGCCCATATCTGTATGATGTGAGAGTGTGACATTTCCGGTGTGAAAACAGACTTGGGGTTACTTGTGTTTTAGGCTTTCCCCTTGGCGGCCAGGTAGGTGCACCCACACATGTGAGGTACCGTTTTCATCGGGACACCTGTGGGAACGCGTGACGGTAGGCCATGTGTTGTGGGGGGCGTGTTTCGATGGGTGCGTCGAGCGAAATGTGCGGAAAAAGCGTTTTTTTCCCCACATTTCGGACTTTGCAGGGGTGTCTGGGTAATAAATTCTGGGGCAATTTGGGCATATCATACCTCTGCGGATTCCCACGGGTGTCCTCTTTTCGGAAATGCATGGGGTTCCCTGTTTTCCTCGGTGGCTTGGACACCCGAGGCCCATATCTGTACCTTGTGCCGGTCGGCAGAATGTCTGAGTTTTCCCTCTGAAAACAGACTTGGGGTTACTTGTGTTTTAGGCTTTCCCCTTGGCGGCCAGGTAGGTGCACCCACACATGTGAGGTACCGTTTTCATCGGGACACCTGTGGGAACGCGGGACGGTAGGCCATGTGTTGTTGGGGGCGTGTTTCGATGGGTGAGTCGAGCGAAATGTGAGGAAAATGCGTATTTTTTCCCACATTTCGGACTTTGCGGGGGTGTCTGGGTAATAAATTCTGGGGCGATTTGGGCATATCATACCTCTGCGGATTCCCACGGGTGTCCTCTTTCCGGAAATGCATGGGGTTCCCTGTTTTCCTTGGTGGCTTGGACACCCGAGGCCCATATCTGTATGATGTGAGAGTGTGACATTTCCGGTGTGAAAACAGACTTGGGGTTACTTGTGTTTTAGGCTTTCCCCTTGGCGGCCAGGTAGGTGCACCCACACATGTGAGGTACCGTTTTCATCGGGACACCTGTGGGAACGCGGGACGGTAGGCCATGTGTTGTTGGGGGCGTGTTTCGATGGGTGCGTCGAGCGAAATGTACGGAAAAAGCGTTTTTTTCCCCACATTTCCGACTTTGCAGGGGTGTCTGGGTAATAAATTCTGGGGCAATTTGGGCATATCATACCTCTGCGGATTCCCACGGGTGTCCTCTTTTCGGAAATGCATGGGGTTCCCTGTTTTCCTCGGTGGCTTGGACACCCGAGGCCCATATCTGTATGATGGGAGAGTGTGACATTTCCGGTGTGAAAACAGACTTGGGGTTACTTGTGTTTTGGGCTTTCCCCTTGGCGGCCAGGTAGGTGCACCCACACATGTGAGGTACCGTTTTCATCGGGACACCTGTGGGAACGCGGGACGGTAGGCCATGTGTTGTGTTTGTGTGGTTTTCATAACGTTTTGACCCATTTGCTGGAGCCCTTTGTCTCACAACCCTTTCTTTTCCCAAATGTGACCTACATTTAGTCGCTGCTTTAGCCACCATACACTTTTGTAACCTGCACAAGTCACCTACCCTTGAAAAGGTCTGCCTGTGCTCTTTCAAAAAATGTATGGCTGCCGTTCCTCACCACATTGGTTTTCCCAATTTACACATGCTAAGTGCGTCTGGTCAGACCGTGAGCGTAAAACTCCTGTGTACCATGGCTCAGTGTTTGGCTTGTGGTATTGCTTGTTTTGTACAAACACTACAAAAATGGTATGCTCTCCTAACTGCAAGAGTCGGGGGAATGTAGCGGAGCATTGCTTTTCTCAAAATTCATAGAAGCCATTGCCGTACCAAGCCAACCATGTCCAACACATACCTTTTTTTTCAGTCATTTTCCCGCTTTTCCCCCATTCGATGGCAGTTTCCCCTACCTAGTTGTTGCCTGACCTATACAAATCACCCCTTCCTAAACTTGGAATTTTGTCTACTTTTCAGAAATATATGCCTTTCTGTCCTCCAATTTGGCTTTCCTGCCCTTTTCTTCCATTCCGTCCATGCATGTCCAATTGGCAAAAATGGCAAAAATCGCCTACCTCTCACAAAACGGTTGATATCCCCATCAAAATATTTTTTTTCCATTTCCACTCAACCTGTTCCTGAAAGCCAACACATTGGGGAACTCAGCACAGCAAACCATTTGTTCCTAGCTCTTACAAGGAAAAAACCACTGGCTTCTTTGTGCATCATTTTATTGGCATTTTTTGAAAAAACCCAAAATTTTCGCACATTTTCCTTATTTTCTCTCACCCCCCTACAGCAACCTGGGATTCCTGGGTGGCGTTACGACCGCCTACATGTGGGAAGAAAAGGAGCCAAATTTGGCCGAGATATCTCATGTAACAAAAAAGTTACAAGCCATTGAATGGCCACATACCAAAATCACCAAAAAAGGCTCTGGCACTGGGGAGAAATACCCATGGCACTTAAAGGGTTAAAAGAAAATTTACCTTATGGCCAATTTCTACGTCTGCGTAGAAACTGTACACAATTGGAGGATTTTTATAACAACGTGGAAGATCTAAGTGCGCGATTGAGGTATATAGGTTATCCGAATAAATTAGTAACCACATCTAAGAAACGAGCAAGGTTTATGTGCCGTGAGTCCATTTTGACACCACAGGTGAATCACCAAAATGCAGACCAAGACATCAGTTTGACCTGTGTACTCACACATGGTCCTCACACATATGACATCAAAAAGATCATCCGTAAATAGCTTAACTCAACCTAACGGAAGAAAGAGAACCCCGTTTTGCATTCAAAAGATCACATAATATCCGAGACCTTCGGCTTCACTCCTGTTTTACTAAAAAAATGACCCGGGGTGGTCCTTGGAATTTGAGACCTCTAGTAGGGCACCACCCATGTGGCTCATGCTTAGCCTGCAAATATACCAAGAAGATGCTAAGCTTCACTTTTGAGAGCAAAACTTGGATTTTACGACACTTTTCAAATTGTAAATCAACACAAGTAGTATATTTCATTGAGTGCCCCTGTGGCCTACGGTATGTTGGACAGACCATGCGCAGTATCAATACCCGGATCTCCGAGCACAGATCCAGAATACGATGTAGGAAAGAAACCTCACCTTTGGTCCAGCACTACCTCGACCAAAAACACACACCAGAGGACCTACTATGGTGGGTTCTCAAGAAACTGCCTATTGATTCTGGAACACAGCAAGGCCTTTTGAATTTAGAAAGTAGATGGATTCATAGACTGGATAGTTGGGACAATGGCTTAAATGAACAATTTGTACCACATTAGACACCACACCCACACTGTTTTTCGAACTAGCCAAAACCCTACCGTTGAAATTCTTTTTCATTATTCCAGGTGCTGATGGACAGGCCCACATCCTCTGAATTTCCCGACAAAACATGGGTTGATGAATAGTCCCCAGTAGGATAACCAGAGTGACTCCGGCACCCGAGGTGGGTGCCTTCTTTACAGTCCATCGCTAGATCTATTCATTTATACACTTGGCCCATCCCTATTTGGACCCTATTTGGACCCAGACACCAGCGGCCAACACCCTTCTCGCTTGGCCCTGCTACAGCAGGACCCTTTCTAATAACATTCGGTTAGCACCTGGTTGCTAGACCAATGCGCGTGAACGCATTTGGCCTTAGTGCTCTTAATCATCAGTAGTTTTTTCTAAAAACGACTTCCACTTTGTGGTCCGTGCCTTCACTTGCCAAACATTTCCCTACGTAATGTGGGCGTGAGGCCAATGCAACTGCACACATTTGGCTGTCTCTAAAAACTACTCCAATTGCGTGATCCTTGATTTCACCTCCTGTACATTTCCTTACGTGATTTGATTCAGGGGCTATACTGACAATGACACAACACAACATGTTTACATACACGAATAGCCATATAACTTTTGTGCACCGTAATGCCCTTCACATCTCTCTCTATACACATCGGCTAGGAAGGATTATTCTGTACACACCTTTCTATGGCAGACCAATCAGGTGCGTTTTATGGGACACCACCCATCGTCCCTGATGCCCTACTCCTACCAATGATTGGTAGACACTCCTGTGTCGGAAACCCGACACTTCCGGGTCATGTGGTACACGACGCTTCGTGGTTCCCATATTACCTAGCATCCGGCTTCAGCGAGTTTCTCCGCGCCCGCGAACGGATGATACAGCGTCCTGTGCAGCCACCAGTGTGCCGAACACTCGGCAACCGTCATGAAGGGTAAGCATAGTACACCATCTTTCCTTTAAGATTGTGAAGCTCTTTGTGCTTGACATTATGCTGCACTACTGTGCAGCCCGTTGACATTTTTACGGAGACTAACTTGCTCTTCGTCTCTACTCAGCTCCTCACTGTCACATAACTGGACCTACGTAACAACGGGACTCTGGATTTATTCATCCACGCCCGACACTGCAGCCAGCTTTTCCAGTTGGCTTTCTTTTTAAACATTCCCGGTAGGTGGACTCTCCCTCTGTTTAACCCAGAATTCACCTCAGCGGTTTAATGCAGTCTTTAGTGGAAAATGCTTATTCTTGTGAGCCTGTAAAACTAACCAAATGAAATATTTTGCAACTCACCCCTCTACAGGTTCCCAGCATTCACGTCGAACCATAGTATCTATACATCCATGCCACATTGATCTTAGGCTCGCCTGGTGTTTCCAGCAGCCCTGATGTAGGGTCACCGAGTTGGCGCGGACCAGCACACAGTTTTCAGCCTCATACTCCTGGAGACTGTTCAACCCAACCCCTCTATGTGAGGAATAGATATTTTAATTTTCTCCCACCTAAGGGGTCGTGTTACACTTTTGTGTTCTAGGTAGAACCTATCGTGCTTTAAACTTTGAAGCATGCTTGTTTTGCAATAGTATATGTATTTGCAAGCCTGCACCATCACCACTGTAGCCCAACATTTTTAGCTTCAACCTTAGTCCTTTTCTTTTGTGTTTTTTCTTCCAATAGGGTATCATGAATTTGCCCCGATGAAGGTGGTAACACACAACCACCGAAACGCGAAAAAGCGATAAGGGGGATTGGCTTCCAGATTTTTCTACTTTGGACATTTGGACAATTGTTCCCACGTTTGGGACTTATTACACAGCCTGGAAGCAGACAATTTCTTGGCTAACTTTGTATCATTACTTACGTCTTTTGTTCCCCCTACATGCGTAGGCAACCCAGTGGGGTTTTCCCCATAAGAGTCCTGCAAAAAAGATTTTTAAAATAACTATAAAACTCTAGGACTCATTCAAAACCAAATGCACATAAATATACAGTAGTGGATATCAAAGACTTGAAGGGTTTGATAACCTCCTTTTGAAATCTTTAGACCTTTACACAATTTGAATATATGGAACTGTCACTATGAAATGGTTTTATTTATTTTGATTCTTTTTTGATCTAACTAGAGGATATTTTCCTCTTCTTTTCCCTTATTAAGCACTGGGTCTTACTCACGCTTTCACTTCTAATTACTCTTTCTATTACCGTCCTTTCACTTGGTCATTTGAAACAATATGATTGTAAAATTATGTAATTTTTCTTTCTTTTCATTTATGTTTACGATTTTGTTTGTACTTTTTGGTTTAAATTTGGTATTGAACATATTGCAACCTCTGCTCGCATTTTCGTTATGCTATTGAGAGCACTAAAATGTCACAATTTATATATTGAAAATGTTGTGGTGTAATTAAATATAAAAATAACATGCACAACAAGTTATTTCAGCCACCATGAGAATCAGGAGAGATCATTTAGGACATTTGTTCATTCTTTGAGGGAACCCACCAGCTCATTTTCTACTGTTCCTTCCACGTGCAACATTTTAACATTTATATCCATTTTGTTCATCCTCCTACCCCACACCACTTCCTTGGCACCTGCCCTCTCCCCATGCAGTTTTGTCTTCATCTTATTCGTCTTCCATCTGCACATCTTCCACCCGATCCGTTTGTTTCCTTATTCCAAGTCTAAGGACTTTTCCATTCAGTCCATATTTTATGTGTATGTGTCGTTTGGGCTGCTTTTCAACAAGTTCAAGGGCCCCTTAATTCATAGGCCAGTCATTTTGGATTCACTGTTTTTGTAAACACAGAGAACTCAAACTCTCAATCTTCTTTATTCACATAAAATAGTCAGGGGGGCATTTGATTGTTTCTGGGGAAAGCAAGGATGGGGGAGTCTTATAAGAAAAAGGTCCACATGGGTTTTTCTCCCTGCTTGCAGGATCGGTTGCTGTCAATCACTGTCATGATCATCTCCAGGATTGTAGGGTTGGGATCAGGTATTCATGCCAGAAAGAGTTCTTGGTGCAAATCTGTGGGGGCTAGATGGGTATTAGCATGGCAAAACTGGCGTTCTCACATTCCTCAGTACCAAAATTACAGTGGGCTCCCATAGAGATCCAATGATTAATACTTTCCCTTAATATGGCTGCCTTGCAGGTTACAGACTAAGTAGCTATTGAGAACTAATAGTTGGGCATGGAGGACTAAAAAAGCACCTCCCCGCAGTAACACGCGCTTCGCCTTAGTTCCTCTTACATCGGTGTAACGCTACCAGAGCTCAGCTCACAGACCTTTAAAAGACAATAGAAAAGTCATGTTATGAACTTGTTAAGTTAACAGAAAATCGCAGACCTACGTTTTTCAACGTACCTGACAAGAATTTCCGCAGCAGCAGTCCTCCGACAGGTGAGTTCTTTCTCCGTGGTTCTGCAGTTCAGTCAACAACCTTCTTCCTCAGCCGCCGCTTCATCGTGGAATCCTCTGACCTCTGACAGCCTGCAAAGACAAGGTACCATAGTTAAGGAAAGAACATTAAAGACATTGTAGCGAGTGAAAATAAAATTAAGCGCTTACCCACATGAAGCTCTGAAGAACTCTCCCAAGCATTCCAAAGACTGGCCTCACAGAGAGAGTACCATAGCTTAGTAACGAAGGCACGTAGCGCTGTGCGACTTTCCCAATTACGTGCACATTCTTACCTCAAGAGAAGAATTCATGTTTTTTCTTCGACAATGCCCATGTTCCTCAAGTGAAACTTCTCTCTTCTACAAACTTGCAAAAGAAAGAGAGAGTTGTTAGATCTACATCAAGAGAGAGCTCTCTCCGCAGAACTTTTTTTCTCTCAGAGACTTCAACACCCAAAAGCCTAAAAACAAAAGATCCCGCCAAGAATCAAGACACTAACCTTTAAATGCCTTTTCAACATTTTCCAGCCTTAGTTCTTTTTGTGCCTCACCACCAACGCACCCCTGCACGAAAGCAGGATGTAGAGCCCCCTAACATCAAAACACAGGTGAGGAGGAGAACGGGGCACATAGAAACTATAGGGCAGTCAGCAGGGTGGGTAAAAAGGGTGAGCCATAGTATAGTGACCACATAATATTAATTCCAATATCCCTCCCTTTTATTCTTTCCTTTATGACAGAGGAATTTCGTGTTTAACCAGTGTTGGCAGATCACGAGGGGTCCCAGACCATTCACGCTCCTGTGGGAATAAGGTAAGCCTTACAGAACGCAAATCCATTACTTAAAAAACTCTGCTCGAGCGTAATGGAGACCACAGATATAGATAATTTTTCCCAGTTGTTGGCAGAACTAAGTGCTGAAGTCCATGCAGCACGGTCTGAAATCAATTCCTTGAGGCGAGAGTTGGTAGTTAATAGAGATCGCACTGATGAGTTTGGCCGTTAACTACCACAAACACAAGCAGGACAGGCCCCCCTTCCTGGTGGTCTCCCCCCAGTGCAAGTTCCCCCACCAGTGACACCGGTTCAGGTGGTTCTACCAGGAAATATTTCATTGGCACCAACAGAGCGGTTTACGGGGGATCCGAAGCGTTTCGCAGTGTTCATGAATCAGTGTCATTTGCATTTCCTGTGCAGACTAGGGTTTTTTCCATCAAACCAGTCTAAAGTGGCATTTGTATTATCCTATTTGGGTGGGCATGCTGAGGATTGGTCCATTCCTCTACTGAACAGGGATGATCCTTTGTTACAAAATTTTCCTGGGTTTCAGGAGGAACTAGAGAATCTCTCTGCCCGTCATACACAGGGGCAGGTCTTGGACAATTAATTACTTTCCCTGCGACAAAGCAGCCAAGATTTGCTGGCTTATGTAGCTTCCTTCAATCGGTTGGTAGCAGAAACTAACTGGCCTGAAGAAAAGAGAGTGACGCTCTTTAATCAGGGTTTGCAGGGGGAACTAAAAGTCATCCTGGCTCAGGTTGTGAATCCTCCCAAAGGATGTGCCGAATTCATTGATCTCACTATACAGTTGGACCATCGCTTGCAAGACCGTCGAGTGGATTGTTCCCGCTCAGATACCAGATCATACTATGTCCATCCGAAAGATAATGAGAGCACCATGCATCTGAGAGCCATCCTGAGCCTATGCAATTGGGGTGTATTCGGGGGCCCCATTTCAAAGGAGGAAAGGGAGAAGAGAAGACAGCAGCATTTATGCCTTTATTGTGGTTCGGCTGGACATTTCCTTTGCAACTGTCTGGTGAAACCTCCCTGGAAACCGGTAGGAGCCTTGGATAAGGCTGAAAAAGATGAAAGTAGAGAAGATCAGACGGAAAACTCCAACACCTGGCAAGCTTAGAGGTTGGCTTGTCGAGCCAAAAGAAGTAATCTCAGATCTTTCATTTTGTTGTGCCTGTCATCCTAAGTAGCCATGATCAACCTTCCAAACTGCATGCTTTAGAAGCATACGTAGACAGTGGTACGATTGGTAACTACATGGATCACAAACTCGATTGGTATTGCTATGTACCCTAAGCCAGTGGTTGAGAACGTCATGGCGGTAGACAGTACCCATCTACTATCAGGACCAGTGACACAGTACACTGAGGTCTGCAGCTTGCTCTGCCAGGATGGACATCGAGAAAGATATTGTTTGAACTAATTAGTGCTCCGCAGTTCAAAGTTATCTTAGGTATCCCATGGTTAGAAAAACATAATCCACAGATTGATTGGTGTGCTAGGACCTTGCGGTTTACCGAAGAGTGCAAGAGCTCATGTTACAGAGTAGAAGAAGAATCAGGAAAACAGGTTCAGGCAGTATGCAGAGGGGATCCCGCACTGGTGTTGTTGGGAATCCTACCCCCAGAATATCGAGATTTCCAGGACGTTTTTGAAAAGGAGCAGGCCAACGTGCTACCGCCGCATCGGGCCTACAATTGTCAAATCGATCTGATTCCTGGATCCCAGACCCTGTGTAGCAGAATCTATGCCTTGACTGAGCAAGAACATTTCTATTTGAAGAAATATCCTGATAAGCACCTTGCTAATGGATTTATACGACCTTCAAAATCGCCTGCAGCTTCTCCTCTATTCTTCGTGCCTAAGAAGGATGGGGACCTTCACACCTGCATATATTAGCACGCGCTACATCAAATCACAGTAAAGAACAGGTACCCCCTTTGACTCATTCCAGTGTCATTGGACCAAGTAAAAAATGCTAAAGTCTTCACTAAGTTATACCTTCAGGGAGCTTACCACCTGGTGCGAATCAAGAAAGGTGATGAGCAATGTTCCCTCTAATTGTTTTTCTCTGTGCGGAACCAGTTGGCTGTTGTGCGCACATTTTTTTCCATGTGCGCCATGTACTAATGAGATACGCCCCTTCGTGAGCTATCGTTCGCGTCAGAGAAGAAAGTTTGGAAAGGAATTCCCTCTTCCCAGCCACGACAATTCTTTTAAAATCTTTTTTCCAAACACATAGGCTAAAATAAAATATGTCATGTGATTATACAGAAAACTCATCAACCAGTCCAAAACTACAGTATCTGCCACAGCACCTTGCGAACGTACTTTTGCGCAGAGAGAAATGTCGGCCTCATTATGAGTTTGTCGGTAATTGGTAAAGTTGCAATGGAGTTACCGCCAACTTTACCACTTCACCAAATTATGATAGTTGGAATTTCCGCTGCAGTAATTCCGCCATAAAAGCCACTTTGAGTCCAATGGACTCAATATGGACTCAATATGAATGAGGAATTACACCGCCACCACCAGTTGTAATCCGGCGGAAACTCCTGCAGACCAAGTGGTGGTAACAGTAATTCGTTTGGGCGGTATTCTGTTGGATTTATGCCAGGATACCGCCCCAAGTCGTAATGAGGCCCTGTGTGTTTTATGCCACTGGAAAATCACTCATTTGTATTACAAAACACAAATATCTCTTAGTTGTGTTCCCAGATATCTTGCGCAAACAATATTTATTCTTAAAGACATTTTTCTTTGTAGTCTGATTTTTCAGGCAATATTATTATTGATGTGATAATCTTGTGGTTAGCCGACACATGTTTCGACCCAAGGGGTCTTTATCAAGGCTGGTGTGTTATTGTTCATTGACCATAAGGTAGGTTTTCTCTTGGTAGTGGGTTAGGGTAGGTGGGTTCCACTCCTTGAATAGGCTGGCTTGTGAGCCTGATACTGTTGCAAACGACGTCCCTGGCATTTGTGGCCCTCAAATATCTCTTGTCATAACTGATATGGCTGTCAAGAAACTCAGACAGAATACAGTTGCCGATGGATTAATGGCAATTAAAAGCAATGTGTCAAACATATGCTGAAAGTAGTTCAAGTGCCATTTTAATGAAGTAATTTAAGAGCCAGGAGAACATGTTTCTAATCATTTGTGTAAGAATGTTAATTGTATCAGAATAACTGTACCTTAGAATATGATGATCCAAAATTCCTGTGCCTCTGCTTAATATCCACATAACGTTCTCTTGTGGGTAGTGATAATACCAGCCTTAGAGCTAAGAGACATATGCACCATGCATTTTCACTCCCTATAAAAAGGAAAATGTGCCAACAAAAAACGAGAAACAATGAACATATCATTGCTTCAACCCACAAAGCTCCTTTGATATTTTTTCGAATTAGTGACCAGTAGAGCAGTGGCATGGGAAGGAAGGAACTCTAATAATATTAATGCCTGATCTCAAAAGGAATTTTATGGGGAAAGAACATTTTTTAATAAGCAGAAAGCATCCCTATTTGCAAAGCTAATTACGTTTTACTCCCTGAAAAATCATTTGACTCCAAGTAGGGAGCAAAATATGATTAGAGCCCTGCTTGTATCCCTGACATAGGGAGCAAAACGACAGGGCACATAATACAGTGTATAGTTTTGCCCACCCTTCTGCACCGCAACCTAGATAAAATTAAACAAGAGCCTTACTGAGATTTATTATGGAGCCCTGTTGAAGAAAATCAAACATATGTGCCTTTTAAGTTAATAGCATCAATTCATCCGAGATACAACTGATTGAGTGCCTTCTTCTGTAACTATGGATCCCTCTTCTGTAATTTTTTGTTATCAGTTAAATAAGACGCAGGGGGATGCTAGAGATGATACAAACAGAACACATGGTTATGTTGAAAAGCCCTCAGCGGCTGACCATAGAAAGAAAATTAAGGTGCTGTCGTCTAGATGGGTACTAGAATTTCCTATCCTTTAGCGAGGGATTGTAGCAGTAAACACTCACTGGGATATTTGCAGAC
Organism: Ambystoma mexicanum; assembly: GCF_040938575.1. Classification (NCBI taxonomy): domain Eukaryota; kingdom Metazoa; phylum Chordata; class Amphibia; order Caudata; family Ambystomatidae; genus Ambystoma; species Ambystoma mexicanum. The sequence continues at coordinate 355,561,535 of NC_090933.1, read as the reverse complement.
CCACACTACTTTGCAAGCAAGGCATATTTAAATGCCTCAACATATGATGTGCATTTTAAGAATGTCATGACGCTGCATGTACTCAATTCTTTTGCAGTGCATACAGGCTTTTTTGCAAAATACCCCATCCTTACATCATTGTGTAGGATTACACAAGTGCTCAGTGAAACTGTTTGTTTACAGAAGTGAGTACCATATAAAGTGTGAAGGTCGATGCCCAAAGGAACTCTGAACACTTGGAAACAATGCAGATTGTGTGAAAAGCATTCTTCTGTCTGGATATCCCATACCCTGATACTGCGGACAAGTAATCCCAGGCATAGTCCAGACCTATTATCCCTTGTAGGCTAAGTAAATGATATTGCAATGTTGCTCTCTACTTATAGGGTAATGTTAGTAATGCTAAAGTAGGAGACGTTGAGCATCACATTTCATAATCTTTAGAGGGCAAATTAATATTTGAGTTTTATAATGCATTAACTTACAAGGGGGGCACTTCAAAGCATATGCTTGACATATGCACAAAGAAGAGGAAGTATGGGATTTGGTTACACATCCAAGTAGCCTGCTTGCTTAAAGTCAGAGGGCCCCATCACAAGTTTGGCGGTAACCCTTAACTGCGGCGGTAGCGCTATTACTGCCGCATTTAAGGGTCCTCTAGATCATGACCATGGTGGATTTCCCGCCAGCTCTGTGCTGGGGGAAATCTGCAGCAAATTTTCCAATTTTTGTTGCGTTTACCACCGGCGGGAAATCCGCCGGCGGTAACAGCGCGAATTTTCCCCATTGGGCCCAATGGGGAATGAGGAATTCCCAAATGGGCCCAATGGGGAATGGGCAATAACCGTTCCGCCAAACCCATGATCCGGCGCTAATAGGGGGGTTTGGCGGTGGGGCTATTAGCTTGTGATGAGGCCCAATATCCGATATTTGAGCTAGTAGTTTGATTGTATAGTGTGGGTGCCGCTTTTGGTAAGACACAATGAGTAACAGTGATTCTGGTGCATGAACTTTATTCATATTACAACATAAAACAAGTGGATGAAGGTACACGTCTGCTAAACTTTCGCAGAGCCAAGAGAGGAAGAGTCAAAGTTTTCCGGTATTATCTTAATGTACTCTGGGGTAGAAGTTAAGGTCATAAGGTAAAAGTGTGGTAGAGTCAGGTTTAGGAGTCATGGGTGGGGAGGGAAAATGTTTTGTTAATGTGTGCAGCCATATCTTGGTTAGATTCCTCTCTTCATGGAGCCAGTTTTTCATATTCGTTTTTAACCTCTTGTGTTGTATTTTGCTGTTAGTGGTTTTAGGTGCATAGTAGTGTAATGCAAATTAGCAGAGCATCAAGACTAGTTGCTTATTTTAAGAGAAAGAACATTTCAGGTAATCGCTGTGGCTTGTGCCTTATTAAATCTTTTTGAATTGGTGAGAATTGTCTGTGTGCGCTGCTAAAAGTCTTCTGAGCGGCACCCAGAAGGAAGCTCGACAAGCGCACATGCGCACAGCTTGGAGGGAACATTGGTGATGAGTGGAAGACTGCCTTCCGCACTTGGTATGGATTATTTGAGCAACAAATGATGCCCTTTGGCTTATGCAATGCACCAGCCGCCATCCAGAATTTCATGAATGATGTGTTACATGAATTTTTAGATGTGTGCGCTGCGGTGTAGATTGATGACATCTTGATCTATTCAGCTTCAGCCCAGGAACACATCGCCCATGTTCATGTGGTACCTACTAAGTTACGGCAACATCAACTGTACGTCAAATTGGAAAAATGCTCTTTTCATGTGACTTCTGTGGAATTTTTGGGATTCGTCTTGTCAGATGAACAACAGAAAAGTGGAAGCGGTTTTAACCTGGCTATCTCCCACATCGGTGAAAGGAGTCCAAAGTTTCTTGGGATTCGACATTTTTTATCGGAGCTTTGTGTCTGGTTTCTCTCAACTTGTCCATCCAATAACATCATTACTATGAAAACACAGAACATTCGATTGGACCACAGAAGTTGAAGAGGCATTGCAGACTTTGAAGAATAGGTTCACAACTGCCCCAGTGTTACGACATCCGCAGCCCAATCTGCTGTTTGTGGTGGAGACCAATGCTTTTAGTGCTGCCATGGGAGTGGTACTGTCCCAAAAGGACTCAGAAACCGGATAGTTGCACCCAGTGGCCATTTGGTTTAAGAAGTTTTCGGCAGCAGAATTGAATTCTGCTATCACAGACAAGGAACTATTGGCTATTAAGAATGCATTCAAGGAATGGAGTCATCATTTGTTAGGAGCTTGGCACACTATTACTGTTCTCACAGACCATAGACCGTTTCAATACTTGTGATCTGCAAAAGTCCAGTCCTCGCGACAGCTCCATTGGGCACTGTTTTTTGTGAAATATGATTTTGTCATCAGATACCGCCCTTGAGTGCACAACGGCAAGGTGGACCCTTGTCATGCACCACATAGTGTGAAGATGTCCATGTAGCCCAAAATCCTGTGAACATCATTCCTGAGTAAAAGATGTTGGGAGTTACTGTATGCTCCATAGAGGATTTGAAGACAAAGATCCGGCTTAGTATGACAGCCCCCAAGTCAGAGGCCTGGGAGTCTAAAGGGCGTCAGTGTTCAATTCAAGAGAAACTACTGTACTTCCAGGGATGTCTTTATCTGCCTAGTCGGGTCCTGCAGGAGCAGGTCCTGGCAGATTATCATGGAGCGCTATTGGAGGGTCATACAGGGATTGCTAAGACTACAGCTAAAATTAAATGACTGTTCTAGTGGCCACATGGCCTAAGGACATTATCGCTTTTGTCCAAACTTGTGGAATATGTGCCCAAATAAAGGTTCAAAGCAAAAACCTGCAGGACTTCTTCAACCTTAAACAGTTCCAACAACCCCATGGCAAACCATCACAATGGATTTCATTACAGTGTTGCCACCCTGTTCTTGTTACAACACATTCTTGGTAGTGGTCGATTTGTTTTCCAAAATGTCCCACTTTGTGGCTCTAATAGGAATTCTGTCGGCCTCAGTCTTGGCTAAGGTCTTCTTGGAACACATTGTACGTCTACCTGGTTTTCCATCAGTTGTGGTCTCTGATAGAGGGAGCCAATTTGTATCCCAATTTTGGAAGAGGTGTTGTGAGATGGCCAAGATAGAATTGCGTTTGTTTACTAGCCACCATCCAAAAACCGATGGTCAGACGGAGCAAACAAACCAGACCCTAGAGCAGTATCTCCGATGTCTCCTCCATAAAGCGGATAACACTTTGGTGGATTTGCTCTGGATTGCAGAGTACGCCTGCAACAAGTCAGAACACGCGTCTACTGGGCATACTCCTTTTTACATTCTGAATGGTTGCCATCCTCAAACCTCCACCTTTGATCCACCAGAGCATTAGAGACGCCAGCAGTGAAGAGTTTACATGAGAACATTTCCCATGCTAAAAAGAAGTCTTGGTACATCGGACTGCAGCAAAGGAGAGCCAAAAGACATTTGCTATCAACTACCGAAGAGACACTCCGGATTATCAAGTGGGGACAAGGTGTGCATAGCTTCTAAATAAATTGCTCTTAAGGGGCCACGTACATTCCAACCTAGATTTCTCGGCATGTTTCCAGTGGAAGCAGTCATCAATCCTGTAGCTCTGAAGTTGACCCGTTCATCTCATATGCGAATACACCCTGTGTTTCATGTTTCCCTATTGAAGACAATGAGTCCAGGAACCAGAATGCAAAAATCTCTGGAACCAGTGAATGTAGAGGGTGAAACCAAGTTCGTAGTAAAAGAGGTTTTAGATTCCAAAGTGGTCCAGAGGAAACTGTTTTATCTAGTGGATTGGAAGGGTTTCAGTCCACAGGACAGAACTTGGGAAACTAGTTCTAACATTCATGCTCCCCAGCTGCTTAAAAGATTTCATTAGAATCATCCAACCATGCCAGGCCCGAAAGGACCACCCTTAGGAGGGGCCTTGGAAGGGGGTGGGGCGTCATGATCATCTCCAGGGTTGTAGGGTTGGGATCAGGTATTCATGCCAGAAAGAGTTCTTGGTGCAAATCTGTGGGGGCTAGATGGGTATTAGCATGGCAAAACCGGCGTTCTCACATTTGTCAGTACCAAAATTACAGTGGGCTCCCATAGAGATAAAATGATTAACAATTTCACTTAAGAAGGGCGCCCTGCGGGTCACAGACTAAGTAGCTATTGAGAACTAGTAGTTGGGCTATGGAGGACTATAAAAGCCCAGCCCCTGTAGTAACACGTGCTTCACGTTAGTTCCGCTGACAGTGGTGTGACGCTACCGGCGCTCAGCTCACAGACTTGTAAAAGACAATAGAAAAGTCATGTTATAAACTTGTTGAGTTAACAGAAAATCTGCAGACCTAAGTTTTTCAACGTACCTGACAAGAATTTCCACAGCAGCAGTCCTCCGACAGGTGCCTTCTTTCTCCGCAGTACCGCAGTTCAATCAGCAACCTTCTTCCTCAGCCACCGCTTCACAGTGGAATCCTCTGACCTCTGACAACCTGCAAAGACAAGGCACCATAGTTAAGGAAAGAACATTAAAGCCATTGTAGCGAGTGAAAATAAAACTAAGTGCTTACGTACCTGAAGCTCCACTGAACTCTCCCAAGCATTCCAAAGCCTGGCCTCACAGAGAGAGTACCATAGCTTGGTAATGAAGGCATGTAGTGCAACGTGACTTTCCCAACTACGCGTGCATTCTTACCTCAAGAGAAGACTTCATGTTTTTTCTTCGACAAACACCTGGGTTCCTCAAGTGAAAGTTCTCTCTTCTGCGAACCTTCAAAAGAAAGAGAGAGTTTTTAGATCTACATCAAGAGAGAGCTCTCTCCTCATAACCTTTTTTTCTCTCAAAGATGTCAACACCCAACTGACTAAAAACAAAAGATCCCACCAAGAATCAAGGCACTTACCTTAAGATGCCTTTTCAACATTTTCCAGCCTTAGTCTTCATGTGCCTCACCACCAACGCACCCCTGCAAGAAAGCAGGATGTAGAGCCCACTAACATCAAAACACAGGTGAGGAGGAGAACGGGGCACATAAAAACTATAGGGCAGTCAGCAGGGTGGGTAAAAAGGGTGAGGCATAGTATAGTGACCACATAATATTTATTCCAATATCCCTCCTTTTTATTCTTTCCTTTATGACAGAGGAATTTCCTGTTTAACTATTGTTGGTAGATCACAAGAGGTCCCAGACCATTCATGCTCCTGCGGGGACAAGGTAAGCATTACAATCACCTGGAGTGCAGGTGCCTCCCGTCCATCTGTAATATAAAAACTGAATGAGTTTGATGAAGAATAAGTACATTTTTATCATCTGTCCAGCCTCCTCAAACCTAAACCTTACAATACATGTGTCCTTTTCCTTTAAGCACACCTATCCCCTAAAAACAATTACTACTGCATTTTCACTTTTTTTAATATAATAGAATATCTGCTTTTTTTTCCCTTTCCTGCATATCCTAGTTTCACCTATGCTTCATATATACTGGCTGATACCTGAGTGGGGCTACGACATGAGATCATAAAGCACATATGTTTTTGCTTTTTCCTTTTCTTGTATCATTTTTTCATGGGTGTTCATTCCTAAAATGTGATAGTATACTTATTTTCTAAGTGACAAATTAAACCTTTTCTCTATGGTTGTGTCATTCTTCACACCAATAGAGTTACCCAGTCTCCTTCTTTATGATAAAAATAATAAAAGACAAAACAAGCAACATAACATATTTAAAGAAAGCATTTAAAAAAAAAAGATGTGGTATTCAGCTACTCTCTTTCTTTCTTCTTGGTGTATCCATAGGTGATATGTTTTTTTGCTCCCTGTAGAAACCAAAATAGGGGCAAAGTCAAGATAAGCTGGCAAAGCAATCAGTTACTTCCTTAAAGCAGGCCTTTGTGTTTTCTTTCATCATGATATTGCTGAGGGTATCTCTTGGCATTCTCAGCCCAATAAAAGGCAGGCTTGCTTTTCCTGAAAAATAAAATGATGGTGCACTTTTAGTCTTTTTCTTTTTGAAGTATCATAAGTGTAGTGATAGGCCTGTTTTTACTCTCTTCTGCTATGCTGAACATTTTCTCTGTACTTTTACTCTTGATGGCGTGGGACGGCGGTCTCTTCTTTCTTTGCTGTATTTATTCTGTTGAAACATAGTTAACATATTTTGTTGCCTTTCCTACGCTAATCATACCAACCCATGTTATTTGGAAACCAGCACTGGTCCTATTAAGTACATGCAAGTGTGGCATATAGGCGTACATTGTATTGCTTATCCTTAAAGTTTCATGCATTTGCCAAACGTTCACATTTGGCATTCCTTATTACCAGGATTACACAAAGGTTACTCCATCTTTTATCCAAAAGTCTTCTTCATTCTCCTCATTAGATACAGCCATACCTGCTTGCATGTACTATCCTGCACTTACTCCTGTTTACACCATTCTTGGGAAAAATGCTACCTATTTAAAATGACTGTATCCCTTAATACCCTTTTTCTTTACTCGCATGTGTCTTCTTACTCCTAATAATGATCAATAAGATAAATCACACACTTACTGTGGCTACTGATACTTACCTTTTCTGTCTCTACCTTTCCACTAGTACTTACTTTTGTCATAATGTTTCTTCCCATTATATGGCTATACTCCACTGACAATATTTATCATCTGAAATACATAAATCAACATCTTCATTTAAACATAAACAATGTTCTTGCTACTTACTCTCATATGTTCTTTTGTGCAATTCTACAAAACATTCCCTCATACTGTTATATCAATCTTGGCCATCCATACCTTTTTGGTCTTTCATTAATCATATATTTTTTTTTATCAAGTAGACTACACGGATCAATTTAAACAAGCACCATCCATTGTGCTCTTTCTTTGAAAATCTGAATATTTTATCCACTCCATCCTCCATCACCCTTGTCTCATAATGTAACTTTGTGTTCCTTTTTTTACACCTTCTATCAACTGGTATTTATTTATTGCTTTACTATTGATTCATTCATTCATAATGTTGTATTTATTTATTTATTTATTTCACTCCCTGGATTGATGTCAATCTTTTGGTTAGGAACTTCTTATTTCAGTGCTTTTGGTTTTAACTGTTTATTGTTATCTTGTATTAATTATTCTAAACACAACACAACTCTTATACTTTGCATATTATAATTCCTTACATGTGTGTACTTTTATGTTATTCCCCTATGTACATTTTTCCTCCACTGTCTTAGTGGATGCATTGCCTTCTCTTTTTTTACCCCTTCTGGGAATTTGATGCACACTCTCCTACCTCCTTGCCAGTAGGAATCCTGACCACTCTTACATAAAGCTTTACAGTGTCTCCTGTCTCTTCTTTAGCCTGTAAATTCAAGGTATCACTATCTCTCTTCTATTTATAGTCTCTGAAAAATCCAGATACCCTTATATTTCATTTCAGCAAGACATAATGGGCTTCATTACAAGTTTGGCGGTAGCCTTGCCCATAAAACCGGCAAGCTGATGCCAAACTTGCAATTTCTTTCCGGCGCCCGCAAATGGGCAATTACCGGGTCATTACAGCCCCACAGCCCCTCCGGACCCGGCAATTGCATATTTGCAGGCGCCGGAAACAAGATGCTCCCCATTCCCATTCGGCCCCATAGGGCTGAATGAGAATGGGGAGGTTGGATGCACCAGCACCGTTTTTAACGGTGCTGGTGCATCCGAAATGCTGTGCTTGCGGGTACCTTTCTGCCCGCCAGGTCCGACCTGGCGGGCAGAAAGGCACCCGCAAGCACAACTTGTAGTTTGCCGGTCCGGGAATTACGGTACCGGCATGCTTACCGGTACCGTATTTCCCGGACCGGCAAACTTATAATGAGGCCCAATGTTCCTAACTGGTATTCCTAATGTAAAGCAAAGGCATCCTATATGTGTGTATGTGTTTTCATTGCAATATTGAACTCCTTCTGTGACAATCTAAAAGTGGTTTTATGTAAATTGAGCCTGTGATCCATTGACTGCCTGTACGTCCACAAGATTGTGTATGTGTGCATGTGTGTGTGCATGTGTGTGTGTGTGCACGTATGTGTGTGTGTGCATGTGTGTGCATGCATGTGTGTATGCATTTGCATGTGTGTGTGTGCATGTGTTTGTGTGCGTGTGTATGTGGGTGTGTCACTACCTCTCGCCTTATAAGCATAGCATGACAGGGATTCTAACCAAATCATCTCATTTTTTCCCCAATCTCATAACAAATTTCTTCTCTATTCATATCTCCAGATTCTCCTTCTCCCAACAAATCAATTCATCATGCATATTAGTAATCCATATCGTACTCAGTAATTGTACAGTACCAAGCGTTCCTTGTTTTTTCCTTGTCAGTTCCCAGCCTGCTCATATTCATTCATGAATATGTTTCATTTAAACAAACCCTGCAAGAACTCTAAATAATGCACTCCTTATTCTTGGAAGTCAGACTAATCAGGGTGTGTGCTGTATAAAAAATATTCTGTTAACCTAATGGCACACTCCTTTATATGTTCGGGGCTTAAAAATACTAGTGTGATTTCTTGTGTGTCTTCATAGCTTCTAGTTATTTACTGAGATCGCTCCTCAATATAACTGTTAAATATATCATGATTGTCATCTATATTGTATGTAACTTTAGTCTTCGTGTGTTTGAGAGTACTTCCTCTCATTATGTACTGCTTCCCCATTCTAAATACAAATGTTTGCATCAATACATGCACTTTTATCATTGTTGCTGAAAAAAGGTGTTTTAATTCGTTAATTCTTGCTATTCCCCATGAATATAAACAGTGCTTAATCTAGTATCATTTACTATTGCATTAATTTGCTTTTTAATGTAATTTGCACTCATCATTATATTTTTATTCTCAGCTACATGTTTTCACAAATTGTGTGATCTTAGGCACATTCATTTTTTTCTATGCTGTGCAGTGGGGGAGGCGTTGTCCCCCCTCTTGAAGCTTGTCTGATTTGCTGTGGCTTTGGTCCACATGCTTGAGTCTGCATGTGTGATATCCTTATGACTCTAATATATTATGGTGCATATCCCATTCCTCCTCTCTCTGTCCTTTATTACAAATATTCTCACTGGTCTGGTTATTACATTTCCCTCATCTGTGTGATTTGCCCATGTATCGTCTTGGGAGGATAGCTCAGGGGCAACAGGCTTGCCTTGGAAGCAAGACGACACGGAGCAACACAGGTTTGATCCCTGTGTCCGCCTTTAGAAACTTCTGGGTATTAAGCACATTATAAATAACCAATCATATCATATCATGCATGCTTTATGATATATGCTCTTTCAAAATGTCCCATTTATCACCAATAAGAAACAGCTATTTAGCTTAACATGAAATTAACAAATCAGGGGTGATCTAGTGTATGCTTAACAGAGAAAGTATCTAGCATTAACTCCAAAAATAACTAATAAACCCCTTAAAATGGGATGTAACTTGTGTGACTTTAAACAGTGACCTAATGGGGCCATCCTAGTGCACATTTGTGCAATGAATGGGGTCAATTTCTAGTATAAGACAGTAAACTCATAATATGGTTTCATCACATATAGTTTCTTTGGTAAAACAACAATTTTTCAAAATATATATCTTTGCTTAACTAAACAACCAGGGGCTTAACTATCCCACAATGTCATATAAGTCAATACAATGCTTCTCTGGCACCTGACTTCAACAAAACCTGCATGAATACCATGAATAGAATGCGTTTCTCAAAACCTACTCAATTGTCAATTTCTCAGCTGGTGTTTGTCATTTGGACCTACAACTGAGCTTCCCTACACAAAAACACAAGGATTACATGTGCGCATCACAGAAATCCCTAAAAACGAAAGTCAGTTCAATGAGTTCTGGTTCAAGGTCCATTAGAGCCTTTGTACAAAAAATATGAATATTGCAAAACTACACAAATAAATCACAGCACCCTCACACTCAAAGTAAGAAGTGTATTCTTACAACTCTAAACAATCTGGTACATCATGTCATGCCTGAATTTCCCACGCATAACCATGGCAATCATTACCCCAGTAGACCTCAGTCTTAAGCAGACAGTCTCTACCCGTCCTCTAATAATATTTGTTAAAATCAAAACACGTATTAGATTTTTCCAGCCACTGGAAAATATCGCTGCTCTTCAAATACAACCCTGACTCCTGGTCAAACACGGAATCTTACTCAAATCCCTCCATAGTTCCCAACGTGCCATCCATTGCCAGGTCCCAGAACCTACCATAAAGAAATAATTCCAGTTGATTAAACTAATCAGATATTTTCAACCTAATAACCTGGGCCCAGACATTGATGAGAAGCATAAAGAATGAACTAGCACAGATACGCAACTCACAAACGCTGGACCATTCAGTCTTTAACATCATAACTGGCTCCACTTTTGTGCTGTCTAAGACTGACAAAACAAGGATGAAATGGTAAGGCTGGCCAAAATCGGTCCTGCTCCTCTGACACATGAAAACACACCTGAGTATAACCATTAAATGAAGAACACCTTGAAGATTCAATTTAGTTGGGTTTGTCTCACCAATTTTTATCCTCTTCAGACCCCCCAGGACATCAACACCAAGCCTATAGACCATAAAATGGGGCACAGAGCAGCAAGGACACCTCATCCTAATGCAAGTCATACAGGTTCTATCTCTCCCCTCCCCAACTACCCACTCACCCACAGCCCCCAATACCCCTACACCTTTTTTTATTAACTCCCCCCCCACCCCACATATAAATACGGTAAAATAGGGTGTTCGAAATTTGGTATTTTGGGATTCGAAATGTTTTCCTTCTCTATTTTGGTATAATCCCTTTTATAGCTATTACTACCCCCTCTAATACATTAACTTCAGTGGAGACGCTGAGAGCTCACTGCACAATATCTTTCCTCCTTTACTCAACCACCCCCTCCAGACCAAAGGATCACCTAGTGTTGCAGCAATGGAAGCCAATAGATCTTGTGTATGTGTTTTATCTGGAAGAGAAAACCCAAATGTCACCACCGCAAACTATGGAGATCCATACCGGCACTCAGGATGCTAGTGCTTCCAGCGTGCACTCATCTACACCACAGCATTCACGCCTGCCTGTCCCTCTATCCCACTAACCCCCTCCTCCTTTTGTTCCAGAACCGCTTGCCACAAGGCCACCATATGAAAAAAAGTGCAGTATACAAGCTCTCATTACAGTAAATGCAATATTAGTAAAACGGCTTAGAAATGATTTTGGATCACTGTATAATGCAATTATATTAATTATGTTAGGGAAATGTATTCTATTGTCATTATTGTAAGATATTAATATTATGAATTGTTTGTGCATGCAATGTGCTCTGATTCTATAATTGTTTGGCACTGAGTGGTTAGTGTTAGAGGTTTGAAATAAGCACAACCACTTGTATTATATCTTTGCACAGCACTGTCACTCCAAATGCATGAATACATATAAGCAGCTGTGTCTGCCATGGTCACATGATGCAGTGACAATTTAAACTACTTTCGACGCATGATTTGATGCATATTCTATGACCTTGGGGTGCACAGGGGAGTTGTGGAGCCATACCTGAGAGGTGAGCTCTACTTAAGGGGGTACATTATCTCTCTGGCAGGAGTTCCTCTGCACCTTCCTGCAGTTAGTACCCAAAAGTGGGACCTATAGCCCCAGAGGTGGACGCACCTGCCTTGTATGTGTCCATATGCCAAGGTCAAAACAGTAGGGAAGGTTAGACACATTCCTGACACTTGTCTGTTGCCACAGTTTTGTTATATTACGGGCTCTTTGGCTAAACACCAGCAGGCTTTGCACTGCACCAGTCGCACACCATGTTCTTGTAACACTGAAAATTGGATAGACTGCACAATGAAAACCAGATACAATAATCACCACCCCATGCTTACACAAATATGGCCTCAGGCACCTTTATATTCATTCATCAGAGAAAACACAAAGGCAATCTCCTTTGGAATAGTGGTGAGCATAGAAACATTAGTAATACATTTGCACTGAACATATGCGAAAGACAGGGAAAGCACTTTGCATTAAAAGGAAGCACTTCAAACATAAGTGATTTCCCTTTAACCAAAGACACTGTAGCTGGCACTTTGGCTACAAAAGCAAATGCATTCTAGGTATAGCTGCAATTCCCATTTACCACCCTGCCCTTAGCTAAGGTTGGGTGTGTTGCCAAACTAAGAGTTTGCCATGTTATGGATTATGTATTGTGATTAAGATCCCTTCTGCACGAGAAGTCCCCAGCTAACACTTTGGTTACCAGCTACATTGTTAACCCCTTGGTACCAGAAGGGTTAAAAAAAGTTCTGCCTCCTGTGTCCAGTCTGACACCTTTGCCAATTACCCCACAGAAGGGACCCAAAATAATTGATTGATTGGTTATTTCTCTGTTTTTACTCACACTGGCAATTTGATTTCTTGGCTCACACTTGACACTTTAGGCCATTTTGCTGCCAACTGCCATCAGCTTGTCTCTGCCAGTACTGCCCCTTAGCTCGACATGACTTTCGAGGCACTCCCTTCAGCAGCTACACAGAGACACCAACTCTGCAGCGTTACCCCTCCTTGTTACATGCCCAGTCCACAGGACTCACCCTCCAAGGCTCAGCCACAGCCACAGAAACCGCTCAGCGACTCTCTTTCTCTTTAAGGAAACTCCCAGCAGCAGACCCGTCAAGGCTAGGACCCAGGAATTAGCTCCCAGAAAAAGAACTGCTGGCCCTCGCTTCTGCCCATCACTCCCTTTTTAGTGGACCCTGCCTCTTCTGCTATATGCCCGTATATTACATTTACCATTTTCCAGCCTCAGTGACATCAGCTGTCACCACACCTCCAGGAAGTCCCTTCCATTGTCATCCATGCGAACAGTGCAGGCCTTGTTTTCATCTCATGGCCGCACTGCCCATAATTCATTCCATTGCTGTGTGGGAGCCTCTTGATATAATCTATGACTCCTTCTCAATCATGGAACTCCAGAAGGTAATTAGTTACATGTAAGTTTATTCTTTAAGATCATAAGTAGAGAAAGCACTGGGACATCCATCTGGTCCAGTATGTTAGGTCCAACTGCCATCAGTAGAACCTTCCACACCAAACCTCACCAACATTCCACCTAGAGTCCCAGTGACATCACCACATAAACATTCCACCTAGAATGTTAGTGACATCACCACCCTTCACCACCACACTCATAGCCATAATCAATCCCACACAGATTATGACATATGTCCTTCTCTTCAACCAATACAACCCACCTAGCAATAATCAATCCCACACAGATTATGACATGTATGTCCCTCTCTTAACCAACCCAATACTAATAGCCATAATCGGGCCAGAACAGGTCATGACATATGTCTCCCTCCCTTGCACTAACACATCACAACCCCCATGACATCACCCACCATGAGGATGGATGAACCCCGGCAATAAATGTTCCGAACTAAATGGCTCTTAACATCTCCGAACAGCTCCCAGCTGAGCCCTTGTACCACACCACACTTCTCACCCATAATCTGTAAATTTTGACAACACACAGCTGGACTCAAAAATAAACTTATGGCCAAACATCATCTGGCTGCCCCTTAACCTAGAAACAGGCTCTGGCAGCCCCTTGAATGACCAGACAGCACCTAACTGCCCTTACCCAAAACATAGATATCATCTAAAAACCCCTTAGTACCGCCATAACAACACTAACTATTCCTAACCAGGCCCTATACAGCACCTAAATAAACCTTAAATCAACAACAGCACCTCGCTGCCCAACCGACAACCAACAGCACCTGACTGTCCCTAAAAGCACCAAACAGCACCTAACTGCCTAATGGACAGCGCCTAACTGCCCCCTCTAACCCAGGCAGCACCTCACTGCCCCTAATACAACCCACAACACCTCACTATCCCCAAAATACCAGCAGCTCCTCACTGCCCCCGAAAATGACCAAACATCACCTACTGCCCCTAACACAACCAGACAGCACCTCACTGTCCCCAGAAATGACCCAGACAGCATCTCACTGTCCCAAACACACCAACTGCACCCCACAGTCCCTTAAAACCCCAGACTGCACCTCAATAACCTAAAGCCAACACAACACCTCGCTACCCCACCTACCAGCATGTGGACAGCATCCAGAAAACACCTCACTATCCCTATTACAAACACTAGACAGCACCCCACTGCCCCTAAACAACCAGACTGCATCTCACAGTCCCAACAACACCAGACAGCTCCCAACTGCCCCTACAACAACCAGACAGCACCTCACTGCCCCTAAAACAACCAAACAGCACCTGACTGTCCCTAACACACCAGAACACAGCCAGACCACACCTAACGGTCCCAACAAACACCACCTCAGTGCCCTAAAACCCCCAAAACACACCAGAAACCAACCAGACAGCACCACACTGCCCCCACAAGTGGCACGGACAGCACCTCACTGCCCGCTAAACAGCACCCCACTGTCCCCAAAACAACCATACAGCACTGTCCCCAAAAACAGCAGCACCTAACTTAACTCTAAAACACCCAGGGCGCACTCGAATGTGCCCCTCAAACAACCAAACACCACCGCACTGTCCCTAAATACACCAGAAAACAACCAAACAACACCTCACCATCCCTACAAACACCAGACAGCCCTTACTGCCCCAAAAACAACAGACATCACCTAACTGCACCTCACAGTCCCTACCAACAACCAGACAGCACCTCACTGTCCCCCAAAAACGACCCAGACAGCACCTCACTGCCCCAAAAACAACCAGACTGCACCGCACAGTCCCTAACGACATCAGACAGCTCCCAACTGCCCCTACAAACGACCCGACAGCACCTCACTGCCTAATGGACAGCACCTAACTGCCCCCAAAAATGACCCAGACAGCACCTCACTGTCCCTAACTACACCAAGCAGCACCTCGCTGTCCCTACAAACACCACCTCACTACCCTAAAACACCCAAAACACACAGAACATAACCAGACAGCACCTCACTGAACTGTCACTGAATGCACCATTAACAACCAGACAGCACCACACTGTCCCTAAAAGAACACCAAACAGCACCTAACTGCCTGCTGGACGGCACCTAACTGCCCCCAAAAATGACCCAGACAGCAGGCCACATACATAAACACAACATAATAAATTACCGGCCATGACTGCTAAAAATAACCTACACAGCACCACCTGTCCCTTAAAACATGACCAGACAGCACCTCACTGCCCACTAGACAGCACCTCACTGCCCCCAAAAATGACCCAGGCAGCACCTCACTGTCCCAAACACACCAACTGCACCTCACAGTCCCTTAAAACACCAGACTGCAACTCAATCACCTAAAGCCAACACAACACCTGGCTACCCCACCTACCAGCATGTGGACAGCACCTAACTGCCCCTAAAACAACCAAACAACACCTGACTGCCCCTTAAACAACCAAACAGCACCTGACTGTCCCTAACACACCAGAACACAACCAGACCGCACCTCACAGTCCCAACAACACCAGACAGCTCCCAACTGCCCCTACAACAACCAGACAGCACCTCACTGCCCCTAAAACAACCAAACAGCACCTGACTGTCCCTAACTCACCAGAACACAACCAGACCGCACCTCACTGCCCCTGAGGTGACCTAGGTGACACCTGACTGCCCGCTAAGTGGCACCTGACTGCCCACTAGGCAGCACCTCACTGCCCCCCCTAAAATAACCAGACAGCATGCCACTGCCGCACAAGAGCGACAGCCCTCACTGCCCGCTGGACAGCACCACACTGCCCCCAAAATTGACACGGACAGCACCTCACTGCCCGCTAAACAGCACCCCACTGTCCCCAAAAACAACCAGACAGCACCTCACTGCCCGCTAAACAGCACCCCACTGTCCCCAAAAACAACCAGACAGCACTGTCCCCAAAAACAACCAGACAGCACTGTCCCCAAAAACAACCAAACAGCACCTCACTGCCCGCTAAAAAATAACCTAGACAGCACCACCTGTCCCCAAAAACATGACCAGACACACCTCGCTGCACCCATAAACACAGGGATCATGCATACATAACCAGGGGACATGCCCCTACGAACATGGTAAACAAAACACTGCAGGACAACATGTACACCCCACAGTAAGCGATAACCATATCAAAAGCATGGCGCTAAAGTCCCTGCGCCCAACCCCAACATGTCCCTGAAATGCAAAACACCAAATGCATGACAAGCCATTGTAAATGCAAAAATAACATTGATGGAAGTGACATGGCGCTAAAGTCCCAGCGCCATACCCCCACCCACATGTCCACTTCAGCCAACCTGCAAAGCAAACATTGCATAAACAAACATTACAATGTCCCATGGACCCCACACCCACAAGTCCATACTGAAAACCCAAGGATATGTCTTGACAGCAGGCCACATACATAAACACGACATAATGAATTACAGGCCATAACTACTAACATTAACCCAGGACCAAACCATAGTTGTACTAAACCCAGAGGCCACAACATAAACACAACAGCATTATAATTACAAGGGCCTCCCCCACACCTACCACATAAAAAGGTCTGGACCTGACAGATCCTCCACGCCATGCGAGCCCCAGAGGTCTGGATCCAGCGCTCGCCACTTTACCATGCCTGATGTCAAAACACCCACTTGTTGCCTCCTCCGTTTTACAGCATAAACATTGTAAACTCCCGTTAGAGCAAGCACGATCCACGCATTTCTCACCAGCTCCATTGACAACCGTCTTCCTGCAGGCTTAACCACATCGCCCTCCATTTGTGCGAGACAATCATGAACACCAGGACAATCCAGACAAGGCATGTGTCCATCCATAGCATGTGTCCCAATATTATTCCTGTGCACCTCGGAACAATCTCTTCCTAATCCAGCGCCGGCAAGACACTCACAAACAACGTCGCGTTCCAAGGGGACGTTGCGTTCCAACAGGTAGTTGCGCTCCAGCTGGGCCTGCTGTAATGCCAGTCCTCCGCCCACTGATGCTGGCCCAGCCCTTGCCGACGTCACCCGACATCCTGAGAAAAAAAAAAAAATCTCTAAAGCATTTCCAGGTGCTCTCCGTCCCCTGATGGCCGCGCACCACAGCGCCACCTAGCGTTTGCAGGGGAAGTTAACACCCTGCACTCTGACGAAAACAATTCCAAAAACAGACGACCTCCGGCTCTGGACCAAGGACCCTGCCACCCCGTCTGACAGCAAAATCCTCGGACCCAGGGGCTTGCACACCCCCGCTTCCACAACGACAGTCCAGCAGACCAACGGCTGCAACCTCTGGCCCCCTCGATCAGGGCCTCCTGCCAGCAGGCTCCACAGCACCCTTCAGGCTAAATTAAAAGCCAATATAGCTGGACATACACGGAGGTATAACAGCGCCACCAGCTGCACCTCCTCCACTGGGACATCTGTTACGGGCCACCCGAATCCTTCAATGCCCCAG
This sequence comes from Ambystoma mexicanum, assembly GCF_040938575.1. Taxonomy (NCBI): domain Eukaryota; kingdom Metazoa; phylum Chordata; class Amphibia; order Caudata; family Ambystomatidae; genus Ambystoma; species Ambystoma mexicanum. The sequence goes on along the minus strand of NC_090933.1, from coordinate 355,543,992 downwards.
CACTTGCACAGCTCCAGCCCGCAGGGCACCTCTGCTTCAGCTGGACCCCGACCTGGACCTCCACTGCACCGCTCGACCTGCAGCTCCTCTGACAGCAAAATCCTCGGACTCAGGGGCTTGCACACCCCCGCTGCAACGACGGCAGTCCAGCAGTCCAACCGCTGCAACCTCTGGCCCCTGGCACAGAACTCTGCACCACCCGACCTGCTGACAGAGCCGCCTGGCAATTCCTCCTTGTGCCACTGGTTGTGTACTCCGCCAAAATAGGTTCCCAGCCTTGGACCTTCACTGCACCGCCTGGACTCTGGGCCACCTCAGCCCAGGCGCCGGTTGGAATCCGAACCTTCCAGGCGCTGGGCCACCTCCCCTGGCTCCACCTGGACTCTGGACCTTTTGGGTCCCCGACCTGGACCAATGTACTGGACCCCCACTGCACCGCCCGGCATACAGCTCCTTGGTGCTGGATGGATGTCACCCTGGAAGGCAGCGCTCCTCACCGACTGCCCCTTCCCAGCAGGACCATCCTCGTCGCCAGTGATATAATCTATGACTCCTTCTCATTCATGGAACTCCAGAAGGTAATTAGTTACATGTAAGTTTATTCTTTAAGATCATAAGTAGAGAAAGCACTGGGACATCCATCTGGTCCAGTATGTTAGGTCCAACTGCCATCAGTAGAACCTTCCACACCAAACCTCACCAACATTCCACCTAGAGTCCCAGTGACATCACCACATAAACATTCCACCTAGAATGTTAGTGACATCACCACCCTTCACCACCACACTCATAGCCATAATCAATCCCACACAGATTATGACACCTCTGCTCCACAGCAAGATGTCCGCTGCCATGCCCCCGGACTCCATCAGGGAAGCAGTCTACTTCCTGATGCCCTCCTACACCAACCGACCTGATAGGCCGGGACGTGATTTATTGGAGGAGCCAGTAGCCAGCTGGAAGGCGCAGCCGGCATACATGAAAGGCAGACGATCAAGGCTGCAGTCCCCTATCTGGGCCTTAGAAACATCGGACCATCCATGCAAACAGTGCAGGTCTTGTTTTCATCTCATGGCCGCACTGCCTGTAACTCATTACATTGCTGTGTGGGAGCCTCTGCTCCACAGCAAGATGTCCACTGCCGTGCTCTTGACCTCCATTACGGAAGCCCTCCACTTCCTGATGCCCTCCTACACCGACCCACCTGATAGGCCGGAAAGTGGTTTATTGGAGGAGCTAATAGCCAGCCAGAAGGCGCAGCCAGCATACATCAAAAGCAGACGAGCAAGGTGGCAGACCCCTGTCTGTGCCTTTGCGGGTATGTACAGCGCCTCAGGTCTATTTTAACATCTGCATACTATTGTTATGCAATATTCCACGTCTCATCAACCTCAGACCATTCTTTCTCACAATCGGTGCCAAGACGAACTGATCAGCTTGTAAACAATGCATATGAGGGCAAGGAGCCCATTATCTCCTATTCACTCTCATCGCACACTGACTAACTTCTGCAGCGCCACCTCAAAGGACTTGTCCGAATGCAGCATTAATATCAGACAAGGGGCCTCATTACACGGTAGGCGGTAAGGGATTACCGGCACCAGTAAGGGCACCGGTGCTGGTAATCCCTTATCGCCCTACTACGAGGTCCCTTAGCGGGTCCCTCCCCTAACGCCTGGTTTTACCAGGCATTACGGAAGGCACCCGCTAAGAGACTTAAGAGCTAATAACGGTACCGCAAATTGCGGTACCGTTATTAGCTCCTTCCCCATTCCCATTGAGCCCTATGGGGGCTCAAATGGGAATGTGCAATGGTTCCCGGAATGGGGACTTACCGGGTCCTCCAGGGTCGGAATGACCCGGTAAATCCCTATTCCGGGAACACGGACCCGGAATGCGGTAAGGGGGTAGCCATGGCGCTAGTAGCGTCATGGCTACCGCCTACCTTCTAATGAGGCCCATTGTCTCTCAGCATGTGCACATCCGACATAGCCCCAGCCACGCTGGTGAAGCGCTGCGGATGCACGTTAAATGTATGGATTGTTCATTTCGCATCTCCCCTCTCTGCAAGGGTAACTCCTTAATGTCCATTGCTAACATCCCTTTGTACCTACTATATCGTATTTCCAATGGAGCAGGCTGCTGGGGCAACATGAAGTCACCTGGGTGCAGTTCGGCTGGCTCACACCTCTTATCCCTTTTTTAAATGTGCCAGACATAACCCCTGTTTGACACCCCACTATACTATATCTGCTCACAATCCCCCATGTACCCGTAGCCTGCAACAATAATGTTATTCTCACGGCGTGTTGCACAATTCTTACGCTATTTATTAATATATTTGCCACTTCTCATGGTCTGTAACTGGATGAGACTAGACCGTTCCAAACTATGTACCCACTCCACTCTGTGCATTTGCTCACCTGTATAGCAGTTTTAGCCATGAGACGTTGCCTTGCCAGACTGTGCCATCTCACTCGCTCTGTATTATGACCTGGTAGCTTCTGATGTACATGAAACCTATCATGTCTACAATCACACGTTTTGCACGTGCTTGTTTGCATTCCTGATGTAGCCCCGTACCATGAGGTGACGCTTTGCCAGTCGATATTCACTCATACCTATTTTGTCTCATTTGCTTGTCTGCATGCCTGATGTAGCTCCTCATACCATGTCAGTTCTTTGCCAGTCTGTATACACTCATACCTATGTTGTCTTATTTGTTTGGCTTTGCCAGTCTGCACACGCACACCAATTAAATCTGTAATTAATATGCATGTTTTTGCACTTCGCTGAATGCACTATGTACTTTATGTAACTAGTGCTTAGATGCCTGAGGGTTTTGTGCACTGAAATAAATATAAAATAAATAACTTGGAGTCCCCTGGGGGATTTAAAGGGTTTTATTTTCAAAACAAAACAGGTTAAGGTGTATTAACTGCAATCGTCATCAATATTAGATTGTTGAGTTCAAAAGGTACGTTTGTTCGATAAAATGGACTGGGCTGGAAAAAGGGAGTGGGGAGAGAGATGCTAATAGACATCCCTCTCTCATCTCCTGTGGGGTTTCCCTCCCTAGCCCAGGCATCCCTGAATCCCAGGTTCCCCATTAACCATCAGTAACACTTACTGTCTGCACCTAGCTGGTAATGGTGACGGGCCTAGAGGTCACAATCCTTATCTAACTGTGTCTCTCCTGTGATTTTCTAGAGAGGCCTTATTCTAACACTCCCCAGGACTGTCAATATAGCATGATGGAAAAGTGCAGATCGCAGAGATGCTCTGGTTCAGTCGCGCCCTCAATCCTTCCATTTCAGTTCCTACATTTTCTGTCTACCACCGTCTCCTCTCCCTTCCTCCCAGTCCATTTCCTGGCTGTTCTTGATTCTGTTTTACTGGCTCTGGGCCAGGTTTTTTTTAGTTATTCCCAGATGCACAGTGGGAGATGGAGTAGCGCAACAGTAAAAAAGGGAACCTTGGCTAGAAAATGTGTGGGAGGCATTCGATGATAAAATGTGGTACCAGTGATGGCACTCGTGGCACATGTTTTCTTTCTAGGACTGTGCCCTTCACTCCCAACTCCCACTCCCTGCATCTGGGACAGACAGGGCTGGCTCTGGCTTTTATCCTGGCGACCCTCCGGCCCCCTCTGACAGGGTCCGACCCTGACCGTGTCACACAGGGTAACGAGCCTTGACTGCAGGATTGCCTCATAGTGATATTGCAGCAGGCCCTTTACATTGGGAAGGTCTGAGGCAGTGAGTGAGCATTTTTGCAGGTCTTCAAATGTTAACAAAACCAACAGGCTCGAGTCCAAAATAAAAGTGGGGACTCATTAACATATTCACAGGAGCTGAACATATCTTAAAGTGAAACATGCACATTGCGTCCAATGGGCCTTTACCAGTAGAAGAGAGTGCACAAGACAAATGAGCATTAGCCTTTCAAAAAATACTAATCAACACCAAACAAATAACCTGAGCCAGATGTGCATATATATTTGCTGGGATTAAAAGGTGCATATATATTGCTATTTTCCCTGCAAAACAAAAGCCCAATATGGCACATGAGCTCTGATATCACTTTGATGTGGTCTGGTGATTGTTTGCCCTGGGAACATGCCTACCTGGGTTCAAATCCTGGTGGCCAAATACTTGAGAAAACAAACTTTTTTTAATGCCAGCCTCAAAAACACCTAACAGAGTGTTATCTACCCTCTGGAAAATGGGGGCGGACACTCTCCAGCCATGCGTACCAACAAGTTGTTTCCTGAAAATCAGTAGAGGGTCAGAACATGGGGAAAACAAGCACTCCAGTTTCCAAGACAGCAACGTGTTATCTTCCCAGCGCTCATCCTTTGTGATTCATGCTATACTCACATAATGTTAGGCCTGTCAGAGAAATCACATATTGCATTTGCACTGCAAATATAGATGCACCATACCTCTACCACCCCTCAAAGTGCTTTATCAAAGAATGTTGCACCAGACACAAAGGCACACTTTAGGCCGAAAATAAATGTCAAACTGTCCCTTGGCATGCATGAATATCCATGTACAGCAATGAAAATAGATTTGCTTTTAGATTTAGTGGTAAGATTTTACAAAGCTGGAATCAGTCAGTCTAGATATAGATTTTTCAGCCAGTTAAGAGGGTATACATTTGGTTGTGATCATTTGTGACGCTCAGTCTAGTACAGTTTCTGTGTCAGCACTATGTGGGGAGTGTGGTTCTCAGAGTGATTCGGGCCTCCTTGGTATATAGGAAGTGAAGCATGCCTTCTAGAGCCTTCCTTGTCAGATAAAGCATAATGCAACAAGATTTGACCAACGTTATCTGCTTTTTTTAAGTGGTGAAGCCGAGATTTGAAACCAGTCCCCAACTTTATTTTATTTATTTTAATTTATAAATTGTGCTACAGCCCAAAGGCATCGAGGCGCTGTTGCGTGAGATTGTCTTGATCCAGGTTCAACATACTTGCTACTATGTAGGTTAGCAATTTGGAGGCTGAGAGCCTGTTGATGTGCAAGAATTTTACTTTGTAAGGTGTTAAGTTTATCAAGCAAAGCAGCTTGGATATCATTACACCAGTTTTCGTCCTTGAGGAGAGTCTGTGGAGGGGTGATGGGGGTTTCCAACTCCCTAAAAATAGCAAAGATTTCTTTGGTCCCTGATTGGCCTTTGCTATCCACGTTTTATATGATGCAGCTTTGGCTTTAATGATGGCTGCCTTGTATTCCTTAGAGATATTTTTAAAAGCCACCATAGAGGCATCATTAGGTTTAGCTTTCCAGGTGGACAGCGCTGTCCTCTTCTTGGCACGTAGCTCCAGAAGCTCCTGGGAGTACCATGCGTTGGAGGTATTGGACCGCTTAGCTTTTCTTAGTGTGAGGGGAGCAATGGCGTCAACCACTTGGGTCATGACAGGTTTGAATGCATTAGCGAGAATTTCAGAGCTACTCCTTCGTGAGCTAAAGAGAGCTTCTAGTGAATTCCGGTGGGAACGGAATCACTTGTTTCGGTGAGCTGTTCGGGATGTTCAGGTCAAATTGAATGGAGTGATGGTCAGACCATGGAATAGGAGAAATGTCTGTGACCAGGGTAGAACAGTTATGAGGCACCACCAAATCAAGGGTGCAACCTTTAATGTGGGTTGGCTTAGAGATGGCCTGAGTGACCCTTAGGGTTGATAGGGCTTTGTTAAGGGCCACTGCTTGGGAGACATTAGGATCATGAAGGCCTACATTGAGATAACCCAATAGCATGGATCTGGTAGTTTGTTTCAAGTTATCTGAGAGAGTATGAATCAGGGCTTCTTGCAAGTCCAGGGCTGACCCTGGTGGTCGATAGACTACATGGAGTGTGATAGTACAGTTAGGGGAAGGGTTCACTTTGAGAAGGAGATAGTCATAGTTACAACTCAGTTCACCTTCAAGCCTTCTGATCAAAATTGCCTCTTTAGCAATGAGGGCCACCCCTCCTCCTTTCTGGAGGGTATGGTCTTGCCTAAATGTGGTGTAGCCTATTCGGATAGCAAGGGCAAGGGCAGGGCTGGATGTTTTACTCAGCAGGTTTCACTCAATATCAGTAGGTCAATGTTAGCCTTGATAATGTAGTCATGGACGTCTAGGGCATGGGCTGGGAGGGAACGGGCATTGATTAGGGCACATTTAAAGGTTGTGAAGGCAGTTGGTGTGGCATTCATAGTGTCCTGCGAGTTGATCACACCTGGTGCCATGGGACTATCAGTAGCAATATTAGGCAGATCATCACTATTGGACATTAGCACAGAGGAATCAACAACTTCAGTATTAGGCAAATGCAAATCACAGTTAGGTTGCAATGGCGCATGGGAGTCAATTGCAGCACTAGGCAGAGGCAATTCGCATTTAAAGGGCATTGGTACAGGGGAGTCAACATCATCAGGATAAGGCAAATGCAAATCACATTTAGGTGGCAATGGCAGAAGGGAGTCTTTGCCATTTGACCACATATCATCTTATGCCTAATTGCCAGACGTGAGCCTAAACAATAGTGTTTTATGTGCTGAATCCACAGTGCTCTTCATGTGAAACCTGCAGTACTGTAGTACATGTATTAAGAGATGTCTATACTTTGTCCCGTACATCAGGTCAAACAGGCATAGACTTTGTAGTCAGGTGGTCTGAACCATATAGTTGGGTGGAGCAGCCTGTACAGTCTGAAAAGCAGTACTAAGTCCCCCAGAGAGCTGCAGAAGCAATCATCCCACTTGGAATTTTTCAATAAATGGAAACATGAAGTTACATTATGCATCAGAAAATGCATGAAGCTTCATAATTCATATACAACAGGAAATTGGGTCTGGAGTTGACTGCTGGCAGTCATGCTCCTTTTGCAGATAGAAATATACTGTCACACAGGGAAGCAAATGGTGATACTGTCAGCACCTATGGTAAGGACGAAGATACCTCCAGAGGTAGCGATCGCCCCATGTCCTCTCATAAGTGTGGGCTTGAATCTGAGGTAACAATTGGTTGGACAGTAGAGCAAACTGCATGTTTATCTTCATGTATAAAGCACTCAAAGAGTGCTCAAGAGTGCTGCAGGACAAAGTTGAACAAATAGCGTAATGACCAAGCTTAGCAGGACATATGTAGCTGTAGGTTTTATGGGTGATTCTAAATTGTCCTACATGTGGTTCAGACCTGAGGGAGGAGAGGATGATGTTCCAGATTTTAGAGTCCTGCACACAGGCCTCGAGATAAACATTATACCAGGCCCTTTTACGTTACCGTAGATTTCTTCGAATAACATTTCACCTAATGAGACTTCACTGAATCCGATTCACTGAAAATGGTAGGGGAAATGGTATATGTGTAATGCATAATAGGTGGAGTGTGGGGTAAGGGTATAAGTTAGAGATGGGAGGGGCCAGGGGGAGCTGCGGGGCTCTACTCTGCATTAAAAAAAAATTGAAAAATTATAAAGTAGTTGAAATGAATTCGGTGAAATCTCCATTAGGTGAATTATTTTTCAAACACATCACATGCATCCACCTTTTTAATAATAATATAATAATAATTTAATAATAATTATAATGATAATAATAATTGTACGCATTAAAATCCTGTATTTACAACATCTTTATTATTTTCCTGCTTAATGATACACACCAGTTTAGAGCAGAGAGCAGTGTAAAGGTCAGGTTACTTGACAGAAACCAAAACACTTCTTTTGATTTTTATCTACACAGATGTAATTGCAGGCCAAAGCCTCTCAAGCAGACCTTTTTTTCTCTGAAGCCGTTCAGACAGAAACCGCACAAAGTGATATAAGGAATGGTTTCTTCCTTTTTCGGCTTCTGCTGTGTTTTGCATCTAGATGCTCATGGAGCAAACAGATGCAATTTTCATATTTATTTTCCTAGAATTATAGGATTATATAATGAATAGGGTAGAACACTGAGTTACAATTAAGAATCATCTTTTGTATCAAATTATACTTTTTTTCAGTGAAAGCAATCCAGTATTGCACACAAGTATTTTTCAGAGTTCCTGTACTGTGTTCATTTATCACCAAGTTGCATCTATATGGTGTGTTAATTCACATTATTGTGTAGAAGAAGGTTTTCTGCAAATGTAATAAATAGTTTGAAACCAGACATCTTTGCGGAACAACTCCTATTCATTCACAAGTTGTGTCATGTTTTGGTTGCCTTCAACCTAATCACAGAAGTCACAGCCACTGTCAAATCTTTAAGACTACAATTAAAACATCCAAAACCTTGCTTTCCATGAAGTGCATGAAACAGTTACATCTGTAATTGAAATATAAACTTAGCAAAACCTTCTTTGTGTAGCGCTTCATGCATGGTTTGTCCAACTTATAGGCACTGTGATTATTATACCTCAATCAATAGTCAGTGTATCAACCTCTGTAGGATGTTAGCCGGTAAGATAGCTCAGTCGGTTCAGCCTTCACTGCTGCAATCTGTGTGTGATATGCAGGTGGCAGGTTTGAATTCCAGCAAGGCCAACGCAGCTTTTAATCCTTCCATGGTCAATAAATGATTACCATTTTCGGTTGGGTGATAATTTCATGTAAATATGTTCTATGTGGAGAGCTTTAGAAAAAGTGCAATATAAATAATAAATCATGAACTCTCTCCAGCCAAAATGTGACCATGAGATTATATATAGAATTTAGAATTGAGTCCTTACCTCGCTGCACTGTTGTATCATACAATTAGGTGGTACTAGTACCAGGAAATTAGGACTTTCATTAAACATAAAAAGACAATTCTGCTATCGAACCGCAATACACAATGCAAGTCATGTTTGCTTGACTGTGTAATTGGCTAGGTTTTTGTGTCTTAAAACAAATATATATAGAGATCAAATGGCCAGACCTTAGAGAAATAACGAAAGGCGTATTGAATGACTTATCGGCCGTATTATATTAACATCCCCTTCTGCACCATATTTTAGCAAGTGAACCAGCTGGAGAGTGACTGGGAATGGATACAGAATTGGTATAGAAATATATTTTATTTTGATATGGCTGAATTCCTTCGAACTATGGTTTACTGAATAACTACTATGCAAAGCTTTTCTGATTCGAGTTAGCCTGCATATTTTGACTAGGCGCTGTGGGTGTGTGTGTAGTTTGCATTGCTGTGGTGAGGCCCTTAATTTACCTTTTGAGTGTGGGGATGCTTGCGCTGCTCCATCTCATGCAGTTCTTTCTCTATGCAAGTGAAACATTCACTGTTGTGACCCACAGTTATCTGTTCCAAGTGTGGTAATATTGCATTGTTTAGGCTCACAACTTTCCTGGTCTCTGTGAGGAAAGCATGGTCCACTCATATCCATGGAATACCTTTTCTATATTAAGAGTGAAGTGTGCACTACCAAGGCTATGGCTTACTGTATATGAGAGGAGCTTCTAATGTGCAGACACATTCCTGATCTGTTCTCTGTGTGGGAATCTTCCACCCTTGCTTTACACCTTGCATTGATTTCCTCCTGTTCTACCATGATTAAAGCTTGTTTTGGGGTTGCCCGGATTCATCTTTTCTGTTTGTGCGGGGGAAGCATGCACGGTTTCTACTCAAGCAGACCTGCTCCAAATGAGCAAAGAGTTCAAAAGATGCTACTGCTGTTGTACTCTTGCCTTACTTATATCTAAGGGAAACTCAGGAGTGTTAGTGCTCATCTGTTCCATTTCTGAGAGGGTGTTTGTGCCACTGCATCAGGTGCTTTATCTGTTAATTGTGAGAGAACCCTCATTGTCTGTCACAACGCAGAAGGCTGCTGCATGGTAATGATTTCTGTACAGTGTTTGCACACGTCGGCTGGCTGTCACATACTTTGTACTTTCTTGCAAAGGAAAAAACACATTTTTACTCTCTAGAAGTCACATGTATTCTCAAAGTATAAAAATAGGGAGTAAAATAGTCCCACCTCAAAATCGTATCTGGAGCACTGCCTGAACAGAAAAGGATCTGCCACAAGTGGCGTTAAGCCTGAATCTGGATATATTCAAATATGTCTCGTATATTCCAAGCCACGTCATCACTAGATACTAATTAAGATGGGGAGGTTAGGGTGCAGTATGTGTGGTATAGTTACTAGCCGTGCTTTATTATACACACACCAGTGGGATTTGATTATCTAAGGCAAGGATACAGTGCCTTGTTTGCATGGCCTCAACAACAAGAAAAGGCCTGCAAACAAACTGCCCTTTGCAACAAAATGTATGAACACACTACAGCCATATCCTACAGCAAGCAGAAAACATTATTCCCCAATCAAAAGAAGGAGGGATTGAAAATAACAGACCAATTCAATGCCTGGCAGGAAGAAGAAACCAATCGCATTTTCCCTGTCTGCATCTATGATAAGCAAACAAGACCGGTCATTCATGGACTGTGGATTTGCAGATCTCAAATGGGTTATCAAAGGGTAGAATTTTGCAGACATATGCAATCACAAAGTTACCAAGTACACTGTTGAAAAAGGTCTGAAATGTGTCATTTTAATTGACAAATGCCCAACAGTCAGTCGTCACCTCTCAGTGTTATCAGAACATCATTTGGAGGTGAACCAACAACCATTTTTGAAAGTTACTGGCACTGGAACAAACAAATGCTGAAGCAATCACAAGAAAACTGCAGTATTTCCTCCTTACAAATGTTTCCCAAGATTTAATTAAAAGATAAACTAGCCTTCATCGCAGATGGTGCACCTGCATTGATGGGACGGGTGTGAGGTGTTGCAGCACAAGAGAAGAAAACAGAAAACTATCCAAGTCTACTTGTCTGGTACTGATGCAACCATTGGACGGAAGTGATTGTGCCTTAGAAGAGGCATTTGAACAAACCATTTTAAGGATGCTCTTTATGCCCTTTATCAGAGCTCAACCAAAAATTGCAGGGAATTGTACATGTGTGTGGATCAATTAGCATCCATTTTCCATACCGTATGGAGGGTTCCTGATACCAAAAGGGTGGCATCCAATTGGTGTGCTGTGAATGTTGTTTGGGACCTCTATCCAGCCCTTGCAGTTTACTTTCAGTCAGTAGCTGCAGACACAAACCATGGAGGTTCCGAAAGGGCAAAATATAGAGACCATCTCAAGATACTGACAAGTGCAGAGTGTGTAAAGGACCTAGGACTGATTAGAGGAGGTCTATGTGAACTGGCTCAAATGTCTGTAAAATTCCAAGCAAACTCCATCACCTTCCCAGGGACCCATATTTTAATTTGCAGCCAAATTAAAGTGTGTGGTGCTGGCAGGGGCCAGGTTAGCAGGTTAGCATAGTTTCCCAAACTTGCCACAAAATGTGCCAATATTCTAGAAATTCATAGGGTTACATTGCGTGGAATGTGAGAGGTTGATATGGAAATGCACACAAAGCTATTTTTCTGAAGTGTCGAAAAAGCCATGCATCATACAGTCCCAACTACATCTCATGACAGGCTCCAGGTATGTCTGGGGCGCAATGCCATCAGAGTTTGAAAAAACGATATCTGGCTGCAAGGTTCTTTACCCCTTCTACTTGCCAAATGGCTATGATATAGTGTATGGGGAAATTAACTTTGGAAAAGATTTCAGCTTCCGGCAAGAGAGATAGTGAGTGGTTTTCCAGATTTAAGGACAATGGCAGGAAGCGTGTGCCGCAGGAAATGTGTCCACTCTTTACAGCAATGGGTACTATAGCCATATCTACTGCAGAATGCAAATGTGCCTTGAGTTGCATGGCCCATACTCTCACATCCACCTAGAAACTCACTAGGCATTAAGAGTGAGAAATCTATTTATTTTTGCACTGCAATGTCCCACCATTGATTGACTTCAATCCAGAAAAATATGCAAAGAGCACGTCCCCAAGTACGTCATTTGGGGGTCGCCATGGGTCACAATTGTGACCCCTGAGGTCTCTCTTGCTACCCCTCGGGTCTCCCTTGCTACCCCTAAAACATTTTTAAAAAACATATATATTTATTTTACAAATTGAAGCTCCTGGCCTGTGGCCAGTGCCATGTGGCTCTTTGTTTCAGACAGGCTGGTTTTTTCAGGCTTCTTAAAAAACAGGGGGTTCCACAAGTGTAACACTTTGAGCAGTGACCCTAAATAAGAAGGAATAGGAATAACAAACAATGTGTCTTTCTAGAATTCTATACAATAATTGCTAGACCCATTAAGAGTTTATTTCAGGCACACTTTGGGGAGTGAGTCACTCTGTTCCTAAACACCTCAAATTCACAATGTAGACAAAAACCTCCAAAAAGCAATTAGAGTAGGATAAGCATCCATTTTGGACTATGGGCCTGATTCCAAGAGCCTTTTCCTATGGGAATGCTCCATTATAAAACGCTTCTGTAAATCAGGCCCTATGTATTATGCTTTTCGCAAGTTGCAGTTATAGCACGTTTTTTTCTGCCGTTGTCTCTTTTACAATCATCACAAGACATTCCATCTCGGTGTCCTCGGTCACTTGACAAAATCCTTGTGATGTGATATGATATATAATATGTTATGATATGATAAGTGATTTATAACGTGCCTGTACACAAGTGTTTCTATGTGATGACACTTCCTGTTTTGTCAAGGGGTGAAAGGTTGTGTCCCATCGCTTCCCGTGATGTCACTTCAGGGTGGGGTGAAATGACATCACTTCGAGGGTCGTGTGATGTCACTTCCTCTACCCCTGGCATTTTGGTGAAATGACGTCCCTGCAGCTCACACAGCTTGCCAGGTACGGTAGCACAAAGTTGATGAGGATGGAAAAAAATGCTTGGTCTCTGCTGAAAACTATTGTTACAGGGCATTATTCCCAGGATGGAGGTAGTCATGGCGCTATTAGCGCCATGACTACCTCCCATACCGGTACCACGTCCCCCCTCGTTCAATGGGGACTTACCGGTGTAGTCCGACCTTTGCGGGACCGGTAAATCCCGAATGAAAAAGCCATTCCCCATTCCCATTTCAGCCCCCATAGGGCTCAATAGGAAGGGGGAAGGCGCTAATAATGGTACCGCAAATTGCGGTACCGTTATTAGCTCTGAAGTCCCTTAACGGGCCCCGTCCATAACGCCTGGTAAAACCAGGCATCAAGGAAGGGACCCACTAAGGGACCTCAGAATAGGGCGCAAAGGGATTACCGGCACCGGTGTCCTTAACGGTGTCCAGTATCCCTTTGCGCCCACCTCGTAAGGAGGCCCACAGTCTGATCTATTAACGGTTTTGATGGGAAGTGACCAGTGCATCTTCATAACGGCTAGTGCAATGTTTGTGGGTGAACCCTGTGGGCAAGTGAAGGAAAATGTACAGGTCGGACATTGACAGGCCAATTCATGGAAGTTGTGCGCCGAAAAATGGGATTTGTGCGCCATTCTGCCCGCAAATCCCTGTTTAACAAATGGAGATTTGCGGGCAGAATTGGCACACAAATCCCCGTTTTTCGGCGCACAACTTCCATGAATCAGCCTGTGAGTAGGTAAAAGATAGTCTATTCGAGCGTGAGAAATCAAGTAAGAGCATTTGCTAAGTAATTTGGGGAGCAGAGATATACTTTGTAAAGAGTTTAACTGACAGTATGGTTAAGTGATTTACAAACGCTAAAACAACATCATTCAAACGGACTCCACCCTTCACCTTGACTAAAAGCCCTGCCCCAGCACTTGCAGACTGCCTCCAGGCCTCATCAGATAATGGTATCGCAGAGTTATTTAAAGTGGCAATGATAGCATATTCAAATCACTTTCACGCTGTGGAAGTGATTTGAAGTAAAATTGATGCATAGTTTGAAGTTTAGACAGAAGCATCGGGAAACATATAGTATACTTGTCAGGAGTTTTCCAGCACTGCATGGCAGTATCCCAGTAAATGTAGTGCACCCGTGATGAGAAGGGACAGCCTATTACAACATGTAAAACCGGGTCTGTGGGTCAGTGGACTAATGCATGCACTATAGCGACCTGTGTTTGACCTCATGGTCACAGGTTCGAATCCCGGCAGGGCCACTCAGCCCTTCATCCTTCTGAGGTTGATACAATGATAACCATTAAGTTGAGTAACAATACACATCTGTCATTAGCGCCAAGATTCCCCTGTGGGGTTGAACGTGCGCTTTACAAATACGACCTGTTATGTTATGTGTAAAACTGCATGTTAACACATCTCTCTCCAGCAGGCACATTCACCCACTGGGCTACAACTGATTACGAGCCTGCTGAGAAGGGACAGCATATTTCCCCTCACCTGGTATTTTAGCGTGTGACCTAAATGTTAACTCGCCCCTCTCCACAGAAACGTTAACCCACTGGGCTATCTCACAAGATACTAAACCCGCGGGTTGAACACTGATCGGCTGAGCAGGTGCACCTTGAAGGCTTGTAGGGCGTTAGCAGTCAAAACACATGGAAGCCATACCAGACTAGTAGCTAACTTTGTCCCAGACATTCCACCGTCTGTACGAAAATATGGTTTCTAAGCTGAAGCGTTTTTGTGAGGATATAGTAGAGCATGTGAAGCAAAGAAGAGTGAAAAGTCATGAAAGCTGCCAGACTGAGGGCACAATGGCATGGAGCATGTCACAGAAACCCAGACCGTTCATACTGCCCATTAGTCAGAACGATGTGCCATAAAACGTTTACATGCAACTAGAACAGCATTTTAGCCATCTGCCAATCATGGACGGATCAACAAACCCATGTCAAATTATTTTACCCAGTTCACACAGCACTGGTGCCCACAAGCCCCAAAAATCACTTGTATGAAGGAACACCTTTTATGAGCGATTGTTTTCAAGGCAGACTAAGGATATAAGAAATTGAAATTGTGAATTTTAGTAGCTATCTATAACTATTTTAATGAAGTATACACGTTGCAATGTTTCTGTTTTTCTTGCTGCAAAAATTGAAAGTCAATGCTGCTGGGGATTTGATAAGTGTGAATTATAGCTGCTCAGAAGTCTAAGATGAGAGTTCAGGCACTTTGCCCAATCCATCCCTTGGCTCTCAGGTGAGACAGCTAACAAGTGCCGGCATTGTGTTGCTTCGTAGAAGTGCAGCTACTGTCCTAGCAAAAAAGCACTGCAGTCCTGCTAAGAAACACAGCTCTGTTGCCATCAAGTAGAGGGACTCCCACACTCCTTTTCAATTTAATAAAACTTGGGGTTTCACCCTAAGCAACCAAGGGTAATCCAGACGTGGGCCCCTTGCTCACTGTGCCTTAGAGAGGCTCAGCTTCACCCCACTGAGGAGGCCCAACAAGGCTGAAAGACGTTTCTGGGGTTGCTGCGGGTACTCTTGTTCAGAGGAGAATTGCCTAGCATTTGGGTGCTGGAATGCCCTTGTGGGTGGGACAAAGCCTGGTATACAAATGAATATTTCTCCTCTGGGAAGGGTGCAGTGAGCTAAAACGTGGTTGTAGGCCCTCCTGACTGGAAGACATTTCACAGAACAGGGTATTTGACCCATCCTCAGTCTCAGTAGAGGGGCTCCCACACTCCTTTTCACGTTGGGGCAGTGCGTGTGCATTAAAAGTAGCAGATCACTCAAATAAAATTGCAGTGACAAAAGCCTAGCAGCCATGTGACTCATGCAACTTCCCATTGCAAGTAGAGCAACCCTCCAAAGAAGTGCTGTTCAGCGCTTCAGCGGGATGGCAACCGAGCTGAGAATTTCTGGCGTCTTCTCACAATGCACATAGAGAAAAAGGATGAAAACACAGAGGCCCTGATTCACAGAGCGTTTCCCAATGGGGTTTTGCCATTAAAAAACGTTTCTGTGAATTAGACCCTGATTATCTCCAGCTCTGGCCTAAAATCAGATTTGCCAGCTACTACTAAAGTCTTGGACATGAGTGCCATTCTGCTTGAAGAGAACAATGATGTACAATTATTTAAACAAGCAAAACAAAAACCATGCTGGACCAGGGGGGGGGGGGGGGTGTGTGTGTGTGTGTGTGTGTGTGCAACTTATTTCCTATGTTACATTGGGCTGACATTAGGCTGACTGACTCACCTGTGCATGGGTTTCCTAACCAGGCTTGATTTAACCACATGGGTTTCTGTTTTCTGTTTGTAACCCGTATTAATCTGCCTAATCCTGTAACCAGCGCCTTGATGCCCTTGGGCTTTTAGCGCTTTATAAATATTTATAAATGTATAAATAAAAAATAAAAAAATAAAATAATCGTGGAGGAGAGGGGCAGGCGGCATCTAGCGAGGGGGCACTGTGATGGCTTAGGTGTTGAGGAGGAGACACTCCTGCAATTGGTGGGTCTCGAGTTCTTTTCTGAATTGTAGGAGGGTGGGGGCAAGTCTGATGCTGACAGGGAGGAAGTTCCTTAGTCTTGGGGCGTAGGCAGAGAAGGCTTGTTTTCTGGTCCTTCCTTTTTTTGCAGTGGGGGATTTCAAGTCTGCAGGTGTCCTGGCTTCTGGTGGAGTTTACCGGTTATTCCTGAGGTTTGATGGGTGTCCAGTGATAAAGTTGCCTGGGAAATGGCAGTGAGGGGCGACATTTCACAAAAAATGCACCCTCAGTGAAATCAAACACTTTTCCCAAATATTCTAGGTTTAGATTTTATGAGATAAAAAGTGACATCCCTCCTAGAATATTTGGGGAAAGTATTTTAGATGTCAGGAAACAAATCGCCTACCTGGCGACATTTTCCAGCAGACATTATCACATGGAACAGTTTGATGTTGTCCTTGTTTTCTCAAGGATGCCGCCTGTGTCCTCCTTCTTGCTATCTGCCTCTTGCGATTCGCTCTCCGGGGTTATGTTACTCGCAGCGGTTCCTGCTAGGCCAACATGGCTCCGGCTATGCTCCAGCTATTCCAACGCCACTTCGCAGGGTTTTAAGACATCTGGTGTCCGCACAGTGCACTTTGCCCAGGTCAGTTTACTGTCTAAAACTATAACTTGAATTCAAAGAACCACATGGGGCTTCAGTATCTTTCAGGAACTGAGCTGCCTGGATCTGAGCAGCCAGAGGCTGTGGTTTATTCCCTCAATTAATGCAGTCACCAAGAGTCTGCAGACAAATGAATCTTCAGGTTCTAAAATTCAGCACCTCAATCATGCGAACTTCATCATCAAACCACATTTCCTTATCCAGCAACCCAGACAAGACTTTTGGGCTTGCTGCACAAAAACCCAGACTCGCTTGTAGTGGAAAAGGTTGCCTTAATGTGACAGGCCAAAGCTCACAAATAACCGCTAACCTGTCTCCCTGGCCTTACAGACTGAAACAAAATGTTTTAACAACCAAACAAATCAAATAATTAAACACTTTCAATTCCCCCAACAATTAAATAATGAAATCAGTTCCACTTCCTCCTTACCTATCCCTTGGTCCCGACCATCTCCTTACCATCTTCTCAAGGCTTCCCTCTTTCTCCCCGGGGCCATTCCCCTCCATCTTCAATACCTGTTCCCCCGGGGTAGCCCGTTTGGGCAAACAGCACCACCCCCATCATTTCCCACACTATTCCCCCATTGTGCTTCACTCCCCCCTCATGCAAAGGGGCCATGCCCCCGGCAACAGAAAAAACCCTCCACTGAGGTGTTCTTTCTGCCCCACCCCTCCTAACTTACCTCTCCTTCAAATTTGTATTATGTCCAAGACCGCCCACTTCGCCCCCTAATTCACTAACTATTCCCATAAAATAGTAGATGCCCTTCCTCCTCTTAAAACTCAAACCTCACACAGCTGTGTCCCTGAGCACCAGCGCTCGTGCCCCCCACTGCCCCAACAACATCCCCAACTACCCATAAAACATCCTCCAAGACCTACCCACTCCCCCTTCAAATACCATTCCCCAGCAACACTGCTCAGTGACAACTTTGTACTACCACCTTATCTTGCGCCCCACTCCCGAAAACCAGCTAGGTCCCCTGTTATTTCTATAGCAAAGCTACTCCTCATTAATTTTCTAAGCCATACCTTCCTCCGAAACCCCTTGACACTCCATTCCCGCCGCCAACATGGGCAGTAAATAGACCCCTCTACACCCCTTAACTCCCTAAAATACAGTTATGACTGCGTCCTCAGTTGCGTCCAGACAATCTGAATTCTCTCGCCACATACCCCGCCCCAATAACTATTCGCTGGCTGCAATTCCACGTCCGCGGCAACTCACCTCTCCTTCAAGCTTCCTTCTGCAAGAGAAAATAGTTATTAGTCTCTCTTCTCCATTGCCAAACCACCCCCTTCATTCTGCCCTCGTTCCCAATCTGCCCCCAGTTCCCGGGAAGTCTCTACTTATACCCCCTTAACTTCCCTTATCCCCACACCCCCCTATCCTCCCTTCCTCTGCTAGTCCCCCTCCAGCTCCCTTCCCATGCCTTGCGCCAACCTCCTTCAGGCAACAATCCCACCTCTGCTCATTCCCCCACTGCCTCAAAACCCTCCTCGTGACCCCCTAATACATTTGCTGCCAGCGCAGAAGGCCCAAACTTCACTCCCCCAAAACCACCCTTCATTTACCCCATCTGTCTCCCCCCAAGACAACCCATCCTCACCTTACCACCTCCTTACTCCCACTACAGAAAAACCCCTCAGTCCTTTCCTACCTGGCCCCTCTATAATTTAACATAGCACTTTTAACACCATCTTCTAAACCATGCACCTACCCCCACTTAGACCCTCTTTCTCCTCCGTCTCCTTACCATCTTCTCAAGGCTTCCCTCTTTCTCCCCGGGGCCATGCCCCTCCATCTTCAATACCTATTCCCCTGGGGTAGCCTTCCCAGCCTCCTTAAATATCCCTGGAGGCGCGTTATGTGCGGGTCAGCTCGTTGGCCTGTGCAGCACCCAAAATAACCCCGGGGGAAACGCTTTGGGTTCCCCCCGGGATCCCCCTATGGCGAGATGGAACACTGTACACCAGCCATCACATTGATTCACGAGACACAACATGTCTTTTTAACGTTTGGGGTTCAATTGCCTTGCTTCTGTTCCCAAGAAATCATCTGAGAATGGTGATCGCTATGCTTTGATGGCAGCCCGTTGACAGGAGAAAGGCCCTGCCAGCCAAGAATAGGCATGACATGTTGAATCTAATTTTCAACTTCTACGCCTATAAGAGACAAAATAAAAATATCTTAGGAGGGGTGGTGGGAGCAGAGGACGCTTGCAAATAGATCTATAGATGCAAACAACTAATTATTTCATTTTACTAACACTGTGAACTGTCTTTTTTAAAGTTATAGATGCGTATTTCAAATGGATCACATGCCTCGCTCAACCAGGTCATTTTCTGATAGGAGTGTGCCAGATCGTCAATCTTGGAATGATAACCTCCTATTATACTCTTTGTAAATAACCATAGGAGAAAGTGGAAAGGGACAAATAGCACAAGCAGGGATTTCAGCCTACTTTGTATAAAATTAAACAATTGCAGCAGCCTCTAATAGGACTAAAGCCCTACTAACAACAAAGACGGTGCAGACCTATCACCAGACCCAGAAATAGCAAAGTCCTTGTTTCATTTATTTCTTCTTTAGCACAAATCGAACCATGTACACAGCACATCAATGCCTCTGAATCATCAGTGCTTGCGAAATGTATATCACACTGGGCCCCTCTACACTGTACAGGCTTCAACTCTATCACCACCATTGATCTCACAGATATGCTTGCACCACTAAAAGCCAACTTTCTATACCGATGACAGACTACCCCCTACCATCCCAAGAATATCTCGTGCCATAGCCTTGTTGCGCTCCTTCAGATTGTTAATTCCTCGCTCAATAAGGTCATTTTCCAAAGCAGCTTAGAAACAGGGCTGATTCACCCACTCCTTAAGAAACCCACACCGGATCTCATCAGTTATGGACCCATCACTAGTCTCCCATTCATTGGTAAAAATCATTAAAAAGGTAGTATCGAATCAACTTCATGATCTAATCAACTGGTCAGCTCTACTCCAGGACTACCAATCGGTGTTCCCTTCCTAAACCCAGCACTGACACTGCCACCGTCCAGGTCATCAATGATGCTCTCCAGATCATAGACAAAGGAGATTCATGCCCCTTTTGCCTATGCACCGCCTTTAATACGGTGGACCACCAGATTCTGATTCTGATCAGCCTCCTTGAACAAAGAATGGGCATTGCAGGCACATTTCTTAACTGGTTCTTCTCCTGCTCCTAAACAATAACCAAGTTGTCTAGATGGCACCTTTAGATCTGATCCCCATCTGGTTACCTGTAGAGGGCCTCAGGGCCTAATCCTCTCCCTGTTGATACATGGAACGGTGGAGGAAAAATTAAATAAGGCATGATAATATATATACTTCCCTGGTACTGCACCATTATGTAACAGCATATTTTGCTTGTCATAAGCTATGTTAAACCAGTTAGCCGCACAATGCAATGTACTGAACTTCATGGCGCACGTCACTGCTTAAGAAACGCTTCACCCATTATTAAAGAATGCTTGCCTTCACTGTTCACGCCTCTAAAATATATCCATTCTCTGGCATAGCTAAGTGTGTTTTCTATTCTCACCCTTTAGTCTAAGGCGGCTTTACCAGGCAGACATCATCATATTATAAGGCCTCTTGCCTGCTTCCAGGTGAGATGCGAAGCGTTAGGGAGTATAGTTACCTTGAAGAAATGCATTACACTGTGCTGCCTGCTGATAGCACTAAAAAGCATGGTCAAATGCAGCTGGCATCAAAATAATATACAAGAAGGGCTTTGTCACAGGCAGCAATAAAGCGCAAGGTGTGACCTTGCCAAGACTGACACCAACCCCTTCCATTGGCACCCATGTAGTCCTGGGCGTATAAGATTCCCAGATCCAGGATGGAGGAGGGCTCACTTGCGTCAAAGTCTTGTGTTGTTGTTGGTCATTTGTTTGCTTACTGCTTTGACTAAAAGTGTTCAGAAATCCACCGCAATCAAGTGGTCTTTATTTCCCACAACAGAACCGCTGGGACCAATCCTTGATGGCCCTGATGTCTTGCGACACCAGTACGTTGATAACACCCAGATGTACCTTAAAGTAAGATGCTCCCACATCATTACTCGCCTCTGAAAATGCCTTGCCACCATTCAAATGTGGATGACCAGTGCATACCCAAAACTCAACCTGACCTAAATGGAATTTGTGCTCCTAGGTCTCCACTCCAAACAGCAAAACATTCAAGGATAGCTGACTGAGATGCACCTGGACGGATTCACCCCCTCCCCCTCAACCTGCCCTGCCTGCCAAATGCCTCAGGATTATTAACAGCAATATCTCGTTTCAGGTGCACAGCACCAAGAAAGCCCTGACGGTGTGGTACTGTATCACGCAGCTTTGCAAAATTAAGCCTTGCCCCCAGGACTTCCAGACTATGGTACAGGCACTCGTGATCCACATATTGATGAGCAGGACCCTCCTCTCCAAGCTCCATGTGCGATGCCTAGCTCCCCCCAATGTGGTCCATCATGCAGCAGCCAACCTTATCTCTAATTTTAAAAGGCTTTACTACATCACCCCAATCCTGCATGAGCATCACTGGCCCCCTATCCCTCCCAGAAACCTCTTCAAAACTGCCTCTATCACCTATAAGGCAACCACCGTGTGGATGCCTACCTTGGGTGGAACACGCTCGTGATGCTTGAAATGTATTGGAGGGACAGCACCTCCTTGTTCTTGTCCTATACCTCCTTATTTTTGGTGTTGCTCTGTTTATTTTCTGCACAGGAGTCTAGTTTGGCCCCCTGGCATTGCAGCTCTTCATTCTGTTCTTGGTGGACAAAGTCCCATGAAATACCCTTAGGGCACCCATTAGTAGGGGTACAACCCTGTAACCCTAGTATATGCTTTTGTTGCTCACAGTGCAGGGTATGGGCTGGTAACAGCTGCATGCTGATAGTGGCTCTAAGTATCCTCAATGTTTGAGATATCCAGGCCCTGCCAAAGGAATCAATGGATTCCTACATAAAGGTAAAATGGCCACTGGCGGCCTCTTGGTTTCCTTTGCCTTACCCCCTTGTTTCTCAAAGTCCTGAGAAGCCAAGTCTCTGTTCCATTTACCTGAATGGCTGTTGAATGGAAATACCATATATGGCACTAGGGCTGCCTACTGCCAGACTGGCTAGAGCCTTCCCATGGAAGCTTGATGTGGGTACGCACTTGGGGTGGAGCCTGCATGAATGGAGTGAGCAGTCAATATGCATTATATGTTGTGAGTGTCTAGTTTTGGTTGTGTGGCACAATGCCTGAGCGAGCCCTGACTGAAACCTGAGGAAATGGGAAGTGTTTTGTATAACAGAGGGCCTCACACTCATTTCCATGTCAGAGGCTGTAACAAGAAACCTGAAGCTGAAGTCATCTTGAGCTTGCATCCTGGAATTCAGCTGGAGGAAGACGTCTGCGGAGGTATCTCTTCATCAAATCTAGAAACTGCTATGCTGTTTCAAAAACTAAACCTGAGAGGACCTGCTTTAGGCGACTTCTTCCTGTAGCCACAAGGGAACATCGTGCAACTGCTGCTCTTCACCCGAAGAGTCCTGAAAGCCAGTCCTGGGTGCCTGCCATCTAGAGAAGGAATGTTTGTGGTTCCAGAAGAGGAATGCCTGAACATATTGAAGTCAAGAAGTTCATCTGTGTCGCCTAGGGTCTACAGATGATTTCCTGAATTATAGAAGCTAAGCTGCTGAGTATCGCCCAGCCTCTTTCTAAATCTGCATGCAACCACTCTCTGTCCCCTGCAGCTCATCCAGAACTGAACCGCAAGACTTGTCCTTGGCCTCAAGCCCTGGGATCGTATCTCTCCAGCCTTGATATCTCTTCATTGGCTCCCAATGGCTGCAAGGATTAAATTCAAGACCCTTTACATTTTCCACAATACCTTCAACTCTCCCTTCGTAAATACATTCCTACTCGAGCTTTTTGCTCCTTCACCTCCAACCCCCTCAGGGTCAGTCACTTCCCCAAGCAATGAGTTGGGGTAGATCTCTTTCCTCGGCTGGGGCATCTCTCTGGAACAGCCTCCCAGCCTCTCTGAAACTTGAGGAGAACCATCTTCGGTTCCAGATGCACCTCAAGACCTTCCTCTTTCCTTCTGACTTCGCTCTTCCTCTCCCCTGCTAATATGTCTGCTTTGGCACAGGGCACCTGGTTACCATCTGATTTCAGGCCCAGATTCCTGCCTTCTCATCACACACCCACACTGCCTCTTGGAAACCGCTGCACTTGGGTCTGTATCTGCAACCCTACAGTCCCCTTCCAGCACTTATTAGACACCCATTGTTTAGACCTTATTCTTGCAATTTACCACCTGCTGGCCACACTACCTGTTGTTATTCTATAGCGTGTTCAGCACTTTCCACTGCCCCTCCCTGCCCCTTGCACTTTCCCCCTTCCCTCTCCCCTGCACTTACATGTTCTCAATGTCACTGGGCCTAGTAAGATTGTTGTTTTGCACTCCCTTGTTTTCC
This sequence comes from Ambystoma mexicanum, assembly GCF_040938575.1. Lineage (NCBI taxonomy): Eukaryota > Metazoa > Chordata > Amphibia > Caudata > Ambystomatidae > Ambystoma > Ambystoma mexicanum. The sequence goes on along the minus strand of NC_090933.1, from coordinate 355,520,561 downwards.
CCTCCCTTGCCTTGTCGTGCTATGAAACACTTGTGTATGGGTTCGATACAAATAAAACTATCGTATCATATATCATATCAAGAGGGGGTGCACTGGAATAGTGCTGCCTGACACCCAGACCTGTAATAGCCCAAAATATTTGAAGAATCTTTCAAGGGGCATCTGTCCTCTTCTATAGAGTCCTCCAACCCTCGTTCCTCCCCACTCTCCTCACCTGATTCTAAGTCCTCCAAGTGTAGCTGTCGATGAGACAAGTAGTCCTTCTCTTTCTTGAGTGCTGAATGCCTACCTCGGGAGGAAGCCACAGTGGATGGTAATAAACAGCAGTCCTGGGGCCCCCTTCCCGCGATCAGGCTGAAACGAAGGGAAAAAGCCTTAATAGGCAGAAAAAACCCTTCCGGCGAGTTGGATAGCCGTGAGGCACAGCCTGGAGTACGCGTGGTTCGGGAGCTTGATGGTAGCTGAGTTCTTGAGAGTAGGTAAGTAGAAAGAAGTAGGCTGTAGCAGAAGCATGAGCGCAAGGAGTACTGCAGGAAACGCAGTACCGCTTGAAGCAACACCAAGCGAACACCTTCCACCAGAGACTGGAGCAGGGCTGGAAGCGGGCAGAGAGAGACACCGCAGCCGGCAGGCGAGAGGAGAGAGCGGGCACAGAGCGGAAGCCGCGGCCAACCAGGAGGAGGGTGGAAGCAGGAGCCGCTGAGAAGGAAGTGAGCCGGAGCAGGAGGAAAGGAAGGAGAGTAAAGGGAGGAAGGGAGGAAACGGTCCGCGAGAGGGGCGAACCAGAGAGCGAAAGGAACAGCCAAAAGTGGCGGAGTACTGGAACACTAGCGTCTAACCCAGAGGGAGCGAAAGTGCAGAGCAAGGGGTTGCAACGCGACGACTGGGGGAGAGGAAGCTAAGTACCTCCCAGCGGTCGCCATGTTGAAAACCTCTAGACCGGTGAATTACGCTGGGGAAAACGTGGCAGAACTATCCGCTCTGCTTCCTACAGCGGAGCCGGCAATGCGGAAGTAGACGTCAAGAGTGCCGCCGGATGACAGCATCCCTGTCATGACATCTGTTCACTTGTCTATGCTGGAGAAGGTTCAGGGTCGCTACCTGCAGTGGAGTGTCTGCCGGTGGGTTTTCCGACTCCAAAATCCAAAGAAGATGTCCCGCGTGTCCAGACTTGGTGAGGGTCTGCAGTCAAGTGGTCATGTGCAGGCTGCCCAAAGCTTTGTCTTTCCCTCATCAGACCTATGGACCCCTCATAGGGTCTTGACTCTCTCTCCTATCTCTTCTTCTCCCATTAATGGTGGCACTTGGTGGGAGGGCCTCTTGTCCTCCTTCCACTCCACCAAGACCACAATTAATGTCTACCTAAATGGCACCGTCTTGGTCCAGGGCCCTCAGCCCAATCTCTTCCTTTTTGATAGGTGTCTCCCACGTCTTATCAACTTCCTTCCTTCACCTGCTATTCCTACTAGCACCTCTCTGACTCCTACACCACCTCCTTCTTCTGCTGCCCCCTTCCTTCTTCTCTCCACCTATTACAATGCCACCTCTGGCTACTACCTCTGCCCACTCGTGGGTTCCTCTATCACTTACACTCGGTGTACCTCAAGCCTTTACCCCAGCCCGGAAGTCTTTAAAATGTGCCAACCTGCTCCACATCGCTACTCTCAACTCTCACACTGCTGTCAAACACTCCTCTGACATCTGCCACCTCCTCAAAGAACTTGACTTGGATGTCCTCGCTCTCACTGAGACATGGTTCAAAGCCAGCTCTGTCATGAGGTTTGACACTCTCCTCCCAGATGACCACAAGATCCTCTCCAAACCCAGAACCAACTGACCCAGAGGTGGAGTAGCCCTGATATTCTTGAGTGGATTCCTGCATCTGTCCTCTGGATTCCTGCAGGCCTACTCCTCCTTTGAATGCCAGGTCTGCAAGCTCTCTAACTCTACTAGCCTCTCTCTAACTGTGGCCCCCATCTACAGGCCACCTCAGAGTGGGCTGGCCTCTCCTCTTCTCTCCATGCCTCTACCTCTAAACTTCTCCTAGAGACCTCAACATCCACCTGGATGTTGCTAATCCCTACTCTGTGCTCTTTCCATTCTACCCTCCTGACTGACACACTCTGCCGGTCACAACGTGGATGTTCTCATCTCCTCAGACATCTCACTCTCTAACAAGCTCACCCCTCCTCTCTCTTGAAGTGACCAATTTCTGCTCTCCTCTCAGCTGAGACTCTCTGTCCCTCAGACTAAGCCTACCCCAGCACTGCCACCTGCCTTCTCTGTCATTCGCCCATGAAGCGTGTGTCAGTGGATGTCTTAGCTGCTACTTTCTCTGCTCCTCCTACACCTGCAGCTAACTCACACTCTGACACAGCCCCCTCTAACCTTCATCTTTCCATCTCCAACACTCTGGACGGCTTTGCCCCTGTCATGAGAATCCGTCTGAAGCCTACCTCCAAGTGCAACTCTTGGTATAACTCAGACCTCGCCGCCCTGAAACGCAAGTGCAGGGTGGTTCAGAGGTAGTGGAGGGCTTTGGGTGCATCCTCTGACATACTGGCCTGCCGCCTGCTACAAAGGCAATACAGACTCTCTGTCATGTCAATGAAGAGAGTCTACACCCAAGCCCACATATCTGTTAACTCTAACAGTAGGACCAAACTCTTTAAAATCTGCAAGGACCTGGTCAATTCTTCTGCAGTTTCCACTTTCTCTTGTTCCCTCCCAGGCCCTCTGTATGGCTCTGGCTTCTCACTTCACCACTAAAACTCAGGCCATCTTGACCATGGGTAAGCATTTCAAACCACAGAAAGTAAATGGGTTGGGGAAAGACCATGGGCAACCAGGGTCTAGTGGTGTCAATGATGTGATTGCCATACATGGTTGTCCGTAACCCCCAGAACTTTGCGTAACCATGAATAACCACTTATAGACATGAATAGTTTGTTGACAATTCACAGGTGAAAGGACAAAGAAATAAAATAAAACACAATTCTATTTGATGTTCAAAATGAAAACCGCAGATGGCCATGATTGATAACATCCATCCAGAGGTGCACAGTTGCAGAAACTACTTTGTACCAGAAACAGCGCACCCTGTGAAGCATTTGCTGGTATGCAATACCAGTTTCCCTTTCAGACAAACAACCACTAGGAACGCAGGCATGAAAAACAGACTAAGACAGAGTACGATTACCCGCTGAACATGTGGCTGCTGTCACAGATGTCCTAGAGAAGACCAAATCCCAGAGGTGGTCCAAGGGTTTTTATTAAAGTATTAAGCAGGGCCCTTGGGCCGCCCCTTTCTGTCTCATCTATTTGACGCGTTTTGCTTCCTAGGCCAAGCATTCGTATCACCAGTTAGTATATAGAGCTTAGTGATCTCTACTATCTATTGTCTACCTTCTTTCAATGACGTCTTAAATGCAAACAACTTATCTAAGGTCAATTATAGACTTTCTTAGATGGGTCTGCACTAAGCACAATGTTAGTTCTAAAGGGAATGTCATTTTGGGCCTCACAGACACTAAATCCCTACTCTGGTTTCTTCCTCTCTCTGTCCCTGAGGTTCCTTTCCTTACCACTTGCCCTCCTCCCACTACTCTCCCTCAAACTTTTCCCGTCCTTCTCTCCTAGTATTCCTTTCATGTGTCCGTCCAATGTCTCTTGCTTTCCTTCCTTCTGCCTCCACCCTTTGATGTTACTCCCCCATTCCCTTCTCCACTACACTGCACTCCACCCACTCCTCCCCCTCACTTAACAGTCATGTTCCTTACTTTCACTATTTCTAACACTCTCACTCAACTTGCATGCACATATCTTCACCATATAGTGCCAATTTCTCTCACCAACCAATAGCTCACCTTTCCTTGCAAACACCTCCACGCTTTAGTCCGGTATCAGGTAATAATGTCCCCATACATAATGTCCCCCTACATAATGTTGCCGGGAAAAACCATTGGCGACATTATATATGGTGACATTATTATGTATGGGGATGGGTGGCAGGGATGTCCCCTGCGCCCCTTGTAAAAATAAAAACAATTTGGGGGTTGCAGGGTTGTCCCCCGCATGTTCAATGTAATAATGTCTCCGCAAAAAACAGCAACTTTTTTGTCAGGAGACATTTTTGCGGGGACATTATTACATGGAACCTTCAGTCCACCATCCTTCCTCCTGGTGGTGTCTTAGTCTGCCACCTCCACCTCCTATGACCTCACCGAACAACACACAACTTCCTGCTTCTTGTCCCTCTTCTTAACCTCCCACTCTGCCTCTCGTTGGGCTTCTGGCACCAACCAATCTAGCACTGTATTACCTGCCCAGGAGGTGTTACAACAGTCAATGGTTACATATGGGGGTTGAACCCCACCCACTTCTTCCGCGTGGGCCCACCATGCTGTATCAAGTTCAAATCATGTAAGTAATAGTCCTTGTTGGAATATGAATGCCGCTCCACAGGAAGCCAGTTTTGTTTTGCCTGTATCAGTGCTGGTGCGGGCTTGAATGTGCCGGTCCCGGTAAGCACTGGGCAGCATCCCTTGTGGCTGGGCAGGCTCACCAATATCTCGTTTGTTTTCTCTCTCGTTGATCTCCTTTGCAGAGTGACTGGAATCTGCTAGCATGAGGTGCTGGAGATTCACAGAATGGCTGAATTAGGCCAGGAAGTCTGCATGTCCACTCCAGGGCCACAGGGCCACTAAGGGCCAAGGAAGGACCTACCCTGCATCGATCAATTTAGCAGGAGACCCACTGAGAATTGATCCTAACCCACAAACAAACATTTGTCTTCCCGGCACACCATCAACCAAGCTCGGCGGGCCCACATGGATCAAATATGCAGGGTTGAGCCCCTTTTCACCAAAGCTCACAGGGGGGGAGGTTTAAGGAGGCAGCAGTAGAGGTCAACAATAAATAAAACTAACCTGGGTTATGAATGCCAGGGTTAGATAAGGCAGGTCATAACAAGACAAGAGAGAGGGACGGCCTAGGCACAAATAAACCAATCAAACCCTTCAATCATCTCTAAAGACTTAGGGCCTCATTACACGGATGGTGGTAATGGTTAACGGTCACCGTTAATGTTAACGGGGACCGTTAACCATTACCGCCTTACTACGAGGTCCCTTAGCGGGTTGGTGCTTTAACGCCTGCAAAAAACCAACCCGCTAAGGGACCTTGGTGCTGATTACGGCACCGCAAAATTGCGGTGCCGTAATTAGCACCTTCCCCATTCCCATTATGCCCTATGGGGCAAAAATGGGAATGGGGAAGGGCAGTGGTGAAAGGGGGAATTACCGCCACGCCAACCTTGGAATCGGGCGGTAATTCCCCCTTCCACCAAGGCGGTGCCGGTATTTTACCTGCATGGACCAAGGTGCTAATAGCACCTTGGTCCATGTGCTAATACCGCCATCCGTGTAATGAGACCCTTAGAGTGATTTTTGGGTCATTTGTGACATACCGTAAGTGTGATGAAAGCACTGGGTCAGGGGAAAGGATCATGTCCTTTCTCCTGTTGGATGGTAACATGTGCTTATCTGCACAGAGCAATGTCTTGGATAAGGGTTTATGGGAATATATAGATATGGGTTGTCTGTTTTAATAAAACGAGACTTTGATTTTAGATAGTTGGCATTGCAACCTATGGATGCTCATGCTCAAAGGAGTGAAATATTTTATCTTTCATCGAAATATAGTGCGTCGGAAGTGAAACATGTGATTTTGACCCGGGTCACCTAGCGACCAAGTAGAGCTGGGGCCTGTTTTCCGAAGATAAACCGGAGGCCACTAGCGACCAAGTAGAGCAGGGGCCTGTTTTCCGAAGATAAAGCGGAAGCCAATTTTTGCTGCATAACTGCTCTAGTCTGAATTATTTGGTAGGCATAGATGAGCTCCACCTGTTAGTGCAGATATGGGTTGGCTCATTCCTCCTCCCCCAATACAGGGTAAGGTAAAAACAAAAGTTCTGGCAATGGCACAATATATGATTGGTTGAGGCTGGGTATTCCATTCACCGATTCCTTTTCTAAAATGAGGTGCCATTTCTCATCTGTCATTGAAACCAAGTGCTTGGACATTCAATTACTGAAGCAGTGACACTTGCTATTACAAATCTAATGACCTGCTTCCCGCCATGCCTTTCTGAGCTGCCACTCGTAATTGCACAAAGCAAGCACGGAATGCCAGGCACTTTTCTAGTGTAATTACAGGGCTTTGGTTCTAGAACTCTCCACGCTCGCAGTGTTTTCCTTTATTTATGAGTACTGCGGGACCCGCGGAATTATTGCGGGGCAAGGTCCTGTAGATGACGCAGCGGTCGACATGCCAGTATATCCGGACACAAAAGCCTTCCTGCCAGCTTGCTTCAGTGAGTGCAATAGAACCGCACGGTCCTAAGGCGAGCTTCCCAGAAAAATCTCAAAATCCTCACACACATTAAACATTAAATACACACATTGCTCCATCATTGAATGTTAATGAAATCAAATATATTTGCAGTCATTTTTTCTACAATGAGCCTCCGCAGTAAGGTGAATGCAATGACTGGCTAACCTCATTAACTCAAGTGTATTCATATCACTTTTGCATGTGTACTTCAGGAGTACAGCACATCTTTTCTCTGTTTAGTATTGGTACAGAAATGGGAAAAGGTGGCCATGGAATCAACACGCTGAGAATAAGCGAATAGTATACATCATAGCCACACACTTGTACAACAGTAATAGGACTGTCATAAATGCACACTATATCATAGCCAATCACTTGTACAATACTAATAGGACTATCATAAGTGCACACTGCATCATAGCCATACACTTGTACAGTACTAATATGACTGTCATGTGTGCACACTAAATCACAGCCATAACTTTGTGCAATACTAATGCAATACTAATAGGACTGTCTGTGTGCACACTACATCATAGCTATAATTTTGTGCAATACTAATAGGACTGTCATAAGTGCACACTACATCATAGCCATGCACCTAGGACTGTCAAAAGTGCACACTACATCACAGCCATACACGTGTACAATACTAATAGGACTGTCATAAGTGCATACTACATCATAGCCATAACTTTGTACAATACTAATAGGACTGTCATAAGTGCCCACTACATCATAGCCATGCACTTAGGACTGTCAAAAGTGCACACTACATCACAGCCATACACGTGTACAATAGTAATAGGGCTGTCATAAATGCATACTACTTCATAGCCATACATGTGTACAGTGCTAATAGGACTGTCATGTGCGCACACTACATCATAGCCATACACTTGTACAGTACTAATAGAACTGTCATGTGTGCACACTACATCATAGCTATAACTTTGTGCAATACTAATAGGACTGTCATAAGTGCACACTACATCATAGCCATGCACTTAGGACTGTGAAAAGTGCACAGTACATCACAGCCATACACGTGTACAATACTAATAGGACTGTCATAAGTGCATACTACATCATAGCCATATGTGTGTACAGCACTAATAGGATTGTCATGTGTGCACACTACATCATAGCCGTACACTTGTACAGTACTAATATAACTGTCATGTGTGCACACTACATCATCGCTCTAACTTTGTGCAATACTAATAGGACTGTCATAAGTGCACACTACATCATAGCCATGCACTTAGGACTGTCATAAGTGCACACTACATCACAGCCATACACGTGTACAATGCTAATAGGACTGTCATAAGTGCATACTACATCATAGCCATAAACTTGTACAGTACTAATAGGACTGTCATACATGCATACTACATCATAGCCATACACTTGTACAATACTAATAGGACTGTCATAAGTGCACGCTGCATCATAGCCATACACTTGTACAATACTAATAGGACTGTCATAAATGCATACTACATCACAGCCATACACATGTACAATAGTAATAGGTCTGTCATAAATGCATACTACATCATAGCCATACATGTGTACAGTACTAAAGGACTGTCATGTGCACACACTACATCATAGCCATACACTTGTACAATACTAATAGGACTGTCATAAGTGCACGCTGCATCATAGCCATACACTTGTACGATACTAATAGGACTGTCATAAATGCACACTATATCATATCCAAACACTTGTACAATACTAATAGGACTGTCATAAGTGCACACTGCATCATAGCCATACACTTGTACAGTACTAATAGGACTGTCATGTGTGCACACTAAATTACAGCCATAACTTTGTGCAATACCAATAGGACTGTCATAAGTGCACACTACATCATAGCCATGCACTTAGGACTGTCAAAAGTGCACACTACATCACAGCCATACACATGTACAATAGTAATAGGTCTGTCATAAATGCATACTACATCATAGCCATACATGTGTACAGTACTAATAGGACTGTCATGTGCACACACTACATCATAGCCATACACTTGTACAGTACTAATAGAACTGTCATGTGTGCACACTACATCATAGCTATAACTGTGTGCAATACTAATAGGACTGTCATAAGTGCACACTACATCATAGCCATGCACTTAGGACTGTCAAAAGTGCACACTACATCACAGCCATACACGTGTACAATAGTAATAGGACTGTCATAAATGCATACTACATCATAGCCATACATGTGTACAGTACTAATAGGACTGTCATGTGCGCACACTACATCATAGCCATACACTTGTACAGTACTAATAGAACTGTCATGTGTGCACACTACATCATAGCTATAACTTTGTGCAATACTAATAGGACTGTCATAAGTGCACACTACATCATAGCCATGTACTGAGGACTGTCAAAAGTGCACACTACATTACAGCCATACACATGTACAATACTAATAGGACTGTCATAAGTGCATACTACATCATAGCCATACATGTGTACAGTACTAATAGGTCTGTCATGTGTGCACACTACATCATAGCCATACACGTGTACAGTACTAATAGAACTGTCATGTGTGCACACTACATCATAGCTATAACTTTGTGCAATACTAATAGGCCTGTCATAAGTGCACACTACATCATAGCCATGCACTTAGGACTGTCATAGGTGCATACTACATCATAGCCATACACTTGTACAATACTAATAGGAATGTCATAAGTGCACGCTGCATCATAGCCATACACTTGTACAATACTAATAGGACTGTCATAAATGCACACTGCATCATAGCCATACACGTGTACAATACTAATAGGACTGTCATAAGTGCACACTACACCATAGCCATACACTTGTACAGTGCTCATAGGACAGTCATCCATCAATTGAGGGTACTTTAGCGTGGACACTCCAGGACATCAGCTCCTTCATCACCCTCTTTTCACCCTTTTCTCAAAGAGAATTTGTACATTTCAATTATCTGGATGATGCTTCTACTCGAAAAGTATTCAATGGAGGACTGTGTCATGCTGTGTTACTCACAATGTGCGGCATTGTAGTACTTTTGGCTTGTCTAGCGGGTTGCAAGCCAGAACCACATTTAGTGGATGGAAGGGTGTGTGGTTGGGATGTGTCCTATGTAGAACGTGTTGGGTATCATATGTGAGGGCATGAGCTGGTCTCTGGTCTCGCTGCTGCAGCAAATGCACTTCTGCGTCTGTGCAAAAGAGGTTAGTAGACAGACATGCTGCATCAGTGCTGCATAAGCAACACCGTCCTTGATTCTGGAACGGCCCCCTAGCACACTTACCCCCTTTTCTTTTCAGAAGGATGGTAACTTTCATGCCCATCTTGTTAGAAATGGTTCGGAGCATATCTAAAGTAGTCAACTGCCTCAGCTGGTCAGATAGCTCTTTGGGTAACTACACTGCTGCTGAGCTGTGTGTGCAACTTGAAATAGGTTTGGATTCCAGCCTGTCCACTTACCTTCAAGAACAAGAGTCCTATTACGTTGGCAATCAGTAACAAACGCCACGCCACGCTTTGCCAGTAAAGGACCTAGAACGTTATAAGGGCAGAACAAGTGCGTTCATGGGAGAGCATTCAACCAAATGTGTTGCGTGGTCAGCTAAAAGTCACGTGGTGCATCGACGCATGCATCTAACAACAGCATATTCTGGAAAATAATTGGAAGAATGACGGTCGCATTATTTGTGATCAAAAGGACATTATATTCGCACACTTCTTATTCCAAAATGTGTATTATTGGAGCTTTTCACCTATTTCAAAAGTGTTTCTCTTTTGAGAATTGTAGGTGTAAATTGATTTTTTTAATTATTTTGTAGAATGAAATGATGAACATCGCTGGAAGTGCATATAGATTGAATGTATATTTAAATAATTATGAAAATGTCCTGATGAAGTCGTCAGCATTGTAACAAGATGGCGGGACATAGGATGTGCCTGGACCCATGGAAATAGGCAGAATCAAAGGGTGTCGACAAGATTGCTTCTGTGATATTCTAAACATTGATACGAGGTCCTTCCCCTTAGTACAGCGAGAGTGTCTCAGTTCCTGTACAGCGGGAGTGTCTCAGGTCATTCCCCTTAGTACGGAGGGAGTGTCTCATGTCCTTCCCATTAGTACAGAGGGAGTGTTTCATGTCCTGTACAGCGAGAGTGCCTCAGGTCCTTCCCCTTAGCACAGAGGGACTGTCTCAGGTCCTGCCCCCTAGTACAGCCGGGCGTGTCTCAGGTCCTTCCCCTTAGTACAGCGGGGGTGTCTCAGGTCCTTCCCCTTAGTACAGAGGGAGTGTCTCAGGTCATTCCCCTTAGTACAGAGGGAGTGTCTCAGGTCATTCCCCTTAGTACAGAGGGAGTGTTTTAGGAACAGAGTCAGATAGAGCGGACAACCTGTATATTTGGGAATATATTCTGAAATTGGGTGCGTGCTGATTTTTACACATATTTACTAACCCTTATGCACTTTATCGAACACAATCAGCTGAGATTTTTAAATAATGAGATAAATATGTATTTCTAATTAAAAGTTTGAAATAAAGGGATGTCTACTGAAATTCACTTGAAATTTTACAATGAGGTGACTAACGATGGATTTCTGTAAAAAGCTAACTGTGGTGGGAGAGTTTGTTGTGCTACAAAGGGCACTGGATCCACTCTCTGTGTACAATGAGCTTTAATGTCCGTTGATACACCAGGCACATAAGGTATACAAAATGAGGAAGTCTAGAGTTGAAGGTAATTACAAGCAAAGACCTATCGAATGCCGACCGACCATTGGCCATCTACACCGAGCCAGCTCCAGATGTAACTGTCACTTTCTGATCACTCATGCTGTCCCGCCACCACATTCCACTCTGACATCACTGGGCTTGTTCTGCAGAATGGCAGTAAGAATCATGAAACCATAACGCAAACCTATATATTATAGAGTAGCTATAGAGGGTAGCCGGTATATAACACATTAAATGCATCAGGATAGCCTGCCCATGGCACGAAATAATTCCAGAATTTTCCTGTCTATTGCACTCGGTCTTGACTGCACACCTAGAAGATCCATGTTATTAGCCTGTCTGATGTCAAAAGAGTATGGGGATTGATAAAAATTTCACTCACAAGATACTTGAAATTGTAATCATCAGTTTCAGGATGACAGCATGTCTATTGCGCTTAGAGGATGCATTAGGCCAGCATGTTCGATTGCACTTAGAGATAACATCCCCTTTTACAGATTACCATAGCACTCAACTACTTCAAAGACAAAACAAAGGGGGGTCTGGGAATCTCTCTACCAGCACAAACACAGCCCAATGACTTGTTCTTGGGTGAATAACCCCTGGGAGAAACTCTACCAAGTCTTTAGATCACTGTCCCTTTCACAGAGAAGAAATTTCCCTGCATACCCCCCTTTGTTTTGCATAAATTAACTTTGGGTCTCACCCTGAGTTACAAGGGCGATCCAGACGTGGACCCCTTGCTCACTGTTCTTAGAGATGCTCGGCTTTACCTCACTGATGATGCCCAACAAGGCTGAAACACGTGTATGGGGTTGCTGTTGGTACTCTAGTTCAGAGGAGAATTGCCTAGTATTTCGGTGCTGGACTGCCCCTGGGCTGGACAAAGACTGATATGCAGGGGAATTTCTTCTCTGTGAAAGGGATAGTGAGCTAAAGACTTGGTAGAGTCTCTCCCAGGGATTATTCACCCAAGAAAAGGTCATTGGGCTGTGTTTGTGCTGGTAGAAAGATTCCCAGACCCCCCTTTGTTTTGCATACTTCAAAGACAAGGCTCCGTCTGAACCTCAAGGTACGTATGCACGCACCTCATCAATGAACTTTGTCCGGAGGCATGGCTACCCACCTGCATGCATTATAATGTAGCAATGAACTGCAACAAAAATTCAGACCTAGCTGGACACATAACGCTCTTCCAGGCTTAAACACAGCACACAACACCTTTACCCCCAGAAAGCAGCAACGACCAACCACAAAATTCGGTCTAGCTGGACACTTAACAGATCCTTTCTTGCTATCACACATATTCCTCTCCACTCAACACCCATCCTGCCTGACTTCATGGGTATTTTTACAGAGCCCGGCGGGCCCTCCTAACTCTTTATCTTGGAAAATGGCACACACTCATTCTAGCCTTCACACCACTTCCCACACCTTGGACTTCGGTCCCCTGAGGTTGTTCCCACCACAATTACGTTGAGACCAAATTACCGGCTCTCAGAAATGAACAGTCATGTATAGTTTTCAGTTCCCCGCCGGGGACAAAGGCAGGTAATGCCCTGGCGAGGGCCAATCAGAATGGTTCTTTCATTCTGATTCTCCCTCGCCGGGTACTAATTGACAATATTATTGGATATAACTTTGACATTATCATGGAAGCGGTTTGCCACATTTTTCCAAGCTGGGAGGCAGGGGAAGATAAGAAGCATTCTAGTGGAGTTTGACATTTTGAAGATCATGAAAGAACTATAAAGAATTTGTTGGTGAGACTCTAGATGTAAGCCTTTTCTTCTGGTAGCTGAAGTATTTATGCCCTCTTTGGTTTTGCAGGCCTGTTGTCTTGTGTTTTCTGTTTATGGTCTCTGGCCTTTTTGAGGTGAGCCAAATCATCATCAAACCACACATTGTTGGCTTTAGCCAGACATTTTCACGGTTTTAATGTTATTGCTGTCGGGGTGACTTTTCCTTTGGTTATATCCTTTTTGAGTCTTTTTGGGTAACAATTGCTAGAAGTTCCAAACCAACTGTTGAGGAGAAAGTTTCTTTGAAGTTGCAAGGGTTTATCCACTCTTATGGTCATGGTTGACAGAACACTGCTGAGTGTGTGAGGGGGCATTATCTTTTGAGCACATTCTGGGCAATTTGATATGAGAGTTGGCTCTCACCCTTGGTAGGACTCTCTCCTGATATTGGTTAGATATGTAGACGTTAGAGGAGAATGGCATCTAGTGTATGTCCCCCAAGGTGGGTGCCTGGTATGGGCATGGCAGAGAGGTTTACATGTACTCTAAAAAAGCAGAAATGGTCATTCTAGCCGAGCAGCCCAGTCAAATGTTGCAGTCATCCGTGTTAAACAACTTATTGAGAATATATTGAACACCAGAAAAAAGTCTAACTAGTCTCTGAGGCAAAAAGTGTATTCACCGGAGGGTCATTTGATAATAGTCTTGAAAAGAGCCATATGAGGTTTCAGGGAGTACCTTTAGAGCAGTCTTTCAAAGGTAATTGTGTGCAGATTTCAGACACTATTTGGGTGGGTACAAGAGGGCCAAACCCCCTCGGGAACGGGTGCATCTTTCTTTGTCAGAATTTGTTTAAATTTTTGGTAAGAAGATCTACAAAGTTGTCCATGAACAATGTGTCTGTTATAGTGAGGATGTCACTACTTAGATCTTCTAATAGATTGTGATAATTGCAGTCATGCTTAGTTGCCGACCTAGTGTTCCGAGTTCTGATGTTCCAAATGGTTTAGGTTTCATCGTTTTCACTGGGAATAGCATAATGAGTGGGGGGAAGCCCTTCAGGGAAGTGGCAAAGGACATCCCAAGTTGGGAGCTGTGGTGTTGTTAGCCAACATCTACCTCAGAGTTTACTTCGGAAGTATGATAGGAAGAAACAGAAGTAGTTGTGTTCAGATCTTGGGTAAGGATGAGCTGTGCAACATGAACAAAGGGATATCTGCCTTCCTGCTACAAATGCTACTAACTAATGGCAAGAGGCCAATGCATCAAAGCAAGTAAGGAGTCAGAAGCTAGTTGTTTTTATGGTTCCCTTTCACCATTGATGGTCCCATTAGAATACAGGCTAGACACCAGTTTATTGTTAGTTTGGAGGCTTTATGAGGTCTTCTATATATTTTTTGTAATTACATCCACCTTCCGTTCTTCACAGAGTGTTTTCCTGCATTCCATGACACATCTCTCCAAGAAGTTGAGATGGTTCAAGTTTAAATTTAAAGTCCACCTTTTTTGTTATAACTAGATATGTTTATCTTGTTTAAGTACCAAAGAGTGAATATTTCCATACTGACTACATTTTACTTTTTTCCCACTTAGGTCCTTGTCTGATTTCGCAGACTGAAGAGGGATTGTAACAAACTGAATTGCTTTTATTTTTTCCTCAATGAGTTAAGTGGAGGTTCTGTGTATAGCATTCACTTATATATTGTGCTAGGCATACCACCTGGCGTTGCTGGGTCTGTAGCTGACATGGATGTGGGAGTCTTCTCTATAGCCTTGTGGACGTTATATTGGGCTTCATTATTGGGCCTATTTATGGGCCTCATTATGGGTCCGGCGGTGACCCTGCCGGTGCTACCAGTGGTTTGTGACCGGATCCATAATAATTTACCAGCGCCTGACTCCCCAGTGCCACACGGCTATTACAAGTCCGGCAGCCAGGAAGTCAGGCTCCGGTACATTTGTTAATCCCTATTTGCATAGAGTCCCATGGGACTCTATGTGAGTGGGGACACAGGAGCACCGGCACCATTAGCAACGGTGCCGGTGCTCCCTTGACAACGGCAAGGTCAGACGTGTGGGGCACAGCGGCTCTGGCAGGCAGACTTGTAGTTTGCTGGTCTGGAAACAAGGGTGCCAGTGAGCTTACTGGGATCTTTGTTTCCAGACCGGCAACATTATTATGAGGCCCATTGTGCCCTAAATTCCTATTTTTATTTTTTTATTTATTTGTTTAGTTTCAAATAAACTTTACAAAACACTAAAACACTAAAAACACTGTACATCAAAAACATTATTCCATTAAAACAAACACAGCATAACGTACACAATATAAATATTTGCCAGGGATTTAAATATCCATCTAAAATATCTAAAACTAATTATTTTAAAAGGACAACAATTTCATTCCGATAGTTCTTGTTGCACTAGCAAAGCGTTTTTTAATAATTAACCACAGCCGATACATTGCAATATGAACTTTTTGGCTATCCGTATTGAGAAAATCTTGATGTATTCATAGTTATATAAAAATGGTCCCAACCAGTTCATATATTCTGTGCCCAATATCTTACATTCAGAAAATATGTGTTTCACTGTCTCTGGATATAAAGTATTTTGACACATTCGGCAATATCTGTCTTTTTTGAGGAGGCCCAGCTGTGGCCCTATTACAGTAAGTAATTGTAACTGATTTATCCTCAGCCTTAGCCTAAATCCCCGCATTCCCATATGTGGGCATTGTCGAAGATAAGCTTGGGGCTGGAGGTAACTATGAACAACACCTATCATACAGGTATAACTCTGGAGAGAATCTACGTGTCTGTAATTAGGTACCCAGTCCCACTGTCTTACTTTTTTTTAAAAAAACCCTCTTCAATGTTGCATAGGATGTACCCCTGTATTTCCTATTTTTGAAAAATTGCAAAATCGGCAATCTTCCAGAATCGTCTATACTGATAGCACAGGGTCGGACCCCACTCCACCCCTGTGCAGGGCAAATGGGTGGGGTTGGTCAAATTTCACTATCGCCAAAACACCCCAGACTGGTATTCCGACCTTGTATTCTAACTTCCTATTTTTGTAAAAGTTGCAAAATCAGTGATCTCCCAAAATCATCCATACTGATAGCACAGGGCCAGACCACGCCCTGTGCAGGGTGAATGATGTGGGTTGGTCTATTTTAGCATTGACAATACATCCCAGACTGGTATGCCAACCTCAGGCCAAAATTTCAACCAGCCAGCCAACTGTTGTGGGACTACAGCCAACAATCGCAAAATCAGCAATCTCCCGAAATTGTCTATACTGATAGCACAGGGCTGGACCCTGCCCTGTGCAGGGCAAATGGGTGTGATTGGTCATATTTCACTATCGACAGTACACCGCAGACTGGTATGTCGACCGTGGGCAAACAATTTCACCCAAATGCTGTTATGGGGCTGGAGCCAACCCCGAAAATACAAACACACTTTTGCATATTACAGGGCCTGCGGAAGCAGCCCTGTAGTTATGGGTTAAGTTGCTCAACCCATAGGAAGAGCACTTTTTGGGTGGCAGATATTTTTGGTACCATCTGCATTGTACATTAGCAGCATTAGTATGACATATTGGCTATGTGAGTTTATTTGTATGCTGGACTGATTGTCTGAATTGCAAAAAAGGCATAATATGCCATGTGTTGCATTCTGCATAAGCTCATGAAATGGAATGGATTCACAATTTGGGGTGGATACATACACAAATCATTCATAAGGGATGTGCTCTTGTAAAACGTGGTTGCAGCGAGTGCATGTATGTTTCCACATGTATGAAATCTTGAAGATTACATTTATAGGGATGTTTTTGGTTTCCAGTTCTTGAAGAAAGTACATTAGGAATTCTTGTGGATCTTCATGTGTGTTTATGGTAAATGTTATCATTCCTGTTCAGCAGTCCACTTCTTGCCTTACACCTGAGACACTGTAAGTGTTGTCAGGATTATTTGTGGCATTTCTATGAAGGATGAGCATTTGCAAACACAAATGGTCTGAGCCGTTTAAGTAAATGGTGTGAACAATTGGTGGCAATTGGAAGAGAAGATTGTTACATTTGCATAGCGATTTACTCCAGTTGTATTGCTGTATTTAAATGGGCCGGAGTTGAACCTATGCATTGTTTGATGGGTCTGCAGATCTTCTTTGACAAGAGATGTTTGTCTGTTTGTTTTCTGATGAACGTGCAGTTGAGTTTGTAGTAGACAGTTTTGTGGTTGTATTATTTGATTGAGAAGAAGTTGGTCATTGCTTCTTTAGCATTATTTTTGTAAGATCTGCTATAGGTTCTGTTTGTATTAGTTTTCATTTTAAAGACTTTATTTTTTCAGGTACAGGGTACATATCTTGATGGGGGTGAACAGTGCACATTGTCTGTTGTATTCTACGATGCAAGGAATGTCAGCATTGACCTTCTTTGCATCAAAGTTAACTAGGCATAGGCCATTGCGTGTAGGGAGACTGTGGTGGATTTCCATTGATTTTGGTTGCTTTTAATTTATTAAGATACCTATGTTTAGGTGTCGGATTTTAGAGTCTACAAAATTGTTGATTCACACCCATTATTGGCATAGACATATTCCTTTATCATTTGTTCTCAATTGATCGATGGCAGTGGTGGATATTAGCACATTGCAGTTTAGGAGATAATATGTGTATATCTATTTTTATTTTTTATTTTATATATACAAAAATATACATATTGTGATGATTTTATATGAATTTATTATGAATGTATATGAAATAAATTGTATATGTAATTGTTAATGTGTATATTATGTTTTGCTAACAAACTCGCTAGCAATGGCAGCTTTGAAAAATTATATAATGATTGAATAAATACAACAGTTTTGTTTCAAAATACATCCTCATTCTTCTTTTGTTTATATTAGTGTGTAATTCAGCCCTTTGAACTGGGTATTAAGGGTTTGCCTACCTTTTTGGTTTGGGCAGTGTTGACTTTGTTTGCATCAAATTTAACTAGGAATAGACCATTGAGTGTACAGAGAAATGAAAGTGCTGAGTAACTCATACCTTCTTTAAAGACTGTGCTGCCAATGTCAATGGATGTGTGATCTAGGGTTAAACCTAGCAATTTGTGAGTAGTGATGGCATATGCAAGAGATAGAGATAATTGTTCTCTGCGTACGCACATGTCTTTGAAAAGAAGGAAAATGGTATTGTGCAGCCAATTTTTTAACTTATGCAAGTTTGTCAAAGTGGATGTTGACAACTTGAATGTTGTCATGTGGATATGTCTGGAAGCCAGCAACTATACCAATTGCTCCATTGACTAAAACTTGTTCTACATCAAGGTTACATTTTAGAATTACTCTGCAGTTAAGACACAAAGTTAATATTTTTTCCAATCCAGCTGTGTTGGAGATACATTTTCCTAAGCTATTTAGTCGTGCTGTTGCTTGTTGACACATAGGGAGTGTCAGGTAATTCACTTCTAGTTTGTCTGTGGAGCTGATATGCAGTATGGGTTGCATTTATTTTTTTAACATTGTCTCATTGCAAGGGTTCGCATTAAGGACATGCATTTTATATTTTACTGAGTTAATTGTTCCAGATGTGTTTCGCCCATATATCTCATGGATTAGTCTACTATTTAAAAAGATGGATTTTGCATCTTTAGTAAGCAGGCCAAATATGTATATATATATATATGTCATGGCCACTGGCCAGGGGCCTTTAACTTTATATCCTGCAGGGTCCCAATGGACCCAGTCCTGGTGCCTCTGGCACCAAGCTCATTTAAAAGTGTGCTCTGCACACAGTATGCTCAAAGCGCGTGCACCTAGGCCGGGCGTGGCCATACAAAAGCATTGGAAGCACGTGCAGAAGACGGGGGAGTGGCAAGGAGGGGCCACAAGGCGGGGCCTAAAGGGAGTGGCTGGGGCCAGGCTATATAAACCAGCCCCACCCGCATGCTGGCGCTTCCTGTTAGTCTGCTTGAAGCAGCATAACGCTTGCCGCCGTCTACAGATCCTTACCTGTGCCCGTCCAGCACAAGCATCTTCAGTCTCCGGAACCCATCCTGCATTTTACTTGAATCAGCCATGCCATCGCTGGAAGCACTGCTGTCTGCTTCAAACTCTACAGCTACCACGTGCATCTTACCTGAGCCCAGCCACGCCATTGCTGGAAGCACTGCTACCTGCTTCCACCTCTGCAGCTACCGCGCGCATCTTACCTGAGACCAGCCATGCCATCGCTGGAAGCACTGCTACCCGCTTCCAACTCTGCAGCGGCCGAACGCCTGTTACCTGTCTCCTCGAATCCACCTCTTGCGGCACCTGGCATCCTTACCTGTCCCAAACTCCCATCCACACAGAGTCATCTTCCGGTGCAGCATCCTCGCGGATCCTTCATCCGGAAGCCGGCAGGAGTTCAGAGGACCGCTTGCGATTAAACGATGATCGGCTGCACCTGCAAGGGAGAAAGAAAGTGCAAGGTTAGCAATTGGATACATTTTAAACGCTGGGCAGCGCAACTCACGAACTTTGCACATCATCTGGAAAGTCCGCTTACCTCTTGTAGGTTCTCCGGATTGGAATCTCTTCCATCTCCACGTACTCGTGGGTCATCTTCATACCCAGAGGGAGAGGAAAGGACAATATAACGTTACGGACAATAATCATTGGGGAAATCACCGCAAAAGATACAGACAATAATCATTGTTATAATCATTGTTATAAAACACCTACCTTCAAGGCGGAATTGGTCGCAGCCAGTCTGGACCTCCACGCTAAGGACCAGTGACACAACTAGGTCCATCCACGGCACCCCTGCTGAGAGAAAGCAGGACGGAGAGCTCATACTTACATCAAAACAGGTGAGCTTGCATGGGCAAACTCTTACTCACTTCATTCTGGCATGAAAGGGTCGAGGGGGATCACGACACCACCAAGCAATTCTCACTGCCTCTAATCTTCTCTCAGGGGCAGTACCAGCATCCCAAGTCTTCGATTTCGCAGCAACTGGGGGAGAGAGTCAATCGAAGGGAGCCAAGTCCTAGGAGGGCTCCAACCGTGCCCCAACGTCCCCGCAGAGACCAGGTGAGCATAACAGAACGCAAAGCCACTCCGAATTGCTGGGGGAACTACGGGCTGAAGTGCATGCCTCCAGACAAGAGACAAATGCTTTAAGGAGGGATCTAATTGTTGCTCGAGAATGAACTGACAAACTGGCAAGACAGGTGCTTCAAAGCCAAGCAGGACAAGTCCCTTTACGTGGAATTGCACCAACCCCTTTGCCACTGCCATCACCACCAGTTCAAGTGGTACTCCCAGGGGCTGTACCTTTGGCCCACCTGAACGGTTTACTGGTGACCCCAACAAATATGCCATATTTATGAATCAGTGTCGCCTTCACTTTTTGTGCCATCCTGGGGCCTTCCCTAACGATAGTGCCAGAGTTGTTTTCGTACTTTCATATTTGAGAAGGCAGTGCAGCAGACTGGTCCATACCATTAGTTAACCAGGATGACCCAGTACTCCACAATTTTGGGGAATTTCAACAGGAATTATAAAAGTTGTTTGCAAGACACACCCAAGGACAGGCCCTAGATAACAAACTGTTGTCCTGAAGACAGGGAAATCATGATCTTCTGACGTACATAGCCACCTTTAATCGCCTCATTGCACAAACCAACTTGCCCGAAGAAAAGATAACCACATTATTCTATCGAGGACTACGTGGGGAATTAAAAGACGTGCTAGCCCAAGTGGTCAACCCATCTGAGTGCTGTGCAGAATACATAAATCTGACAGTACAACTGGATCATGGGTTACAAGACCGAAAAATGGATCGCAAAAGAACTGAAGGGAGGTTGGTTTGTATGCGACCCAGGGACTATTAAGTCAAGGCTCATGAAACAAATGAACCTATGCAGATTGGGGGGTTACAGGCCCCTATATCCAAGGCAGAGAGAGAAAAGAGGAGTCAACAACAACTTTGTTTATATCGTGGCAAGGCAGGACATTTTCTTTGGGATTGCCCAGTAAAACCTCCCAAGAAAACAGTAGGTGCAACGGATAACAGCAATGACGAACAAGACCTGACCCCAGAAAACTCCAGTGCCTGACAAGTTTAGGGGTCCACTTGTCGAGCAAATTGAAGAAAGTAGTTCAGACCTCACACCTAGTCATTCCGGTACTCATAGTCCACCACCAGCAACCATCAAGGGTACATGCTTTGGAAGCGTATATTGACAGTGGAGCTGTGGGTAACTATATTGATCAGGATGTAGCCGCATGAATAGGCCTCCCTCTTCGGCAGAAACTATAAGCGGAAAACATAACTGCAGTGGATGGCTCTCAATTGTCATCTGGGCTAGTAACGCAACACACCGATGAGTATGTTGAAAATCCAAGAAAACATGCAACGTAAGTATTGCTCGAGGGTTTGGTTTGTTCTTTCTATTTGGCCATCTGTTTGAGGATGGTGACTTGTGGATAGTCCAATGTCAATTTGGGCCATTGAACAGCATTTCCTTCAGAAGTTGGATACAAACTGACTACCTCGATCTGAGATCAAGACCGATGGAAAGCCATGTAGCCATACGATTTCCTCCAGGAATACTTTTGCTAAATTGGATGCATTTGGAAGACTCTTATAAGGAATAAAATGTGCCATTTTAGAGAACAAGTCTACAACTACTAAGATGGTGTTGAATCCTTGACTGGGAGGTAGATCTGTAATGAATGCCATGGTGCGGGAGGGATTTCCAATGGTTGGAGAAGACCAGCTGGTTTCTGCTGTTGGGACTTGTTTTGTGCACACACACCGCAAGATTGGATAAATTGTATGATGTCTTTACGCCATGTGGGCCACCAATAGTTTTGTTTTACTTTAGCAGAAGTTTTGGCACTTCCAGGATGACCTTCAATAAGGGAGTCATGATAACCCGAAATAACCTGCTCTTGTAAATCTTTACGTGGCAAGTATAGACGGTTCGTAAAATATGGTAACTGGTCTTTAATGGTGTAATGTTCTCCTTGAGTACACCACTCTTGTGAGAAAGTGGGATCCATTAAGAGTTGGATCTTGTTTTGGAGTTCCCCCTGTGTCAATGTTGTCGTAAGACCCAGGAGTTTGTCTTCTGGAATGATGGCTACTGGATCTGGAGTTATGTATACCTTTTCATCAACACCCATGCGGGACAAGGCGTCAGCCTTTCCGTTTCGGACTCCGGGCCGGTAGGTGATCACATAGTCATATTCAGCGAAGAAAAGAGCCCACCGCAGTTGACAGGATGATTGAGCCTTTGCTGTTTTTAGGTATTGCAGGTTTCGATAGTCAGTTATGACAGTGACAGTATGTCTAGCACCAAGGAGATAGTGTTGCCATGCCTTGAAAACTGATTTTATAGCCAAGAGTTCTTTGTCTGTGATAGCATAGTTGAGTTTGGGAGGTGAGAATATTCGTGACCAGAAGGCCACAGGGTGTAACTGACCAGTTCCTGGGTCCCTTTGTGAGAGAACAGCTCCCCTAGCCATGCTAGAGGCATCTGTTTCAACTATATAAGGGAGGTCTGTGCGAGGATGCAGTAGAACTGGAGCAGAAGTGAGTTTTTTCTTAAGTTCTTGAAAGGCCTTCTCTGCTTCTTCGGTCCAATGGAACTTTTTATTGTTTTTTCTCAATATTGATGTAATTGGATGCACTATTTGGGAAAAATCTGGGATGAATCGGCGGAAAATGTTTGCAAAGCCCAACATACTCTTGATTCCTTTAAATGAAGTTGGTGATGGCCAGTTAAGAATGGCATCTACCTTGTGCCTATCCTTTCTGATACCTTTTGGTGTGAGGATAAAACCGAGGAACTCCACTTCGGTGACATGAAAAGAGCATTTTTCAAGTTCAGCATACAGTTTATGTTGGCATAGTTTAGTAAGGATGGTGCGGACATGCCTGACATGGTCTTCTTTTGTAGCAGAATACTCTGAGATGTCATCAATGTAAACTAGGGGGCAAACGTTGATTAACTCCCGCAAAACATCATTCATAAAGTACTGGAATGCAGCAGGAGCATTGCAAAGTCCAAAAGGGATTACCTGGTATTCATACAAGCCGTATTTGGTGCGAAAGGCGGTTTTCCATTTGTCTCCTTTTTTCACTCGAACAAGATGGTATACCCCCCTAAGGTCCAGTTTGGTATAGATTTGTGCGTCTTTGACTTTATCCAATTATTCGGGAATAAGGGGCAGTGGATAACGTTTTTTTACTGTGATCTGGTTTAATGCGAGATAGTCGATGCAAGTCCTCAAATCTCCTTCCTTCTTTGGTACGAAGAATAAGGGACTGGCTGCCAGTGATATAGATGGGCGGATAAATCCATTTGCCAGGTACTGATCACAATAAGATTTCAAATAGAGGTTTTCTGGTTCAGTAAGTGCATAGATTCGACCACAAGGAATTTGCGCATCAGGTATGAGGTCGATCTGACAATCGTAGGGCCTGTGCGGTGGTAGAGTATTGGTTGTTCTTTCTGGAACACGACTTGAAAATCTTGGTATTCATTTGGTAGAGTACTAGTCACACCTAGTACAATCCCCGCCGTACTGGGAGTAGCAGATGTACATACGTCTTTTTCCCCTTTTCTTGGTAATAACAGGTGCGAGCAAAATCATCGGAAAGGGCCAACTTCTTGGCACGCCAATCTATTAGAGGGTTGCGAGCTACCAACCATGGCATCTCTAAGATCAGTCCAAACTGAGGAGCGCTGATGAGATTGAATGCAATAAATTCTCAGTGTCTTGGTCTACATAATTCCCAACTGCTCCGCTGTCTATGTATGCTTCAACAGCATGCATCCGAGACAGTTGTTGGTGATTGATCAAAATTACTGGTAATGCAAAGTGTGAGGTCTGTGGCTCATGCTTCTCGCTCGACAATCGGACCCCTATGCTTGCCGGGCTTGGTAGTTTTCCGACTCCTTGTTATTATCTTCTTTCTCTGTGTCTCCAACAGTTCTCCTTGGTGGTTTCAGTGGACATTCTTTGAGGAAGTGGGCAGATTTTCCGCAATATAATCATAATTGCTGTTGCCTTCTCTTGTCTCTTTCAGTTTTAGTTAAAGGGGGCCCTACACTTTCGATTTGCATGGGTTCTACCGTGTTTTCCATTGTACGTGGAACATTATCCTTTGACCGGCCATACACAGCTTGAGTGTCTAATCTTATCCGGTCCGCTTTTCGGTCTTGTAATCTGTGATCTAATTGCACCACAAGGTTGATGAATTCTCCACAGTCTTTAGGTGGGTTAACCACTTGAGCAAGGCCATCCTTTATTTTCCCTAATAGACCCCGATGAAATAGTGTGGTCCTTTTTTCCTCAGGCCACCCAGCTTCAACGACTAGTCTGTTAAATGTTGCTATATATGTAAGCAAGTCTTGACTTCCTTGACGGAGTGGCAAAAGTTTGTTGTCTAATGCTTGGCCCTGGGTATGACGAGCAAAGAGTTTTTCCATTTCCATCTGGAAACCCCCAAAGTCATGTAACAACGTGTTATCCTGACTTACTAATTGTACTGACCAATCCGCAGCACTGCCACTCAGATATGACAAGACAAAAGCAACCCATGCTTGGTCTTTAGGAAAAACCCCAGGCCCGCAAAGGAAATGAAGACGACACTGGTTCATGAACATTGCGTACTTCTTGGGGTCCCCTGTAAATCGTTCATGTGGAGCTAAAGGAACTGCCCCAGGAAGGATTATTTGTACTGGATTGGTGGAAGAAGTTGGTACAGGTGCTGGCGGAATGTTACCAGGCAATGGCGTCTGCCCTGCCTGTGATTGGAGCAATTGTCTACTTATTTCGTCGGTACGATCCTTAGTAACAATCAAATCCCTCCTAAGAGCGTTGGTTTCTTGCCTGGCTGAATGTACTTCAGCGCGTAATTGTCCCAACAACTGAACTAACTGGTCAGTCTCTGAAGTCTCCATGATGCTCAGGTGAATAATATTATTGAGGCTTTGCATTCTAGTACACTCACCTGTTATCCACAGGGACGCCACCCAGCCCTGGTTGGATGATTTGCACTCTCAAACCCTCTCTCAGTCCCTTGGTAAGGCCTCTGGTTAAAGATGGGTCTGCAATATAGGAGAGCTGGATTCAATACGAGATTGTCTTTATGTTTTACCACCTCCCTTGGCCTCAACTCCTTCCTCCCCCTTGGGCCCTCTCCTCACCTTAATATTGTAAAAGGTGGATTCTCCGTCCTGCTCCTCGTGGCAGGGGCGCATTGATGTGGGGGCGAGCAGCGACCAAGTTACTTCACTGGTGCAAGCCCCCACTGTGGGAATCCAGGCCTGCTGCTACTCCGTAGCTTTGCTGCTTTACAGTTTTTATATGCAGTTCTTATGTTCCTCTTAGTTCAAATAATAATGTCTTGCTTCTTTCCTTTTAGGTATGGAAAGGTATTTTGGTGTTGTCATGCAGTTTGAAGATGAGCATGGGCCGGTAGGCGATAGCGCGGTGTGCGCGATGCTGTCCGGTGAGTAATGCGCGATGCCCGACGCTGTTCCGACTTTTATATTGCTAACCTGTGTCTTTTCACTCCTTGCAGGTTGCGATGTTCCTCACGAGCGCCGTAATGTTCCAGCAATGATACTGACCAGGAGATGACTACCCAGGTAAAAATTGTGTGGCTTTCTTCATTCGGGAGGAAACGTATGTAAACGCTTACTAATGCTATCTTTCTTTCTCTTCTTTCCAGGTTATGGTATTCCAGGTGAGTGGAACTGGAATCGGCGATGGATTGAAGACAGGATACTGTTCCAGGTAAGTTTCGTAGTGTTCTTTCTCTCTCTGCAGGTCCTTGGTTTCAGGTAAACTGGCATCAAAGAACTGGTCACGGTGAGCGTTACGCTGCCCACAGCAGAATAGCGCAAAGCATGTTCTGCTGTTTGGGTGTGGTTTAAATAGTCTCAGGTAAAGTAGTCCAGGTAAAATAGTCCCAAGCCCGCTACACCCAAAGTAGTCCAGGTAAAGTAGTCCCAGGCCTGCCACACCAAAAGACTAGACCGCATAGCTCAGTTCCTTGTAACTGAGCTATGTGTGTGCCTCCATGTTGGCTGACCCCCCCCCCCCCAAGTTAAATAGTCCCAAGTAAATAGTCCCATTCTAATGTTGGTCTTCTTGATGGTATTGAGCCTGGCACCAAAGGCGCCAGGACTGATTCCAAGAGAGTCTTGGATGAGGTTTTAAGGCCTTTGACCTGGCCCTAACTGGAAGGCTGATTTGCCAGTGAGGGCCAGGGGCAAGGGTCATGGCAGTATGATCCTGTCAGGCATCAAGGTGCTACATATTATAAAGTAAACCCCATGCAAAGGATATTGTGCAGTTAAATTGTTTTGTCATGTCCACGGTGCTGCACAATTCTGTACATTAAGAGTATTTTGTGAGTGACCCAGGTATCAAAAGCATTCTATAGACCTGTGTTTCTAAGTAACATGGGTGGAAATAACCACTGAAGGAAAACTGCACATGTTGTGGGGTTAAAGAGTCTGTGATTTGTGTTATCCTAAACCAACTCGTGTTTTCATTCGTGTAAAAAGTGAATTGTTAGGAAAGAAAAGCATGTGGGTTATGGAATGAAGTGGTTTGATTTGTGATTTTGCACAGATATTGATGTTCCTATTAATTAATAAATATATATTCTTTCTATGCATCAGCCTGATTCTTGGCTTACCTATGGCACAGGGGTGAGGGATCTACGTGGTATGATATGTTACATAGACAGGGCTAGATTGAATAAAATAAATAGGTATACTTGTGTGCCACTTTTGATTGGGAAGGACTACTCCCTGCATTAATAGTTGCCCAATAGATAACTCCTACAAGCTCTTGGGCTGCTCATACTTCTACACCTCATCCTCTTCTTTGAGGTTTTCCAACAGGTTCGTATCTTGGCCCTTTACTTTTCTCTATCTATACACTCCCACAAATTGCACTCATCAAGGCTTGTAATCTCTTCTGTCAATTATATGCTGACGAATCTCAGATCTTTTTATCTTTCTCTTCCTTTTCTGATTCAATTCACTCAACTGTCTCAGCATGTCTTTCTGTGTTCATTCTTGTATGTCTCCTCATTTCTTACATCTTAATCATGCTAAAACAGACATTGTCTTCCACCCTGCAGCCTCATTCACATTCCCACCCATGTATAGGCTGTTCCTCTGTCTCTTCTTTTCTTCTCATCTTCAGCGCATAGTCTTGGTGCCATTCTTGACCCTTCCCTAGCCTTTTCTCTTCATATCTGTACAACCGCGCTTACCTGCTGCAACCACATTTACAATGTTTGCTGTATTTGTCTTTCCTTATCATTTCACACCACTAGACTTCTTATCACTCTACCATTTTTCGCCAGTTGAGTATTGCTCAGCTCTTTTAGTTGGCCTTCCTTCTTCACACCTTACTCTTCTTTGTTGTGTTTTTTTATTCTGATATCCATCTTTTCTTATCTGTAACCCACGGTCCCTCTTTTTCTTCATCTCCTCTTTCCATTTCTCCATTCCCTTCTGACTCGTGTCCCATTTACTTTCCTTTGGATTGTCTTTAAATGTTATCATGGTCAAGATCCTCCTTACCTTTCTTCTTTTGGCTTTCCCTATTCTGCTTCTCGTCTTTTCCATTCACAATACCTTCAACTCCTCTTGGGCCTGAATCCTCCCTGTTCCCCTTCTTATTTTTGTTCCTTTTCCCTTCTTGCCCCTAAACTTTGGAATTCTTCACCACCTAATATTTGCTCCTCTCCTTCACTACATACCTACTGTACCTGGATAATAGGCCACCTTCTCTCCACCCTTCCTGCGACCTAACTTGTTGTTCTATTATAATTTCAGTTTTCGTATTGATGTACTACCGTTCTTGTAAACTTGTGTGCAGCGCTTTTCCAAAAGCATTTTATAAATTCAAATTGAATGCACATGCAATATTATTGGGTGGCTTTCAGCCAAATAACCAAACATTGTACATGAATCTGATAAGATGTTTTGAAAACCAATTAAAGAAAGTTCCAGGAATAAAACAAGTAAGCTAATGGTTGTAGGTTAGATGACGGCTATGATTTTTTATTGATTTGCAAGGAATTGCTTGCCTTTGTAGATTGCATTCTAAATGCAAGATCCATATGGTCATCCTTATGTGGATGTACGTGATTATTTCAAATACAAACATTACGAAGACGAAAATCTTGCATTCTAAATGTTTGTAATTGAAATATGTACCCCACCTCTACATGGCCTTTCTACACCCCACTCCCTCACCACTTATCTTTTGGCGGGACACCTCGCTATGTGCCGCCGAGTTCCTGCAGCGCCAGTTCCCTTCACCTCCGTGGATGGGAACCGGCGCTGCAGGCTCCTTTACTTTTTTTCAAAACTTTCTTGTTTTGCATGCGGGAGACACCCCCACCAACCCTGATTCCATTATAGCGAACAAAGGTGCGGGGGAAACTCCTGCAACCCCTGCTTCCCATGTTCGCTATAATGAAACCGAATGGTTGAAATGTTAGTCATTTTCGGCTGTACGTAATTTTGGTGCAACTGAGATCCGAACATTTCAAACATTCGTTTTTTTATTTACGATATTTAGGGGGTAATTCATAGAATTTAGCGCACAAGTGGCGCACGTGGCTGGCGCACAGTGTGCGTGTGCGATTGTATGCGCCAGTCGCGTGCACTAAAATCCATTTCCGCGCACAGCGTATTCATGGATTTCAGCTACCAAAACCAGCCGTGGCGCAGAGTGGCGCAGCGACCCTGCAGCAGCGCCAGTTACGCCCTAAGAATGCCCCTCGCGCAAGGAAAAGCCATCAAAATCCCCAATCCAGCGCAAAGGGCTGCGCTAAGCCTGGACCAGTATACAGGGCCGCCACACAGCACACGGCAAGCGGGGAACGTGTATTACTGGGGTTCGTGGGAATTTTCACGTGCGATAGGCCCTGTGCGAGTGGGGTATGTGTATTACTGGGGTTCGCAGGAAGTTTCACACGCGATAGGCCCTGTGCGAGTGGGGTATGTGTTTTACTGGGGTTCGTGGGAAGTTTCACATGCGATCGGAGCAGGGTACGTGTATTTCGGGGGTGTGCGGGAAGTTTCACACGTGAAGGGCCCTGTGCGAGTGGGGTACGTGTATTACTGGGGTTCGCGGGAAGTTTTACACGCGAAGGGCCCTGTGCGAGTGAAGTACGTTTATTACTGGGGTTCGCGGGAAGTTTTACACACGATTGGCCCTGTGCGAGTGGGGTACGTGTATTAATGGGGTTCGCGGGAAGTTTCACACGCGATTGGCCCTGTGTGAGTGGGGTACGTGTATTACTGGGGTTCACGGGAAGTTTTGCACGTGAAGGGCCCTGTGTGAGTGGAGTAAGTCTATTACTGGGGTTCGTGGGAAGTTTTACACGCGATTGGCCCTTTGCGAGTAGGGTACGTGTATTACTGGGGTTCGCGGGAATTTTCACACACGAAAGGGCCCTGTGCGAGTGGGATATGTGTATTACTGGGGTTCGCGGGAAGTTTTACACGCAATTGGCCCTGTTCGAGTGGGGTATGTGTATTACTGGAGTTCGCGTGAACTTTCACACACGATTCCGCTGTCAGAGCGGGTACCTGTATCTAGTGGGGTGCACATGAATTGGCAGTGTGTGTCCTGCCAGGTGTGCCCTCCACCCCATCCACGGCCCCTGCAGGCAACCCACAACACAGGGGACTACCCTGCACCCCTGGCCATGCCCCCCAGCCAGCACACATGTCACCTTCCACTAGTGATCACCAACTCATGTCCCCCTGCACCCCCACCCCCATCAGTCAGGGGCACCTGCCAGCAGGCCCCACTCATGTCCCCCTGCACCCCCACCCCCAGCAGTCAGGGGCACCTGCCAGCAGGCCCCCACTCATGTCCCCCTGCACCCCCACCCCCCAGCAGTCAGGGGCACCTGCCAGCAGGCCCCCACTCATGTCCCCCTGCACCCCCACCCCCCAGCAGTCAGGGGCACCTGCCAGCAGGCCCCCACTCATGTCCCCCTGCGCCCCCACCCCCCAGCAGTCAGGGGCACCTGCCAGCAGGCCCCCACTCATGTCCCCCTGTGCCCCCACCCCCCAGCAGTCAGGGGCACCTGCCAGCAGGCCCCCACTCATGTCCCACTCATGTCCCCCTGCACCCCCACCCCCCAGCAGTCAGGGGCACCTGCCAGCAGGCCCCCACTCATGTCCCACTCATGCCCCCCTGCACCCCCACCCCCTAGCAGTCACGGGCACCTGCCAGCAGGCCCCCACTCATGTCCCCCTGCACCCCCACCCCCAGCAGTCAGAGGCACCTGCCAGCAGGCCCCCACTCATGTCCCCCTGCACCCCCATCCCCAGCAGAAAGGGGCACCTGCCAGCAGGCCCCCACTCATGCCTCCCTGCACCCCCACCCCCCAGCAGTCAGGGGCACCTGCCAGTAGGCCCCCACTCATGTCCCCCTGCACCCCCACCCCCCAGCAGTCAGGGCCACCTGCCACCAGGCCCCCATTCATGGCCCCCTGCGCCCCCACCCCCCAGCAGTCAGGGGCACCTGCCAGCAGGCCCCCACTCATGGCGCCCTCCGTCCCCACCCCCCAGCAGTCAGGGGCACCTGCCAGCAGGCCCCCACCCATGTCCCCCTGCACCCCCAGCCCCCAGCAGTCAGGGGCACCTGCCAGCAGGCCCCCACTCATGTCCCCTTGCACCCCCACCCCCCAGCAGAAAGGGGCATCTGCCAGCAGTCCCCCACTCATGTCCCACTCATATCCCCCTGCACCCCCACCCCCCAGCAGTCAGGGGCACCTGCCAGCAGGCCCCGATTCATGTCCCCCTGCGCCCCCATCCCCCAGCAGTCAGGGGCACCTGCCAGCAGGCCCCCACTCATGTCCCCTTGCACCCCCTCCCCCCAGCAGTCAGGGGCACCTGCCAGCAGGCCCCGCCTCATGTCCCCCTGCGCCCCCATCCCCCAGCAGTCAGGGGCACCTGCCAGCATGCCCCCACTCATGCCCCTCCCTTCACAAAATAAAGAAGCACAATCATGGCCCACTTCTGCACCAAAAAACCACATCATGCCACCCCATTCTTGAGACGCAATGATTTCCCAATCCACCCCACACTGACATGCCTATCTCAAGACACAAACCAAAAGTCAACTATGTACATCAACACATGTCCGTCACACAAATACACTGGTTGGCATTGATTGTGTAAACCCACATTTTCACATGCATCAACCCAATGAGCAAATCCCACACATGGAAATAAAATATGAAAATGTATAATGCACAAAAATAAATCAATGAAATGAAATCACACAAAAATACCAAACATGAAATGAAAAGCATGTGCAAAAGATGAGTGAATGAAAATTATAACCAATCCAAAATAAATCAAAAGAAAAACTGTCCAAAGTCTCCCTCCACCAACGCAAATCCAAAGGAAATGTAAAAAAAGAAATTCCATTGCTTCATGTCCATAAGAAAAAAAAAATCAAATTAATCCATGATCAAACTATTCAGAATCCATTGTCCAAAAGAAAATTCCATGATTCCATGTGCAAAATCAAAAAAACATATCAAATCAATGTATTGTCCAACTATGTAAAGGGTCCATGAGCCCAACCAAACAAATGAAACCTACCTAAGAAACTACCTAAAAATAGAACTATAAACAAATGTGTGTGGCATTGTCCATTGACCACAAATAAAAGGAAAAGGAAAAGGAAACCTAACTCTAAAAACTATTTACAGTGGCAGCGGTCTAGTCCGACGGCTCACTTCCCGATTTCCCGGGCCAGGGCATCATCGAACTCCTGCTCGATGTCCCGGAGGCGGTCCTCTTCCATGGCCCCGAGGGTTCACAGGGACGATGACATGTGGACCTCCAGGTCCCTGCGAATTGTCTCGAGGCACTCGGCCCACCTCAGAGCCCTACACATGGAGTTCTCCGCCCTGACCATCGTGAGCTGTGCCTCTTCTGCCCGCCGCTGCTCCGCATCTATAGCATGGCCTAACCGCTGCCACACGGAAGACACTTCCAGTCCTGAGTCCTCCTGCCCTCTGGCCGATGCCTGCCCCTCCGATGTTGAAGGCCCCGAGCCATCATGGCTCCCACCTTGTTGCTGCTGCTGCTGTGCCTCTGCCTGTGCCCTGGCTCTTGTTGCCTGTACATCCTTCTCCGGCTGGGGTGCAGTTTTTGAGGTGGCCACCCCTGCTGGACGTCCGACTCCCGACTGTGGCAGGGATGTGTCCTCCACCAGCCTGGCCGCAGGGTCAGAGGCAGCTCCACAGGGTACCCAGGTGATACATGGGTGGGAAGATGGCATGGAGGACGACTGGCGCGGAGGGGGTTCAGGTGAGGAGGGGGTTGCAAGAAGGTCCAGCACATGGAGGAATCCAGCACTTGTGACCCGTCCCAGCAGGTCAATGCGGTCAAAGAGGCACCCGAGATGACGTGCAGTCTCTTCACGAAAAGACTGCACGTCAACTCGCATGCCCCGTTGACGCAACGCTATCCCGGCCAGGACAGGCT
This sequence comes from Ambystoma mexicanum, assembly GCF_040938575.1. NCBI lineage: Eukaryota > Metazoa > Chordata > Amphibia > Caudata > Ambystomatidae > Ambystoma > Ambystoma mexicanum. Next base: position 355,488,080 of record NC_090933.1, on the reverse strand, counting down.
CAACACGGTCGTGGATAGCCACGTCTGCAGGGAGAGGAAGGCCGGTTGCTGTGCGCTCACCACCGCCCTGAAAACGGGTCTGGACGTAGGCATCCCTGCTGGTGCCAGATGATGCAGTGACAGGATCAGGGACAGGATTGCACACAGGCACCTCCGTGGCGGCCTGTGCTGCCTTCTGTCCCTGGTCCTGCACTGCACCAATAGCACCAGTGGAATCCTCACCTCCAGACCCCGTGTGTGTCCCTTCCACGGCCTCCTCCTCCACCAAACCCCCCACCAACCTGGATGACTCCATGCCATCTTCCTCCGTTGGACCCTGTGGGGTCTCAGCTGCCCCTTCTGCTGCCGAGGAGTCCACCTCCAACCTCCGCCTCTTGGGCCTACCCTTGGCAGCTGTGGCCTGGGACGCGGCACCAGACTCCTCACTCGCCGACGAGATGACAATCTGGGAGGGGAGCCGGGCCTTGCGTCTCCGGCTGGTGGTGCGATCCCTGCCGCTGTGCTCCACAGCACCCTCTCCGCCCTCTTCATCAGTCGACGCTGCAGGCAGGGAGAAATAAAACACCAGCATCAGGGCACAGTACATTGGACTGATACACACATGACAGTTGTACATGAGTGGCATTGTCAAAGTTCAGACACGGCATCAGACTCCACGACACACATGTCATTTTAACTCACACAAATGAGCATTTCCACAGCAATATTGCACCAGGCAGCACCATCCATACACATACAACAGCATGTACAGCCAAAGGTGAGCCTGACATCACATGAAACACTGGGAGTGCACTAGACATGCACACACGCCACCACACTTACATGCATGTGTACAACTCCTCCAACTGTCGCAGTGATGAGATCACCATACATGTCACATCTGACATTCAGCCTTCTACATATTAGTGTCACGTGCATCCATGTTGCATCACAGTTGCACACTTGTCAAATACACACACAGTCACATGTACACAGTGCAGATACATGCATTATGAACCACCATCCATGCCACAACCATGCCAATGTACATACACAGAAATTCAAACATGTGTGCTCCCACACCTGCATTTGCCTAGCATTCTTACCAACACATACACCATCAATGTGTCTCACACCTGAGAGGACTCACATGTGGCAGCTTCACACCCATGTTCATACACATCTCTACATGGCCCTACAAAAACACATGTGCAACCTGCACACTACTGGCACACCACGACACGCACAGCGTCCAATCACCATGCATGTACACTTACTGCTCGACTCCAGACGGGTCTGCCTCTCAAGGATCTGGACGTAGAGCGCTGGGCATATGCATTCCAGGACCCTCATTTGGTGGTTCGACAGCTGGCCTTAGCGCCCTTGGCATCCACTGCCTTCAAGAGGTGCCGGGCCTTGTTGAGGTTCCTGGACCTGAAGTCCTCCCAGCGCTTCTTGACATGATGTAAGTCGCGGACTGCCACCCCCTCCGCGTTGATGGCAGTCACGATGTCCATCCAGATCCTGGTCCATCCTTCATAGTCGGCGCGCGAACTTCCAGAGAGGGCATCATACTGCCCCAGGACTTGCTCCACCAGGACACCAACTTCCCTGGCACTGAAGCTGGTGGGGGTTGCCTCTCTGGCTGGGGGTTGCCAGTGGTCTCAAATGGTGTTGTGCCCGACATGGCAACCCCAGAGGCAGGAGTGGGTGGGCAACTGGGTCCTGGGGCTGGGCTGTGGAGCATTGGAATCCCAGTCGGAAGTCTTCGGTTCCAGCAGGGGTGGTCACAGCAACTGCACCCCTGGCTGACGTTCAGGCAGCAAATCGCAGGGTACGTGGGCAGCAGGCAGTCAGGCAGCAGCAGATGGCAGGTGGGAGCATGCTCGGGGCTCTGGGGGGCAGTAATTCGGCCTTCTGGGCAGGAGCGTGGTCTTCCGTGTGTTTTCTCATGGCCAGCTTGATACGGAGTGATTTGGCACGTGAAAAAATTGCACGTCAGCGTGTAATTGGAGGAAAGGCCCTTAGCGCGTAAGCATGTCAGCACACGTACGCGTTTTCATTGGACCAAAGGCTCTTAGCGCGTAAGCGCTTCTCTGACGTTACGTGCGCAGGCATTTCCCTTGTGACCTGGGCATAGTGGTTCAGTGCGCATGAAAAAACTGCACGTCCACTTGTGAATGCGTGTAATCTGAGGAAAGGGCCTACGCGTGTAAGTGATGTGATGCGCGCGGGCGTTTCCCACAGCACAGGTTAAAGGTGAGCGGGGCCAGCAGTTCGCTGTACGTGCCTTTCGTGGAGACCGACGTGTGTAGCTGCTTCGTGTTATTTCGCGCGCCATCACATCTTCACAGTGATCGAGGACGTATCTCTTCTTTTGGCGGGGGTATTGGCTACGTGTGTTTTTCATTATCACGCTAGTCAGACGGTGAGTCACGCATGCTATTTTTGCCACTGCGGGTGCCCCTGTGTATCGCACCCGTTTTCGAGTTCATAGTAGCCTGCGTGTCCCACACGTATGCGTTTTTCGTGTTACTGGGTGCCACCGCGTACTGCGGGAGGTTGATTCCACACACGTAGGCTGCAGGGTTGCGTGGTGCCCGGTTTTACTGCAGTTTTGGGCTGCCTGAGCATAGCATGACCCGTCACTGCATCACCGGGGTCATATACAGCCTTGCAGGTGCAGGGGGGATGTTAACATCTTGCATCCCACCCCCTTCACCCCAATTGCCCAGGTCAATTGTGGTGTACACCTCCCATTCGCACTACTCCATCTGTGCCATGGTTGGGAGGCCACCAAAGGTGAGGGGAGCCCCAGCTGGGCGTACTCCTCGTGGCAGGCGTGGTCAGGGACGTGGCCAGGGTGACCAGGGAGTCGGGGGACTCCAGGGTGTCCAGGGTGGCCACAGAGGGGGAAGAGGCAGGGGTGTGCCACTTGAGCATGATGTTGTGCCATGTGTCAGTGCAGTCATGCCATCACCCCTTGTGTTTCTGGGAGATGCAGCTTCTGCATCTGGCACTGGCACCCGTGTGACCCGGCAGTCCATTTCATCGACTGCCACGGGCCCAAGGGTAGTGGTAGCTGCAGGTGCAGCTGTGGACACCACCACCCAGGCTCAGGGTCTGCCAGCGCAGGCTGCGTTGGCAATTGAAGAGCCCTTAGAAGATTTCCAACAGGCCCAGAGGGAAACTGTAGGGGCACGCCGGGCTGCCCTGACCAAGACACGTGTCCCTGGGGCAGTAATGTCATCTGCTGCCCCGAACAGCCGGGTGTTGGCAAGTGCACAGGCAGATGCAGCCAAAAGATGAGTCTGCCAACCACGACAGTTGCGGTCAATGACCCTGCCACAGCGGATGTTGATGCGCAGGGTCCATTAGAGGGCACCCATCTGCCACTGACACAAGTCAGCCCTTTGGTCGTCCCTCCACCTGCCACTCCCTTGGCTCAATCCACCGATCCCACTGGCCATACTGATCAGGGCGGCATCAGCTGCACCAAGAGGAGGAAGGTTGCACCTGCAGCACAGGCTGGGACCCCACACACAGCCATGACCTCCTGCACGTCGAGGCCTTTCTGCAACCAGGAACTGAACTTCCTTGTGTGCTACTTGCAGGACTACAGCCGTTACATGCTAGTGCGTGCTAATTGTCAGACTACGGCTGCCCACCGTGATACCCACTGGAAGCAAGTTGCGGAACATGTGAGTGCATTCGGCCATGAGGTGCGCATGGCGTAAGAGTGCAAAAAGCGTTGGAATGACCTCAAACGCAGCGCTAAGGCTAAGCGTGCCTCAAATTACAACTTGACTCTGGTGACTGGCGGTGGGCCTGCACCGGAGACGGAAGACCTCACTCCGCATGAGTCACTCGTTGCGGAGTTCATACCATCTGAATCGGTCGAAGGAGTGGGAGAGATGCCGGACTTTGATGCCTAGTCCAGTCAGTGTTGATGCCAGTTTGTCGAGGACGTATGTGTTTTACTTGTGTGATGTGTTGACTGCCACTACATGTCACGTGTACATGGTTATGATGTGCGAGTAATGCAATGCTCCGTGAGTTCGCTCCTAGATATTATTGCTCCACTCTCCCCTTGATTCTACCTACCCTATCTCTAACCTACACTAACTCTGTCTATAATCTATTTCGCAGAATCTTTCCTCAACTTCCGAAGTTTACCCGACCAATCGTCATGCTACCCATATCTCATAACAAGATACTGTTTCTTGGTCTTTGTGCTACTGTCCCCCGGGTAAAATTCAGTTTACATCAGATCATATTCAAAGCATTCCTCCGGGTCTCATAGACTCCCGCTCCCAGTGCTTCACTTACCTTTCTATCTTTGACAGGATTCTCGCTCCAACGCCCTCAGTAGTTCCCGCCTCTTCGGCTTCTCTCCAGGTATTCGAGATTCGACAGGTTCAGAGGTTAGGGGAAGATCTTACTGTTCCTTACCTTCTTATCGACATATTCACTTCCTTCCTCCTTCTTACCCTTCTCTGTTGTCATTCTCTCCAGAAGAAGCCTTCCCGAGTTTGAACCTCCATTACATCGGTGACGCTGTCTTCAAGCCGCTTTCAAGTCCACGGGATACACTTCCAACCAGGGTTTTCTACCTCAAAGGGTTTCCCTGATGGACGCATACTTCCTCTTGGGGTATTGTTTCCAAGCAGAGAGTGGCGCGTTGGTCGGGGTGGTCCTTGCAATCAGCATTGACTTTCCATGGAATATTGCAGTCTGCTAAGGTGAGATTACCATTTGATTCAAACTGTTATTGTGATAACCTAGTCACACAGCAGTAGTGTTAACATGGGGTCCCGCGGGGGTCAAGCCCAGCAATGTGGTCACCACGCGCAACCACAGTATACTGAGTGGGAGCAAGACATGACTGCCAATTCTGAATGGCAGGGGGCAGCAATGGAGAATATCGCTGAGAACATGGAGCATGTGGCCCAATCTGTGCTCCCCCCCTGCTAGGCAGGTGATTCTCCAGCAGCAGGCGGCACGGTCCACGGCCCGCTCGCTCAGGCTGGGCATGGCGGCCTCAGACAGGGCACGCAAGGCTGAAATTTCGTCTCTGCGTCAAGCAATTTCTGCTCACGCAGAGGCACACATGAAGGCCCTGAGGGAGAAGCATGCTTCCCTCAGATCCACTCTGAGTGTCCTTCTGATGTCCCAGAGGGAGCCGGCAGAGGAGAGGTTTGCACAGCTTGAGCGTACCATCTCGGCTGAGCTACATGCTTGCCGGGAGGTGCAGCGGTTGTCAAGCCAGGCCTTGCAGGAGGAACTCCGTGTTACACATGCTACCTTGCAAGAGGAAGCACGTGTATCACGGGAGGTTCTGCATGTAGACCTACATGTCATCACCACACAGAACCAGGCTCACCCGTCTGGCAGACCTGCTGCCGACCAGGGGCAAGCTGCGGCTAGGCGTGGTCATGCTCCTGTGCCACATCCTCCTTTCCAGGAAGAGCCAGACTCGGACGACAATCTATCTCCCAAATAGGTCGGGCTGTGCAGGCGTTGAGCCCCCGGAGGTTTTTTTTTTTCCTCAGCATCATCGCATGTGGGTGTTGAGCAGCACCCTGTACCTCCCCGCTCCTGGGTGCCTCCCCCCGGGTCGTATGTGGCCATTTTTGATTTTTCTTTTAGTTTAGTTAGTTAAGTTTCTGTTTGATAGTTAGTTTAAATAGGTAAAGTAGGTTTTTCATAGTTAGTGTAATTAGTTAATAAAGTTTAAAATTGCTAGTCTATTGTGCTTTCATGTGACGGTGTGGTGCTTTGTGGCTTTTGAAAGCATCCACTGTCTGTTCCAGCTGGGCCCTTCAAGCTTGTCTTGTGTATGTGTTTGCTGATTGGGGTCCTTGACTCACATATGCCACTCCTGCTTCCCTTATCCATGGGCTCGCAAGGATGGTTCGGTGTAACAGCCTATTACACAAGGGCAATGGTCTGTCATATCTGTAGCATGTCTGCTGCTGTGGAACTTGTGTTAACACCCCTAGTGGGGATGATTGGGGTGTAATTGTCCACTGTTCTTCTTTTGCTAGATGGGGTGTTTAATGATTCATGTGTACATTCATTGCTATGCATTGGGTAGTATGTTTCTTATCTTTAATGAACATGTGCTTTTTGCAAATCATGCTGTAGATAGTGTGTTCCACACTGTTGCTGTGAAAGACGGACTGATGGTGTGATTTCTGATGTACGTCTCTGACATGGTCCAGTCATGTAATGCCTGAAGAGACACACACAGATGAATATTAAGCATTAATCATGTGTTTCATGCACTTTCTGCAGGGGGATGAGCCTCAAGACCACCTTTGCCAGCAGACATGGGCCATTGGACGTCTGGAATCAGGACACGTTTGGTGCTGCCGACATGCGCATGTGTGCGTAAGCAGAGGCACAGGGATTGCGATCATACATCCGAAAATCGATGACGTGTTTCAAGGGACTCCAGGCAAGGTCAGCAGCACAGGGGGGTCACAACACAGCAAACCTTCCACCTGACCAGTTGAACATGCATGCTTAGTAGCAGCACTGACGGTGAACTTGGCCAAATATTGGTGTAGAAGCGCACAATACAGCTCAGATGTGTTAGTGGACTGATGGCTAGTTGATGTGAAAGTTGTCTGGGGCACCTGCAGGGGCAGTGGCACATACCCTCCAATCCACCATGGTCCATTGAGGCACTTGTATTAGCCATGTAGCGTTCCGAGACATGGAATGAAGCAGCTCACAGGGACAGACAGCAAGGGACAGACTCGGGTGCAGTGCATTTAATTTCCAAGTAGAAATTGATACATGTACTGGCTACTTTATTTTGGTCATGGTGGTACAGGACTTGTTCTGAAGTCAGACCTTGCTATATGAGTCTGTCTGCTTACACAGGGAACATTGCATGTTGTGTGAATCGTGACACATTGGTGTTCCATTTGCCACGCACCCACCGGTGCCTGACTTACTGCATTGACTGTGTATGAAAGCACCACATACGTTTGTCTGTTTGTAGTGTATTTTGTTAGTTTGGGGCATATCTGGTGGTGTGTTTGTGTGTTTTGAGCACGCACATATTATTAACTGTGGCTCTCTTTGCAGCATTGAAATGCTCCTGTTACCGGACCTGAGAGTGCGCAGGCAGGAGGCCAGCATTCACCCCAGAGATAAGTTTCTCTTTGACTTACATTTGAGTAATTTGGTGCAATGTGCATGTGAACAAGTTTGATCTAATTGTATATGTGTTAATGTGTGTACTACATTTTGGTGCATTCCCTACTTTCCCGTGTCAATCCTACTCCCCTCTCCTGCCCCTCATTCCGGTTATCCAGTATGCCAATGCCTGTCCCGACTGCATATCCCTGACCCTCCTTCCCCACCAGGGTCTCAGAGGCCTGTGTGAGTTAGACCTTGCAGGCACCCAGACCACAGTGGGGGTGGTTGTTTCGTGCCACTCCTGCACCTGTACACGGGAGCTGTGACAGTAGACATCTGTTCGTGGTGCATCATTCCATGTTATGTGCCAGACATGGTTCAGATCCTGTTGTGACATTGTTAATTCGCCTTTGTGGCGTACTGCTACTTCAAGTCATCTACTGGAGGCTGTTCTGGTTTGTTTTACTGCCTGCAGGCTATTTGCTTGGCTTCTGTGTTGTCCTGCTTTGAGTTCTGTTGGATTTTGTGCTTTTGCAAATCTAGGTGGACTCTGAGGGTGCTGGCACCTTTTTACACACAAGGTGGGAGATGGTGACAAAGGGGAAGGGTGATCCTGTGGCCAGGTGGAATTCACGGATATCAGATGAATAACCCAATTGCAGTTGTTCAGTTGGTCGTGGTGATTTGTGAGCGAGGGGGGGTGTTTTGTTGTTGATAGTTGCCTTGCCCTGCAGTGTGATGGGCACCCTGAAATTGTAATTGTGCTTTCCTATTTACATGATGTATTCTGCTGATCAATGCCTGTACATGTGTTGTGTTTACCTCTCAGGTGTGAGGGGATAGTTGTGATTTGACATGCCGGGGTATACACATGGTGAATGTTCACATGTGATGTGTAGAGGACACTGATGGTCACTTGATTTCACATGCATATGTTGGGTGCATGTCCCTACTGACTCACACACTCGCACTATGATCCACTACATGTACAACCACCCTTCCATGTCCATGTGTACACTCTGTTTGCCTTCTGGTGCCCACTGTGTCCCTGCAGCGCATGTTCTATGACCATTTGTGGATCCTTTACATGCCTATTTTGGTTTTTTTATGGAGTTTGTCGCTTAGATGTGATGCTCAGGGTGTGCATCACACACAATGGCTGTTCACTGTGCTGTGCGCTGAGCAGTGTGTTGCAGGAGGTGGACACGGCACACAGTAGCTGCAGTGTTGATTTTGCAATGCACATTGTGCATGTGGACAGGCATTCATTGTTATGTTTAAAATACAACTTTTGGAATGCATTTGGGTATGACTTATTTTGGGTGGGAGGTTGTTGGTCGGTCATTTCATCTGATTTCATGTCAGGCATCATTGTCTGATGCCCATTTACATTTTACACATGGCAATGTGTACCTTTTTGGTACTGTGTTGGTGTATGGCTATTGCTTGCCATGTCATGTGGTTTGGGAGGGTTTGAGTGACATACCAGTGATAGTCATGTCCTGTTTTGCAGGTCTGTGTGATTCCCACCTTGCATGTGTGCCTTTTGGTCACACAGGATTGCTCTTATTTAAGTAGCTAGGGATGCACACAATGTGGCAATTCCATGGCAACAATCTCAGGGTGGTAAGGTTGTGACAGTTGACTGTCTCTTTGTCATCATAGATTGTCACCTGGTATGTGCCAAGCCTGTGTGCACTCCGCAGGGTTGGGAGTTTAGATGAACAATCTGGCCACAAGCTGGGTCCGGGCTTCCTCGCCACGTGCCCTATCCCCTCCCATGGGCAGAGCCTGTGCCTGTGGTTGGGGATGTGGGGGCACCACCATGTCCACCAGTATGCCCTGCCATGTTGCAACATTGTGCAGGACAATTGCTGCCACAATGATCCTGCACACTACAGGGGGTGCATAGAGTAGCTGCCCGCCAGAGCGGTCAAGGGAGCGGAAGTGAATGTGCGATCCACTATGGCCCTGGTTGCAATATGGGCCGCATTGTATTTTACCTGGGGTGGTGTGGTGGGGTTCCGGATTGGCGTCATCATGTGGTTGCTCAGAGGGTAGGCACTGTCCCCTGGAGAGGTGATAATGGTTGTGATTATTGGGGTTTGTGTATTTGTGTGTGTGTGTGACATGCATGCATGTGCACGGGCATTTGTACTCACCTAGGAGCCATGTGTCGCCATGCTGCCCAGCTTCCAGGGCCCGGCTCAGGGCGGACATTCTGTATATGAAACTGTCATGGGTGGAGCCAGGGTAGTTTGCATAGACAGAGGTGATGATTCCCTTTGCATCGCATACCACCTGTACATTGATGGAATGCCAGTGATTGCGATTTCGGTAGATGTGCTCAGTGGCCCTAGGTGGACGTAGGGCCACATGGGTACAATCTATGGCACCGAGCACTTTGGGGAAGTGTGCCACCCTGTAAAAGTCTTGGACAACGGCCTGCCTTTCTGCGGGTGTTCTGGGCATGTATAGGTGCCTGCGGACTAAGTGGCGCGCTGTCATGATTGCCAATACCTGGTGTAGGCAGAGTGACTGCGTGGCCTGTGAGACCCCTCCCACTATGGTTTTAATCCGCTGAAAAGACCCAGTGGCCAAAAAATGCAGGACATTGAGCACCTTCTCCAAGGGGCTCAATGCTTGGGAGCAGAGGGTGGGGGATGTTAGGTCATCTTCCCACTCCCTGACCAGGTCTAGGATGATATGGGGTGGAAACCTATACCTGCCATAGACCTGGTCGTCAGGCATCCCAAAAAGGCTTGTCCGTGGTGAAAAAATGCATGCCCTGGCTATTCTCCTCCTCCTGCGGTGTCCCACGATCAGTGCTGCGACAAATGGGGCATTCATCGTAGCTGCATATACGTGTTTGTTGTTTGTGCGCACTTTTATGTTGTGCGCGGGGACGCTTCCGCCTGCCTTCGTGTGGCGGACACGTTGACGCCTGTGCGCGTCTTTTGCCGTGCGTGGGTTTCCCGTATTCGAATCCATGAATACGGGTTGTTCTCATGCGTGTGGGCGTTCCATGTAGTTCCCTGCAGTACTTCCCCAGTTACGCCTTCTTTTTCACGCGTTATTCCCCATTCCGCGTGTTACGCCCACTGTTCCGCCCACTTTTGTGGTGTGCGCTGCGCTATGTGTGCTTTCACTGTGCGCTTAGCGCACGCTGTTTGGAGACGTGTGCGCCAGCTTGCGCCATGCACGGATTTGGCGCACAACCAGTGGGAAAGTAGCGCAGCGCCTTCCTTGAATCGCATGCGTGCGCATGCGCGTGCGCTTGCTTTCTCCCGCTTGCGCCTCATTGCACCTGCTTGCGCTGGGATTTTCGGCGCACGTTTGTTCCATGAATCGGCCCCTTAGGGTCGATACACCTTATGTGGTGCAGGAAGTAAGCATGAGGATATTGTCAGTGAATTTGTAGTGCTCAGTACAATACTGACCATTATGAAGCACTTGCCACTAATGCTACAGGAGCCAACATTGACTTTGACAATTGGTGACCCTGATTGACATGACTAAAACTAAGCTAGGGCAGTGGCACCTACAATATAAGTCTCTGTTCAATGGCTGATGTGTTGAGGCCAGAGCACTTGCTGGTGGAATGGATCTACTGTTGAGTCATCAATGCTAACTTCATAGTTACAACTCTCGGCACATATTCCAGAGGGAAGTACAGTGGAATATTACAACCGAACTATTTGCTAAACCATATTCTTGCTGACTTTTGAGAGAGCTTGTATTATCGTGGGAACACTGTCTACACCCTTTCTTCACTTAAGACCAGAGTATTTTGATACTGTTGAATCACTCCATGACACATTGCCCTGTATTAAACTTTGTGGCACCTTATCAGGGTTCAAGTCGAGGGTACACGGAAGTGGATGGTGTCCACCCCCTTTTTTCAGCAGGCGGATGACGTCCCCCTGGGTCCTGTAGAGGCCCTTTCTAAAATGAGAAACATAGACTGTCTTTTTTTGATTTTAAGCAATTACGCCGTCCTCGGAACTTGAACCCGGTCGCCAGGTTCGCAGGCTGTTCACTGCACCACGGCAACAGATAAGCTAATGAAAAATAGCAACCAACTAAAGAAAAAATGTCACATTCCAGAACTGCATGCTCCAGGGAAAACATTATTATTGATTCTTGCAGTTTAAACCATGCACATCTTTCAACGTTTTCAAAATACTATTAGAAGAAAATATCCTCTCTTGGTTTTTTTTGTTTGTGTTGATTTTATGTTAGGAAAATACCATTCGTCTTGTGCAGTTTGTAAGGTTATGCAAAGCCAATTGAATGACGTTTTGCATATTTCACCTTGATATGCTAATTTCTGGTGACTTCACGTCCCATTGTGTACGTGAATGAGTCCCCCCACTTTTTATTTTAGGACTTAACCCCTGAGCGCCTTTTTTTCATTTGCCAAAAACAAAAATGTCTGATGCGTTTGAAATGTGGTAAACTTATGAAGATGACAGACCCATACAGAAGAGTCATCTAATGCCAACGATTCCCCCAATATTGGGGTAGATGCCTACATTATTTGCAACAATCCCACAGATGGTGGAGAAAGATCCTTTCTAAAGAGCTACGGGGGCTGGGGGGGGGTGGTGGGGGTGGATGGCGATGAATGAGAATAGATTAGCCAGGCTTTACTCTTAGTGAAACACCTGGAAAGAGCAGGATACAAATAAAATATCAATATCAACCTCAATATCCAACACGAATATACTGCAAAAGCCGAGGTGGTCATCCATGATTTGAGACTTCTTTATAGTCCACGAAGAAGACATTGATTCTTCTCAATGCATTTGTTGTGAACAATCCTAACAGCATTACCATAGCCACAAAAGTGATTGGCATAAAGCACCACTTTCTGGAAATGTAATTATCAGTAAAGTGCACACGACTCGCAGAATGTTCCTTGTGCTTTTTCAAAAGTATGTTAGATGCCATTGATTTTGCGTAGGTCAATATCCAGGCACTGCTGCAAAATGTACACATTCCACATCGGTCTTCGAGGCGTTGGTGCACCGAGCTGCATTTGGACAGGACACATTGTTCCTAAATGGATCTGGAGGAGGACTGGGCACCAAGTCCCTAACCGCCCCTAAAACGTTTAAATGCTGCAGGGCCTATTTTGAAATCTCCATCCGACACTGCGAGCAGCGCAGACAAAAAGACATACATCCCTAAATGCACAAAAGCGGTTAGTAGACATTTTGGAGAGATTTACAATCGTATCAAAAGTCAGGGGAAACGTTTGAGGTTATACAATTATGGTATCATGTTTGAAAGTACGAAAGCAGAAGGGAAGACAGCAGGTGCACAAACTGCAGATAAGAAAGGGGAAGCATTGTGGTACAATGATATGTCAAAAGGTTAGTAAATGGTACTCCACAAGCAACATCCAAGAGATGCAAAACATAGACACATGAATGTAGAAAAGAAAACAGATGGGAAGTGTGAAGGGTGCTCTTTACGTCAATCCAGCAGGGAAGTCTGTCACACTTTACTTCAAAACCTATTAATTGCCCTGACATTTTTGAAGTTTCATTTGAACAGAAGCGGTATCTCAAGAATCATTTGGGGCTCCCAGACAAGGGTGGTCCCTGCCGCTCACCCTAACCTCCCCATGGGCTTCCACCGCCCTAACCCAAGCTTCTCCATCCCACACAATCATTCTCAAATTCCGGTAAAGCGGTCACCAGGTAACACCTACTGCCTTGATCTGTCCCTTATCCCTAAAGTTGGCCTAAAGGCCGTGGCCTTTTCTTTCTATCTCCCTCTGGGACTTGCTAAGTGACCTCAAGGTTTTCCTGGAATTTTCTGGCTCTTCCCTTCCCATGGCCGACTCCACAGATTCCATTCATCGCCGTCTCCTGTCATCTCTCAAACCCCTCCCTCTCTCTCTCTCTCTCCCCCTCTCTCCACACTTCTCCCCCTGATCAACCTCCGCCCTCCACCTCACCTCTTCTCCCTATAGTGTGCTCCTTTTCTCCATGCTCTTCGCTCTCCCTCTACTTTTTTCTCTCTCCATCCTTCCAATCCTGTTCTTACCACACTCGCTTTATTCCTTTCTCTACCCAACAACTCTCACCAGCTCCCAAACAGTTCCCTTCTCCCACCACTATACCTACACATACTCTCTGCTACTCTTCTGCCTCTCACTTCTCTCTCTCTTGCTCCCTCGTTCTTATATCCTCCCAATCACACACACGTACACCCTGTCTCACAACCTTCACTCAACATCTCCCCTCTTTCTATGTAGCCGTTCTGCAGTCATTCGCTCAGTCACTCACAAACAACTCAATTGGTACCACTCTCACACTCAAAACCTTACCTTCATTCTCACACAGCATGCCCACAGTCTCCTCAGAACTCTTTTCCACCTTCTGCTCCCTCCTCGCTGGTCTCTGGGTCCACCTACGCTGCTCCTGACCTCACCTGAACACCTTTACTGCATTCCTGAACTGAACTGGCTGGTATATGTTGCCCAGCCTACCCCATTGTAGAGTTCCTTCTGGCTCCCACTGGCTCTCTATGTCACATGCACACCTTGGCCAATCTCTGCTCAAGAGATGCTTGAGCCCCCGCAAGCCAATGGCTGGCTTTGTTACTTATGGGTGCATGTACCCATATGAAATCCTAATAAGCTAACCATTGAATTCATGCAGAATATTTGTACTTGACTAAAACAGACACAATATAGATGGAAGCAATATTACAACACACATTCTCTGGGAATAAATGTCCTTCACTCCCAGAACAGCATGAAACCATATTAGTTTTAAACGCAGAATGTTCTTTTTAATATATATATCTTAGTGGTGTGACAATGTCACTGCACGTCCTGTCCCCTGTCTGCCTGAGAGGACCCTGAAACACACTCCACCCCAATCAGCTAAGCATCCTAAATATCAGGAGTCCTAAACAAAAGTTGGGGGCCTAATGAACATACGCAATAGTATGTGACATCCGCAGAAATTAGCATGTCAAGATCAAATATGCAGATTTCGTTCAATTGACCTTGTATAACTCTACAAATTGCACAGGACGGATGGCATTTGCCTTACATAAAATCAACACACACAAAAAACCAAGCGAGGATATTTTCTATCATTGGAGTTTTGAAAACGTTAAAAGGTGTGCATGGTTTAAACTCCCAAAATCAATAACCATGTTTTGCCTGGGACATGCAGTCCCGAAATGTGACATTTTAGCTTTAGTTGTTTGCTGATTTTCATCTGCTCATCTGGTGCAGCGGCGAAGTGACTGCCCGACGAACCTGGCGACAGGCAGAAATTCTCAAGTTTAAAAAAGACAGGACAGTTTTGCTCATTTTACACCCGGCCTCTAAAATACCCACGTGTATCCTCGACGTGTGCCCTGCTAAACATCCCATGGCACAAGGAAAAGAAGTACTGCACAGGAGGTCCTTGCATAATAACTCGGTAGGGTTCTTCCTAAAAACCGGGCCAAAGGTCTGTAACTACGCCGTGATACCTCAGAGTCTGGCCGTAAAACAAATGTAATTGATAAATAAATAAATAAATAAAGAGTCCCTCTAAATCACACCCAGGAAGTTAGGCAGACCAGCACTAAACTATCCCTGAACACCTTGAGAGAGCAACTGGTTAGGAATGACCAGATACCAAAGAAACAGGGCAAATGAGACTGCATCTCCTAGGATGCATCATGTTTAGAGCCCCAAAACCTGGAGCGGATTCTGGAATGGCTATCAGTGATTCAGGGGAAATATGATATTTGAAAACACTAAGACATTCATAGAGACTCATTGGACAACAGGTGCGGATCCTTGAAGGGAACCCCAAATCATTCCAACCCCCCTCTCAGTGAGCACCTTTGAACAAAGAAGGCCGGTTCTTCAGTGAAAGTGAGAAGCGCCCCTTAAAGCCCAGAAAAGGGGTGTACTGTAATGCAGAATAGGTGTGCCCATGAGTGCAGAAGAGGGGTGGGCTGCCATGAGAAAGAGGAGATCCCATGAGCCTGGAAGAGGGCGGGATGCAGTGATTAGGACAACCTGGGTCCCCAATTGAGGAGTGTGCCGCAGTGAGAAGGAGAGCCCTGGGAGTCCAGAAGAGAGGTATGCTACAGTAAAGAGAGTGTGGCTTTGATCGCCAGGCGAGGCGATGTCTAGCAAAGGTGGAGAGCTCTTTGCCCCAGAAGAGGGGAATAAGTAACAGATAGAAGGAGGGCCACAAGAAGGGGAGGACTTTTGGGACACTTGAGAAAAGAAGGAAGACAGGGATCTAGAAATCTCTAGCAGGAGACATTCCTGTGTGAAACGTTCTGTATGCCTTTGTTTTGCTGTCCTTCATATGCCATCTTCACTAGAAATCAGTAAACAGGAGACCTTCCTGCCTGAAATATTCTGTATGCCTTTTATTTTGCTGTCCTTCATACGTCATCAAAGACTAGTTGCTTGTCCCCATGTGACACAGGTGAATTGCAGGTGATCGATAAGGATGCTAGATTAGAGAAAAGGGGAGTTCTTCATTCACGAAAAAATACATACTATGGCCACACGGGTGGTGTGGGGTCTACAAAGTTCTGACAATAAAGAAGACATGTAACAACGAGAGGGCTACACAATGGGTATGAGAAAGTGTAAAATATTCATTTAAATGCATTACTGAAACTCTTGAGAGAAGGCGAAGGCTAGGGAGAAACTGCAGGAAAGGGATTCTATACATTAGTAAGTAAAATGTCCTACCCTTGCAAAGGTATATCTTGGCCGATGATTGTTTTTTTAAATAAGGCTAGAACGAAAATCATGTAATAGAAAAATGCACATCTAGCAACCAAGTAGCCCTTTCCAATGGGTGACACCTTGAGCCAGCTCTGTTCTTTATTATTTCATGGTGGGACTTGCAGTTTCATTTTTAAATCGTTACATTTATTTAATGTGTTATAGTTTACAGGTAAACTTTTCACATTTAATAAGTACAGATATTTGAATTCATTCATTTATTTCATTTGTTCAAAAATCAATATTATCACGATAGTGCAAAACAACTAAAATACATATACACTATAATTACATCTACAATAATAGTCGGAGATGCAACATTTAAAATATAATTTCTGACAGAATAAAATGCATAGGTCTATAATGATTTCACTTGTCCAGTTTGAAGCATATGCTTTCCAAAGTTACATCTATTTCCAATCTAGCTTGGTTTTTCTGCAGAGTGTCGGCGTGGAAATGTAGAATGCATCAAATTACTGTTATATAGTTATTGCCAGGAGGTTTTCTGCCCTTTGCCAAACATTATACACTGAGATATATACCTTCATGTTACTTGTGTTGAGACACTGCGCCCAAAAAGCCATATCCTTGATGGTATCGAGATTGTGTGCATATCTCCCATAGAATCTGGTGTATGTCACGATGAGGCTAGGGCATTCAGGAAAATACATGTTTAGCTGGTTCTATAACATCCTTATTCTTACATATCCTACACCATCGGTCAGGCCATGAGTTTCATTTTTACATTGTAATTATTGACATAAAAGTCCCAGCATGCAATCGGAAAAAACATGATTGTCCGGAGGTTGACACAGGTGCACTTATGCAGCTAGTGAATAATTACAAGGAACACACGATTTGTTGAGGGGAGTTGAGCAAGCAGAAGCTATATGGGTTAAATGCTGTTATGTAATTGTCTTTGACAGATAACGAATGTAGACTTGCGTCGGCCTTGGTCTTACTGTACCTCCAAATGGGCTCTTCAGGCACTATTGGGTGACATGCCATACTAATGGCCAAACACTGTCAGTGGTGACAAGGGATCCTCGAATCCCTGTTTTCCCCCACAGAGTTACTGTTATTTACATCAACACAAAACGAAATCCTTTGTGAAATGCAGGTCAAGAATTGTCCATCGTTAGAAGAAAAAGAAGAAAAAGAACATTCGAGAAAATATCACACCTTGTCATCAGTGTTGCCATTTCAATTAAAGAAAATGTGTTTGCTTCCCTTGGATTTACGAATTAGAGAATTTTGATCATGCTTTGAAATTCTATGAAGCACATCACCCTGATGGACACGAGGAACATTAAAGCACAAACATATTTGGAGACATTGGCACAAAAAAACACAGACTTTTTTTCAGTTTGACTTCATTTTTCACAGCAGAATAGAAAGGGTTGCATCCAAAAAATGTCATGCTTCTTTATTGTGCTGAATGACCGCTGCCCAAACAGCTTCTTAATAACAGTGCTGCATTTCTACAATGACATGTTAATATAAATCCTTAAATTACATTATTTTGTCGCCTGATTTGCATTTGTTTTCTTCAATATAATTTGTAAAATAAAGATTCAGAGCTCAACGGAGAAAGGCAACGTTGATATCCATTCGTAGGCAGTGCGTCTTGGACAGCTTGGTGCCACGTGATTGCAGAAATGCATTTTGAGTATCTTCCTCTTCTCCAGGGGCCGCAGATATCACCAGCAGGGGCGTTTGCTCAGGTGTGTGCCACCAGGGCAGATGATGTTAACCCGCCTGTGTCAGTTACCACAAGATTGCTGTGGTGAACATGGGTGGGTCGCATCAAAATTAAGGGATGGTCTACACAAAAAAACACCGATAATACATCGCTATGAGGTGTACAGCAGGTGTACTGCTGATTCATGGAAAAAAGTGCATTGGGTGACCGTCACTTGGCGCACTATGCTGATGAATCGGTTGACTTCTCCGCTGTCATTAATATACTCATATTTATTTTAAAAAGTGCATGGTGTTTAAATATGAGATCTTATTATGTAATAATACTGATTCATGAAAGCTTCAATGGCATTTACCTCATTTTGCCTTTATTATTAATAACATATAGATTGTCCTTTTTCTTGTTTAATTTTATTTTGCATGTGCTATGATTGTGCATGAATTTCTTCAGCTTTTCAGATACATTATTTTGCACAGAACCACTAATCACTGTGACGAATCCCTGGATGTCATCCCTTCTCCCATGGGGGAGAACCCTTCTCATGTGGCCAGGGTGGTTCGGCTCCAGTCCAAAAATCCCCCTGTTGGTGCAATGACATGGGGAGCGATTTCCTTCATGTGACAGGGCACGACCTAGAGGGGAGACCGCGGCGTATAGATACCCCTTATCAAACTCCCATACTCTTACACACCTCACAGGGTAACATAGTCCTTACCTCCCCCATGTTATGCTGCAGGGTACACTACATGAATTTCACACCATGTACTGAGACGAGGAAGAACAAAAGCTATCCATATGAACATCAAAGTAAAACTACTGAGATGAAGAAGAAGTACAGAAGAATGATGAATTGTCTAGTCAATATGGATATTTGAGAACATTTACCAGAATAAAGATGGAAGAAGGACTTGACATGAAGTTAAGCCCTCTCTGGAGGAACCACAGTCACAAGCGGTGTGTGAGAATGTTCGGAAAGCAGGCAGAGTGGGATACCGAAAAGGGAGCGAGAAGGAGAGAAGCCAGCCCTAAAGAGAGAGACCACTCTCAGAGCACAGAAGCAAAAGCTCCTGGTGTGCCCAGCCACAGGGAGATGTGAGGATGCAAAGATGTGTCCCCAAAGCCTCACTTACCTCTGCCGGTCTGCGGTGGAGCGCCGGGCGAAGGTGAGTGCAAACCAACCCCTACAGCAGACCAACGGCATAGTGAGAGACCCACAGACATCATGGACCAAGAAACAAGGAACGCTGGCTATTGGGTAGACACGGGGGCCCTGAGAAGTAGTAGCAGAAGTTGCCTGAAGGGGAGAGACCTCAAATGCAGGGTCAGGGACTCTGGTGGACAAAGAAGAAGTCCAGCAGAGTGAGAGACAGAAGAAAAACAAGTCTGCGACCCACACCTAGATTGAAGATTGCATCCAAGGTAATCTTCCTAGTCACAGTACCTGGCAGGTTAGTAACTGGTTGGCTGGGACTGCAAGAGAAATAAACCCAATGCCATTGAAATCAATCCTGAGAGAAAGGCGAGCTGAGCAATAATACTTGCATTCATACTAAACTTCACAAACACAGTGGGCCTCATTACAACTCAGGCGTTAAGGGTTAACGCCGTTGTTAACCCTTAACGCCTGATTCCGATTTTAACGGCTGCTTTCAGCAGCCGTTAAAATCCATGGCGCTAAACCGCCTTGGTGCTAATTACGCCACCGTAATTTACGGTGGCGTAATTAGCGCCTTCCCCACTCCCATTATGCCCTATGGGGCAAAGATGGGAATGGGGAAGGGTAAAATGGGAAATGGGGATTTACCGCCCCACTCACCTTGGAATGGGGCGGTAAATCCGCCATCCACCATGGTGTAAATGTAGTTTACACCATGGTGGTAAAGTTGGCGTACTTACCGCCTGGGTCGTAATGACCCCAGTGTCTGGCGGGTTAGGCCACTAGATTGACTGTGAGAAGAGAAGAAGAAGGGGGAAGGGACCCATACCCCCTTGAATTGTGTTATTAAAAAGGACAATAAGCGGAAAGATGAATCAACGGAAAGAGAAACAAAGCCTCTTGCAGGAAAGTGGACATTGTTATCCACCAAGAGTAAGGAACCCCTCTCTTGGCAACAGCAGGAGACGAATGCCTTCAGGGCCATGGTTGTCTATCTTGTTGGAGTTGTTTTGCAACTTTTGATAACGCCCCATCACTTTAGTTTGAGTTATTAGTGTAAGGGATAGAGACACAATAGTGGAATTATTGGCTTTTGGTCATCCTGACTGACCCATTGTTATGATATGATATGATATGATATGATGAGTTATTTATAATGCGCCTGTACACAAGTTTTTCTAGGCATGACAAGATAAGGTAGGGAAGACAGAGGGTTGACAAAATAAGCAATGGTACTAGGCCTTGTATCATTCAGATCATGCAAGTGTAGGGGGAGAGGGAGAGGAGAAGTGCCAGGACAGCGAAAGGGGAAGTGCACTCAGGACAGTATTGCTCTGCGTAAGTGCAGCCAGGGCAATGTGGCTCTGGGTAAGTGCAAGGAGGCAGGGAACTGTAGGGTTTCAGATACAGCCCCAAGTGTGTGGTAGGCTTGGAGGCAGTACAGGGGCTACTGGTAGTGGGGGCGCCTGGTGCCCATTGAGATTCTGAGGATAGCCAGGCAACTAGTCAGCGCAGCAGACAGGTAGGTCAGCAGGGGAGAGAGAGAGAGAGAGAAAGCAGAAGCAAAAAAGAAGGTCTTGAGCTGCTTCAGGAACCTCAGGTGGTCCGGCTCAAGTTTGAGAGGGAGTGGGAGGCCATTCCAGAGGGAGGCACCTGCAGAGGAGAGATATCTACCACCCACTCTCTGCTTGGAGAAGCGTCTGACCCTTAAAAGATGGAGGTGTCTGAGCGAAGGGCACGAGAAGGAAGGTGTTTAGGAAGAGAGAGCTGGATGTAGGGCCTGCCCCGCCCCCAGAAGGCCCTGTGGACAATGCAGAGGTTCTTGAACTTGATCCTTGCAGTCACAGGGAGCCAGTGGAGAGATTTCAGGGCTGGAGAGATACAATCCCTAAGGACAATTCTCACAGTCCTGTTCTGCATCAGTTCCCGCGGGCAGAAAGTAGAGGAAGGCAGATTGAGAAAGAGGCTGTTGTATTAGTCCAGCTTAGAGAGAACTAGAGCTTTGGAGACAGTGAGCTTTTAGGGGAAACTTAGAAAAGGGAGAATGCCTCTGCGGAGGTGCAGCTGGTGAGGGACTTCTTAGCGTGGTCTGTGATGTGAGGACAGAAGGAGAGAGTGGAGTCCAAGATGACACCAGGGTTTTTTGCCTCAAAGGAAGGCACAGGAAGAGGGCCCAAGGAGGGCGGCCAGGGTGAAAGAGGGAAAGCAGGAGCAGGGATCCCAATGAGAAGGATCTCAGTCTTACTGACATTAATGCAGAGATAATTGACGGTGCACCACTCCTGAATTGTGGATAGACAGCCAGGAATGAGCTAGAGAGGAGAGGAGGCTGAGGAGAGCCCAAAGGAGAGCTGACTGTCATCCCCGTAACACTGAAAGTTAGAGGAGAAGGTAGAAATGAGGTGGGTCAAAGGGGCCAAATAGACATTGAAAGGCTAGGTGAGAGGTTAGAGCCCTGGGAAACCCCATATGTGGAGAGAGAGGTGGGAGAGAAATGACCCAAGTTGGACCCGGAAGGTCCAGGAGAAAGGAGGTCAACCAAGCCAGGGTCTGATCTCTTATTCCCAGGTACTCAAAGAGAAGATTGATCAAGATGGCATTATTAACAATGTTGAAAACTGAAGAAATATCAAGGAGGATGAGGACAGAGGAAATGCTAGAGTCAAGATTAGTGAGCAGATTTTCACGGGTGTTCAGAAGATCAGTTTCTGTGCCTCTGGCTGCTTTGAAGCCAGACTGATGGTCATGAAGACAATCAATAGATTCAGTGTGGAGAGTAAGCTGGGAGATGGACAGCTTTTCCAGGAGTTTGCCCAGGAAAGAAGTGATAGAGATCGGGTGGTAGTTTCCCAGACAGGAAGGATCAGCAGAAGGTTTTTTCAGGAGGAGGTGCACATTTTGTTGAGGCAGGGAAACCCCTCTCAGTGTAAGTGCATTTCCCCAACCCTTCTTAAGTTGAGTAAAAGTTTAAAACAATCAAAATGCCACCCTGTTGCCGGGCTCTTCATTCTACACCCTTACATCACCCATTTGGTAGACACAGAAAAATAAAATGCAGACTTTTTTCAACATTTGCCCACTTCCTATGTGATGTTGGATACTCCTCTGAATTTAAGGCATATATATTTTTAGTGATGATATCTGTTTACAAATAGACAATGGTACTTAAGGGTCGATACTACAAGTCTTTATGAGAATGACCCCAATAAGAAGCCGCCAGTGAAAGTTTAGCGTTTCTGTTGACACACAATAGGACTGTGTCAGACCGTAGAATAGTACAAACAGTATATTATATTATAATAATTGCCCTGAAATAAACAAAGAGATCCTGGAGGACACTTGGATAGATCTGATCTTTTAGATCAGGATTGTCAACTACAGAGCTGGAAACCTGGCCAGTTTTCAGAATATGCCCATTAATATTCATTAGAAAGAAATTGCATACATTTAGAATCATCGTATTCAGCTTTTTCTCATGAATATTAATAAGGGTTATCCTAAAGCAATCCAACATTTTTCCAGCCCTCGAGACCTGGATTTGGAAAATCCTGCTCTTGATGTGGCAAAGAAGCATTGGCACCTTGGAAGGTGAATACCAATTTTGTAATAACCCCAGGTAAGCACCCCATATTATAAACAGAACAGTTAACAAAAACCAAGGAAATTGAGCACTTCATTCATTTAGATCCATTTAATAAAGACATAGGTCCTATATACTAGAGCACACACTTCACCCACTTTTGTTAGTGTGCCACTCAGAATAAGTACTGACAGGTGAAGGTTGATGTTACATAGTCATGCTTGTTGTAGAAACATTCCATCGGGATTAAAGAACCAGTAATTGTATGCTATTTTAGAAGGGAATGACTGAGACAAAGTTATTAAAACTGTCACAACATTTGTAATTTCTCTGCTTGAGAAAGGATGGGTAAATCACATGAGTGTTGCAATTTGTAAATGTTTTCATTGCCAGTTGGATGTCATCCTGAATTTCTGTTGCATGTGGGTAGAATTGACAGCCCTAATGAGCCCAATGCCTTGGCGCTAGCAAATACTATTACAGAACTTGGCTTTCTGAATAGCATCACTGGCCCCATGCACAATAACGGTAGAGCCCTTATTGGATTGCAAAACTTAATTGTGACATCAACGTCCTCTCCAACACACCAGGTGCCTGGTCAGACCACCATGCGATCATATTCACCATCCAGGACATACCCCTGTCAACCAGAATATCACACTGGACAAGATGCTTCCGCTACTCTATCCCATCACTAGCCTGCAGAAATTCAACAACGTAGGACCGGAAAGATGTGTAGATCTGTATAACGAAACACTCTCTCTGGCCATATACAAAGTAGCCCCACTAGAAATGAGAGAAGCCAAGAAAGCAGCCCACCTCAACTCTTGGTACACCATAAGCCTAAAAAGGCTGCGGAGTACTAAGAGAGAAGCTGAAGCGGCATGTGAAAAAAAACATCGCCCTTCAACAAAGAGAAATTTGCACTAGTATCAACCAACTACAAAAATGCTATATACCAAATGAAAAGTGACACCTACAATCAGAAAATCAGTAATGCTAAATCTGGGACTAAAGAACTTTTTTCTATCCTCCGCAAATTGCAAAAACCCATTATACCTGATGGACAATGCATCAAAGATACCAAATGGTGCTCTGTCATTCAGAAAGCACTGTTGGACAAAATCACGCTCCTCCAAACTAAAATTGACGTGAAAAAACATAGCCTCTCCAACAAAGCTAGAAATTTCAATAATATTAAAGTCACCAACAACCAGTACACCCCTTTCCAGTTCACTCACGTCTCAGTGCCTGAAGTGATTAACATTATTCAAAGCCTCAAACCCTCTAAATGCCAGGGGGATACCTGCCCTCCTACCCTCAACAAATAGGCTGTGGCTGATATCGCACCCTTTATCACAACCTTTATAAACTCTTCATGTGAAACCTGCACAGTCCCAACCAACCTTAAAGATGCATGGGTCCACCCTCTTTAATAATAAACTCAGTAGACACTAACACTCCTACCAACTATCGGCCCATAACCACGATATCGTTGCTACTTAAGATTTTGGACAGGTTAGCGTACCTCCAAATTCAAAAATACCTCGAAAGGAACAACCTCCTTGGCCTTCGACAAACATGTTTTAGACCAGGTCATGGCTGAGAAACGGCTCTCTATGAACCAAAGAAAGGAGTATTGCTGTGCCCGGGGTTTGAAGCAGACGGGTTAATGAAATTTGGTAACCTCTTCGTGCCAACCCTCCATCTAACCAAAATAAATTGATGCAAATCGCATTTGTTCCTTTGACAAGAAAAAGAAGCACCAAAGGGACAGAAAGTGCTGAATTAGTTCTGTATTTGGTTAAACAAACAAAAAAAGTAGCTGTTGGATGATTGCAGTATAGCAGTAAGAAAAAACACACAATAAAAAGCAAACATTCAAATAGTGTATGTTGATACAAAAAAGAATAAATATATTTTTAGCAATTTGCTTGCAAATCAGGAAAATACAAGTAGCACAAACCTATATACATATGTTCAAGAATCATGAAGATATTGACTCAAACAGAGAGTAAAGAGGAAAGGAAGGGAGAACAGACAGATAGAAAGTAGGGAGATTAGCAAATGTATAGAAAAACAATAAGTGATAATAAAAGAGGAGAACAGGATCATTCCATCCTAACAGAGTACTATAAACAAATCACTGAGCTAACCAATCCTTATGTAGCTCATAGTTTTAATTATTACTTTTCAGTCCCGATTCAAATCTAGAGGTGAATGCAAAAAAATGCAAAAGCAATGACTATACATCTCGGGAACAGCTTTGTTTCCCGAGGTCAAATTTGCCATGTTGCGTTTCGGCGGTAAAAAACAAAATTATATGGAAAGTGAAAGGTTCCGCCTTCATCAGGGCTGCAGTCATGGAGTCCTCTGCAGGAAAAAAAGCACACCTGAGGGGAGCCAAACAGGGGCGTTCCCACATGTAGAGATGCTCGTGTTGTGCAGTACAGAGGAGTCAGAGAGGTGCAGCTCTTTTCCGAAAAAGGTCGTAGATGCCGTGGGCTATCTCGAAAGTGGCCGCTGGGTGCCTGCAAAATCAGCAAGAACGGATTTGCGTAATGTGTAGACGTGTGTCCTTGTCTCTCATCTGTTTATACAGTTTGTGGGTATTAGCCTAGACCAGAAGAGAAAACTATGTTGGACTTTGGTTGCCTCTGCAGAGGCGAGGTGATGCGTCATCAAAGGACACAACCTGTGCATGAAAAACCAGCGTGCTTGGTTGGCAGCCTACTCTAGTAGTGTCGGGCTTCTCTCGGGTCTGAAAAATGCTGAATGCGGGGAAATGGCTCTCATCGACCTCAAAAATCAAATAGATGAAATAAAGGACAAAGGGAACGTAGCCCTCCTCCTCCTACTAGACCTTTTGGTGGCCTTCGATCTAGTAAACCATAAAGTCTTATGCAAGTACCTTACTACCACTGAACAATTTTTAGCTAAAGCCATGGCCTGGATTCAATCAGTTCTCACAAATAGGACTAGGTGAGTTTTCTCCACCTCAGCGACTGCAGACCTAACCCCAGTCTCATGTGGAGTACCGCAAGGCTCGTGTGTATCTCCCACATTGTACAATATATTTACAAAGTCACTATTTGATCACCTAGACAGTTTGGGCATCATCTACACAAATTATGCAGACGATACCCAAATACTCATTCCCCTCACAGGCTCCTACACAGAGGACTCAAATCTCCTGAACAAAATCTACCTCATCATTCAGGCATGGATGGCCGCTTACAGCCTCTGTCTGAATTATGACAAAACAGAACTATTATTGATCAGCGCCCAAAACCACCTTAACAAACTGCCCGGCCAATTCCAATCATTCATCATTGACAACAATACCATTGAAGTTGCTAAAGCAGTCAAAACACTTGGAATCTACTTTGACTCGAACCTTAGCCTCACAAAACAAATTAATGCCACATCTTCACCAGTAGCCTACACAGCAAACCTCATAACTGCCTGCAAACCATTCCTGTCCCCTGAAAGCTGTGGAACCCTAGCCAGAGCACTTATCTTATCAAAACTTGACTACTGTGACACATTATACAACAGAACTAGTCTTGGCAATCTCAATATACTTCAAATACTCCAAAATGATGCTCTAAGAGCGGCCCTTAACATACCTAGAGCCAACCACATCACGACCTCCTGACAAAAAGTAAAGTGGCTTCCAATTAAGAGTAGAATTATTTGTAAATCGCTATCTCTTATCCACAAATGCTTAGCCAATCTAGCCCCTAAATCCCTTAACTGCAAGTTCTCAAAAAATCTATACAACAGACCTACAAGATCAGCACAAATTAACCAACTCATCATACCAAGGTATAAACTTGAGAAATCCGGAGGTAAGAGCTTCCTGGTTCTAGCCGCCAAACTGTGGAACAGAGACAGTACACTGGACCTTTTGAAAAAAAAAACTAAAAACGTTGCTAGTATCCCAAGAATAATCTACGACTATTGAGGCTCAGCTTAGCTCATATCATTCTGACTACATCCTTCTGACTGACCTGTTTAATCAGACATAACTGATCATTACCACCACCAACCTTCACTGGTAATAGGTATATTGCCACCCTGTTTGTATGCACACTATAAATCCAACGTGAAATTATGTACCTCACTTATTAAAATGTAATACACCTGTATTGTTCTTTAACGTTGTAAACCTTTATTTTTTCTGGAACCTTGTAAACTGTGTATCTTTAATTGTGACATGTACATTTTCACCCAGATACCTTTGGGTGGGGAGCGATATACAAATAAAAAACAAACAAAAACAAAACAAACACACCACATGGGTGATTTACTATCAATTTAGGCAAGATGAATAGGTTGTTTCATGATATAGTCCTTGAACTCTGGTCTGATTAACATAAAAACGAAAGAAACATCAAGCATAAGCAAAATGTGAACAGTGTCTTTCAGGACAAACCCATCAACCCCATATGCCTCTTCCTCATCACAATATAAGTCCCTTTCTCAATGTCAATTCTAAAAAATCACCTGTTTTTTTTGGTTTTTCCTTGCTATGCATCCTTCAATCCAGGTCATAAAACCTGACTTTGTTTCAACAATTCTGTTTGTATTCTTTCCTTCCTAACGCGGATCGCTGGCGCCCTGCGGTCATATGACCTTGCAGACAGACTAGTAGTGGATTTTTAGGGGTTGGGTGCTTATGGTTCTCTCAATCTTCCTGTGGGCTCCTTGAACCCAGCCCAGTCTTCCCCAACAACAGAATGTTGTGCAATGCTGTACTATGAAACAGTAACTCCTGCTGTCTTCAACTTGTTCCATGGTTGCAGATAGCCTAAAGGTTGTGGCCTTCTCTGACTAACTCCTTCCAGGAATTCCTAAGTAATTCTCCAATTCTGTCTGATAGACGACTCCACAGATCAATATCTCTCTCTCTCCTCTCTACTCGATCTTCCTATTCTCCCTCTTTTCCCCTAACTCCACTGTTCTCCTAGTCTCACTCCCCCTTTCCATCTATCTTCAGTCCTCTGCTCATGGCACCTCTTCCCTCGCTACCCTGTTCTCAGTTATCACTTCTCTCCTCTCTCTTATTTATCCCTCAACACCATAGTCTTAACACCCTGTATCCGTATCCATGTCCTGATCTTGCCACACTCTCTTCTGGCTTCTCCTCTGCTTTCCACCCTCACCCCCAATACTACTTTTGACCTCCCAAGACCCTACTGTCACACTCTCTATCTAGGATACTTACAAGCGCCCTCACTCTCCCTCTCACCACCAAAACACTTCCTTTCAAATTTCTCTCTCGCCCCTTACTCTCCCACACAATCACCTTTCACGCTCTTCCCAACACTACTACCCAATTGGTACAACACACTCTCACACAATAACTTACCTGCACTCTCTCACACTACCACCACTGTCTACTCAGTACTCTTCTCCCCTGTCCGCTCTCCAGATCCTGGTCTCTCAGTCAACCAACTCTTCTCCTGAACACCTTCCATCCACATCTGGCCAGCCTGGGCTTTTATAGCCAAGAATCCCCTGGTCTGCGTACTCTCCCAACTCCCATTGGCCTGTCTGGCCGCCTTCCCTAGTAGGCCAATCACCTTCTGTGCGGTGTGTTGTAATGCCTGTCTTGTGCTGGAGTGGAATTCTACCTCGTGGAATTCCACTCCTGCTCTGAGCCATGTTTACATTCCTTGAGGGTGCCGGATTCGAAAACGGTTGAGAGGTGTTGAAGTGTTGTGTAGGCTGAGCGCTGCTGGGCTCAGACTGGTTACCAATAAAGGACATTCACTTACCTCCTGTGTATGCTTCTTTACTACACTGGTGATGAGGGTAACCAGCCTTGACCCACGTTGCTTCCTCCGCCGCCCAGCAGTTGCCTACACAACCCACAGGCCAACGGTCTTGTCGAGCGCATGAACCGTTTTGTCAAGGGGGCTATTCAACTGCCTCTTGCCAACGGTCTTCCCTGGGCGAGGGTGTTGTCGGAGTTGCTCAAAGCTTACAGGCTAACCCCTTCGGTTTTCACTAGCCACTCTCCTTTCGAGTTGATGCAAGGGAGGAAACCTGGATCAAAGTTAGGTACCTGCGCTAGGTGGTGGTGTCCACTCGCAAGTGGATATGCGAGAAGTTTTGAATCGTGTACGGGCTGGACAACAGCGTTTGCTGAATGAGCAATTGGCCCGTAGGAAATCCTTGCCTGTTAAGGTTGGTGATTGGGTGCAGGTCAAGAATCCCAGGTTTGTAGGTAAGGGATAGAGCAAGTTTATGCAACCCTTTGTGGTCACCAAATGTGGTCGTGGGTATGTTAAACTCGATGACGGGTCCAGGTGGAGTCTCAGGCGGGTGGTGGTGGTTGATAAGGACAAGTTTGTCCCTGCTGATGGTGAATTGGGGGGGTCTGGTGGTGACATGAATGATGCCGTGATCATGGATGCTCTGCGGGTGGAGGGGCCTTCCATGTTGCATTCCCCACTTGGCCCCGCTGCCAACAACGTGGTTGTTGACTGTAGTGAAGGAGTTACCGGCTCTGGGGGTGACGATGGTATTGCTGTCTCTGGGGCGGCTGAGCAGGTCGGGGGTTCTGCCCTTCCTGTCAGGGAGAGGAAGGGTCCCTCTATGTACGAGGACTTTGTCCTGGGAGCCATAGTTCAATAGGTCTCGTTTTTAGATTCGTCCAGGGGGCCATGGTTTGATGGCCTTTGTTCTATCATTTCTTTCCCTCGTGCGGTGTGTGTGTGTGTGTGTGTGCGTGTGTGTGTGTGTGTGTGTGTGTGTGTGTGTGTAGTGTGCATGTGTGGGTTTGCGTGTGTGTATGTGTGTGTGCGCCCGTGCGGAATCTAGATGAAATTCTTCCTTTTATGTGTTTCTGGGGAAAGGGGGGGAGAAATGTTGTAATGTCTGTCTTGTGCTGGAGTGGAATTCTACCTTTTGGGTGCCGGGTTCGAAAACGGTTGAGAGGTGTTGAAGTGTTGTGTAGGCTGAGCGCTGCTGGGCTCAGGCTTGTTACCAATAAAGGACATTCACTTACCTCCTGTGTATGCTTCTTTACTACACAGTGTTAATGCTTTAATAATACCATCAGGTGGATAATAGCAGCTAAAACTGGTTTCCAGAACCAAGCTTTCAAGAATTTCCTGAACCTCAAATAATCAGAACTCAAACATAGGTTAGAGAGGAGTAAATTCCAACATGAGACAGTGGCAAGATAATAACAACACTTAATGGAAGAACAATGCTGACATTTTGCAGCTTCCAACTGAAGAATCTCCTGACTCCAGAGGTCTCTCAACCCTCCTGAAGTCAACAGTGTTTCTGCCAAATAACTGGGAGAATGGCTATGAACACCTTTATGAGAAAGACAAGGTAGTTTGAAAGGGATCCATCGAAAACATTTTAAAATGGGAGCAATCTGATCAAACCATCTGTCATCAGAACCAACAGCATGTTCTCAATGGAACAAGAGTAGTCTGTGGGAGTCCAACCAAAATAGAAATCAAAACATCAATCCGAGACAGTACTAAAGCTTGAGACGGAAATGAACAGTAGACAAAAAAGGTTCCACAAATTTCAGAATAAGCACATGTTGAGTGTTAAAACTAAGAAACGCACAATTCCACTTCCAATGTCAGTTTGAGATATCAATAGGCAAAACCCATGGGAGGTAATTAAATGTAAGCACCATGAGGGAAAAGGATAAAATCAAGCAAAACGGCCTCTTCTGCCTCCAGTACTTCTTCCTTCATGTCCACAGACTCTTCATCACAGGGTGAGTCACTTAAAGAGCCTAGGGGTAACTACCTAGAGAAACAGTGCTTGCCTAAAATCTGCCTCCAAGTTCCCAGCATATGGCACACAGGGAGCACCCTCTGAATCCGCCATTCACTAATTTACGGAGACTGCCAGAGTTACCCGAAGAAGGCCCTTCCGCTGCTGCTTCTCCTGGACTGGATCCCTGTGCTCCTGCTGACGGCTGCTTCATGGCCACTACCACAGCTATTTCCTTCAGCCCCTCCCAGACATGCAGCAGCATTCATTTGAGAATCACGTGATCGATCTTCAGGCCCTGGACCTTATCCTTAGCCCTGGACGTGCTTTCCAAAGGGCGCCATCCTAAGGGCAATTATATTCCTGTTCAATACTGTTCATGACTGGAGTCATTTTCATCTTGAAAACGTCATGTTTCTTAACCCTTCTATGTGTCAACTATTCCAGACATGATGTTCACCTCCAGTTTGCTTCAGCTCTGCTCCTCTGGTTGTGGCTGCCCAGTTGTCAATGCTATGCCTTTTTATTCATTTCATCCACAGCCTATATTACCTCGTTCTTGCCAGTTTGTTCTTGTTATTGATCTTTTTTGGCTTTGCCAGCTTTTATTCCAGTTCATTGGTCTTCTCGTTCTTCTGCTCACCTCTCTTAGTGCCATTGCAACCTTAACAACCGGACTTAATTTCCTCTTAACTGCAGCCCCTTACCAATTTCCATTGGTCTTCTTAATGCACTTTTTATTTGTAAAAAAACACATTCTATTCTTGCTTTGTTCTTTTGTCTTAATCTGCATTTTATCTTCCTTAGGGAAACCTGGATTACCCAATCGGATATGATTACTCCTGCCTCACTCACAAGTCTTTCCAGCTTTACTCACTCTCCCGCCAAGCCGGCGGAGGGCTAGGGCGGACGGACTGGGTTACTTTTTCACTCATCTTAGACTGTTCTTACTCCCTGTAGATCCTTACCTCTAGGAGGTTTTAATTGGGCACCATCTAATTCATGGGAACTTTCCACCCACCCAAAACCAGGCGTGCACAATTTTCCTTTATGTAATAAAGTTCTTTTTATGAATCTGGGACCCCTAATTTAACAGCATTGATTCCTTACAGACTCCCTCCTCTTTCAGGACAAGAAACATGCAGGGTTGCACAGAAGGTATATTTATTAATACATGTAGAAATAATTGAATCATTTTAAAGGTAAACAAGTTATGCCTAAATGAAATATCAATGCCAATGATGAAAAATAATCAACACTATCCACGTCCATTTTTAATGCTACAGATATAGAAATAGAACATTTTGTAACACACACATCAACATGGCTTATCTATACATTTAATTCACCCTTGGAGCGCATGCACCATGGATTGAAAAAGCATGAGAGTCCATGAGGAATCTGTCATTTGTTAAAAACATCAAATTAGTTCAAAGTATCCCTGCCTATCCAATTCTCTCTACTTCTCCTTTATATAAAATAGATGCCACCCCTTTACTCAATGGATGTGTCACAAATTCTGCAGCATTATAAAAACTCAATTGCAACAAATTACTGGACCTTCCTGTAGGTAAATGGCTTGTACAAAAGGAAAACATAGGTCCGGCACAAATGTAAGCTAGATTCCCTTTAGTGATGTTTCTCCAATAATTACTGTGCAAAAGCATACCATTCCCACATTCAACGGGCAACTTAAAAAGTGGGAAAATTGGTAGAGAATATCCCTAGCCTTTTTATTTTGAGCAACTTAGCATTAATAACGCCAAATAGCCAGCCTGATGCTGAATGCTCATGGAAGCAGGTTTTCCTATGCCGGTATGGCGACGGAGGTTGGTTATGGCAGCCATGGCAATCCGACAATCAAAAGGGGGGCAGGGTTAGAAACACCATACACACCAATAAGGGCTGCACTGATTGGGTGAATTAACACACCAATATTATAAAAGCTGACAGACACAATACCGGGAGTCAGTTTGATTCTGCTTTTTGCAGGAGACACACGGACCAGAGGAGGAAAGGAGATACCGTTGAGCCTATTAAGGCCTGTGTTGAAACTGTCACTGGGAGGAGAAGCCATCCTTACCCCAGAAAAGGAAAGACTTACCTGTTGAAGGACTAATTAAGAGTGTTTCTTATTTTACTTTACTGCAATTCTGCCTCATGCCCTTCCTCACAAAAGTGGTGGAAGCAGTGGAATCCAAGACAGCACGCCATGGAAGCCCTCATAAAGACTCTGGAGGAGGGGCAACAGCATTTGCTACAGGTCCAATGCCATCAGGTCCAAGCCGATGGCCAAGCCTTCGAACAGGCGATTCAAATCCAGAGCATGACCCGTGAGAAGAACCAGGAGGCCCCTAACCAAATCACTGATGTCATGGTTTCCACAATACGACACCCAGTGGTCCCTACCTCGATCCTGCAAAGTTACTAACTAAAGGTAGGACCCAGGATTTTTTTTCACAAAATTTGAGAGAGTGGCCAGAAATGCACAGTGGGTGCCTGAGCTATGGGGACATTGCATCGTGCCACTCCTTACCAGTGATATACAAGGGGCCTACCAGAATGCTAATCCGGCTGGTGACACCCCTTATTGGGACATAAAACAAGGAATCCTAGAACGTCTCAGGATGGACGTCGAAGCATACCATCTTCAGTTACGTGAAATCAAACTCAAACCCAGAGAAACACCACGCCAACTGGACTATTGAATCAAAGATTTGACCAAGAAATGGTTAAAACCTACCTCAGCTACAGGAGTCGAGATTACTTAAAAAATCCAGCTTCAACAATTCATAGATGCCCTTCCCGGCCCAACACAAAGATGGGTGAGACAACACCATTGCCCTTTTTGTCAGAGGCCATTAACATCGCCATTAGCATCACAACCACCTTCCAGAAGGCAGGGTTCATGAGACACCTGAGAGGAGAAGTGACAGCGCAATCCCTGAGTGCCCATTGGCCTTCACTTGAACGTAAAGTACCCAGAAATTAAACACAAAGTACTCCAACACCTTGCACAATGAGACAGCCCCAGTGCTTCGACTGTGGAGAGTGGGACCACATCACCCGATTCTGCCCTCGAAAACCCAAACCCGAACCTATGGAGGCGGGAACCCTCCAGACTCAGGAGTATTGGAGAAGGAAATACCCATACACACTAGAGGTGACCATAAATGGGAGACCGGCCCAGGCGTTACTGGACAGCTGGAGCCAGCAAACAGCGATCACCTCTCAGGTAAGTGGTAACAAAGAATGTGATGTCCCTCCCATCCCCATTAAATGCATATACTGAGTTTTAAGGTCCTATCCTACAAGAATCATAGGTCTGGGTGTACATAATAAAAAATATGATGCCAGAGCTGCCATAATCCCTGTTTGCCATCTCCTGTGCTGTTGGGAACCGATCTTCCGACTTTTTCGAGAGTGGTCAGTGACGAGGAATCGTTACAAAATGCCCTGTTTTCTCAGGAGGAAATAAAGGGATCAAACCGAATGAAACCCTGGAAATCTTGTGGATGAGCCAGAGAGGAGAATAGGAAGTGGAACCAGCGGAAGGCCAAAGTCTGTATGAACGACTGGCTCATAGAAGTAACCAAGGCTTCTTTTCGCTCAGAAAGTCAGAGTGACCCTACTCTATATAGGGCTCAAGAATAAGCCCTTAATCACAAGGCTACAGACGGATCAGCAGGACCCTGGTTTAAGGATAAAAATGTTCTGTACTATCGAATAGCCAAAGATGGGTAAAGGAAAAAAGTCAAACAGTTGCCGGTCCCCACCTGTTTTGGAACGATGATCATAAAACTGGCCCATGATGAACCAGCACGAGAACATTTAGCAACCAACAAAACTGAATGGAAGGTGTTGAAGTGATTTTATTGGCCCGGCATCCACAGAGAGGTCACCAACTATTCCCAGGAATGTGTCATCTGTCAAAAAACGAGCCTGTATATTCCTCCAAAAGCCCCTCTACAAGGGATGCGGTTAATCAAGAAACCATTTCAATGTATCAGTATGGACATTGTAGACCTCACGATCCCTCGAGCCACAGATACCAGTACTTGTTGGTAGTGGTCAACTATGCCACACACTACCCTGAAGCATTTCCAATGAGGGGGACATCTGAACTGCAAGAATGTGACCTGCTCATACCTTTCTTCGCAAGAGTTGGGTTTCCCCTAAAGATAGTCACCGACCAGGGTAGGAACTTTATGTCCAACATAATGAAATATATCTGTCAACGACTGAACATCAAGCAGCTGGAACATCTGTATACCACCTGCAAATGGATGGATTGGTCAAACGATATAACAAGACCCTAAAACAGATGTTAAAAAGGGTGACCACTCCCTGCGGAAAGAATTGGGACCAAGTCCTACCATGGATATGAATGGTCCTAAGAGACACTCTTAGTTGCATGAGTCACAGTCACGTGAGCTCATTCAGAACTGGGGATCAGAGTGCTGGTGTTATTGCCGACTAGTAGCAACAAAATGCTAGCCCAATGGTTGGGACCATATATGGTGAAGACCATTTTAGTTCATGTGAACTATCTCATACACCAACCTGACAGACAAGAAAAAGAGAAGAACTATCATGTGAACATGTTGAAAGAATGAAAGGACCCTGTGAAAAAGATCTATTTGATTGTTTCTCTGCTTGACCACAACACGGAACAGTTCCATCAAGGTGAACCGTCTGGCCTACAGGATGTGCAATGGGGCACTAACATGAATAACCTAAAAAGGCAAGAGGTCCTGGACACTCTAAGACCTTATGCCCAGGTCTTCTCCTGCCTACCCAGCAGGACTAATCTTGTTGAACACACCATCAATACTATCCCATGCAAGACAATACGCCTGAGACCATATCATATCCCTAAGGCAAAGAAAATGAAGTACAAACCGAAATTGAAGAGATGTTAAGGATGGATATCATTGAACCCTTGGATATCATTGAGTCCCTGGTGTTCCCCAAACATTCTGGTGCCTAAACTGGATGGCTCCACTCAGTTCTGTATGGATTTCAGTTAAATTCTATTTCGACATATCGGGCCTATCCAATGCCCCGCTTAGACAAACCTCTGTGCAATTCCTGACCACAATAGACCTGACCAAGAGGTATTGGCAGATACCCCTCTGAAAGGAAGACCAGCTTAAAACCACCTTTGCCATCCTGCAGGTATTATATCAATTCACAGTCCTTCCATTTGGTCTACACAGAGTCCCTGACAGGTTCCAGTCCATCATGGACCAGATACTTCTGCCACACACCTCTTACGCCTCTGCCTACTTGTATGATATCATCAAATTCAAGGACCTGGTTAGGACCGTCATTCCATGGATTTATTAGCTGGAAACTACTGTCAGACGTACTGGATTATTCCACAAAAGAATAGGAGTGCTTGGCCATTAAGTGGGCAGTCGAATCTATGCATTATTATCTGTTGGAATGTCCTTTCACAATCCTTACCGATCATGCCCCACTGCAGTGGTTGGCCATCCAGTAGAACTCTAACCACAGAGTGCTGTGGTGGTTCTTGATGCTGCAGCTGTTTACCTTCCAGACTCACCATAGGGCAGCTTCCTTCCAACTTGTGGCTGACTATCTGTCTCAGTCTGTTGATCTGCCTGACCAGCTGGATCCTTCAGTCGGGGTTTGTGGCCAGGAGCCCCGGTTACTGGTCAGAGCCTATCCCGGTATCAAGGGGAGAAGGAGAGTTGCCAAAAAGGCCGGACAGGGGAGCCAGGGTGATTGCAGTGAACCACCTGTGAAGACTGAAGCACAACCCCGACCCCACTCTGCTCCTTGGTGTCAGTGTGAGTTGTATGGACCAGTCTTGCTCTTTCCATTCACTGCATGCTGTTGTGGAATCAGCTGGATCATGTCTATTTGCAAGAAGGACCAGACTCACCTTGTGCCACGATGCAGTGCCCCTCGCTCTGGGAGCTGGCTCCTTGATCAGAGCGGTTGTGCTGTATCCCCAACTAGTCGGCCCGATGCTGAATGCCCGGAGAAGCATGTTTTGCTACGCCCGGGATGGTGACAGAGGTTAGCTATGGTAGCCATTGCAATCTGACAATCATAAGGGGGGGTGGGGATAGAAACGTCATACATACCAACAATGACTACATTGATTGGGTGAATGAACATGCCAGTATTATAAAAGCCGACACAGACAATACTGGGAGTCAGTCTGATTCTGCTTTTTGCAGCAAACACACAGACCGGAGGAGGAAAGGAGACACTGTTGGGCCAATTAAGACCTGAGTTGAAGCTGTGACTCGGAGAAGAAGCCAAAATTAAAGGAATATTTAAAATACTTTACTGCAATTCTGCCTCGCGCCCTTCCTTACACATATGCTTATGAAATATTTACTTATTTCCCAGGATGTACAGTCAATTCATATAACCCCACCCCTCAGTACTTAGAAATAACAGGGGCCAGGATTTAATCTAATTCCCTTTATAGTAACACTCATCTCAGGATTACTCCTTTGGATGTCTCACTGACAGGTGGGCATCCTCTTAAGAAATGGTTCAATTCCCTCATCCTCTAGGACCACGTGGTCATCATTCAGCAAGATGGGATCAGCTTTACCCCACAAACAGTCTGCTGTCTTTTCCAGTGAAGGTGGCCTTTGATTTTAACTCCTGGCAGGCCTCACTTTACAGCCTCTGTTAATAATCCATCAATGGGTTCAAAAAGGAGAGCAATCTATTCCTTCTCCTTCCTTTTGTAATTAATTCTCCAATCTCTCCTTCTCCCCCATTAGTCAGTGAATCTTTGTCTCCGAGTGCCTGTGTGTTTGACCTTTTATAGAACAGAAACCACCCATTTTGGAGGTGTGTATAATGTCTTCAATCCAATTGGTCAATTAATCTGATTGGACAGTGTTCCAAAAGTGACATTACAGTAGACCTACTCTCCAGGGTCACTGGGCATATTTATGAAGGGGGCAGTCTGATGGGAGTAACTTCTACACCCAATTTCCATCCCATTTGATGTGATGTAATCTCAGGGATTTTTGGCATTAAAACATTATGAAATTCTGAAATAGTAAACTGGTCATATTTGTGAAAGTACTAATAGATTCATCAGATTTAACTCTCTGGTGCACATTAAATGATGCAATTGTTTTCTTGGTAGGAAAAATGGTTAATGGCTTACACATTTTGTCTTATAACATATCCATACTTTCCTGTATGAATCATTTTTCCATCTCAACTTAACGGGCTCGCTGACGCGGCTGTTATGACATAACACTGAAGTGCTCTGTTTTGGTGCAACAAAATACAAATGTGCCACATTTGCATGTGAAAATTACCTCAAACTAATGTTGTTTTATGCTACCTAATAGCGCATTTGATGTAGAGCATTTAAAAAAAGAAATGAACTCTCTATGAGGTTCGGGTCAAGAACTTTGACCGAAAAAGTGAATCCCAATGCAACATTCAAAAGGCATTTTTTTCCTTCCACTTTACCCAATATTACACAGCAGTCATTTGTTTTTCTATCTGGCTACAGAACACCTGGTACCTTTATTGTTGTTCCTTTCTTCAGGAGAGGCTTGGGAGATCGAAATATCAGATTGTGTAAGACTGACCACTGGATTCCTTGGTATTGTCATTATCTTAAACCCAATATGCACACAGTTGTGTGCCATAAATCCAACACTTAATTGTAGGATCTGCCTTCCTGTGATCTAGTCGCAAGGACCGTCATTGTCTTTATGGTTCAGCTTCACATGAATTCCAATTCCTTGTGAGGAGAAATTATCTGTTTTCCATCTTGTTTGCTGGGGGTTGGGGAGTTAAACACAATACCATATATCAGAGTGCAGTATTAGCCTCATTTAATTTGAGCCCATTCATAATTTCAGTTTTTAAATTTACATTTTCCTGTTTCGCAAAATTTCACATTTTCAACATCTGCAGGTTTCCTCACCCTAACGCTTCTTGTCTATAAAGGAAAATAGAACAAACAAAATGTGTTTTTCTCTGTCACTTTAAAATGTCAGTTTCAATAGTTCTCTATTTTAATACGAGTTGCTGGATATTTTCATTGGGAAATCCTTATCTTTTTTATTTTAGGGGCTGCAGAACATCACACATTTTGCTTGGCTGTGTGTTTTTCAAATAATGTGCACAGGCGGCAGCTTATATATTTGTTTTTAACATGACGCATTGTTCTGCGCCTTCTCTTTGAAGAAAATTTCCCTACAAATTGCAGTTTTGTTCTTTTGAGTGTCACTTTCTTTAATTATTTTAATCTTATGCTATTTATTTTTGTACTCTTTATCGCCCACCTGGCGCTAGATCTACTTTTTCTACTGATGCTGATGCACTCCTCACAGTCTTACTTCCTTGTCCTCCAGCCTTTCTTCTTCTTGGAGACTTTATCTATCTACCTTCTCCTTTTCTAGCAATACTGAAATAATTTAATCTTTTTCAATATTCCATATCTCCGTCTCATACTTCTGGTTCTTCCTTAACCTTATCTTCTCCTCAGTACCCCAACTTCAACTGCTTCCTCGTGTCCCTTCTCGTTCTCTTGATGATTCTCTGCGTATTTATTCTCTTTTCACCCTCTAAATCTCCTCTTTATACCACCACAAAATGTACTTTTTTCTTCCCTCTTCAGCCTTTGCTGCTGTTTCTACTGATTCTGCGCTTTCTACTCTTGATGCCTCCCTTCTCCCTACCATTGACTCTTCACCCTGCTCGTCCTTTCCATCCTTCATCTAAGCCTCCTCAACCTTGGTTGACACCTGATCTATGCTAGTGCTGAGCATCTGTGGAAAAATCTCACTCTCCTACTGATCTTATCTCTCTCTCTACATCTCACACTACCTATGATTTGGACTTAGTCGGTGCCAAATAACAGTACTTCTCTGAACTTATTATAGCATACTCTATCCCACCCTCAACATCTCTTTCAACTTCTTAAATGTATTCTGTCCTCCCCGTATCGTGAATCTTCGCTCTCTTCTTCTCTTGTCTACAGACTTTGCAAATGTCTTCATCTCTAAAGTTGCTCTAGTATGATCTTCATTATCAACCACTAGCAACTCTTCATCCCTCGTCCTTCCTCGTATTTCCTCACCTCTTTCCTGATTCTCTCTTGTATTATAGTTTGATACACTGTGTTATCTTTCTCAACCCTCTGCCTCTCCCCTCGATCCTATCCCTTCCCCTCGTATTACTAAGTTTTATGTCTCCTGTACCTTATCTAACTTCTCTTATTAATCTGTCTCTTTCCTCTGCAATTTGTCCTGCTGATTTAAAGAGTGCAGTCATTTTGCCACTCCTGAAAAAACCTTCACGGGACATTTCCTGAACGTCAAACTTTCAGTTCTATTTCACTTCTTCCCTATCCCTCTAAAATTCTAAAACATATAGTTTATTCCGAAGTAGCAGAATACCTAGCTCTGAACTCTCTTATTACACCTACTCAATCAGGTTTTCCTTTGTTTCATTCCAAAGAAACAACTCTCTATCTAAAATGACCTGTTATCTGCTTGGCACTCTAAACTTTATTCCATCCTCATTTTACTTGATTTGTTAGCCACCTTTGATATGGTTGATAACTCCACACTCTCTAAGCTTCACTCCATCGGTTTTTCCAGTAACATTCTTTCTTGGTTTAGGTCCTATCTGGATGATCACTATCTTTTTGTTGCTTAGAGTGACTTAAAGTCCCCTTGTTTCCCACTTGCACATAGAGGTCTTCAAGGTTTATCCTGAGCCCTCTTCTCTTTTCATTTCCTCTGTCTGCCATTATTTCTTCTATTGGGATCTTTTCACATTTCAATGCCGATGACTCACAGCTCTTCATTTCCTTTTCCTCCTTCTCAAATACTCTTCACACTACTATTTCTGACTGTCTTCTTGCAGTTAAATGTTGGATGAACTCACATTAATGACATCTTAATGCCTAAAAAACAGAAATTCCAATCTTTCCTGCTTCTGCTATCACCCCCCCTATTCCACCACCTGCTATTATAGTTCCCCATTTTGCTTCTTCTGACTTTAATCAAAGGGTCATCCTTGATTCTTTGCTTTCCTTTTCATCACAGATTTCTAACATTGCTTGCTGCTGTCGTTTCCAACTCTTTAATATTCATAAAGTGGTCCCTTTTCTCACATTTCATGCCATTAAACTTAGTTTTATTGAATTAGCCTTTTCTCGTCTTAACCACTGTTTCTGTCTTCTTATTGGTCTTGTTGCTTCTGATCTTGCCCCTCTTGGTTCCATCTTCAGATCTGCTGTCCGCAGTCTTTGTGGAATCCCCCCTCATTCTTCTATTTCTTCTTGTCTTCATTCTCTTCACTGGCTATCTTTCGAATCTCGTTTATTTTCCACTTCCTCTGTCTTACTTTTAAATGCCTTCATGGGCTTGCACACCCCTATATTTAATCACTTGTCTCCTTTCATGTTCCTTTTTATTCCCTTTGCTCCCAATCTCAGTTTCTGTGTTTCTGTCCCTAGGCCACGCTGTGCCTAATCTCGTTTTCGCTATTTTATTATTTTAGCTCCTAAACTTGGGAATGCTTTACCGCTTCATGTTAGATCTATATCTTCCTACTCTCTGTTTTTCACAAATCTCAAAAATCATCTGTTATCTAACATGCTATAAATGTTTGGATTGTGCATAATTTTACATTAACTTTGTACTGATTTGTTCTGTATGTTAGGATATTTTAATGAAAGCGCATTATAAAACCATAAATACAAATTAATGTTTTCCCTCTAATATCCACAGTCCACTCTGAGATTACAAAGGTGTGGAAAGAGGCAGACCACACCACCTAATCCATGTTTACAGACAAGCCTTATTTCTGGATTAGGAAGAGTCATGTATACCCTTTCAAAGGATCATACGCCAGATCTCAAAGGTTGAGGACTGGCTGCGGCCACTCAATGTCATGGATACATAGCTCCATATTCCCATATTAAGGTCAAGCTTTGATACCTCCACTTCACCATGGAAGACCAGCATTTCCAGTTTGTCCTCACCTTCAGTCTCCAAATTCCAAGAGTGTTCACAAACACCCTAGTCCACTTGACATACCACCTCCACAAAGGGTTTGCCATATTCCCCAACCTCAATGATTGAAATGCCAACTTCCATGAATAGCTGTGATGTCCAAATCCCATTTAGCAATTTGAAGGTATTTAACTAATCCAGCAGGAACCTAAACCTCATTGTTTCCATCTCAGTGCCTCTCTCTCATTGCAGCCCACTTTGGACACAGTTGTGTTCCACTGGACAGACAGAAGATCATCTCTTGTGCGGGGCTCAAGCGTGCTGCAGATGGAGTGACAAAAAGCATTGTTTTTTCATTCATCTGTGGGTCAGGCTCTACCTTTGTCCTCTAGAAGCTGCTGAAGACACTGGGATGATAAATACTTATTCTCCACCAAGGGTGGCCTGGATCCAGAGAACCTTGTGAGGGGTTTCTCTCTCATCCTCTGTATTCTCAGTGATCACTATGAATTCAGGCACAATGAGATGGGAAGGCCTGATGGAGCATGAGCTGGCACAGCATCCGTGGTCAGACTAGAAATCAGAGACAACTTTAAACTGGCAGGAGCTGTTGTAAATCCACAGGGCCCGAATATCTCTGCCCACCGGGTCCTGGGGAAGTTGGACTTTTGAATACAGACAGGATGGCACCATTTCACATCCATTGAAGTTTTGGTACACACTTATGGCCTGATTCACAGAGAGTGTTCCTATGGGATTGCACCATTATAAAATGCGTCCATGAATCAGGCCCATAGTCTGTGGGTGGAAAACATCAAAGGAGATACTCTAAGCAGGTCCTTTCTATTTCCCAAAACCTGATGTTCTGTCCAGAAAAGTTCAGCCTGCTTACAAGCCTCTTCAGTCTCGCACCTATGGAGTTGTTTGTCTATGGGCATAAAGATCTCCCCATGTACTGCATGCAGTTCCACACCTGTGGCCTGGATACCTAGATGATACTGTGACCATGTGCTTTCCAATATTCTTTTTGCTTTAACTCCTTTCATCCCAAGAATTCTTTTGAAGAAGCAGGAAAGCCCTACGAAGGTAATCAATATTTTAACATACTTTGCCAGGTGGGCATGGTTCCATATGCTGGCATTAATGGCCTCCTCTGCCATTCTTGCTCCCCAGAGTTCAATTCCCAGGACAGAGGGACATGATATCCCAGGTGAACACCAATCAGTGAGTTGGCCCTTCAAAGGGAAGTTCTCCTGAGTCAAGGCCTCTCCCAGGATGTGGCACTCAGCATCCAGGGTTCTGTAGACCCTCTAACCTGAAGTCATAGCAGGATCCCTTCTCTAATGTAGCAGCAGGAATTAGTTGCTGTTTTTAGAATACAAAACCTCATGTTTGGTCCATTCCCACAAGGGTTTCCAAATATGAAAGGTACACTCCTCACTAAGGTCTAACTAAACAGGGTAAAACCAGAGAATAAATGGACCTCAAAGATTAATAGAAGGCAGAACAGGGAGCAGGCAAGCAGGCCGAAGGGAAACAGCACAAAGTAACAGAGGCTGGGATCTAC
Organism: Ambystoma mexicanum; assembly: GCF_040938575.1. Lineage (NCBI taxonomy): Eukaryota > Metazoa > Chordata > Amphibia > Caudata > Ambystomatidae > Ambystoma > Ambystoma mexicanum. The sequence goes on along the minus strand of NC_090933.1, from coordinate 355,445,431 downwards.
AGGGTCACAGCACAATAGGCAAGGGCTCGGAGCTGCAGGTCATCAGCACAAGAAAAGGAGGTTAATGGTTGCAGAGACACAGCACAAAGGAAATGAGGAAATACACTGGCAGCATGGAGAGTGACGAGGACTGAGCCAGCAGAGCAGGGCTGTGGAGATTGGAGCAAGGAAACAGAGGAGCAGATCTCTGTCACAGGCACAGGCAAGGCACAAGGCAAAGTGATCAGCATAGTAGTGATCAATCCCAAATGAGTTTCAGTTGCATGAGGGTTAGAGTTTGAATTTGTGTTTAATTGAAGAACATGAATGACAATTTCGATCAGAAAAAGAGTGAGTGCTAGTATGACTCCAGTGTCCTTACCTGCACTTTACACTCCAAGCAAGGACTTATCACATGAATCAAGCTCTGCCAATGAATCCTGCAAAACTCCAAGCTCAAAATCCAGTCTATCAGTTGCCGCTGCAATTCAAATTCATAACAACGTGCTTGCTGCTTCCTCGCAAGCAATGATTCCTTTTGTAAAACTGTACGAGTCTATAAATGAAACCATTCGTGATCAAGGAGCGATGCTATTGAACCTTACGTTAAAACTTGAAAGAATTGATAACTTCATCACATTTTCAAAACAACAAATGCAATCTGAAGAAGGCTCATGTGTACGCTGGCAATCGCATATTAGCGATGTCCTCTCAACTAATCAAAGGAGGAATGAAACCCTGTTCACAGATCTCATGGATGTAACTGCAGACATAGCCAACAGATTATTACCACCTACCATAATCGGAAAAGCTAACGTGAGTAAGCACACTTGTTCATTAGCTAGGAATACTCATTTGATGCCTCCTTCTTTGGTTGTAAGTTCACAAAACTCTGACTCAAAAGATGCAGCAAATATTTCTATACCCAGTGCTCGTACTGCAACTTCAAGCACAGATGACTCGGCAAAGGTAATCCCACAACCTTCATTTGATGTAACTCAACCTTTACTAGAAATTGAGTCATCTGTAGCTACCGACGCGGGCCCTCTAAAGGATACTGGCTTCTCAAAGCTTCCAGTGCTCCAATTCGCTCCTCTTAATAACCCATTTTCATCATTTGGCATTTTCTCAGGTCCAGCCAAAACAGGTGACCTGGGTGCGGTGCCAAAAAGGAAAGTTGGTACGCAGAATGCAAAATCTACAGCCCCTTTAAGAAAGGGAAAAACCACGACATCATGCCCTAATCCAAAACAAGCCATACATTCATCCACCAAAAGCTTCATCAGGAACTTATCCACTCCACCAAGATTATTTTTATTTATATTTAAGCGTAACATGAAATCTTGTACTGAAAATGTACAGATACAACGCACTGGCCAACCTTCATCCTTGAAACCTGGAGTGAAGCGGCGGCGTATAATCTCAGAAGACCGCTCTTCCGCCGTGTCAGTTAAATCCTCTTCGACTGACCTATGTGACTTGTCAACTTATTCTATCTCAGGTGACGACGAAATGTCTCAATTGGGCGGCGAGGCAGGCTTGCCCTCGCCTCAGCCTCCACGCCATATGTCTTTTCCGGCTAAGAGTGTCATATCCAAGCGGCGAGATGCTGAGCTCTCTTCAAGGCGGAGTGCGACTGAACGAGGGCCTGCCGACTCTGCCCTGGAGAGTCTAAGTCTCAACCCAAAACTAACGTTAAATCAGCGCAAATTGCAGCTCACTTCTAATCTCAAGGGTCCTGAAAGAAGTTCTCAGCAAACACCAAAAAGCAATCATAAATTGAGATTACAAAACATTCTGGGCGATGACAACGAGTTAAACTTGAACCGGACAAATGTGTTAAGGTTGTTCAAACACATTCCTCCTCTGCGGTTGATTGTCACTGAGGACATCCAAATAGTTGAATATGTAACAGAGCAATGCTCTGATTCCGTCCTGCCACACATCGCTTCAAGTGGAGTCCGTAATACTCTATTGAAAGCTGCAGATGACCTCTTGATGTTTGGCTTTGAAATTTCAAGTGAACCTGAGACTGAAATCGTAAATAATTCCGCTAAGAAGTCCGACAAGCAACTGCTTGCTAAAAAAGTTGAAGACGTTGCAAATTTTCGAAAGCTTCTAACTACAGTAGGTACCCACGGTCACATAAAGCACCAAAAGAAGAACTATGTGAGCCGTTCGAGAGTACATGCTGAAGTTTAGCCATGATTGACAGCAGTGGAGGCTCCTCATTCAATTCTCTCTTGGAACACTCGAGGGTTCAGCCATCTATTCAATGACTTTGAATTTCCACTTGAAAAGGTGTTTGCCATCTGTTTACAAGAGACATGGTTGTCTGAGGCCCCCCTGAGAAATGGCTTTACTACCTTAATCAATCCAGCCATCAAAAATGCTCATGGGCGCCCAAGCGCAGGACTTATAACTATGGTTCGCTTGTCACAAAACTGGTCAACACCAGAAGCATTTAATCCCAACCCTTTTGTTCAAGGTACAATCATGCACGCAATGTGCGAGAATGCTGATTCAAAAAAAACATCGCTTCTAATCATAAACTGCTATTGGAATGCGGCTAATATCAGTACGAAGGTACTCATAGATGCCGTATGCTCTCTAATGGATAACGCAATTTTAAAACACAGCAATTTAACAATTATTTGCTGTGGAGATTTAAACTGCACCTGGTTCAAATATGCTCCAAAGGATCATACTTACCATCTGATTCCCAAAGATCAGATTGGAGTCAGAGCTCAACAATGGTCAAAGGTAATGAAAATACGTAATTGTGTAATGGTTAATGGTGCGGTTAAAGGTGATAATCCAGCACAACCAACTTGGCATAGAGAGCATCTTCATAGTATCATCGATTATTTTTGGATTTCAAGAGTGTTTGAGCCAAAGATTAACTCACTGCACGTCCAACAAATGTCCAATAGCGACCATAGATTATTAAACCTTGAATGTCTCCTGACTACTGCAACTTCCACAGATTTATACAACTTACCCGTTGAAACAAACAGGAGCGGAAATCGGCTGCGGATTAGTCTTAACCAGATTGGCTGTTTAACTGAGAAACTTATGAGATTGCCTATTGGGGTGGATTATACCCCCCTTCTATCGATACATACAACCGATTCTAATGGTTCGAAAACACAACAAAAAAGTCATAAACATCTGTTCTGCAAGCTCTTGCATGAGAAAAAAAAAGAGCTAAGAAGAGACTTGAGGTGTCTAAAAAAAAGAAACATGTCAAAGCAAAAATTATCAGTGGAAGTGAGAGACAGACGTACACTGTTCAGAAATTGGGTAACTTCCAACCGCATGATAATAGAGCAAGACCGGGCCGAATTAATGATGAAATTTATGCTAACTAAAAACACACGCGACATATGGCAAATTTGAAATATAGGACACATTTGATCAGTAACGTAATGCTAAAAAAAAACACGCTGCTATGGGCTCCTTTCATTGAATGTCTGTTCAAGAACATCACCAAATATAAATCATTGCCTGAGTCTTGGTTAACTGCAATTGTTGTTCCCATCCACAAAAAGGGGCGTTGGGATTCTCCTGATAACTATCGCCCGATCGCCCTACTCGATTCGATCGGTAAAATCTTTGGATCAAATTTGAGATCAAAATTGGCAACCTGGGCTTGTGAGGCTGGTATTCTAGATGACCGCCAAACTGGATTCTCAAAGGGCGTTGGTGTTGATGTAAACATCTCAATATTAACCATCCTGAAATTAGAAGCCTTAAAAGCAAATACCAAGTTACATCTGGCCTTCATTGACATGAAGCAAGCCTTTGATGGTATAAATCGTAATCTGCTGTGGCTAAAATTATTAAGATGGAAATGTCCAGCTGGTATACTCAATCCTATCATGGCCCTACACTCAAATACTTCAATTCGAGTACGTCTAAATAAGGCTGGGGAACTATCCGGTAAAATCATAACAACAAGAGGGGTAAAGCAAGGGTGCCCCTTGGCAGTTGATCTGTTTAAATTATTTTTAGCAGATCTACAGCCCCATTTAGATCAAGCCCACTGCTTCCCTCCTAAAATACACAAGACTTCTGTACGATACATCGCCTATGCTGATGACCTGGTGCTGTTGGATCGAACTCAAGTTGGTTTGCAGCGACTACTCCACTGTCTTTACGATTATTTATCGTCTAATGAGCTTCAAATAAACACTGAAAAAACAAAAATCGTGACAATTGGCCCTGTGAGAAGTAGGAAAGACAAAGCCTTTAAGTGGGCGGTCGGTGGCCAGCTCTTGTCATCAGTAAACTCAATACGTTACCTTGGAGTGCAGTTCAACAATTCGTTCTGCGAAAACTCATGGGTATATGCTTTGAAAGTAAAATGTCTAGGATTGGCTCTTCAAGCGGCCAAAATAAACAAAAGCTTTGGCAAATTTTCGCTAACTCCAATCATAATGTTCTATCTACAAAAGGTGGTACCGATTCTGACCTTTGGTGCAGAAGCTAGCTGGCACATAAATGAAAACACCTGGAACCAGCTTGAAGGTTGCTTCTGGAAACGTGCATTAAACCTTCCGAAGTGTGTACCTGTTATCACTTTAAGACATGAATTGTCCTTGAACTCTCTTTATAGCCATATGATCTGGAAATCTATTGCATTGATGCGAAAGATGACAGAAAACAGCAAACCAGCGGCCTATCGTATCTTCTCAGGTGAGGACGACTCCACCAGGGCCTGCTTACTAGATCTATGGCGATCAAGAGTGCAACATTGGGTTGATGCTGCGGAAATTGGTAATTACGATCTGTTCATACGACCACAACATGCGAAAAGAAAATTTGATATCTGGGCATGGACTATCAACTTGGAAGCACACGAGAAATTGGCCTCTTCAAAATGGCTGAGTCCGGATCACAAAAAATTAAACGCACAATCACCCTATCTTTTGCAATGCTACTTGAGACATTATCGCGAGCAATTCCTAAGATTTCGTTTAAATATCTTGAAAACAAAGGAAATTCTATGGCAAAGAAAGGATGCCTCGCTGAAGGACAATTTATGCCGTTTTTGTCGAAGGACCACTGAAACCTCAAAACATCTAATTCTAGATTGTCTAGCCACCTGCGACTTACGTTCAAAGCATCTGAGCCAATTTGCGCCTCTTGATGGAGACATGGAGGCTTGGTGGCGACTAATTTCCAGTGGCAATAACGTTAAACACGTATGTGCCATCGTAAATTACTTAAATATATTGCTTCAATCTCCATGTTAACCTGTGCTAGCAAGTTGGGCGTGACTCACGGGGGCCGGTGGCGTGACTTCGTCACTATTTGACTTGAATCTGTTGGGAGCATTTGTGCTCAGGCTTTAACTGGACTTGAAATTTGTCTGATAGCAGATTGAGGCTAAGCTTGTTTATGTTGCATTTGAATTTTGCTCTTTATCCTTTTTATTTTCCTTTCTGTTGACCTTAGTCTACTCATGAATGAAGATTCGTGCTAGTTCTAGAAAATTTAAATTAATCACCTCAAAGAAATCTTTGAACCTTTGAACCTTGAACCAATTGTGATGAATATTTAGGATGTTGTTTTGTTTTGTTTGAATCTTCGAAGTGACCATTTGAAACAAAAGTTTTCTCTATATGTTAAAACTTTAGTTTTCTATAAAATAAAAAAAAAAAAGAAATGACTTACAGTAGCACATTTACAGATGGAGGAAGCATTCCCATGAATGGTACCTATACAACAGCATAAAGATGAGAACAAGTGGTGAGCCAGTTCATGAGGGTGTAAAAAATTAGGTCACCTATACATTTTGTTTCTGTTTTCTTTTTTTTCTCCCTGGTATAATAAAACAGGTGAATTACAAAAGGTAACATTGACTTAAGAGGGCAAGTGTTTCAAACTAAAGAGGAGTTCTAATTAAATATAAAGAATTACATTGTTATGCCTTACCGGTAGCAGTGATGAGGTCAGATAGGTGAGAGCGCAGGCGAACTCCTTCTTTAGCAGGTAAGGGAAGGTTAAGCCAATCTTTGAAGAGATCCACAGTTGGGCTGGCTTTGACCGTTATGGGCAGTGGGTTCCAGTGAAGCGGGCGAGTAGGGAGAAAGAGTAGAAGCGAGAGGAGGCCCAGGGAGGGCATGAGATGGTGAAGTTAAGTGCAGAGAAGGATCAGAGGGAATGAGATGGTGAGTAAACTCAGATACAGACAGGGACTGAGGAGCAAGACCATTGATAGCTTTGTAGATGTTGTTGGTAGGTGGAAGGTGAGGGGGATCTTGGTAGGTTGTAGAGAGGGTGGGTAGCAAAGTTGAGGACGTTGTCTAGAGGGAGGAATGAGCATAGAGGAAGTCCAAGGAGTAGGCCTGAGCAGTAGTCCAGTCTGCTGAGCACAAGAATGGAGATTAGAGTGTTTGTAGAGCGGTTGGTAAGAAAAGGATGAAATGTCTGAATGGTGAGGAGGTTAACACGAGCAGCAAAGTTAGTGGTAGTGATGAATTGCTTCAGTCTTTTAATGCATGTACATGAAGCTTCAGGGAGTGGCAGCTTATAAGCAGTGCTAGAAGGGAGGCAAGCCAAGGTGTAGCTCTATGATGGGGCCTCAAGCAGTAACAGGTGTGATTAATGGAAAATGCTGAGACAGAGTTTTGCAGCGGAGTCATTGCTGAAAAACTCCAGGAGCTTTTATATGAAAACAAAAGCATAATAATTCCCCTGGCATTTTGAGTGTTGTCCATTGAAATAGGTCTGGTTTCCACCAGTAACTGTGAAATCAGTGTGCATGCAATTCAGAGTCCAAGAAAGTTTCTGAATAAGGCTGCTGGGTTTTCCAGATATATTGCAGGTGTGTTATGTGAAATATAGTACATTTTTCTGGAAATAGTTTTGTGCAAGGAAAGGTTTAATAGCGATTCAGGGTCATCTCTGGGGATGGCTGACAATGCCCCACATGTCTGCAGACAGCGCCAGGCAGAGGCAGTGATGCAGAGATGTGACACCAAATCCTGAAAGGGGTCTGTTTTACATGACCTAGACAAAATAATGCGCCTGCCAATTGTAGGGAGATATATATATATACACATCTCATCAATATACTGCATTTTGTGAATTAAAACTATGGCTCTGTCTTTACCTGCTGATGTAATATCTGAGTTATCATTTGAGAGATCATCTAAAATGTTAATGATCTATTAATGCATGTCTCAAATATCTTTAGTATCTCTTGAAATTTGAACTCTGAATTGAATAGCCAGCGTGAAATAGGTGTTCTGATTTAAATTAAACCATCATTGGAGGTTTCACAAATAGCTCACCTTGATTAGATGGTACAACTATTATGCCTCTTTCACGTATTGTCACAATATTCTTAGAAAATTCTCTGACTATTTAAGCAAACAATTTTTACAGCCATGTCACTGATTTCCCTTCACCTGTTTCTTTGCCTAGGGGTGTTCCTCTTCTGTCCTGCCCCATGGGTTTGTTTTCTAATATTTCAACCCCACAACAGTAGCTAGGTTTTACGAGCCAGGTCTTAAGTAACTTCTCTGTGACTGTTCTTTTCAATTCCTACTTTTACAGAATTGTACTATACCCGACATAGAGATGAGACTAGTTTATCTAGTATTGAAACAATGCAATCTATTTTATATTTCAAACATTGTTAATACCTGTCCATTTTCATATTCAACAAGTAACATCTTGGTAACATTTTCTATGGGATTTCTTTTATACAAACTAATTTCATCAATAAGGTATAGCATTTACCTTCAAGGAGTACATAATTGTCGTCTGTGGCATTATTGGGAATATCATACACAACATTTTTTGTCATTGCATATGATTTTTCACAAACAAATGTAAGGTAAAGTGGTGGGTTGCCAGGTGGTGCTAAATTATGAAATCAGATTTACATGCCAACTAGAACAAAATGAGACTGTTATAATATGATTCTTTCACAGTGTATTAATGAATGCATCACTTCCTTATTGATATATTTATGGTATGCTGCTGCAGTAAATATCAATTGAGTAATTTCTAGAGTTGTTTGAGTGCTATTCATGCAAGTATTACATTTGGGACGAATGAAGATGAATTTTAAATTATCTTCATTGATACAAAGATTACATTATAAGATCAAATATTCAATTCTCACATTTGGAAAGTTCTGAAAAAAGTAATAACTTACGTTATCAAAACGTCCATCCCACAGCGGCCTGAGAAAGATTCTCCATGATCATACAATTTAGCTTGAAATAGCAAAAGAGTGGCAGTTGAGGTTTAATTGAAATAGGATATCCCGAAAAATCATTGGAAAAGCTTCTAGAAGTTATGCATCCGCAAAGTCTAGAAATAAACCAGAAACATACAAATCTGAGAATACTATGCAAGGAAGATTAACTTTTGTCAATCAATACTCTGTGATGAGTTCCAGAGTTGTGATTATCATCAATAGCATAATTAGGTAATGCATGAGTACACAGGGGGTCTTGGATAGCTAATCATTTTTGTAACATGTAGCAAATGGGCTTGTAGGAAATAGCAAAGGCAGATGTGACAATTTAAACACTAAACAAACTTTGTTACAGTCACAAAAGAGTGAACATTTCCTTGTTTGATGTGTACGTTGTAATGTTTTTAAAGGAGATAAAATCATGCACCCAATGACGTAAAACATCTATATAAACCAGTTCTCTATGTGAAAGTCTGAGTTTGTTATTTATATTTTGAAATGTGCCCCTGGGGAAAATACATATTGGTACAACCTGGAACAGTGTGCAGAGAAATGTGGTGGCATACAAACAATAGAAAAGCCTGAAACATGAACTACCCTGTAGCCAATCATTGTAATGAATTTGGACATGGAGTTGCTTGAATCCATGATATTGAGAGGAAGAAACAGAAAACAAAGTGAGGATAGTGAATACATTTCTTTCAGACCGTGAGTTGTAAAACACTGAAAGAGTCCCCGCATATTTGACAATTAAGTGGCATATTCATTTTGATGTTAGTGTACATTATTAATAGATGACATTTTTTGCTTTGGTTTCTTTTATGCTGCTCGAGAAAAATGCAATATTGTATTATGAGAACTACAAAGGCACAAGCAAGAGCCACGTGATTTTCCTAGCATGAAATGCCATGTTTGACTCTTGCTGTGAACTACAGAGCCATGTGTAGAGATCAACGAGGAGCAGAGATGTTCTGAATGAGATGTTGGATTAGTAGTACTATGAAAACACTGTAACGAGAGGAACTGAATATCTATTTACAAACCTGCAAATCTAGATACATGTCCCTGCAAAGATACTGAATGTCCCTGGTGGCCAGTGTGCTATCCCTAGTCACCGGGGGTAGGCTGCCTGTCTAGGTGAGCGATAGAGGAAAATGGCCCCTATCTGCACTCTCTGGTTACTCAAAAGCCAGCAATTCGTATCATTGTTACCTAAAACGATGGTTTTGAACTGGTCATTTTCAATTTGATTCTTGACTGTTAAAACATCTTCCTTAAAAGAAAACTCTATTTGGTACAGGCATAGGCAAAGGACGGTCATCTATGTTCCTCTTTCCCTATGCCTGTTGTTTTATTATGATTTACTATTCTTAATATGATTTTGGGCCTCATTACGACCCAGGCGGTAAGGGGTTTACGGCGCCGTAAACAGCGCCGACCCTTACCGCCTGAGTACGAGGTCCCTTAGCGCCATGGCGGATTTAACACCTGCTTTTAGCAGGTGTTAAAATCCATGGCGCTAAGGGACCATGGAGTTAATTACGCCACCGTAATTTACGGTGGCGTAATTAACGCCTTCCCCACTCCCATTATGCCCTATGGGGCAAAAATGGGAATGGGGAAGGGTAAATGGGGATTGGGGACTTACCGCCCCGCCAACTTCGGAATGGGGCGGTAAGTCCGCCAACCACCATGGCGTAAACGTAGTTTACGCCATGGTGGTAAAGTCACGGCCCAGGCGGTAACTTACCGCCTGGGTCGTAATGAGGCCCTTAGTCTATCCACTGGAAGAGTTTTTTGCAAAGAAAAACAAGTGGGGAAAAAACCCTCACTTGAAATGATTCTATCCCTTTGATGTAACTAGGTGTGTATGTTTGCCTGACACATCCTTGGATGTCATCAACCGGTTTCAGTGAGATGCAAATCATTTGTACCACTTTCGTCAGGACGGTGGTTTCAGTCTGTACTTTTGAGTCACCTTTATTATCTCTCTGTTCAAATGCCAGAAGCACAGTTCAACAGCATACATTCTTCGAGTTCTGCAGAATGAACACATTGCTGGGGTCAAAACAAAAATAGAGAGACGCTCCATAAGGAAAAGAACTGACTATCAGGGCTATACACATAGGATGTATTCATATTGGCATCGTGGCTGATCAAGGGAGAGTGATTCGTTGTTGCAAACATTAAAGGAACTCACCAGTGCGTTGTTTCACTGGGGCTTCAATCTTTGGGATTCTCTTTGTGTGCATGGTGGAATCCCCATGATCTTTGGCTTTTTTGGATTCCCTTAGATTAGTAGCATATGCCATTAACACCTGGAGCAATTGGTATTTACTGATGCAGGTAAAACATCCATTACAGAAGGAGAAAACCCAGTGCAGCTGGTGCACACATTACCACCAGCCACTGGTAATCGCCATTCCAGAAAGAAATAACACCTACAAATAGAGCAAATTACCACTGGAAATAGGATTGGGGTTGAGCTGGATTTGGAGTTGGCCATAAGCAATGTTCGGTACCTGAAGTGTAGGTCGTGTGATATCCCTAAACGTGCATATGACGTGCGACTGGAAAGTGTCCTATCATGGAACTGATCAATGTTATTGTTGATACTATGTTTTCTACCACTGGTGGCACATTTTTACCTTCATGGTATTTCTTTAAATGTGAAAAACCTGACACAATCTAGGTTTCACTGGGAGTATTACTATCAGGGACATTACTCCAGGAGAACAGTAATACTGTTGGTGTGTGAATTTACCATTGTCAGTATTTCTTCCCCAATAGGTCCCCCGTTTGTTTATTTCTTTTTTCACTAACAAATGGCATTTCTTTTGAGTTACATTTTGTTGATGTTAACTCCTTAAAAGACTATTCAACATCCTTCTCGAGAGGCAGTCTGAAACTGGTAATGCATTGCCCTTTCGAATGAGCCAAAGGAAGGGTTTTATGACGTAATACAATAGAACAAGGACTCCTAAAATGTAGGAGGTTTCACTTTCCTGAAGGATTGATGGATCCTGAGGGCTAGAGAGTGACTCTCTTACTGAATCTCCGTCTGAGGCACTTGTTTGAACTGGACAGTTCTATTTGGACTCAACCCACTCCTCAAGTTCAATACTCCCTGGCCATAAGGCAGCTTCCTGCACCCATCCAACCAGAGACTGGGCAACCTTAAGAGGCAAGAGGTAAGGAGAAGGAGTAGGCGGTTCTCTCCAGAATCCCTGAGAAGACTCTAGTGTTTCAGATTCTCCATCTGCAGTGCATCCGCAGTGGTTTCCTAGAGCCAAGATGTCTACACCAATGACACCTTAGCCCCACTGGAGATTTCTGACTGAACAGGTTCAAACTCGTTTTGTGAGGTCACCTAAAGCCATGCACAGCAGCGTTGAACTGATGCATACATCTCACATTCATAATTAGACCAAAGCTCTGCTTATAGGCGAACATTATTCTACTGGACTATGACGATCCATCTTCACTGTGGCATTCATCGAAAGCTTAGAACATATCTTGCACTGCTGCACCCACATTTGTAAATGGACTTTTGCCTTTAGCCTGGGAAAAAAAGGGTCTACATTCAGACTTTGGAACTTTACCAATAAATAAAGTCAATTAGGCTAACATTGTGCCCCATTCATCTCTTAACATTTTGGGACATCTGATCTTACAATGATGGTCTGTGGCCCTTACTAGGAGATGGATAATCCTATCACTTAAATATCATAAATCGGAAAATAAGTGACAATCACATAGATGTGATCTTGGTTTGAGTTTGCTTTGTCTGTGGTGTCTTTGAAGTGTATGGGCAAGCATCCTTCATATGTTTTGCTCTTTTTTTAAACTGTGTCCTTCCTTTTGATATGACCAAATAAAAATGAATCCAGAAAACTCAGTTTAATTTGACTTTCCGATTTAAGGTATTGTGTTCATAAATGTTTTCTACACTTGTTGCTGTTATTGTGTGAATAGGTCTAAAGTTTGTGGGCCTTTATTGCTACTTGCATGCCACAGAGGTTTGCCGGCCAGGTTAGCCTTGGATGACCTTGAACTCTCTGGCCCTTAACAATGCCAAGACCGAGCTGCTCAATCTGGATATTGAAAAGACTTGATCCAAATTATGACAGGTTTATCATTGCTCAGCACATTATTCCTGTCTCTAAAACCGAAAAACCTCTAGGGGTCTTTTCTGACCCTCAACTGTCTTTTGATCGTCAGGTTAGCTTTCTAAAATCATCCTGCAGTTACTAAACACAATTCCAGTGGCAGATTCACCCGTTTTTGGTCGTTGAAATGTTGCTATGATAGCAGCTGCTATCATTAATTGCAAGTTAGATTATTCCAATAGTCTCCTAATTGGCACCTCACAGACCAATCTAGAAACAATTGCAAATAATTCAGAATGGTGTCGTACGTGCTGTGTGCGGACTCTAATGCAACACTCATGTGATGGAAGCCAGAAGAAGCTTACACTGGTTGCCCATTCAACACAGACTAGATTATAAGGGACAGTGTTCAAGTGCTTGCATGGACCTTCCTCTCTTTCTGCGATTAGGGCCTTTCTCATTGTTTTGTATGTTTTCCTCCTATGAGCGCCCTTAGGCCTTCGTGTTAGTGGCGCAATAGAAAAAAAAAAGGAAAAAATGGTACTGGAGTTAGGCTTCTTGGCTTGCCCACAGGCCGTGGAGTTGGAAACTACTCTGAATGCCTCAAAGGGTGAGTGAGCCAGAATGAAGAGGAAACAAAATCAAAGTACTATTTTTTATGACAACCTCTTGAAGCTCTACAGAGGATTGTAGGTTCTTGTAGCGTGAAGTGCCTTCGAGGCAGCCATTTAAAGCTGGGACAGAAGTTGACACTTTTCAATTTGAAATAACTTAATCAGAGCTGCCCAGGATAGCTTGCATGGGGCTACTCATCTGAATTAGTCAGTGGAAGCTTCTGCTTTACAGATACTCCCAAGGAATTCACCCAGATCAATATGGCCTGTGGCACCTTGCAGGCTCTTATCATGAGGCAAGACTGCATTTTGTTTCATTGGAAGACATGTTAACAAACACCCCTCACCATCTTGGTATAGTCATAACTCTTGGCACTATTGCGGTGCATACAACATATACACAGCAATTCAATTGAAATAACTCCAAGAGCATTCTCTTAAAAACCTCAATGTTGTTGTGGAAATGAGAAAAGAAAGGTTCTGGAGTAAATGCAAGACCTGTCAAAGCAAGGGAATTTAGACAGTGCACCCCATAAATGAAAATGTATGAAACCATTTTATTTCAAAAATATCTGGGGTCCATATATAAAACATGGGCCTCATTACGAGTTTGGAGGTAGCCATGGTGCTATTAGCGCCATGGCTGCCTCCAAAATAGTGTCCCGGTCTGGGGTCTGTGAATGAGGAATTACCGGGTCATTCCAACCTTAGAGGACCCAGCAATTCCTCATTCACAAAACCATTCCCCATTCCCATTTGAGCCCACATAGGGCTCAATGGGAATAGGAATGGAGCTAATAACGGGGCCGTTAAGAACGGGCCCGTTATTAGCTCCTTGGTCCCCACGCGGGACCCTGAAAGGACGTCTGGTTTTACCAGATGTCTGTTCCGGGTCCCGCAAGGGAACCTCGTAATAGGGCGGAATGGGTTTACCGGCACCGGCACCATTACCGTGCCGGTAAACCCATTCCGCCCACCTCGTAATGAGGCCCAATGACTTTGCAGGCATGGTATTTACAGCATATTGAATCCAACACATAGGGCCTCATTACACGGTAGGCGGTGAGCCATGGCGCTATTAGTGCCATGGCTCATGCCGGTAAAATACCGGCACCGCCTTGCCGGAAAGGGGATTTACCGCCCCATTCCAAGGTTGGAGGGGCGGTAAATCCCCCTTCCACCATTGCCCTTCCCCATTCCCATTTCTGCCCCATAGGGCTCTATGGGAATGGGGAAGGCGCTAATTACGGCACCGCAATTTTGCGGTGCCGTAATTAGCTCCGAGGTCCCTTAGCGGGTTGGATTTTAACACCTGCAAAAAGCAGGCGTTAAATCCCCCAACCCGCAAAGGGACCTCGTAGTAAGGCGGTAAGGATTTACCGGTACCGGTATTTTACCGGTACCGGTAAATCCTTACCGCCATCCGTGTAATGAGGCCCATAGATCCACACTTAAGGGATATCCTTTTATTAAATCTGTGTTATTTTAACAAAGGATGGGCCTCATTACGAGGTAGGAGGTAGCCATGGTGCTATTAGCACCATTAGCTATTAGCACCCTGGCTACCCCCTTACCGCATTCCGGGTCCGGGTTCTCGAAAAAGGGACTTACTGGGTTATTCCAACCTTGGAGGACCCGGTAAATCCCCATTCCGAGAACCATTCCCCATTCCCATTCGAGTCCCCATAGGACTCAATAGGAATGGGGATGGAGCTAATAACGGGCCCGCTAATTGCGGGCCCGTTATTAGCTCCCTGGTCCCTTAGCAGCTACCGCTAAGGGCGCCTGGTAAAACCAGGCGCCCTTAGCGGGACCCACTAAGGAACCTCGGCATATGGAGGTAAGGGATTACCGGCACCCTTACCGGTGCCGGTAATCCCTTACCTCCTACCTCGTAATGAGGCCCGATATTAGTTAAGTGCAGCCCTGTTTGTCATGTGGTTACCCTGACTTTGTCAAGAGGGGATGGGGACCCATGTCAGCCTGGGGTAGGAGGCCTACCAGGGATGAATCTAGAGCCAGTCCTATGCCAGAGGGGGTGGTGACAGTTGGGAGGGCTCCATTTCCTGTCCCCTCCCGAAGTGCCGGCCTATATATATGCAGTACTAATTTGCACCACACCGTGCCTCTGAAGCCACATGCAGGCTATGTTTTCCCTGTCTGCCCAGAGAAACCACAAACATGGATAGAGAGTCAGCGGCAAGAAAGCCAGAGGCCCTGTTTACCAATCAAGAGTCCTACACAAGTGGCATAACTACGCCATAGTCCTTGTCCAGTTTATTTGGTCAAGTCTTTAGGCTTTTATGTAGATAAGCACTCCACGAGGGACCATATAATTAAGAAATTCCAAGCAGGAAAAGTTCAATTTATTTACTACAAAAAGTCAAACCGTTTATCCCGTCATACTTATTCTGCACCAGTTATCAGGCCTCCATCCTGTCCCATACTGACGGGGCCAATGCTCTGTTTGATGTTTCTCAGTGTGCTCTTCGTTCTTTGAAATTCTCATTTTTGAGCTTTCTTGAGGTCGCTAAAAGAAAATGTGATCCTATTTGTCTTGATGTTCTCTGATTTGGACTAGAACATAAGACCAGTTTTCACATCACCTGCCTGGATGTTCCGTGCTCCATCAGCCGTCCTATATTGGCGGATAGGCTTCAGGTTGCTGATGGTTCTCCTTCTAGTAGGAACAAGGGGCACTTACGACTGAACATTCCCAGAGCTCAGAAAGCCAACCAAGCCAGCCAGGCCTGCTCTGCTGCATTTCCACATTTCTGGAATTCCCTTCCACCTAATTTGCAATTAACTCCCCTGCCCCTAGGATTTATTAGGACAAAGTAAACCCTTTCTTTTCCCTACTGAACCTTCCATCGTTTTCCAGTGTTCTTTCCCCCTTCGTTTTCTTGTTGGTTTCATTCATTGTTCTGTGCTCCGATAACCTTGGGTCTTGTTCAATTATTATAAAAAAATATTCAAATAACTAAGAAAAGCATAAACGGTGACTGCACTGCTGGGGACATTTGAAACCTGTTGGCTCCACAAGAATGGTGCAATGCAGGGGCAATGACAGCAGTTAAGCAGAAGTACCTTCTAGGTATTAACATTCCATGTTGCACATGTCTTAAGCATGTAGCCAATTTTCATAGCAACCCCAGGCCTACTGATCTTTGTGCTGACCGGTGCTTGCTGGTCGCAAAGTCCCTGCCTCAGTAAGTGTCCGAGCTCAGCTCCCTCGAAGGGTCACACACTGCAGCCTCTCGGAGGTCAGAAAGTCATAAGGGCAGATGGCATGGTTGATCTCACAGAGCAAATTGGACAAGGTAACTGTGTGGGATCCTGGTCTGGTTCAGTTGCTCTGGTATCTGTGGACAAATGCAGAGCTTCCTGGTCCGGGCTGGCATTAAGTGGGAGGAAAATCTTGCAGAGAGCATCCATGCAGACCTTCAATTGAGACGTTCTCTTAGTGCTTCATGGGAGCATCCCGGCTTGGTTCCAAGTAATCATGCGGGCCCTTTTACTTTATGGGAGCTGAGGGGGGAACACAGCCTCCAATCGTGGGCCTGCATCTGTTCAAACCTTAGGCGGTCCCGACACCCAGGGGGCTCATCCAGCCAAACTCGGTAGGTCCGTCTATGAGCATTGTGTTGGGATGTGAATTCACAGTCAAGGCCCCAGACACCTTTTCACAGGAATCCCACGCGAGCAGATTAAGTGCTGACCTAGCAAAGGGCTCAGTTAGCAAATGCCCAAATAAGGCTACATATGCACCACCCATTTTGCGATCTTGGGGCTTCTTTGTTCAACTACATTACAATCAGATCAGGTGATGAATGCACTGTGCATTCTGTTATCGGTTTCACACGCACCATCACGTACGTACACGTAGGCAAAACAGGATTAACTGTACTACGATGTGCTGGATTCATGTGCCCTGTAGAGCCACTCTACAGGTAAAGCCAGTGCGGAAACTGCTATCCATCTATTACACTAGACCCGCTCATCCGTAGAAGACTTGTGAAATATCGTTCAGGCAGTACTCAGTACTCTGGTGGAAGGCTCTGCTCCATATTGCAGACGTGAGAAACTAGGGGGGAGGTCCAGCTCAGTTTAGGCAGCCAGACCAGCTCAGTTTAGGCAGCCAGACTGTGGAAAAGCACCAACGGACGGTCCAGCTCAGTTTAGGCAGCCAGACTGTGGAAAAGCACCAACGGACGGTCCAGCTCAGTTTAGGCAGCCAGATTGTGAAAAAGCAACCCAGAAGGTCCAGCTCAGTTTAAGCAGCCAGACTGTGGAAATGCAAAACCAGAAGGTCCAGCTCAGTTCAAACAGACAGACTGTGGAAATGCAACCCCAGGCGGTCCAGCTCAGGTTAGGCAGCCAGATTGTGGAAATGCAACCCCAGAAGGTCCAGCTCAATTTAAGCAGCCAGACTGTGGAAATGCAACCCCAGAAAGTCCAGCTCAGTTTAGGCAGCCAGACTGTGGAAATACAACCCCAGAAGGTCCAGCTCAGTTTAAGCAGCCAGACTGTGGAAATGCAACCCCAGGCGGTCCAGCTCAGGTTAGGCAGCCAGATTGTGGAAATGCAACCCCAGAAGGTCCAGCTCAATTTAAGCAGCCAGACTGTGGAAATACAACCCCAGAAGGTCCAGCTCAGTTTAAGCAGCCAGACTGTGGAAATGCAACCCGAAAAGGTCCAGCTCAGTTTAGGCAGCCAGACTGTGTAAAAGCAACCCCAGAAGGTCCAGCTGAGTTTCAGCAGCCAGACTGTGGAAATGCAACCCCAGAAGGTCCAGCTGAGTTTCAGCAGCCAGACTGTGGAAATGCAACCCCAGAAGGTCCAGCTCAGTTTAGGCAGCCAGACCAGCTCAGTTTAGGCAGCCAGACTGTGGAAAAGCATCCCCGGAACCCCAGAAGGCCAGCTCAATTTAGGCAGCCAGACTGTGGAAAAGCACCACTGTTGACATAAGAAATGATTCACACACTGAACCAACTGACCTTCAAGAGTAACCTTAAAATTCTTTTGTCCCAAACCAAACTTAGCATGTACATAGTTTCTTCTCAGTTTAGGCGGGTCTCTAGCTTTGTGTGTGTTCGATGTGTTTCAGTGCCACGGTGTCCCTCTAAAAACAGAGTATGTTTGTCACCAACCAAGAGACAACACCCAGTCGTGTGAGAGTACTTACACAGTACATGACAAGGTACTTGGTGTACCCTAACTGTGAGAGGATAAAGGGCACATCACTCATATTTGTGTCCCTGATGCGACCGATTTAAAATTAAACAGGGAAAAGGCACGGTCAGGAAAAATGCAAACATTACAAGTTCCCTTTACCAAAGTAGCAGCGTTGGACTTCCGACCTTGCAGCGACAGAATTGTAGAAGAAATGCTCAGAAAACCAGCTTCACTGCCAGTGTACATGAACAGCGGCCCTCATTTTGCAGCTCCGCGGCATCCGTCCAATGACACTTTCATATCTAGTCATCAGAAATAAAAGCTTACAGCGCAGCCAAATTATGATTACTGAGCACCCAAGAGTCGGTAAGAATTAGCACATGGAAACACAGTCTTGTATTCTAGAAAAAGATAAACTAGCATTTTGGGGCCTTTAAGAAACAGATGAGGGCTATTAGAGAAGACGCATATGTTTATAAATGGCTAGACCAACGAAAACACATCGGCACGTGAGGGAAATGGGGAATGAATAGGCTTCATTTGTCACACGGCGTTTGCAAGCCATATTACCATGAGGAAAATAACATTTGTTTGACGTGCATTCAAAATAGAAAATTGAGGATTTATAATTTCGCCTGTGCAAGAAAACAGTACGGCAATGTGTGTGTATAGAATGCATGTGTTCCAACTACTACACTAAAGATATAAGCACAATTCATTGAGACAAAAGTAGGTAAAGCAGAAGAGATGAAACTTATCAGCAAACAAGAGGGTGAATATTTGTTGAAGGAAGATGGGAGGATTCCCAATTTCTACATCCTCCCCAAAATCCATACGAGCCTCGAGAAACCCCTGGGGAAACCAATAGTTTCGGGAATTAATTCCATCCTTGTCCAAGTATGCAGATTACTACCTTAGACCTATCATACCGGGGTTGAAGAGCTTTGTCCAAGACACTAAAGATGCGATCAATAAAATAGAGCGTTTGCCATTCGATCCCGGGGACAATATAATGATGTGTCTCAACATACAATCTTTATACACCAACATCCCGCAACAGGCCACACTAGAAGTGGTAGAGGAAACCCTACTGAAGAGAAGCGACAACCATCCAGTAACCAATTCTTTTATTAGATAGTGTACTGAGATGGCACTTATTAAACATTTCTTTCAATTTATGGACCAATTTTACAATGAAGTGGAGGTTACCGCTGTGGGAGCAGCCATGGTCCCTAATTTAGCCAATCTCTATGTCAACATGCTTGAGGAAACTGCTGTCCATTCTGCCGTGAAACACATAAAGAGAAATGAAGGTGCTGGCTCAGATACATAGATTACGTGTTTGTGGTATGGTCGGGTAGTGAAGAAGAGGCCAACAACTTTGTTGCGTGGTTCAATAAACAAAATAGATAACTCAAGTTTTCTGCCACCATGGGTGATAGACAAGTCAAGTATTTAGATATCATGATCTATCATGAGCAAGGAGCACTGTTAGTGAGACCTTATACTAAGACAACAGATAAGAATGCACCATTGCACTATGGAAGTCACCATACACAACATGTCAAAGACAATCTGCCATTTGGCCAGTTTTTGCATTTAAGAAGAAACAGCAGTACAAATGAGGCGTATGAAAAGGGTTCCAATTTCCTTATTTAGAAATTAGTTCAGCATGGTTATCCATACAGACTCAGAAAAAAAGCAGCAAAAAGAGCCTACAATAACAACAGAGAGGCCTTGCTGGAGCACAAACCAGGGGAAAGCAAGATAAAAAAGTCCCTTGGTGTTTGTGAATACTTTTAGTAATCTCTCTTACAAAATTGAGGGGATTATTCATCGGAATTGGAACAAAATCATGCGCAAAGACCAGAATAGGCCATTGGTGGCATTTAAGAAAAGTATTAACATTCGAAATCTGGTCATGAAGAATGATATAAGAACAAGTAACAACTCTGATCCACTACAGAGGACGTTGTGGGGTTTACCCAGGTGATAGGTCATCACCGCTGTGGCAACTGTGTCATGTGTCCATTTACTAAGAAAGCCTTGACAGTCAACCTGGGTCTAACACAAGAATGGGTGATGAAAGACTACACTAATTATAACACTGATAATGTTATTTATTTGATTATGTGCCCCTGCCCATATATCTATATTGGGAAAGCCAATAGAAAGTGTAAAACCAGAATGATCGAACACAGGTGTTGCATTAAGAACAGGCTTGGACAAGCCCCTTTGGTCAAACACTGTATTTATAAAGGACACACATGTAGAGACTTTGAGTGGATTATCCTTAAAAAAATCAAAGGTGCATCACAAGAATAGTCAAACTGAAAATGACTTAACCTCGAACCAAAGTTAATCTTCATGACGAAAAGTCATATTAATGGCCTGAACAAGAATGTGGAGTGGCCTAATGTCACGTGAGAGAGACCCTGTGAGGATCATTCTGGTGGAAAACCAGAACGGGAGTAGGCTACAAGTGATTCAAACCGACTTGCCACATACGTACTTGTGTCTTCTCATTTCATTTGTTCTTGCTTTCATTGGACCTGTACTTTTCCTGCTTGATAGTGGTTACATGTTGTACTGTGCATACAAATGTATGAGAACGCACTATTAGAACTATGGGTTGCACCTTATGTGGAACATGCTACATGTACACTAATAATTCTAAGAATAATATGTCTAACACGGACGGCGGTGGACCAAGGTGCTATTAGCACCTTGGTCCATGCCGGTAAAATACCGGCACCGCCTTGGTGGAAAGGGGAATTACCGCCCTATTCCAAGGTTGGTGGGGCGGTAATTCCCCCTTCCCCCATTGCCCTTCTCCATTCCCATTTTTGCCCCATAGGGCATAATGGGAATGGGGAAGGTGCTAATTGCGGTACCGTAATTAGCTCCCTAGTCCCCTTGCGGGTTGGTTTTTAACGCCTGCAAAAAGCAGGCGCTAAATTCTCCAACCCGCAAAGGGACCTCGTAGTAAGGCGGTAAGGGTTTACCGGTAACTGTAAAATACCGGTATCGGTAAACCCTTACCGCCTACCGTGTAATGAGGCCCTAAGCCTCGTGTCAAGTTGAGTTTGTTAAAAAAATCTGGAATTGGTTATGATCTGCATATTAATTGATCTGTGTAAAAATGTATCTGGTAAAATATGTAGAATATGTAGAAACGGGATGCTTAGAAAAGTTTGTCATCTCTTGAAAACAAGGATGAGATTTGAGAATAGTCCTAGCCGTAGATCCAGCCCTTCAGGCTGAATCAGGAGCCCTATACAAGGACATTAGCTATCCCCTGGAGTGTACAACGAGAATCCTAGCTTGCTTATAAGAACGTGAGTTGAGGATTTGCCATGCTCACTTATGTAACCCATCCATGGCCCCTTTTTACAACCTAAGGATATTCATCTCCTTAGCGCCCCATACACCGATGACATCATCATGCAGCGGAACGTAAACAGCGGCCATTTTGAATCAGAAGTGGATCCGCAAGCAAAGGGAATAAGCGCTTTATGAACAGTGACATGAACTGATTCAGTTAAGACTGACAACAAGTCCATTTTGAATGGTTCTATTGAACTTTGAACCAATTGAACTAGGAGACAGGCGCTGTAGCCTATTAAACATGTTTCTATTGAACTTTGAACCAAGTGAAATAGGAGACAGGTGTTATAGCCTATTACTCATGTTTCTTTCATATGCAGTAACAGAGATTACATTTTCCGAGGAAGCTATATTTGTATTCAAGTAAGATGACACCCAAGGCTACTCTTGAAATATCCAGAGTAAGTGTGCACAATATCCTCTTACTATTTGAGACAATTTTCTATCTTGGGTCGCAGGGCTCGTTGTTCCCTGGCTTATGTTTCCATCTCCACTAGATTGGGTGTGCACTAGACAATTACATTGGATACTTGTGCCCTGTCTACCATTTACAATTACTTTACCCTGAAGAAAAGGGCTTCCACTACCAGAAAGGCAAGATTGTAACAGAATTATTTTTGAATAGGTATGTTAAGGGTACTATCTGAATCCACAACTCAGGTTTTTTCTTCTAGGTTAGCGAGAGGAAGACTGTCAATCCCCAATAAGGAAGCCAGTACGATCAATAATTAATGTTTGAATCGAGTCTTTGGAAAATCAAATCCAAGTGACCAAGTAGGTATTCCACTAAGCGTTATACTTTTACCCCAGGGGGCAGGGTTACCATAGGTCTAATCGTAAGACCCATCCAGTATATTAAAACTGTGCCTTTATCCCATTAGGAACCTATAGGAAGACCAGAGCTTCTGGAACTCGAATTATGTCCCTTTGACAATACACACAAGAAGAAAATATCCACACCCCTGATGAATGTCCAGCATTTAGTTGCTTTGTTAGGACAGAAACTTGTGCAAGTTGGGCTCTGATTGTAATGAAATTGATCATGATTGACACATTCAAGTGGCTATAATTCATCTAGTTTGAGATATGGAGATCCTCGCCATGTTTGATGAGTTTTGTATACATGTTTGAATTGTTGTGTAGGTTTTAAACATTAATTTGGAGTGTTTTAGACAGTAATATGTGTGTGTGTTATGTACAATAACATTGATTCATATTTTTTTAACAGTGCATTGTGGGTAATGGTCCTTTACTGTTGAGGTCTTCGGTCTGTAACCATTAGTTGAAGGCACATTTTTTACAAACCTTCCATTTGTTGAATTAATATAGATACCCTGTGATTCCCCCACATGGGGCTAGCTGTTGTGAGACCAATGTCGATGTATTTCAGTGTCACAGTGTCCCTTTAAAAATAGAGTTTGTCTGTCACAAACCAGGTGAGCACACTCAGTTGTGTGAGAGTACTTACATTGTGCATGACAAGGTACTTGGTGTACCCTGAACCTGAGAGCAGGAACGTCATTTCATCAAAATGCCAGGGGCAGCGGAAGTGGCATCACACGACCCTTCACCACTGATGACATCACAGGAAGTGATGTCATTTGACACCACCCTGAGGTGATATCACAGGAAGCGATGGAACACGACCTTTCACCCGCTGACAATACAGGAAGTGGCATCACATAGCATGTTACACTACGAAAAATATGGTTACGATATCACTATAATGTGATGTACATTTCATACAAGAATGGATTTCCATATGTATTGTTTAGATCAATGTGTATAGGCCCATTTAACCAAATTACTGTGAATGCAAGCAGACGTCCATGATCAAACGATAATGATGTGTTATTATACAGCACTTACGCTTAAGGGCTTTATATAGAAGAAATATACACCCAATATCACCCACCCTGTGTTAGTACTTATTTGTCGACCTCAGAAGGATGAAAGGCTGAGTTGAGGCATTTAAGAGCAGACTAAATCAGCGACTCACCCCCCCCCGAAGTGTACCTGAAATAAACCTTTAATGAGTCTAGCAATTATATAGGGTTACTGCTCAAAGTATTACACTTGTGGAACCCCCTGTTCTTATTGTTCTTTTTTTTAAGGGGCCTGAACAAGAAAGCCAGCCACTCCAGAAGTAAAGAGCCACATAGTGCTGGTCACAGGAGCTTGCATTTATTTTTAGAGGTCGGAAGGTAGACCACAGAGGTCGTAAGGGGAACCTCAGAGGTCGCACTTGCGACCTCTGGCGACCCCTAAATGACAGCCCTGCCTGAGAGGCTTAAGAGCACGTCACTCATATTGGTGTCCCTGATGAGACCGATTTAAAATGAATCAGGGAAAAGGCACGGTCAGGAAAAATGCAAAAATCACACAAGTTCCCTTTACCAAAGTGGCAGTGTTGGTCTTCCGACCTTGCAGTGACAGAATTGTAGAAGAAATGCTCAGAAAACCAGCTTCACTGCCAGTGTACATGAACAGCAGCCCTCATTTTGCAGCTCTGCGGCATCCGTCCATTGACACTTGCATATCTAGTCATCAAATGTATTTATGTGATATGGTTTCTGACGATGACTAGCTCTTGTAAGATTTAATGTTTTGATGAATATACAACATACTACTGTGATTATTTGGAATGTGTTGTGCTAAGTGTTGTGTATCTTTGTGACCACTAATAAAAAGAGTTATAAAAAAAAAAAAAAAGAAGCTTACAGCGCTGCCAAATTATGGTTACTGAGCACCCAAGAGCCGGTAAGAATTAGCATATGGAAACACTGTCATGTATTATAGAAAAAGATAAAGTACCATTTTGGGCCCTTTAAGAAACAGATGAGGGCTATTAGAGAAGACCCATATGTTTATAAATGGCTAGACCAACAAAAACACATTGGGACGTGAGGGAAATGGGGATTTAATAGGCTTCATTTGTCACAAGGCGTTTACAAGCCATATTACCATGAGGACAAGAAAATGTGCTTTACTCGCTTTCAAAATAGAACATTGAAGATTCATAATTTCGTCCGTGCAGGAAAACAGTATGGCAGTGTGTGTGTGTATAGAATGCACTTGTTCCAACTACTACATTGCAGATATAAGCACAATTCAAATCAATGCTACACCTTGACATTCCTTTGGTAAATTGGTTCAGTAAAAGCTAAACTGGTGAACACCAATGCATACATTATGTGCCCAGTGTCACGGAGAAATGGAACAAAGGACGACACAACGTTGTTCTTCACACATTTTGGGCCTCATTACAACCC
Organism: Ambystoma mexicanum; assembly: GCF_040938575.1. Lineage (NCBI taxonomy): Eukaryota > Metazoa > Chordata > Amphibia > Caudata > Ambystomatidae > Ambystoma > Ambystoma mexicanum. The sequence continues at coordinate 355,420,677 of NC_090933.1, read as the reverse complement.
TGGCGTTGGACCATGGTGCTATTAGCACCATGGTCCATGCCGGATTCCGCCATGGTGGATGGCGGATTTACCGCCCCATTCCAAGGTTGGCGGGGCGGTAAATCCCCATTAACCATGGCCCCTTCCCCATTCCCATTTTTGGCCCATAGGGCTCAATGGGAATGGGGAAGGCGCTAATTACGGCACCGTAAATTACGGTGGCGTAATTAGCACCAAGGTCCCTTAGCGGGTTGGACTTTAACGCCTGCAAAAAGTAGGCGTTAAAGTGTGAATCGGGCGTTAAGGGTTTAACGGCACCGCAGCCTTTTACGGCACCGTTAACCCCTTAACGCCAGGGTTGTAATGAGGCCCTTTGTGTATTTGTACATAGAGCACGTGTTCTTTAACATCTAACAACCAACATGGGGTTCCCCAATCGATAGGAGCTCCACCTATCTAAAAGATGGAGTTAAAGTGAACACAGGAAGGTGTCGCAGAGTAGGATTAACATGAGCAGCCGCACAGGTTTAGGGTTTAAAAGGTAAAGGTTTATTAGGGATTGTTACACAAGTGAGTCGAGTATGGAAACTATAACCCAACAGGATGCCTTTTCCATGGGGTTCAGAAAGCAAGTTACTGCATTCTGCAAGCCTCAGGTCCTAGGAATTCCTTTCCTGGATCGTTCATCACTTCAGTCACACACTGCTTTCTTGGTTATGCAGATTGAGGTCCTCTGGTGCTCACCTTTCATTCCTGGGAGACCTCCTACCTAGGTCTCGGATCCCCAGGTGCGCATGGATGTTAGGCCTGGACAACAGTAGATAGTAGGGCTGGATGTGAGCAGGGTAAGTCCGAGATCTTAGACCTTCCTCCATGAGACTGGCCATGTGGGTTTCTCTATTGAAGGGATCTGGGTGCCTTCTCCACCTCCACGTATTAGAGTTCTAGCTGTAATCCTCTGCACACAATTCTTATCCAGTTGCAACAGTCTCATGTCTAAGGTGACTTATCCTATGCATGCTGCCCCCTCACCTCTGCCTTCCTTGGTGCTTCACCACATGCTGCCATCTCCACCCCTCCTCTAATCCCACCAGTAAACTCTCTCACCTCTCCATTCATCGCCTCCAGATTCCTCTCTGATAGCCCTCTACATCTCACTTGCTTTCAGCTGCATCCTTCGCACACTCTTCCACCTACCAACTAGTGTTGCCTCAGACCTCTTCCTGAACACACTCCTCCACCTCTCATTTCATCACCTCCAACATCCTTCTTTCTCTCCTCCATTAGCGCTTCCTCCAGCCACCCCATTCCTCCTGTTTCCTCTCATCTCTCTTTTCTCCTTGGCCAACTCCCTCCAAAAAATCACAACATTGTCAATATTTCATTGGCTTTTCTAGTGGGCTGGTAGAACCCCTGGACACTGCCCTGGAATAACCACAAACAGATGGTCATTATTGCAGCCTGTTGATTGTTCCTGGCTTCCCTCCCACCTCTGTTGCCAAACCCCTCTGTGCATGGAATGCAATACAAGCCCTGTTTAGGCAGGTGGACATTTTGGAAATCCTTGTTGTTAATCCTTGGAGTGGGGCAGTTTCTGTGGAGCTCCACAAGTGTTCCAGAGAAGCATTGCTCAACCACACATGGCAGTAAGATATAGGTGTGATGGTGTGTGTTTGCCCACATAACGTTTTGCATGCAGGGAAGAGTTCTTTCATACCCGTCAATGTGTTTTCCTGGGCCTGCCAATTCTGTTATGATGTTATCTTTATAGGCAGCAATTGAGTCAAAGTTCATTTCCATGCAGTCGCAGAGTTACCTTTTCAGAGGTTATGAATGGCATGTAAGAACGCCTCACACAAGATTGCGGTCCTCAATTCACTGCATATGGCTGCTTTGGGGAATGGTCGCACGACAAGGGTGCTTGAATTTTGGATATTACACACAGGTTTGGGGCTTCCTTTAAAATGATAGGGGCAATTTCTCACCCAATGGGACAATCTCCTGCCAAAAGATAAGAGCATGGTGGGATACATTAGGGGATCCTGCGCATACCTTCCCTGGGTCCAGCAGCAAATAGCAAATGGGGGCACCTGACTCTCGTGGCCAACCCAGCCTCTTCACCAAGATGTAGGCAGGGGACTTCATCTTAAAGGACAAAGGGTCTTTAGAGAGTTCCCTTTCCCATGGGTTACCCACTATTGCTCCGTTTCTGCAGATCCCATGCCCACAATTCAGTAGCTTGTATCAGCCCTGGAAGTCTTAGGATAGAGTTGAAAATGCACTTAGAACCTAAGTAAGTAAGTCAGGGTGACTGAAATGCAAAAAGCAGAGATTCTATACATGCAGTTTCTGGATGTAGTACATCCTAGTCAATGAAAGGGTTCATACGCGCCAAAAAGCGAGGGTCCTTAGAAGAGGGATTGGTCATTAGACTAGTTCACGCAATTCTAGGGTGAATGCACCTGGTAAAGCATCCTTCAATGCATTCACAGTCTCTGGAAGTTTGAAGTGCTACAGCAGACTTTTTTACTTGGCCTTCACAAACAAGCCCAACAATGTGTAGTCCTCTGGGTCCCTGTAGCAATTGGGATCCACTCCTACCATGGCAAAACCATCCAGGCGGCCCACCCCACTTTGCCATAGGGGATTCGTAAGACTTTTGTAGAGGCAGGTTCATAAAGTGTTCCCCCTCTTGCAATAGGGGTCTCTTGGGAAGGTTTCCCTACCCACTTGGGTCTTTGTGGTTCTTTCCAAGGTGCAGTAATTGTACTCCCCATTAGCCAAGGGCCATCTCCTGGGTTTGATCTTGCACAGCTTCATGTGGAATTCTCATTACCATGGCTTCACTTTAACTCTTGTGGCTTTGTAAAAACCAGCAGGATCCGGAATATCTCTTGCGGAGGTGATTCCCCCAGGCTCTCTCTTCAGTATCTTCTAGCATTGGTCAGCTTTTGGCTCAAGGCCCTCAGCACCTGAGGGTTGGCGGGAGAATAGGCACAAGAAATTTCTGTAAAGGACATTGTGCCTGGTGGCTGCTGATCTGTTTTGCATGGCACCCACACCCAACACAAATCAGGAAATTCTGCTAGTATTAGTGCTGCAAAATTGACCCTTACTGCAGTACCAATACATGATTATTGCGCATACAGGAACTGGACATCCAGTGCAATTGCCTGCGTTGGTCAACTTTGGTTGGCACATTATGTGATTGCTTTTCATAATCTAATTAGTAACCCAATCTGCAAAATGACCACTTCATAGCGGGACAACCCGCCACCCGGGCCACCATATAGAGACATACACATCAAACGATTCATACCAGATGTGTACGGAATTATGAGTCTGCAGGTTTAGTTCTACAGGTGTTATCTTATAGGCTATTCCAGCATTGCCTATCCCAGAACATAACCAGGCTTTGTTTTAAATAAATTGACTTCTGGCTAACTTGTCATTCTCAGGTATTCCCTTTACTTCTTGATAACCCTTAGACCACTACTGTGCAAAGTCCTTCTGGCTCAAGCATGCAGCATTCATAGTTATCTACAACTAGACTATCCTGCAATCCTCAATCATTTGACATTTTTCTTGTTGTCTCCTGCACAGTATGCAACAAAAGGTCTCTGCCCAGTACCATGAGGTAATTTCCCCGTAAGTGTTTTCCACCGCAACTTTATCCTTTTGGTGGTCGGGCCTGTGGGCCATCTCATGCCAGGAAAGCCAAACTAAGTTTGCTTTTAGACTCAAATGTCCATCTCTTGAGTGAACCTTGTACACCATTCTCTCTTGAATAACGAACAAATGCCCAACGACTCAAACACTTGCCTCAGATAAAAGATAAGCAACAGATATAAGTAAATTCCTATTTGTGGCATAACATTCAATGGTCATATAGATTTACAAAATTGATTTATTATTGAAAAATATCAAGCAGCACATACATTTAACACTTTGCACAACTATCACATGATGTCATCACTCAAATGTACATTTGCAGGATTCTGAATTAATTGACAGAAAACTGTCAATGGGCCTCATTACACGTTGTGCGGTAAAAATCGCAAATTACCGGCATGGCGCTATTAACATGTCCGCCCTTGCAAGAGGGAGCTAATAGCATACCATTACGAGTACGCGGACACGAGCATAGCGCCATGCCGGTAATGACCCTACCGCCATGCCGCTAAAGTCCCCAAAAAGTCCCTTACCGGCTTCGACGAAAGTGCAGATAGCACCTCCGCCCTCACGCTACATGCAAATAGCGGTCACCGCTATTAGCGCTGACCGTTAAATTGCGGAACCGGAAATAGCGTCATCGCACAGGAATGGGAAGGAGCACAGCAGCCATCTTTAAAAACACAATCCATTGCCATCCTCTGCCCCCTGGACCTTGAGTTGTTTGCAATTGGAAATCCACAGGGATACCCTCGAGATGCCTAAGGCTGTTAAAAAAACCACGGACCGGCAGCGCAAGGAAAAGTTTACCACGGAGGAGCTAATAATGCTCACACAGACCCTTGCTGCTAATGCCGATGTGGTCTTTGCGAGCGACATGCGTCGGGAGACCCTTATACGAAAGAAGGCAATCTGGGCAGAGGTTGCCTTGAAAGTGAGTGCTGTGGGCACCACCACCCGCAATGTGCGTGAGTGCAGAAAGCGGTGGGATGATCTCCACCTCCGGGTCAGAAGCATCCTGTCTGCAAACCACAACATTGCCACAGCAGGTGGATCTGATTCGCCCATTAAATTAAAGGAGTGGGAAGAGACCTGCGCCAACCTCATTGGAGTGGAATCAATAGAGGGAGTTGGGACAATGGAGCATGGCGTGGCAACCACTTCAGATGGAGGTGAGTGTACACTTGAAAGTATGTACTGTGAATCTTCAGGTCCCCCAAATGTGAGCCCAGAATCACCTCATGGATGCCCAAACATCCACATATGCATACAACCCTGGCCATGTCAGTGTCAAACCCAAACACACACACATGCACACATCACCAGAGACAAGTGCCACACTTGTTGTCCTGGTTGCATCAGAGGGCGCAGCAGCCACACCACCAGAACGCAACAGTGCCCTCAACCGGGCCATCATCAGCCAGCGCCAAGAGGACATAACTGTGCTGGTTGGGCAGCATGTGGAGGAGGCTGCCCGTCTCAGGGCGGAGATTACCGAGACAGCCAGGCACTCCAGGGAGGCAATAGAGGCCTGTACAAACAGGCTGTGTGGGGAGATTGTGCAATTTAGGGAGGTCCTCACACGGATAGCGGACGCAATGGACTGCCAGTTCCCACCACCACCCCCACCAGGACAGTCAGCCACTTCCTCATCCGCCAGTTTGAGGCAGGCAAGCCCCCTCCGCCGCTCCTCACGCACCACCAGGCGCACATCTAGCCAGCCTCCTAATGCTGGTGGTGGCAATGGCAAATAGGGAATGCATGGTCAAGCTTCCAAGTGTATAGCTGGACGACAACATTGTGCCAGACACATAAGGAACTCTTGTGGGGGGTGAGGGGATGGGTGTTTTTGGGCTGATGTGGGGGGAGAGGGGAAGGGTGGTGGGATGTTTGGGGACATGCACTCTTACATCTTTTCATTTCTTAATACACTGGTGTTTGATCCATACACAGGCTTGGACTTCTTCATTGTGTATGTGTACTTTATTGGCGACAGGGTCCATTGTGCGCTTCCAAACAGACACCAGTGCATTACTACCCATATCCATTCCTACAAAAAGAAAAAATGTAACTCAGAATATTTGGTTGATCAGATGCTGTCTCACAGCACGTCCCTCCTGGCCATCCCATCTTGCATGACCTGCATCCCCGTCAACTCTGTCCTCAGCCCCATCATCATCCTCATCAGGTACTTCTATTTCTACGTCAGGGGGCAGTGGCACATTCTGTCTGATACACATATTGTGCAGCATGACACATGCCCGGGTGATCTTGGCCACCTTCTCATGGCCATACAGGAGAGCGCCACCAGACCTGCTAATGCACCTAAACCGTGTTTTCAAAAGGCCAAAAGTCTGCTCGATCACGACGCGGATACGGGTATGTGCACAATTGTAGTCCTCTTCGTGCCTGTTCTGTGGGTTCCGTACAGGGGTAAGCAGCCACCTCTTCAGGGGATAGCCGGTATCACCTGTATGGGGGGACGAATGGGGTCTGGTTACTGTTCACCTTAAGAGCGGCCTGTTCATATCAAACAAATTGACTTTGCATTGTGATTGAAGTCCACAATTAACAGCATGCATGCAGACGATATGTGTGACTGCAATGTGCAAAGTTGAGCTTCACCCTGCAAGTGAACATGCCCCATTGATGCCTCCTAAAGTAATTGACATGTCCTGGGTGAGGCCCGATCTTACGTGTCACTGGGCCCAGGCAGAATTGGTACCACACTGCTATTGTACTGCCATTCAAACATCTATGTTGCCATGCTGAGAGGCATCACTTCAGTGGTGCTATAGGTGCGTGGTACAATGCTATGTGTAGGGGTGATCCCTTTGCATGCACTCAAGGGCACATTGCATTATTGTGGTTGTGCAGCGCTGATTCTGTATGACTGTCTCAACGGCATGTAGGACTTGTGTATTTTGTGGTGTTGAATGTTGTGCAATGTGGATGTGGATGGATGTTTGATGTTTCTAGCCCTAGATTTTTCGCTATGTTGTGTAGCTTATACTTGCATGTCGGTTCATCTCAGGTAGATTACGGCCTTCCCAGATGGACATTGGCGTACATGTGTATGTGCATTTGTCCTACGGACGACAAGCTACACCCAGTTGGAGTATGTATCTCCCCCCCCAATCACACCCAGTTGGAGTATGTATCTCCCCCCAATCACACCCAGTTGGAGTATGTACCCCCCCCAATCACACTGCCTTGTGCTTGACCTGCTACTCACCAAGTAGCCACGAACGTTGTCCGGCTTGTCGCTCCATGTAGCGTGGGATGGTTGAGTTCCGCAGGACCATGGAATCATGGGTTGATCCGGGAAATCGGGAACAACAATGTGTGATTATCTTGTTTGCTTCACATACCATTTGGACATTGATGGAGTGGAATTGCTTCCTGTTTCGGTAGACAACTTCATTGTGATGTGGGACCACCAATTCCACCTGGGTACAGTCGATGGCCCCAATGCAACTTGGGATGTCTGCCAGTGAATAGAAGCCAACTTTGGTGTTTGCAATCTCCTGGGCAGTCCGTGGCATGAATATGTGTTCAGGTGCATGCCTCAGGAAGGCATCGAGTACCTTGTTCAGCATGCGTGAGAATACTGGTTGTGAGATGCCATGCATGTGCCCCACTGTATGCTGGTAGGTGCCTGTGGCCAGGAAGTGGAGCACGGTCACCACCATTAGTAGAGGTGGGATGGAAGTTCTGATGTCTATGAGACTCACAATGTCATCATGTATCATGTCCACGATGCTGGTGATGGTATCCCGGTCCAGACGGTACAGGGTGTGTATCTGCTCAGGGGTTAGGTTAAATGGACTGGCACTGATCCTGGGGATTGGTGGCTGCCTCTGTGGTATGACTAGGTGCCGTGGTGGTGCTTGCTGTGCCTGTCTTGCCCTCCTCCTCCTCCTCCTGCATCTCCTCTGTGCTGCCTGTTGTTGTTGCTGCTGCACTGAAATCATGTCCTCCAGCCCATGTAATGCTTCTAGTATTAGGACCATCTTGGTGTGGGAAGGGGTGTGTGAAGGGGTGTGGTGTGCTCCTTTTGTGCTGCCACAGTCTCCATTGCCTCCACCTGTGCTGATTGTGTCCACCTGTGGCAGGTGGGAACACTGCTCCGTTCTCTTAACGGGTGGTTTGCGATGCCGGTATTAGCGGCATGGCGGTAAGGGATTTTGGGGGCTTTACCATGCCACTATTGGCATGTCCGCTTGGCTTGTGATGGTGTGCTATTAGCGGCATGGCGTTATTTATGGGTTGGAGGGTCGGTGCCGCTAAAAGCGGTGAGCCGGGTCGTAATTGGCATGGGGATTTAACGTTACCGGTATTCCATTACTGGTAACGTTAAATCCCTACCGCCTACCGTGTAATGAGGCCCAATGACTTCAGAATGGTGTTCAGTCAGATGTCCATTCCCACTGTTGATGGCTCTGACCTTTGATAGCTTGCCAAAAAATGTGTATATATTTGGCAGGAAATATGTGGTCAGAGTTCTGGGATTATCCTCCACCAAGAACTGTTTCAAGTCTTCGTTGAGAACATCTCTTTGGTACCATTTGGTAATTAGTGATTTGAGATTGTTGTTATCTACATGCACGTTTTCTATAGCTACACCTTTCTTAATTCATTGACAGTTTTCTACAACCTATGGTACATAAATTAGAATCTTATACAGAGATTGTACTCATATTATTCAGAAATTGCAACAGGTAATATTGACAGATCATTTACATGTTAGTCACCTTAGCTGTAAATGCCCTCTATACCTTCATACATCAGGAGCAAGCTATGATAGCAATCAAACCTGTATGATATTATGAGCAATGCATCATATACTAAAGGAGTCGGTATGGGTGCAAGGCATGCTCCTTCAGTAGTACATCTGTTTATGGGCTACTTTGAGATGGAATTACTTGCTACCTCCAACAATCCACATAAACAACACATAACCTCATGGCACAGATACAATGACAACATCCTAATGATTTGGCTGGGAGACAAAACGATGTTAACTGACTTTGTCCACTATCTAAATAACAGTCATTTAGGGATTTCATTCACATGTAACCACAGCCGAACATATATCGTTTTTCCAGACCTAGAAATATACATCAAAGATAAGAACATAAACACCAGGCTGTTTAGGAAGCCCACACTGGTGAAGTCAATCCTCCATGCCAGAAGCTGCCATACAAAAATGACAACAAATAACATACCAGCAGGAGAATTTAAAAGGGCAAATAGTGCGAAAAATCCTCAGGACGCATTGGCACATATTACAATCAGATCTCATTATAAAACAATACATAGGGGAATATCCTAAACTCATCTATAGAAAGGCCCCAACTATTAAAAGGAAAATAGCAACTGGCTGTAACACAACTGAAGCACTTTCCACCAAAATATGCCAGCATGCCATTGACAAGACAACTCAGCTCAATATTATTGGATTGGACATCAATATTGATGAATTTATTAAGTGTAAAAACAAATTTGTAATTTATGTCATCAATTGTACACATGAACTATGCTACACAGGTAGCACAAGAGAGAGAACTGAAGACCAGAATTATGGAACATCTTCAAGCAATCAAGAACTCAGACACCAAAAATCCACTGGCAGCACACTGGCTAAGGGGCCATCCATCAGAAAACTTTGAAAACATCTGTTTCATTGGCGTTCGGAAAATCCACCAATCAGTAAGAAGAAGAAACATTGAATGCCGACTGAGACAAAAGGACGCAACTCTAATCTTGATAACGAATAATGTAACTAAACATTGATCATGAATTACATGCATGTCTATGAATTCTGTAATTACATTTTTGCAAAATTTACAGTGATACTCATGTTTGAAAGATAGCAGTCTCATTTACTTGTGTATATGTGCTGTTGAATGTAGATGTTTTAGACATTTCGAAATATTCATGCAGTTGATAGAAATTCCATTCTCAGCAGAAATCCAGAAATAGTTGTATTATCAATACCACATTAAACAATTCCACTTTTTAGACTAGACTTATTAGACATCGACAATACCAAGAAACATTTTAAATATTTCCCTGAACTTCGTGAACTATTTCAAAACACAACAAACGAAAGGGGCTATCACACAATGGCAAACATCCCACTCGGACAAAGATGAGATGCTCTTCAAAGCCCTCTCTACCAAATACCAAATCGCAATCACCCAAGCAAAGGCTAAATCTTTTGAATCCAGAATCTCGGAGGCCCAATCCAGCACTAAAGAAATCTTCGCCATCTTCAGAGAGCTAGAGTCGCCCACTCCCGCCCCCCAGAATTTCACCAAAGACAAAGCCTGGTGCGACGAAATACAAACTGCCATGTAAGCCAAACTGAACCTCCTCCAAAAGAAAATATTAGCCACTAAACAAGCCATGCCTAACAGACACATCCCTACCCCGCGCCAGCCTCCGACCCCCCCCCAACCTTTCTCCTTCAAACCCATACAGCAAAAAGACATCATCAACATAATGAGGAATATCAAACCCTCTAACTGTAAAGGTGATGGCATGCCCAGCTACCCTCATCAAGGACTGCACCGAAGCACTAGCTCCTTTCCTGTCCGCCTTTGTCAATGCCTCCTTTGCCACCGGGAAAGTCTCTGCCTCCCTCAAGGAAGCCTGGGTCCGCCCTCTATTAAAAAAAACAACTCTTGACCCCACCTCCCCTAAGAACTATAGACCCATCACCACTGTCCCATTCCTCCTCAAAATACTGGACAAAGCAGCCTATCTGCAAGTTCAGCATTTCATTGAAGAGAATAAACTCTTAGGTATCCGACAATCTGGGTTCCGCCCCAAACATGGGACTGAAACCGTGCTACTTGATTTGAAAAACCAGATGGACGATGCCAGAGACATGGGCAAACCAGCACTTCTCCTACTCCTTCACCTATCAGCAGACTTCAACCTCGTAGACCATGACGTCCTATGCCACCACCTCTCCTCCACCGCTAAATTCTCCCCAGAGGCCACAGCATGGATCATGTCCTTCCTACAAGACAGAACCATGCAAGTATTCTCTAACTTAGCCTCCGCCTCACCCACCATCATCCTTTGTGGTGTGCCCCAAGGCTCCTGCCTCTCCACCACTCTTTACAACATCTTCACACGACTCCTCTTCCTCCTCGATGCCATGGGTATCTCCTACACCAACTACGCTGACGATTCCCACATCCTCCTCACCCTCACTGGCAACTATGACACTGACTCATTCACCCTCAACATCCTCTACAACACCATCCAAGCCTGGATTGTAGACAATGGACTATGCCTCAACTCCGACAAGACTGAACTCCTCCTGGTAGGTTCCCCCGACACGCTAAAAAATCTAGACTCCCAATTCAGTCACTTCACCATCGACTCCATCAAAATACCTGTCTCAGACTCGGTCAAAACTCTTGGTGTCTACTTGGATTCCAACCTCTCCATTGACAGACAAGTCAACGCAATAGCCTCCTCAGCTGTGTACCTCGCCAAACTAATTAACGCAGTCAGACCCTTCCTCTCCAAAGAGAACTGCACAATCATAGCCAGAGCAATCACCAGCTCCAGGCTAGATTACTGCAATGTACTCTTCCTAGGAACCTCCAACAAAAACCTGGAAAGGCTACAAATCATACAGAACAGTGCCCTCCGCGCTGCCCAAGGTATTGCGAAAAGAGAACACATCTCTGAGGCCAGAAAATTAGCCCATTGGCTACCAATAAAGGAAAGAATCGTCTTCAAAGCTCTGACACTGACCCACAAGTGCATCCACCTCGCCGCCCCGGTCTACCTCTCACATAGAATCCACCCTGTCTCCTCCACAAGGCCAACCAGGTCACCATATACCAACATGCTCTGTGTGCCACTAGTAAAAAGAGCCAAAGCAGTAGGATCCAGCTTCCCTTATCTCGCACCATCACACTGGAATGCCCTACCTCCCACAATCCGAGGTAAGCCCTCCCTCATTGCCTTCCGGAAAGCTATGAAAACCATCCTCTTCACATAAGGTCTCTTGCAGCACCATGTTTGCCAATCAACTGTCTGTAATGTAATAACCAAAGATGCATGAGCTGTAATGACTAATCTGCTTGTAGCAATCATAATGTGCCAACGACTGCTACCAATCATGTACCCCCTGTAACTAAGATCCTGCAAGTCACAGCGCCACAATGCCCCTGGGCTGTCTGCGTGCTATATAAATATAAATAAATAAATAAATAAATAAATGTGCTTCACATACGTTATTACCATTAGAAAATACACACACTACTGACACAACATTACCATTAAAGTCTTCAGTTACAAACATAGTTGGCCTCCAAGAGAAATCACGTTATGACTTCATTGCTTAACGCTGCTCGTGTGCATTTGCGTGATGATGTCATCACATGGTGCACGGTTCAAATATTATAACGTTTGCCAGAAATAAACTCATATTCAGCTACATCCACAAACCTTGAGCAGCACAAAAGGAACCTACATATTCCTGTGGGGTAAACTTTTTATCTACACCTTACTGCAGCTCTTCTCTCCACACTATTCGTATTACCTGACCCACTATCAAGTTGTTAAATGTTCAGCACTTTGGTGTAAAGCGCTATATAAACAAAATAAATACAAATGCAAATACACTAGATAATAAAGACGTTGAATTTCATTTTTGAATTGATAGGAAACACCCCTACTGTGCAACTCCAACAGGATGCACTATCACTGCCTTTGAGATGGGAAACTGCATGCCCAATAATTAATTGTAAATAAGAACCCCATTTGGCATTTCTCTTGCCACAACGACTACCAATTTGATAACATTACACATTCTAAAATAAATCTCTGCAAATGTGTGTTCCTAGATGATCACAATGCAATATGGGAACGTTACTATTTTACACCAAGCTTACAGGTTTCATATGTAGCTCTCTGAAATTAGTTTATATACTACAAACAAGGGTGAGCACTCTGATCATTAGAAAAAGATGTGTTAGATATGCGCAAATGTTTCTTATTCCTCCATAGGGTAAATCCTATACCTATAGAAATGGCAGTAAATAACTATAATACATTGATATAAGAATGGAGTGGCCAGTAACCAATGGAACACTTAAGCCATTATGCTAATAATTAAATCATGATAACAGCAGGTATCTGTTGAGACCTAAACAAATGTTCTCTTTCTCTTTTGTCACCTTTCTATTTTGCATCCAGCTGATTTGCTTTTACTAACTGATACTAATGCATTTTCACTTGTATTTTTTCATTTTTCTTTTTTTCCTTTCAGCAACATTTTGGTTTACTTCTCTCATGTACAAAACTTTTACGACAGAATTTCAAACAGATAATTGAATTAGCATCAAAACAGTAATCCTAGGCCCTGAAGAAGCTCCATGTTTGAGTGAAACATGTGTTGGGCGAATCTGTATCAACCTATTTTAATATGCATCTAATGTTTGCTCAATGATATTAAAACTCTTCCTCTGAACTTACCTCATGAATTCATTATTTGTGACTATGTCACTCTAATGTGGTACATAACCTAAAATGAAGAGACTGACCTTAGCGTTGCCAGTCACATATGAATCTCTTTTTAGTAACTCAACTAATAAGCACCAGGGATATAGGCACTTGCATCTGTGACATTCTGCAGCATAAGTCACTTAACTATCCCTACTTGTAACTCACTGGAAGTGCCTGCGGATCTTCTTTACAACACGCTCACTCTGGTTTGGCCTTCATCTTACTCTTTTTCCACACACTTCTTGAAGATAATGCCAGGCCCATCCGTCTCAATGTCAGTAGTGAAACAACGTCAAAGAACTCCCCGACTTAGATCCACTGCTTAACTGATTTAGCAGATGCCAAGAGGGATGACTTACCAGATCATGTCGGTGCTATTGTGACCAGTGTATTGATGCATCTAATACATTTCCAATACTCGTTCATGTCCTAACTATGGGTGATCTCTCAATCTGCAATTGACTGAGCTGTCAAGCACAGGATTTAAGTGTGCTGGCTGATTGGGAGGTGCAGCAGTAGTTGCATTGCTTTCTCCTAGATTTGTGTTCTAGGGTTCTGCACCATTGTCCGGGAATATTCTTGGAGGGATTTTGTGGTAATTGAGATTGGTGGTTCTGTGGTAGCAGAACAATTATTTTCCCATAACGCCCTTGAGCCATCTTGCTCTTCCTCATCGCGTCACCTGATCATGTGCATTCTTCTTATCTATTCTAGCATAACTTTGCCCTGATCTGAATGGGAACCGATGGGAGCATGAAGCTGGAACTGAAGAAGTCCCAAGTACCTGTCATTGGCCAAGTGATTCAGTGCCCTCTTCCTCTGCCACCAAGACTTGCATGCCAGGGGAGGGTGTCAATTATTGCCACTATGATATCTGGTGTCTTTATGAGCCTCCTTGCCCAGGTAGCACCTTTGCTGTGTACCATGTACTGCATCAATATTTGTAGCAAGCCCCCGCTCCGAAGAGCTCTGTGCAACCTTCAATCTGCTTTGGTTACCCTCATCTCTCCAATCTCTCGAGGATAGCTCAGGGGCATCGTTCTCACCTTGGAAGCAAGATGACACGAGCAACACAGGTTCGATCTCTGGGTATTAAGTGCATTACAAAAATAACCAATCAATGCTTCCCACTCTTCTTTCCTTTGTTTCAGGGAAAACCATAAGTGGGCTGCTTCCATCAACCCACTTCCTTGTCTACACTTTTCTGAAATAAATGTGGATGGAAGATTTTGAAAAACACGATAGAACTTTATTCCATGTTGCAGTGCCATCCCTCATTAGGAGAGAAAGTACGCAACGACACTGGTAGCACCCCACCCGGAAGTCACAGTAATTCCGAACTGTCAAAGATAGAATTCTCACACGCAACCACGCACACGTTCTATTTACTCTTTACCTCCCCCCTAGAAGGGAAATTTCATACATGTAAACAAGGCACTGTCAAATAAGCGTTACAAAAGTGTTCTCCTCGTTCCTGTTTAAGCACCCACTACAATATCACATACGGGCCACAACATTGACACTCACACCCATGCACGCTATCACACAGGCCAAAACCAACTCACATCACAGAGGCCACAACTACACAAACCGAACCACATGCATGCCGGCCTAAATTAACCCACAAAGTTAATCTACAACCAAGTTCAAGTGATGACCCCACCTGGGTCAAAACAAATTAAAGCACGAAAGAAAATCAGCTGGCATGCCGAACACCAATGCCAATATATCTTCTTCCAGTCACTGCAGAAATTACTGTCTCTTCCTGCGAGTCCCCTGCTACACATACACATTGCACAGCCTTGATGGGGAATGATGCCCCGCCGTTGCTCCACAATGCCTCATAAGCACACGTCAGACAATTCACCAGCACCTCTCCATGCACCGTACCATTTCCTTGCTTGGTCACTTGTATCAAGGACTTTTCCACATCCAGCCTGTCGCCATTACTCCCAATGACGCATGATGCACCAATATCCTTCCAGCCGCTGAAAATGTTACAGAGGTAGCAGTCCTCCCAAGCCATTCTCGCGGTTCCACGCTACCTCCAAAGTTGGTGCACAAATGCTCACTGGATTCTCTGGCAGGACAGACCACGGGATCGGTCCCAACACCAAACCAATCACAGAGCACCTATGCAACGTGCCCTCTTAGTTCCGATGTGCCATCAGCTGATCACATCCACCTCCTAGCACAGTGTAGGTCCACGCCCCCAACCAGGGCTTCAGAGGGGAACCTGGGAAACAACAGTTTTTTATACAGGCACTATGTCCTCAGGGCACACCGGCACCACCTCCTCGGGGCACAGCGCCCCCCAACAGTCAAAGTGCCGCTGGCTAGAGCACCACCAGTCGGATCCAGGATGCGATCGATGCCACAGGAAGCTCTCTTCTCCGCCTTGGAGCAGGCCGACACTGCCCTCACTGCCCACCAGCACACACTTGCGGGAAAACACTGTGCCCCCAATGGCTCTCCTCACCACCCTGCGACACACATGCCTGTGCGCTGCGCCACCAAGGAAGACAATGAGGCAGCTGGCTACCTCTGAGGCTCTCCGTTGGCACTCGCCTGTCCACTCCGGAAAACCACAGGGAAGGACAAAGGACACCGCTGACTGTCACTTCACGGGACTCCGACCTTCCAGTCCCGCAGCCAGCCCTACCAGGTGGGTGGCTGGTCTGCTTGAGGGCAGTGTCGTCATAGCTGCACCATCCCCTCTGCGACGGTTATCCTCGTCGCCATGTGAAGTAACCTCGCCGTGACACATAGGTAGGTAATACGATAGAACTTTATTCCATGTTACAGTGCCATCCCTCATTAGGAGAGAAAGTATGCAACGACACCGGTAGCACCCCACCTGGCAGTCACAGTAATTCCGAACTGTCAAAGATAGAATTCTCACACGCAACCACGCACATGTTCTACACCAGGAACCCCTCACAAGCCCATGCCTCGAGCCCACGAGCCATACAACTGATTAAAACACACTCCTCTATCAATAGCGC
This sequence comes from Ambystoma mexicanum, assembly GCF_040938575.1. Classification (NCBI taxonomy): domain Eukaryota; kingdom Metazoa; phylum Chordata; class Amphibia; order Caudata; family Ambystomatidae; genus Ambystoma; species Ambystoma mexicanum. The sequence continues at coordinate 355,404,484 of NC_090933.1, read as the reverse complement.
ACGCACGCTGCTACCTCAGAAACAGAAGGAGCTACAATCAACGTGTGGCCCTCTGAGGTGCATCGTTACCCCTTGTAGTAGCATCTCCTTATGAGACCTACCAGCCTTTTCTTGCACCTTTAGAAGTCACAAGCCTCATTCTTTCTGCGTATATTGCCACAGCCAACTCCTACTATGCGTGTCAATATCGCAGGCCAAAAAGTATGCGCCCGAAGTCTGCTGTTAATATGAGTCATCATTTGTCCCAACCACTTACCTGTCAACCACTTACTTGTCAACCTCCATCTAGAAAACACTGTTCTCACATGCATCACTCTCTGGTGGGGTAAGCCAACAATCCAGACACATAGGACCAATGCTTCCTGCCAACAACTTGAGCAATCTCCCTTAACAGACACGTGATCCACTAACTTGCCCCCTTTACAAGGCAATACCACTGCTCCTACCGCTACCAAGGAATATGCTGTACCCCCAATGGGCTCACCTACCCCGACCATGTAACTGCACTCCACAGATTCTTGATAAAGACGCATTCCAAGTCATCCACAAGGAAGACGTCTTCGGCCTGCTACAGGATAATGTGCATCTAATTTATTACTGGATCCTAGTTAACTGAGGAGTACCTCTAATCTATATGATCTAGTACTGGATGAACTGAAAATCCTTTGTCTAACCCCTATTGGCTACCAGGGAGGTGGGGCTGCATGCGTACATGGTGCTCACATAAGCTACAACTCTATCAACTGACACAATTGCAGAGAGGGGATCTCCTTGTTAGCTGCACCTTTTTTTCTCACCCTCATTTTTCAACAATTTTCGTTAGTATATAGACAATCTATCTTTGATAAGCAGTTCATTGAATAGGTCTCCAGCAGCGCAATCTTCCTAGCTATCTCATTTGTTCATTAGGGATTTCTAGGAGCTGTTATCATCCTGTTAAATGGTGCGAGTAACCCGCTTGCCCACTGAACTCAATTCCAATGAATGTTTTTTTTAAATTTTCTTTATTGTTTAAAGCACAAACCTAGCCCTCGAGTAGCTGGCATCTTTTAACAGTAGCCCAGTACTGGGAGTTGCATTCTGTGCATCCATTGAGATTAGTCCATGGTCAGGCGCTGTTGCAAAAAGCAATGTTTTGTGAGGGTTTGTGAGATTTGCAAAATTGTAGAAGTGTAGGGGCAATCTGAGCCAATACTGAGATCGAGTTCCAGAGGGTTGGGTGTGTGACAAGAGAAGAATTGTTTGCAAGTTCTCTCTTTGTAGACTATTTGTGATTCAAGCCGGTTGGTCGATTTGCTGTGCAAGAAGCGTCTGCCACCAAAGATGTGGAACTTAGCCGGCAGGTATGCTGGTGTGCTACTCATGACTGCTTTGTAGATGATGCATGCAGTCTTGAATTGTATCCTCAGTTGAACAAGTATTAATAATTTGAACCTCCGACACATGCCCAGTGACAATGTATGTGTGTTCTTATTTTTTCTACTGACATCCACCTCCAGATAAGTATCGCCTTTTTTCTGATTTGGTCCAACCATCACAAACTACTTTGACTCTGAAACTATTAGATTAATCTAAACCACGTAAGTGCCTGCTAAGCTAACAAAGCTTTGAGTGGAAGAAAATAGATCACTCATTACTCTGCAAATTCATGTTGGCATTAGACTTAATGAACGGCACATTGACCTTAATGTCTTCTTGATTCTGAATCACTATTATCAGTCTAGACCCACCAATTTGTAAATAACAGTGTTAGGGCATGCAGGAGTTATGTTAAACTAAGGATAATGGTGTACTTACTTTACTGTATGACAGGCTAAATGCACAAATAGTAAACTTCTTGTTCCTTTGCATCTACTTTGGTGACCAAAACAAATGGTGTACGTACACTCTGGTTTAAAAATTCAACCACTTGCACTACTGAAATAGAGGTAATCTCCCTGCAGGACAAAGACTGCATGCTGATCGCATTACAGAGTTGGATAACAACATTGTTTGCACAAGGAATTAACATTCTATTTCCAGGGGTGTTTCACTGTGTCTTGAATGTGAAACCGGTCAATGTACCCAAATCATTTACCATCTGTCAGACACTGCCCCACTTTTGAAAGCTCGGTTTGCTCACCTGAATTCCTGCTTCTCAGCTCAATGGTCCCTTTCATAGTTAAAGTTAAAGGACATTTATACCACACACTATCACCACCAGAGTGGCCCCAGGGCGCTCTGGCTGATCTGAAAAGCAAGAAGGTAAGGTAAATTAGTAGGACTGAGTGGGAAAAAAGTGCAAGAGAACTGTGAGGTGCTGTTGGCAGCTTCGGTTCGGTTTACACCGTTCGCTTAGCTTTTAGGTGTGCATTCCGGTTGGTAGCCATCATGTGATGTTGTGCTGGCTATGCGTGGTTTGTTTTATTGTTGGGGTGAAGTTCGTGCAGTTTGTTGTGCTGTAGAGGTAGGGTTCTGTTTAGTTCAGAGCTTGAGAGGTTTATGCAGAGAGGTGAGTTTTTTCTAGAAGTGTTGGTTAGTGGAATTACTATCTCGATGTATGCTAATCTCCACAGTTCTGTCTAGATGTGATGCATGCTAATCGCCACAGTCCTGTCTAGTTGTGATGCATGCTAATCTCCACAGTTCTATCTACAGGTGATGCATTCTCATCTCCACATTTCTGTTTAGATGTGACGCATGCTAATCTCCTCAATTCTATCTAAATGTGCTGCATGGTAATCTCCACAATTCTGTCTAGATTTGACGCATGCAAATCTCCACATTTCTATCTAGATGTGACGCATGTTAGTCTCCACAAGTCTATGTAAAAGTGACTCATGCTAATCTTCACAATTCTATCTAGATGTGGAACTTCTAACTGTACAGTAGAAAACTGACCATTTTCTTCCCTCTGTGAATGTGTTAAATTCTTTAAAGCATCTTTACTATTAGAGTTCTGTCATGGTCGACAGCATTGTGGTGGGTGAGTTGAACTCTTCTGCAGCATGGAGCCTTTAGGCTGCAATCCCCTGCCCCTTAAATGGAGATTTTCAATACCAAACCACCCATCATACACAACTACGCACACCACCTGCCAAACCAGGTTTCCATGCAAGGAAACATTTTCCTTTCCTTCAACACAGAACACCTTCCTGTAAAACTAGCATGTCTGACAGTTGCGATAGAGTCTCGGCTCTCAGCATTTTTCCTGCACCGTGATACTAAACCTCTACTGCCTCCTCCTTAGTACTAGAGGCCCCATGTGTGCAATTCACACCACACCTGCAGCTCGCAATGGTCTGTTGGCTCGCAGGATATTCAGCCAGAGGATCGCACTTTAGGTGCTCACGGGCCTGTCCTGGAGAGCGTCCTGGAAAGTAAACTACTCCCCCAGGGGTCATTCTGACTGCCCAAACCCCACAACCAGTAACTAAACTGAAAAGAGGAACTCCATGGAGGAGGGTAATGGCTGACACACTTAGGGTTGCCATCTGCCTGGATTTTATACAGACTGTTTTTACACAGCTTTGTCTGGCTCTCCCGTTTACTGGTAAAACATCCAGATTGTATCTCCATTTCGCTCATGAGACTGCAGTCTGAGTTTCAGAACTCTGAAGTCCCATTAAAAAGGCTTTGCAGACAGGGGCATAGCTTCAGGAAGTGTGAGTTGTCTGAAAGCAACAGAACACTATAAATGCCACTGAGAAGAGCATATGAGGTAAGAATAGGGGGTGTTCCAACATGTGCAATGACATGTTGTGATTATGGGGTATGTGACGTGGGAACGGAAGGAGCTTATGTGGCACCTAGGTATTAAGTCAAGTTCTTTCCTGAACTGCAAGTGTGTTTGTGTGGTCTAGGTTACCACCTGTTTGGCATGCCAGTAAACAGGGTATAGCTAGAGAAAGGTTGTTTTTGTTTTCCTTGTGTGCCAGTTTTGTTTAAACTGTGTTGCTACTTTACCATTCATTCAGTGGGGCAACATTGGCAGCATTTCTTAAAAAGTGCAACCTATCATTCTTTTATTGGTGTACACTGTATACATTGGTCGAAGAAGCACAATTTCTCAGTGGCTTTCTTTTGGTTTGGTGGTCTGGTGGGTTAATAAACACCTTGTTGACATTTAAATAGCTGGATAGTCACTGGTTCCAATACTGAAAGAACCAGCTCAGTGTTTCAGCGTCTCAAAGTCAAAACATGTATGCTGTGTCATTTGGTGAAATTAAATTTTCAGCCTTACATCATATTGTTTAATAGTGCATGATTGTATTTTATGTCCCTTTTCATTTGTCTGGTTTTCATGTCGAAATATGGGCATGCAAAGAGGGTGGGGTTACTGAAAATTGGGGTGGGGTTTTTAGTATTTTTTTGCTTGAAACAAAGGTGGCAAACACTGGGTCGTCCCTTACCATCAACTCACCCTGGTCACCTCACTAAGTCTATTGGGGTGCCTTAATCATTTGGCACTGCACAGATGCTGAATGTAATTGAGCCACTGGAAGACGCTTTCCTCATGGTGGAAGAGGTTTATAAAGCAGCACGGTTAAGAAGATGCCCGCAGTGCCAGAAGGCTCCCTCACCCATTGCCCATGAGCACGTCCTTCCAATTCCCATTCCCCTTCCTCTGGAAGGAGTGCTGGCTTATGTTTGGCAATCATTTTTAATCAACAGGTGCCCAATGAGGAGAAAGACACACTGGATATTTTACTCCTAACTGCCCCCAAAAAACAAAATATGATACCAAAAGGGCTATGGATCGTAAATCCACTGAGGACTACCCATAGCACACTACATGCCGATGAGGTATGTAGGAAAGCAACAGAGAAAATAATGAGGAATCATCCTAGACACCATTTCTACTCCTCAATAACCAAGCTGATGATGGAGATAATGAGCTCGAACAGAATTACAGTGAATTCTTAACTAATTTGAAAAAAAACAAATACCTCAACACCTACAAAGAATGACACATGCTACAGTTTGGGGATGGAAAACGATCCTGGCTCCCTCTTAAGCAGTGACTCGCTCACAAAACCGGACCAAAATGGAGGACCTGATGGGAGACCTCACCACCAACCAAATATCAACAAACAGGACCAACACTTAGGACATGAGGGGAGACTTCACCACCAACCAGCTATCAACAAACAGGACCAACACTTAGGACCTGATGGGAGACCTCACCACCAACCAGCTATCAACAAACAGGACCAACACGTAGGACCTGGTGGGAGACTTCAGCACCAACCAAATATCAACAAACACGAGCAACACTTAGGACATGATGGGAGACTTCAGCACCAACCAAATATCAACAAACACGACCAACACTTAGGACTTGATGGGAGACCTCACCACCAACCAGCTATCAACAAACAGTACCAACGCGTAGGACATGATGGGAGACCTCACCACCAACCAAATATCACCAAACAGGAGCAACACTAAGGATGTGATGGGAGACCTCACCACCAACCAACTATAAACAAACAGGACCAACACTTAGGACCTGATGGGAGAACTCACCACCAACCAAATATCAACAAACAGGACCAACACTTAGGACATGATGGGAGACCTCCCCACCAACCAAATATCAACAAACAGGACCAACACTTCGGACATGATGGGAGACCTCACCACCAACCAGCTATAAACAAACAGGACCAACACGTAGGACCTGATGGGAGACTTCACCACCAACCAAATATCAACAAACGTAGGACATGATGGGAGACCTCACCACTAATCAGCTATCAACAAACAGGACCAACACTTAGGACATGATGGAAGACCTCACCACCAACCAAATATCACCAAACAGTACCAACAATTAAGACATGATGGGAGACTTCACCACCAACCAGCTATTAACAGACAGGACCAACACTTAGGACCTGATGGGGGGCCTCACCACCAACCAAATATCAACAAACAGGACCAACACGTAGGGCCTGATGGGAGACTTCACCACCAACCAAATATAAAAAAACTTAGGACATGATGGGAAACTTCACCACCAACCAGCTATCAACAAACAGGACCAACACTTCGGTCCTGATGGGAGACCTCACCACCAACCAAATATCAACAAACAGTACCAAAACTTAGGACATGATGGGAGACCTTACCACCAACCAGCTATAAACAAACAGGACCAACACGTAGGACCTGATGGGAGACCTCACCGCCAACCAAATATCAACAAACAGGACCAACACTTAGGACATGATGGGAGACCTCACCAACAATCAACGATCAGTCATGAACCTCTCCAGGCATGCCCTTACACACACTGAGAAATATGTACTCTCCAAAGTTCTGACCTTCTAGCCAAGCCAGGAACTAGACAAAATTCAACTGTTTAGGGAAATAGTTAATTGTCCCACCCTTGGAAGTATTTTTGAAACACAAGCATCATATGTACTCGCCAAAGGGCTGCCCCAGATTATGATGGCACAGATAAATGGACACCATCATGTGGGCATAATTTACAACTTAAAACTAGATTTGTCTCAGAAAATGTGCCTCAGACGAACTAGAAGTCAGCTTCACTTATATATCCTAGCAAATACTGCAAGAGGTTCCAGGAGCGTTGCACTTTTATTAAATACATGGATGTTATCAGAAAATCAACGATTGATTTTTGGGGATTTGCATGTCTTTGCTATGACAAAGAATGTAGGCAACATATGGCTGATAATCAAGCGAATTAATGGAGAGAGATTGATGCAGAATTGCGGCTGCACTGGATCACCCCCATCCGGCCATTGGTTTTCCTGTGCTATTTGTACCTTTCAATCACATCTCATCCAGAGAGGGATGGGTTGAACAAAAAGGAGGATTTGGGAACTGAGGAGCTTGCTGGGCATACAGCAGGGGAACATGTAGCCATGCTGCATGTAGATGCAAAAGTAATGCACCAAATGTGCTGGGGCATCCCTTCGCACAATGCTGGGGCAGCTGGTGATGGGGTGGTAGATGGTCTGGAATAAACACAAGGTTCTTTGGAAAAGGTGCGTGCTCCTGTAAGCATACAAAAACTAAAGGCGTGGCTACATTTTTACCCTGACTGGCTTGTTTACTGGCTGAAGGGTTTGAACAGGGCCTGAGGGTTGGTAGGTGGGCTAAGAACTTAGTTGAAAAAGGGACACAGTTTTAGTAGAAGAGAATTTGGGTAAAGCGGTACTGCAGCGAAGAAAGGCGGCTCCAGGCAACGTTATACCATTCCCAGACCTGACCATATCACCAATGGAACTTATCCCCCCAAAATGAAAAGGGCAATTCAATATGATACACCACCTATTCTGGCTGGAAGGAGTATCCATAAAGGACCATATCGACCCAGCAGAATGTGTTGTGACCTACTTAAATGTGGATTATGCGACTGCGCTTAGAGCAGGTAGGTCTAAAACAGAGATGTGAAAATGCGATATCAAATCGGCACTCAGGTTGCTGCCAGTACACTCGGATGATTTCCAGCTGCTGGGGATTCAGTTCACAGGGAAAGTATATGCTGACAAGGCATTGCTGATGGGATGCTCTGCAGCCTGTGCACTCCTCCAGTGCTTCAGTACGCTCAGTACGTTTACGGAATGGGTTTTCACAAAGTGCACAGGAGCCCATCAGATAGTGCACTATTTAGACCATTTCTTGATGGTGGGCAGGTGTGACCAGGAATGCGCTCGGCTACTGGCAGAGGACCTGGGCAATCCCCTGGACAGAAAGCTCAGCAAACTTGACGCAGTTTGAATGCAATTGACGTTACCTACAGATAAACTACAGAAGCTAAGAGGACTGAATGTCCATGAATTGATCAAACTCGGAATCTCGGAGGGAGAACAAATTAAAAATTTAACGAAAAGACGTGTGGTTTTGTCTCCCACTGACATTTCTTGCAACCCGTCCCCCCTACCCTCTTACTTACCTTCTGGCAGCACACTTCACTGTGTGCCACCGACTCTGCCATCCCTCTGCAAAGCTGGATTCCTTCACTTACGTGCATGGGAACCAGTGCCACAGGGTCCTATTTTGTCCCCCCTATATGCGATTGTAGTAAACATTCGTTTATTTTTTATTCAATTCTTTTATATGGAAGAATATCTGAAGTACTTTCAAGAGTCAAATAGAAAGTGAGGAAAATACAACAGCTATTGGGTCATCTGAACTTTGCGTGCAGGGTAGAGGCATTGCGGAGGGCTTTCTGTTGATAGATAGCACTAGCCCGAGCAGGCACCACAGGATTAGGGTGACTGAGGATAAGGTGGGGTATAGAAGCCTGGAGGTGTTTTGCTGGAAGATTACAACTGGATTTCAATGTGGCTAGTGGCAAGGTGGCAGAATGGAAGGTGGGGATATTTTTGGATGTTTCAGAGGCATACCGTTTTGGAATACACTGGCAAGGGAATTGGTGTGCTGCATAGTGGCTGATGGTGTTTGGCAGAAAAACATACCATGTCGGTGGCACTTGAGCTGTGGGGGCTCTGTGGGGGCTCTGTTGGAAGAATAAGAAGGTATTGTTCAGGGTGGATAACAAATGAATTGTGTGAGTGATCAACAGGCAGCCCAGCAAAGACAGTTGGGTGATAAGGTTGCTGGGCAGGTTTGTGCTGTTATGCCTGAAATCGAAAAAAAAATGTTTTTAGTGCAAGACATACACCTGGAGCAGACTGATGTATTGCTAATGCACTCTCTTCACAGCTGTCAAGTTTCTATGAGTTGGGCCCAGTAGCAGATGCTTTGCCAGCAGCAGTACCGACAGAGCTTTGGCATTTAGGAAGGAAGACATGTTTGCGCTAGGGGAATACTCACTGCCAGAATAGCCAGAAGACCTCCTACAAGATGACATGGGAAGCAGGCCTGGACTGAGCCACCGGGACACCGGGACTTTCCCCGCTAGGCCTCGAGACCTAGGGCCTCTTTTCTTGGGGGAAGGATACCTAAAATGCAGCATATCACCCAGTCCAGCTTGAGTCTGGCTTGGTGGTTCGCTGGCTAGTGGCTGCTGCCAGCCTCGCACCTGCGCATTGTGGGGGGCACGGGCACAGTCACCATGCACCGCCCTGCACATGCTGTAGTGTGCTTGGTTCGCTGCGCATGTGCTGAAGTGCAGCCTGGGACGTCCATGCCGTCGTGATGACGTGCTGCTAGTACTTCGCTTCTGGATGTGAAAGGCTGTCCAACAGTAGCTTGTTGAGCACATTCACGAGGATGCGATTAAGGTGAGCCGGTATGATAGGAGTCGTAGTCCACGCGAGAGACATCGTTTGCAGACCCCTAAACTAAGCCAGCCCTCTCCCACCAACCATCTACGCCCATAGCTGTGCCTGCCTCAATTTCAGGTCCCAAGCAGGTTATTGAAATAAAAAAAGCTGCCTCAGCAGGGATGTGACATAAGAACAGTCCCAGCAGGACTCAAGTTCAAATCTTCGGTAAAGTAGCAGCAAAAATCAAAAGTGCCTTTCACCTGCCCTAGAGGAATGCCGTACCATTTAGTTCCTGTCCACTTCGCGCTCTGTGCTTCAAAAGTGTATTCTCATATAACGATTAGTCCGGTCTTGAGATTTGCAAGGGCGTGGGCGGCAACATATCTTCTGGCCCCCCAATTTCACGTACTTATTGACAACACAGTAAAGACATGACACAGACTGACTTCCGACTTTAATACTCAAGTGGCTCATGGGAAGTCACGTTAAAAGAGGTTTCCAGGGGTAAGCCTGCAGGCAACAGCAATGTGTGATCCTCAGTATATGAGTGGCCTCTATCATTATGCTTACTATTACAGTGTGAAGCAATAAAATGGGGAGGCTTTTTTTGAGTTCGAGACAGTGTGCCGGAATCACTTCTAGAGGCTTCTGATTGTGTCAGATGTTGCACAGTGAGATACCACCGTTTGCCCGGAATCGCACACTTTAGTGAAGTGGGGAAGCCATGATCCGAGAAAACGTCTGCAACGCAGGCGGCCGACAGTATATCTTCCCAGCTGGAGTTGGTAGGAATATGTGTTTAGCTTCCAACAATACTCTGTTTTATAGAGATTTCTTGAAAAGTGTACAGATCAAAATAAATCACTCATTCAAAGATATAAACCCTGGTGTTATTTCCCCACCTTGAATGAAAGACTACAAATACCAAAATGCCACTCAGCAAGAGGCTACAAAATTGTCTTTTGGTTTTGTAAAATGTTCTTCTGTTTCAAGACTTTAAGGCTTGAACCAAAAATGTGTAATACGGTTACCTGCTTCTTTTTCATTGTTTGACAAATGCGTGACTCATATATGATATGAAGAACATGACATTCCACACACACACACACAAAGGCTTTTGTTAGATAATGACACAAGACAATAAGGGAAACAATTTACAACTTTTTGTTGTGATATATTTTAATTGTCTTTGGCACAGAGGTAGGCAGCTAACTGGTACTTTGTCTGGGGTTTGAGAATAAAAATGACACTATTTCTGTTCTTTTCACCAAAACTTTAAACCTTAAGGTCTTGTAAAAAACAATGGTTACTCACATGAACAATCACTTATGAATAGCTTCTCATTTGAATGGTTCTCTGTAACAAAGAGCGCATTGAGCAGTTAAGCATTTTGGAGACCCCAGTGAGGCTGCTGTGCAGAGTCTGCTGGGTCCTGGGGAGGGGGGTGAGGAACTGTCTACAGGGCCTCGTAGGGGATTGTCAGGTGCCTCGCCAGGGACAGTCACACAAAAGGGCCCCCCATTTAGAAGCGTAAAGCCCCTCTAGCAAGCACACCAATATACACCAGTGGCACCAGTGGCATCCAAAATATTTCTGCACTAGCCCTTCTCCCTAAACATTCACTTTAATTGTTAAGGCGAGTGTGCTGTCATACATTTGATTGGATAATAGACATGTATGTAAATATCTCCTATGTAAAGCACTTTAGATTAAAGCGCTATATAAAAAACACATTATTATTATTTTAAGAAAAGAGCAAATTCTGTTAGTTTATATATATACCGCTACCCTTCAAGTGAGTGACTGCTTATTCCCGCATTGCACCATCTGCTGTTAAATGCATTCGCATGGCACAGCCTTGCCTGCGGGAACTGATGCATACACGGCAGGCAGGATGCATTTCACTTCATGGGCCCAGGTAAACATCCTAACTCGGCCCTTCATCCTTCTGCAGCCCATACAATGAGCAAGGGCGCCACTGAGGGGGGTGTGCACGCCTGTGATGTGCGCGTGCCACACATACACCGGTTACGCTACTAGCTGGTCTTCAGCGAAAGCTCATCCTTCCCAAACAATCACATTAAGTATATTAAAACCATACTCACACAGACAGAAAATCACCCGCACGTGATTTACAGGCGAGACATTATCACCTCGTAAATCAGGGTGCACACACATGCCCCCGCCCCTGTGTGCGCTTCATTGTTACACAGCGGGGAGTGGGAGGGGTTCATCACCCAATAGGCCGGCCATGGGCTAGACCCCACCCGCCAGCACCATGGTCCCGGCCCCTGAATGACCATCACATGAGAGCTTGCGGGGAAATGGGTGGCAGACGCATAGTATATCACGCTGCTGTGTGAGGAGTCATGGCTCTCACCACGTGAAACACACTGGAATGTGGCAACAGTGAAACAGACCAAGAATATCCCTAAAACCGCAACCACATGCTCCCACCAGCAGATTTGGAGAAGCTCAAGCCCCTGTGTCTAAAGCCAGGGCTTTAAGTACACCGGGGCCTGCCGGGGCCGGGCACGGCAGGCTCCGAAATCTCGTTTTCAGGAGGGGCCCTGCTGGGGCCCACTAATCTGCCCAGACAGCCTCAGCCACTACACAAAAAAGGCTTTTTTTCTAAAGCCTTAATCTCTCGCTCGTGTGCGAAAGCTTCAGGCTTCAGAAAAAAATGCAAGGATGATGGCGCCGCACCTGGGAGGCCTCCCTTCAAGCAAGAGAGGCCCGTGGGCCGGCGCCACCATTATGGAGAAAACGTGAGGCCGCTGGAAGCAGAGGCGTTGTTTCCTAAATCCTGAAGCTCCCGCGCATTCGAGCGGAGTGTCAGTCTTCAGGAAACGGCCTCAGCTTCCAGCGGCCTCACCCGTTCAGCCTTAATGGTGACGCTGCCCCTCCCCAGCTGGCGAGGGCCAGCGCCACCATTAAGGCTGAATAGGCGAGGCGCTGTCCCTTGCCAGGCTAGCCTTTAGAAAATAAAGGCAAAGATCAGCACCCTCTGCCGCAGGGGGAGAGGCAGGCCTGGACTGAGCCACCAGGACTTTCCCCGCTAGGCCTCGAGACCTAGGGCCTCTTTTCTTAGGGGAAGGATACCTAAAATGCAGCATATCACCCAGTCCAGCTTGAGTCCGGCTGAGTGGTTCGCTGGCTAGTGGCTGCTGCCAGCCTCGTGACCTCTAATGACGGCACGTTTCCAATGCAGCAGAGACTGGTGCAGGCTAGCAGCCTCACAGGAGCTCAGCACAGTGCTGTAAGTGTGGTGGGAAATCGAGGAGTGGGGGCATTCTGACAGGGTGTGTAGCGTAATTACAGAGGTGAGGATTACCTTATTGTAGATGTCAATAGGAGAGGCAAAGGCAGACACATTGCTTGGATTAATTTTGCTGTGCCCACCTCTCACTTGGTTTCCTTGTGGCAGCAACCCCAGCAGACAGGTTTAACACAGTTGTACGCATCTTTTTCTCCACCCCTAGACACCCAAGATAGACATAACTGCTTTCACATTAGAGGGCTGCCTGCAGGGGTCATGGCCACAGATAAACAAAAGGAGAGGTGGGTGCAGCATAAGCAATGATAAAAATGCTCCCGCTTCTACAACCGAGATGAACATTTTTCACAAAGGGTAGGGGTAAAATAGGCCTAGTGGGTGAGCCATGGCAGAGCCCCAACTCAAGGCCACTTTTCGGAGACTGACGGGCTCCGTCCAGCCTAGCATCACTGTTATTTAATTGCAGTAGGATAAATGATGTTTGAGTTTCGGAGGGACGAGTCGACCCCGGAAGCTGAAGATTCATTAATGAATTTGGTGAGCTGTGCACACATTTGTGGATTAACCAGGATGTAATATGTAGACTTATGAACTTGTTATTTAAAATGAAGAGCTCTGTCCTTACAACGAACCGTGCTTCAGTAAGATAAGTTTTCAAACCTCCTAGGTCGATATTTACCAGCTAACATGATCCAGTGACAGCGCTCCTGGGTCCTGGCCAAGACAGGATCATGTTGGGGGGGGAGTGGGGAATCACTCTCTGCAGAGGGGGCTGTGGCGAAACAGGGCCAAAGCCCCATCCTGACAACTAGCCGCCCTACATTATTCAATAGTGCCCTGACTGCGATTTAGCTCTGAATAAACGGAGTGGAGCAGGACCGGACCTGGAAATAACACAAATAAAATATGTCTCATGCACATTCTGCAGCATTACCTGCGTTGCAATTATGTGAAAATGTGCTTTTTGTAAAACTGCCCGGAGACTTTGGTGAAAGCCTCCAGCATGGCAGTGCATCAAGTGAAACAAGCATTGGCAGAGAGAGCAGTTTTGGCGTTTGTGTAAGCACGGGGTATGCATTCGCCAAACACTGCCATAATGGTAGCAACTGGCCATGGAAACAGCTGAAAAATGGTATGAGTACCTAGGCATATGATAGCAGTGCCTGGCAAATGCCCATTGAATATATATCTATGCACAAGCCAAAACTGGTGCCTTTGCCGTTGTTTGTTTTTAATAAGACTTAAGTGCAAGGATATATGCACTACATATAAAACAAGTGGCTCAAGGCAGCTTAGTTAAGACTTTCCTATTACACCAGTTACACGATTACAGCTCCAATCAAGACAAAAACTCAGAACACTGCTCTGAAATAACACTAGAAAGTACTTACTGCACAATGCGTGATGTTACTGGTAGGTAAAGTGTGCTTGAAGAGATCCTGGGAGGATCTGTTTTGAGTGGGGAGGGGTAGTAATTGGTGAGAATGGCCGGGTGTATTAACTTCGGCCTGACTGTACTCACATGCAATAGTTTTGAGTAGCCAAAGCTAAAAACTGCCCCACACTGGGCCAGTACAAAGTATTGTCGTGTGGGCTGCTATGGGTCTAGGATAGAGGTTATGATTCTATTTTTGCTTGGTGCCCTTCGTCCGAGGTTGACTGGCCTACAGGGAAGTCAAACTCCTGAATGGCCAGTGCCTCCGAAAGGCTGGTTCAGTTGTTGGGTTGAGGGAGGAAGAGGGTCAGCTATTTTATGTACAGGCATCAGGTGTGAACATCACATGTGAAAAGCCGAATCAGGCTCGTCTATGAAAATTGGAGGCCTTAGGCCAAAGAAAAATAAAAAATTGGGCATAGGTTCTTAGTCCAAAGGTCTGGGCCAGAATCATTCACATATTAGGCAATAATGTAGTATCTGTATTCCCCTCAACTCGGCTGCTCCACTCTGGAGCTCCCTCACAGTGACTATCTGGTTTACATCCCATCCAATGCCCGGACCTTTTGAGAGGATATCTGCATTCTAATCTCTAGTGCTATCATGGTGCTGATAAAATACCGCAAACGTCTTGGACGTCGTTCAGCCTCAGATACCATTATGGCCCTTAATTGTAATATTGGCGCCAGCTTCCACGGTAGCATTGGCAAATGTCAACAGATGATGTGTAATAAGCACGGATGCTGTAAGCCGAGCCCACTTCAGATACAATTGTGGTTGCTTCTGCTTTCTTTTTGCAAGCTGCTACTCACCTACTCAGGTAAGCAGACAAGTAATTTTTGTGAAGTGTTCTAGTTTGGCTGTGTGGTGCTCCTGATTTTGAAAAAAAAACATCATCTTGGGCTTTGAGTGTGCGTGAAAGGTCGAGAAGCCTTCTTACACCTCAAAGAATTGAAAGGTGGCTGGCCTTAGTTCGGATGTTTAGATTAAGTAATTGGCATCATGTCATTCTATGCCAGCTCTGTGATTCGACTCTACTGTTGCCTGGGGTTGCGCAGTAGGCAAGGCACAAGGTGAGGCGCTGATGATAGGTAGGCACAGTTGGGGTTAAATGATGAGGGCAGTCAAGCAGATTGATGAAATTGGCAATGCTGAGGAATGGGTGATGGGATGTGAAAGGTTAAAGCAGTGCTGGAGAAAGCATCACGGTAGTGCTAGACGAGGTTAAAGTGAAATAGGCTGTATGGGAGGGGCAGTGTTGGAAGGGTACTTTTTTGTGGACGAGAAATGCAGAGAAGACACTTTGATATAGGAGTAGTAGAAGAGCACTGGCAGTGAAGCTCTTGGTTTACTTTCATTTCTCCATGTAAATTAAAATTGCTTGCACACTGTGCTATGAACTCAGTATTTGCCCTTTTGTGCTGACCTACTTTGACATTAGATAGGTCACTGTTCAATATGGCACCGGAAGTTGCAGGTTTAATCATTACGAGAAACAATATGAGCAAAACCATCGTGACCCATTCATTGTAGACAAATGGTAATAACAATTTAGGACATTTCAATTGCATTAAAAGGATACACAATTTCGCAATCCATTAAGTAGTGTTTGTAATTGTAAATCAATAAAAATTACAAATAATGTTCATGCTCTGGGAGCTCTGATCACTTCTCGGATGTTGTCCTTTTCCCAGTTGGAGGGTCCCGGATTAACACGGAAGAGATGCTGAAAGTCTGGAGTGCTGGTTGCACCAACAATGGACATATGTAAGGAACTTCGGATTCTGACTCAGGACCGTGATAGCGAGTCCCATTTGGAGAACCTGCACCATTCCTGTATAGCTCCCATAATAAGGAGAGACATGTGGGTCAAACTGGGTTCTTATTGGATGATGGGGCTGGATTGCTGCAGAGGCATTACTGGTCTGAGAACAGGAAGCAGTGGCCGGGGGGGAGGGGGGAGCTTAGTGATGGCAACAGGAGAAGTGCACAGGGCCAGGTGTACTAACAAATGCTCTATGTGGTGTCCTGAGCACTGTTGTACCTGTTGGATGATGAGCAGCAAACAGACATTAGTTACAAACCAAAACCCCCTTTGCCCCTCCAGTGTAGAACACATAAGAAAAGGCAGTAAACATGTGCTTATACAGATATAAAATGTGAATAGTAATGATGCATTCAAGATCCTGACATAAACTAAAGGTTCACTCCACACAGAAAACTGGGGAAGAGTGAACAATATCTGCCATATCGGCCAAACCTTATGGGGTCCTGGCTTGTTTAACCCCCCATCAGCTTGACCCCATCAGCGATGGATGCACCATATGAGCTAAGGTGCAGCAAACTATTCAACTATTCATAGGGGCTACCCTCATTGGAGAACATGAACTTCCTGGGGCTCCCTTAGGGGTTACGGATTGGTGCTTATAAGAATTTGTGACCTCCTCAACGCCCCACGTGCCAGAGCAACTTTTCAGTAACTGAGTAATTCTGTTCAGAAGGCTGCACAGTGCAACAAACAAATGCAGCACTGGGCTCTTTTGTCCCGTGTCAGGACTTAACCTGCCTCAAAACAGTTCCAGCAGCATTCAGAAGGCCGAATTATGCCCAAGTGCCATCAAGGTGAGCACTGATGTCGGGAGCTCACTGTCTTGAAGGGGGAAGATCATTTAACCCTGTTGGACCCCGCAAGCCGGATGGCAACGCATTCGAAAAAAATACATTTTTGTAAAAAACATTATGCGTGAAAATATTCAGGAAACCACCAAGTTTGGCATGAGTGAGTGCCAGATGAGTTGTTTGCCAGGTTTGGAGAACTTTCACAGACATGGTCAAATTTTAAAGAGGAAAACTTTTTTCCCCTATATAAAGTGGTATGTAACCTTAACTAGGCTGCCGCTACTGAGGCTGTGCAATATTTTAAATATCACATGACATCCTGCAATAAACATATGAAATCCCGTCAAGCTCAGTAGTGCATTTTTCTGTAAACCCTTTCTGGCAGTCAAGTTTCCCATCCGTTCTCATATTTTAGTTTCAGCTCACCAAGGTAGTTATTATTTAATCGTTGCATTTAGCCTAAAATACGTTTTTCCTGTTTTTACTAAGCTCCTGCTTTGTTTTCACAGCTACATTAACATAATAAGTGCTGACTGTAATTTTTGTTTAAAAGTGCTGTAGCTTTGCTGAGCAGCAGGACCGAGTGTGTGAGAGGTGCCTTTCGGGTGATGCGTATTCTGAAACCCAGGTCTTGGTGCGTCTTGGGTAGGTAGGGATCTTTTCAAAGTGCCGGGGTGATCTCTCTCTACTCACGAAAAGCCACTTTTTAATGTTTTCCTTCGAGTGGTTATATCCACTTTCTCTGTGTAGGGTTTTCCACGTAAAATGTTTCACATCTGTCAACTGAGAGCTGGATTGCAGTTGACATTAGAGTTCTTAGCCGATTTACTGCATCCTCCTCAATCTATGTATGGGGTTGTTCTTTTACAGAGCAAGCTGTCAACACCCTCTTTCCGCACTGCTGCAGGGCCACTCTGAAAGCAGAAAGTCACGCCTGCACTGAGTGATGTTAGATGGATAATCATTTACATTATTCGTTCTGTGGGGCCTCCCCTTCAAAATTGGATTCCTCCTATCCTTATTTGCCCTCCCTGTGCTCCTATATGTACAGGTTGTCTTATAATATCACTGTCTCTTTAAAAAAAAGAAATACAGAAAGAGTGACTACTTCCTTCTTGGCTGTTCTGCTCCTTTCCCCACACACAACACAGCCATAAAGACACACACATCCCACCCCAGCTAGGTGAAACAATTCCCACAGACAACCTGGATCGGTTCTTGGGTAAGGCTAATGGGCTTGCTAGGGTACCACTGAGATGGGTTCCTGATTTGGCTGTATAAGCTGCAGAGGGTGTCACTCTGCCAGATGAACGGGTTGCTAAAAATGTATCCTAGATCAGGGTACTACAAATATTTGCCCCTCACTGCGCCCAACACTACCACAAGTGAGAGTATGTCCCTACACTCAACCCTGCACCATTGTCTCTCTATCATTGAAGATCTATTTTTGTGAGATCATTAACCTATTAAAAACATGACTTTTTAATCTGTATATGTTTAAAACATGCTTTAGGTGCACTCATTTTGACTGATTTTATTCAACATTTTCTTGGAGGATACTCCCAATCCCCTCATAGAAGGGTTGGGTTCACACACAGTGCTCAATCATTCGGCGAAATATGGGGCCACTTTAAAAAAATGTCCAGGGCCACTTTTGGTTCCCAGTCCAGCCCTGATGGGAAGAATGTCAGGAAAGTGGGGCCAACGTGAGATGTGGGGGGGGACATGACAGAAATAGAGGGATGAGAAGATGTGCCGTTTGTTATACTCAGAGTAGTGAAGAAAGGACTGTCACCAGTGAAAGTTTCAACTAAGTTAGCTGGTATAGCTTTCTTTGGAAAATGGTTTTAGGGATACAAGGCCACAGCTAGCGAAATAGGCAGTTGGATGTTTGAAGGACAGGCAGGTAAAAGCAGAGCAAGTGCAGGTCACGATAGGCCAGTCTTGGTGACTCTTGTACAAGGTTTCCTAGCAACAATGGAGGAAGTAGAAAGTCTGCTACTCAGGTTGGGAGGGCGGTTTGTATAAGACTTTGTGTATGGTATTGTTTTTTGTGGCTTTTAAGCTTTCAGAATTAGTTGGGGGAAAGAGTTGGTGTGGACTAGGGGTGGAAGATATAGGTTGGACTGGAGATGTACTTCGTCTGTGGATCAAGAGGAGTAAAAAAAAGGACCAGGAGGTGCAGAGGGGTGGGGGTAGAGCTGTGTCAATACAGGGATGCTGAGGTAATATTGAGGCGCTGGAACATTTCCTGAAGGAAAATAAGAGAAACGGGAGCCAGAACATTCTTTTTGTACAAGAATCAGGCTGTAGTAAATGGGGGGCAAGGTCTTAGGCGGATATCAGTCTCGAAGGTTCAGAGGGTATCTTAGGTGCTGGGAAAAGAGATGTATTAAGAGCATGGATTGCTGTGTCTTCTCACCCATCTAGTGCAAAAGGTCGGAAAGAAAGGTGGATTTTTGGACACTACTGTAAAATCGGCAGGTCATATGGAAATAAACTGGCAGCGCCTACAGCCATGCAGAACTGGTATAGTACGGGCTATTTTAACTTAGGCTCAAGAGATGCTCAGCGCACCTGATAATCATTAATTCGGGAGAAAACAACATGGTGCAATGGACTGGGTTGGAAATAATAAAGCTGATGAATAAAGTTTGTTAATTATAACTAGGTAATGGAAATGCACTAGCATAGTGTGGACACAATTGCTCCCAAGGAGGGTTTGGAGGGGTGCAAATAAGCCACCAGCTATTGACAAAGGCATGAAGGAAATAAACAGAAAAGTCTCTGGGTTTTGCAGGGCTACCTGTACAGGAGCAGTGGGAGATAAAGTGATGAGATTTGAGAAACCAGCATACTTTAGGCAGGCTGGGTCATATTTGTCATGCTTAATAACAGGAATATACCAGATGAACTTGGATGTAGTGGACAGATTTATAAATGAGGAAGGGCGGCGGGTTGTGGGGCAGCGGGCCCCATTCTGGGGAGGGTCATGCTGAGTGCCAGAACAGAAAAGAGAGTAGTCAAATTGGAAAAGAAGGTTAACGTTGGAGTTTACAACGCATGCATGATTGAGAGAGGAAAGAAGAGAAAGAGGATGAAACAGAATGAAAGGCAAAATAACGAGAAGAAACAAAGCTGGGAGGAACAAGCAGAGAAAGCGACAAAAAAAGGTGCAAGAAAAATGGAGGTTTAAAGGAAAGAAGAGGGGCTGAGAAAGTTGATTAGCACCCCGGGAGGTGACATGCCCCATTCCCTGCTCCCCCTTCACCACTTTGCACTTTTGTAGTTCTCTAAATAGGTGCTAACGGTGTCTTAATTTTTAAAAGGAAAAAAAAGACACTTACCTTTGTTGCACGGCCGCGCAGTGCTGCTATCAGCGAAGTTCCATTTCCATGTTGTTGACGTCACAGTCATCGACATAAAAAATGGACTATACTGACAGCAGCACTGCCTGCTGCCGAGCCACACAACACCGATAAGTTTATTTCATTATGTTTTTTAAAAAGAAAACAACCACTTGTGTAGGGAACTATATGCATGCTAATGGCAATATTAACCTCAGCCGCAGAGGACCCTGTCGGTAATGGCACTGCAGCCCCCGTTAAGTGACCTTCCCTTCGCTCTAACCCTTAACTTGGCCCAGGGGCGTTGCTAGGGGGGGCTAAGGGGGCTATAGCCCCGGGTCTTTTGGTTGTAGCCCCGGATAGAATCTCAGGAGCTACAGCCAAAAGACTAGCTAGCCCCCAGTCCCAACAGTTCTGACATCAGCGTGGCCCCGGGTCTTTTCCAGACCTAGCAACTCCCCTGACTTGGCCGGTGGGCTGTTACCGACAGGGTTGGTCAGCCGCCCCGTTTAATATCGCCTCATGGGTACAAAATTGAAGAAGTTTAAAGAAGAGGAGGTTTATGATGCATTTTTGTAACCTCTCATCTTTCCCTTTTTCCAACAATCAGGGCATAGATGTCATGGAAATAGATTCAAAGGCGCATGCTAAGCAGCCATCGCATTTTTGCTTATAAAATATTGTTCAAACAAGAGCAATATTGGAGACCTCAATAAAAAAACGATCCTCCCAGGATTAAGTCATCTGTCAAACATGACCACCAAAAAACTAGCAACGTGCTATCCTTTGCAGTTACAAACCTAAGGCGTACACCTTGCAAAGCACCCCATTCTGAATAAAACACTTGTTAAATTGCATTCTAGTAGTAGAATGAGATGATATTAACCGAGGCTACGGGCGGACTCTGTTGGTACCGGTCTGCCGCCAAAGTTAAGAGCCCGAGCTATGCGAAGTGTGAAGGATAGCACGTTGCTAGTTGCAGTGTATATATTGTTTTCAGTAGTGTAGTATGAGACCACATATAATGCATCTTATCGGACAGATGTGTTATCTAAACTAGTCATTCAAGCACGTACCACAGCTGCGCAGTAGTTTTGCGATATGTCCACCAAATATAAACAATGGCTACTATCTCCTGTGGTCCACGTTAGACATACCAGTGCATCATATGCTGTCTGGCATACAGCTGCAAGTACATACATGTATATCAATGACAAAATAATCATTTCAGAATGATCTTCAATAATGGTACGAATAGTTATCTAGTTTTGGAAAGAGAAAATCATTCCTTATTGTGCCACATTTGAATGGTGTCAATTTTTCTTTAAAGATTAAAATCCTTGAAGGTTGTGTTGGTGGGAAAAAACAAATCAGCTTGGTACAAAGCAAGAAGCTCGACAGCATGATAGCTAAGACAGCTGCTCTTTCATTTTCAGATAAGGACAATGGTTTCAGATTGCTTATAGATCAGAGAAACGGAGAAATTAAATCACAGAGAACCTATTCAGGAAGTGTTAAATGATCCTACTAGGAAACCGAGGTATTGCAAAAATATCTAACAATGTTGGATGTTCTCGGTATTACCCAAATAGTTCGTTTACAATTGTTCGAATGAACAATTGACCGAATTTAAAGGGTCACAATTGACCTTTTCACAATTGACCGTATATATATATATATATCGGTTTGGTAATATATATATATATATATATATATACATATATAGCCGATCTGCACCCTGTAAAGGCTACTATTGCTTTTGATTGTCACTAGGCAGCCAGGAGCAATATTTGATTACTTCCTCCTTTTATGCAATGTCAACGGATTATGGGCACATAAAAAAACGGAATTTGAAAAACAAATGGTTTCTTTGTGTAACTGCTTTATTTTAAGTGGCATTATTTTTTGCCCTTTCGGTATGGATTTTGAAATTATGAATGCATTTTAAATCATGTTAATACTGTCATCCATGTCGTATATGTTAGAGGAAGTTGTCTGTATTCTCCTATGAGTAACATATACCACCCAATTGTTCCAAGATGGCTGCCTTGCAAAACATGTTGAATTAGTGGCTTCTAGCAGGTAGACACTCTCTATGCGCAATCAGAGAGCTGTTAGGTGATAAATTGCAGTCCATCATCTGTGTTGTTTGTAAACCTACATGATCAAGCGGTTTGCGTACCGCGAAACGCGTCGTTCTTTTTTGGTTTCCTTTCCTGATGCATTTATATTAATAAAGAAAACGTGCTGCCAGGAAATACAGAGGTGTTTTCTCCACTTAATTGCCGCAAGGATATTTTTCTCCTGTTGCAGCTGCTCTCTGGAGTGCATACCACTCGCTGCCTTTCCTTTGAAAAGCTTCATTTCATATATATATATATATATATATATAGGGGTTTTGGGGGGTTTAGCATTGGGTGGGTGGGTTGTGGGGGGTTTCCCCCCCACATATATGTTACAATTGACCTTCACAATTCGGTCAATTGTGAAAAGGTCAATTGTAATTCGAACAGTTGTAAAACTAACAATTCGTATACAACCATGTTCTCATTCCCGTAGGACAAGATGAAATAGAAACTGTATTTTAGTATAACTTTAGTCATTTTGATTACCAATTGCAATGGCCAATGGGAATGCCAAGATTGAAGACTGTAACCACTGGCGGGAGCCCGTGCTCTTAGCGCTCTACCAGCTGGATCATTCCTGATGTGCACCCTCCTACTCCATCTTGTGGAAAAATAGGAAATGTAGTGCATTTTCTTTCCCAGTTCTCAGCCACTCCTGTCTCCAAATGATGTCCTCCATGGAAATACAAACAGTGATTTTGTTTAGCTCCCTTTTTTCCCATGGTGCCCATCCTTTTTTTAGGTCAATTTCTCATTTTTTGAAAGCGAGCGTCTTTTCATCAACGTAAAGCTTACACTAGAAAATGACATTGGGGCATGGGGCTTGTGGCAAAAAAATACCGTAGGGTGGGTTGTACCAGCTGGTGCTGGCCACTCTGACGTCTTTGCTGTACATTTTGGAGACAACCTTTCTCCCAATAACAGTACACAGTGCACAAAAAAAGACAGACATGCATGAAATCACACAAAAACATTAAACATTTCAAATGAATGCTTAAGTTGTTATTGAGATTTATACCATGCACTGCTGCCATGTTCATGGCCTCCAGACGCTCAGGGGGATCTGAAAAGGAAGGAGGGTTAGTTAGCGAGAGAGCTTTTTTGCTGTGGTAGGTTCAGGTCAGAAAAGATTGTCACTGTTTGTAGGGTTTTCTTCTAGATGGCATGGGTTGGGTGTTTTAGCGTGTGAGTCAATATGGGATTCTATAGTGTGTCTGTGGCGTAGTGGTGGAGATTTAATGTATGGGGTTGAGTGACATTGACAGGGGGTGCGCCGTTTGCTGTATGATTTCCAGTATGTACTGTGGTAGGGGTAAGTGTGCGTTGTATTTGGCGGTTGAGCGGTGAGTTTGTAGGAAAGTTGAAGGTTTTTAATACGTTTAATGGTGACGAAGCTCTGTGCATTCTTGTAAGTTGAATTGTTACGATTAGGCTTAATTCCTTATTTTTGTGGCTGTCTGTATTATGTTTTCCTTTTTTGGGCCAGTGCATTTCGTTTTGGTTTTAAAATGACTTGTGGTGCCTTTTCTATTTTCGTGGTGCTTTTATTTCTCAGTAATGCTTCCTGTTTAGGTGGGTGGGTTAAAGAGACAGGTTGTTAGTAGTTTTCTGAATTTTCAATGGTGTTCGTAGTTCCGCAGGGAGTGAGTTTCAACATTTTGCTGAGATGCAAGAGAACGCTGATCCACCATATTTCAGTTTTCATATTGCTTTGGTTTAAGGTGAATGTCATTGCTGGATGTCAGGGTTCGTTTTGCTTCCTAGGTAGAGATTTCTTCATGCATGAATTCCTCTTCTTGGACGTATTTTGTTCTGTGTGCTATGCAATGCGGTTTGAAGTAAATCTTTGTTTTTTCTTTCTTTTTTTTTTAAATGGTAGCCAGTGTAGGGCTCTCAATGCTGGTGAAATGTGTCCTCTCTTGTTGAGTCTCTTGAAGTAGTCTTGACGCTGCATTCTGTATTCACTGTAGTTTTTTTGGTGAGGTAATACAGCATTACAAAGTAGATGCTTTTAGCATTGGCTATACTTGACATGGCAGTGAATGTTCACTGTGGGAAAGTGAGGAAAGGTAGAATCTGTTTGATTGTGTCTAGGTGAAAGAAGCATTAAATGATAATGCTTTGACTTGTGGTTCCAGTGTTAGGTTGTTGTCCATTAATATTCAGATGTTGTTAACTACTTTTGAAGTTTATGGTTGGTTTCCCACTTTGCTAGGCCATGGAATATGATTTTGGTCTGAAAGATTGTTGAGCATGATCATGATATCTGTGTTGTCTGGGTTCAGTTCAGGGATGTTGGTGCTCATCCATTTGTTTGTGTGAGGCAGTTGGTGAGGGTTTGATCTTGCAGTAGTGTTGATTTTATAGATGGTCTCTGTGTCATCTGCAAAGTTGTAGCAGACACGACCTTTGATAAGTTTGATGGGTAGGGTCATGTAGATGTTAAGGAGCAGTGCGAGGGATGAGCCTTTTGGGACCTCAGAGGTTGATGTGCATGTTGCTGACTTAAAGGGGCTTAGCCAGGTTGTTTCAGTTATTTCCGTCAGGAAGACGTCTACCCAGCTCTTTATGATAGGTTATCATAAAATACTCTTGTAAGTTGGTTGGGGCACTGTATTGCGTATATCCAAGATTTAGTAAAAAAAACTTTGTTAAAGGGATGTTATGGTTCAAAGTAAAACCGAAAACCCCCTGAAATTCGCCAGTTATGGTAAGCTAAGCAACCATAACTCGTGCAACCGTGCACTGCTAACATTAACACCCAGTGCATCAAAGATGACATCACAAATGTCATTGATGACATCACTGACGACATCATATGGGCATTTTCTTTTCATGAAAACTCTGTGAAAGGGATTCTTATAATGTTGACCAAAAAGTGTCAAGGATCATTGGAATAAATATCATGACCTAATTAGTGCACTAAGCAATGCATTGATATAAATAGCATTCTATTCTGAAGTTCTATCCAGTATACTAAGCTACTCATGTAGAAATATAAGCAGTGTGTGCAGCATATATGATGAAGGTGCAATATTCATAATCTTGCCATGTTGAATAGTGAAATGAATATCTGCTTTTTAATTACAGTTTTGTGTACTGTGAAACATGTAATAAGTAGCTAATAAAACCCACTTAATACATAATTGCATTATTACAGACAAAACACAAAGACACAACAACACATACAAATATGAGTATATGCAGAGAAATGATTTCTCTGCTTCAAAGCTGCTACTTACTCTATGTATGTGTACCACATGATGTGACTGGACTCTAAGGAAAGAAGTGTGAGCACAATATATACAAATATAGTTATATACAAGAAAGTACAGTATGAGAAAGTGCTGATAATCCTAATGAGTATCTTCATGCACAAAAAGGATTACTTTCTTTCAAGCCTGTGTCTTCCGCTATGTATATGTTTGATATGTTGTGACTTGAACCTAAGGGAATTATTCTAAGAACTTAATTGAAGGATAAATCTACAAATATGGGGGGGCGTGGTTAACCGCCATGTAGAGTGGACGCGTCTTCGGTGAGCTCCGCTCGATGGGTAATGATAAGCCGCTCTACGGGACACCGAAGCTTCATCCAAACCCGCTGAAACATCACGAGAGCTGCTGAAGCCTGGGAGAGGTCCCGGGGCTCCCCACACATGAGGGTTGAAGCCCTAAAGACCTAAACGCGGCTCGCGAAAACCCGCGTAACTCGAGGCCAAGATGGCGGCCTCCTCTTGCTGAGCCCGGGGAGTCCTGCGCTGGCCCAGCGATCCGCGGAAGCGGCGGACCTTCACTGCACTTCGGAGAGGAGGAGTATCGGAGAGCGGTCGGGAAGAGTCCTGCCGGGCTCGAGACCAGCCCCGCTGGAAGCAGGTGCAGCGGAGGCGCTGCCTGGGCCGCTGGGGCGCGCCGTCGGCCCCGCAGCGGAGACCGGCGAAGATCAGGGACCAGACCGGGCGCCGGTTGCCCTGCCCCGCTCCGGGCCTGCGTCTTCGACCGGAGTGGCTGGAGGCGCCCACCGGCCCCGCGGCGGAGACCGGCGAGATCGGGGACCAGACCGGACCCGCCTGCTGAGGTGAGGGAAGAGAGAGGGGGACTGGTCTGGGTGCGGACGCCGGCTGCACTACCCCGCTCCTGGACTCGACCCGCCATCGGCGCCGCCTGCCCTGCCGGGCCTGCGCTCGGCCTGCGTGGCCCTGATGCCCGGCGGCCCGCCCGGCGGCCCGAGGAGGGAAGCGGAGGTGCGCGGGCCGACCGGAGACCGGGAATGGTCTGGCCGAAAGGAGGGTTCCCCCCTACCTGCCTGGGGACCCGTATGAGACCGCAATCGCTGCCTGGAAGAGAGGGGATCGACTGGAACAGAAACTCCATCCACCTGAGGTGAGCGGAACGGGGGCCCTCCCCGCGCACCATAAACCAGCCATATACCAGCCCCTTCTAAGATATCCTCAACGCCGGACACTAGAGAAGGAGCCCCACCACACGCAGCGGAGTGCTGCCCAAGCCGGGCCAAACCCCGCACCCCTCCACGCGCAATACACCTATATCTCAGACGGCGCTAGCATTGAGGCGGATTGAAAGCGCCCCGGGGAGACTGGGGGAGCTGGCGACTGTCCCCCCGCGGTGCAGGACCACACACTGCCCCATCCGGGAGCCGGGAGCAGGGGTGCACCAAACGCCTTCACATATTGAGGCCGGGACCACACCCGGGGCCACGACCTGGAGCTTTTGTCGTGGAACCCGTCCCGGCGCCTGAAGTTCACAGAACCGCAGGAATGTCTGGCCTGGATAGATCAACGGGAAGGGGAGCTAAGTCCAAGCAGAGACAGACCACCCTGGACGCTTATAGAGCCAATGAACCCCCCGACCCCGGGTGTCCAGACACGGCAACGGCTAGTAAGGAAACAGGCCCCACCGTAGCGCCAACTGAACCCAGCAACACCCAACTCCTGGAGGCCATCACATTATTCCAGGCAACAATGGTGAACAAAATCGATGCTGTGGCCATAGATCTGGGCCTCCTACGCCAGGACGTCCGCTCCCTAGCGGGCAGGACCGAGGCACTTGAGACCCAGGTACGGGAAAACACTGAAGCGAAAACCCAGCTCCTGCACGACGTGGATGGCCTGCGGCAGAGGGTCAAGAACCTGGAGGACAGGGCAGAGGAGGCCGAAGGGAGGGCTCGCCGGAATAACATCCGACTGCTTGGCGTACCGGAGGGCATCGAGGGCCCAGACCCCACCAACTACATAGAGAACCTCCTGCTGCAGGAGATTGGAGCAGAGAAGCTATCGCAGGGTTTCTCCATCGAAAGGGCACATAGGTCACTCACCAAGAAACCTCCACCAGGCGGCCCAACTAGGCCTATGATATTGAAAGTATTAAACTACAGAGACCGCGAGATCATTCTAGCATTCTCGCGCTCAGGGGGTCAGATCCTGAGGAACTCAGCCAAGATTGCGATCTACCCTGATTATACCTTTCAAGTACAGATGGACAGAGCTCAGTTCATACATACTAAGGCCAGATTGAAAGCTGCCGGAGTGAAATACATGCTTTTATACCCCTCTAGGCTAAAGGTGATATATAAAAATAGAACCCACCTGTTTGACACCCCGGCGCTGGCTCGGGACTGGATGGACGAGCAGCAATTACCGGACATTGAAGATAAAAGACGTAAGCCGCATTGAACCACCCTCCACGACTGCAGAGGAACGGTTCTTACCCCAAGTGCACAGCAACAATAAATCGAGCCCTATGAGCAGCTGAATTGATCTTACTACGCGGAACACCGAAGCAACAGCTCCCTCAACCCCCAGGAGTTTTTTTCTTCTTCAGGGTACATCTACCCGCCCGTAGGGCACCCGAAGACCATGCTTGGTCTCAAGGAGCGGAAACCGGACAGTCATGACGGGGATCGCCCCGTTGGACCAGTTCTATGTTGGGGAAGTTTATCAGGGGGGAGGGAAATACAGGGAAGTTACACCCACGTTGGGACTTTTGAACAAGAAATACCGAGACCTCAGGATGACCTCACTACAGACGCACCACTAACAGGAACCCGATTGAGACAGTGGGGGAACATTGGGCACAATCACGCTTATGGCTGAAACAATAAAAATAATGACGTGGAACGTCAGAGGCATGAACAGTTATGTGAAACAACGCCGGATTCACACATATCTGCGACGCTGCAAGGTCGGAATTGCTATGCTCCAAGAGACACACCTAACGGAGGAGAAACTGAAGGCGCTAGCCAAAACATGGCGAGGGACCATGATCGGATCCACCTATTCCTCATACGCAAGAGGGGTCCTTATATGGATCGACCCGACCGTCCCCTTCAGGATAACGAGCACCAAGACGGATGACGAGGGTAGGATGGCACTTGTGCAGGGTACGGTGGAGGGGAGAGACCTGTGCCTGGTTAGCACTTATGCACCCAATCACGATGCCACCCCCTTCTTCCACTCCCTATATTCCAGACTAGGCCCATATGTAAACTGTGTTGTGATTTGGGGCGATGACCACAACTGCACCCTTGACCCACTTAAAGACAGGTCCGATACCAAACACTCCCGTCCATCCCCCCCAGCCAAGATATTGTTCAAACTAATGACCCAACTATCACTCTGTGATCTGTGGAGGGAACTAGGCCCGGAGCGACGAGAATACTCCTTCTTCTCCCCACCGCATAAAGTCCACACCAGGCTGGACTACATGCTGGTCAGGCAGGAGCAGCAAGCCACCTTTCGTGAAGCACAGTATTTACCTAGAGTATTGTCAGACCATTCCCCCTTGATAGTCACGTGGGAGGTATACCCGCCCAGACCCCCGGTTCCCACGTGGAGACTGCGGGCCGAGGCCCTGCTGGATGCTGCCTTCCGGGATCACATACAAGACAGCACAGACGAATACTGGCAAAACAATCTAGGCAGTGTAGATTGTATTAGCACCGCATGGGAGGCATATAAAGTGGTCATGAGAGGGGACATGTTAACAGCGGGGGGAGGGGCTCAGAGATCCATTGTGAACTCCCTGGTAGACGCAGAAAAGAAGCTGGGGGAGCTGGAGAACAGGGTAGACGTGACTCCCGAGTGTCTACAGGAAATAATCAAACTGCGACAAGCCTCTCTGTCCCACTGGGAGACACTGGGGAAATTAAATTATGCCAAACATATAGAAGGGTCACACGCCCTGGGAGATAAACCTGGCAAACTCTTAGCTTGGCTGTACAAAAGGGAGACCCCTAGCACCCCCATTTGCCACATACGCAAACCCGATGGCACCACCGCGCACACACAAGCAGAGATTAATAAGGCTTTTTCTGAGTTCTACCGTGACCTTTATTCCCAGACCCCTCCCTCATCCGACACCGGGATCGAAGATGCCCTAGATTGCATTAAGATACCCAGGCTAGACTCACAACGGGCTGAAGCCCTAGACGAACCGATTACCCCTGATGATGTGAAGGCAATAATCAGATCACTACCCTCCGGAAAGGCGCCGGGCATGGATGGCCTCCCTGGGGAATTTTATAAGACATACGAGGAGACCCTCGCCCCCCTGCTTGCACAAGTATATAACAAGGCTTTCGAGCGAGGCTCTCTCCCGAACTCCATGAGTGAAGCAATAATAATTCCCATACTGAAGCCTGGTAAAGATGGGACAGATTGCGGGTCGTATAGACCGCTTTCTATGTTAAATGTTGACAGCAAAATACTGACGGCACTGCTCGCCAATAGACTACGCAGAGTGATTCCCCTTCTAATCCATCAGGACCAAACGGGCTACGTGCCCGGGCGTTCTATTACCGAAAACTTACGTAGGTTACACCACATCATATATAGTACCGAGAGGAAATCCCAGAAATACGCCGTAGCGTCACTTGACACCACCAAGGCCTTCGACTCGGTTAGATGGGAGTGGTTGTATGCCACCATGGTCAGGATGGGGATCGGACCCGCCTTCCTTAAATGGACTCAATTGATCTACACTAATCCCACCGCCAGGGTGCACACCAACAAGACTTATTCTGACAAATGGTCCCTCCATAGAGGCACACGGCAGGGATGCCCCTTATCCCCCATGCTCTATATCATAGCTGCAGAGCCGGTGGCCGCATATCTCCTTCAGGAATATGGTGACGGAGGCATTGAACTAGACGGGGTGTCACATCTCATCTCCATGTATGCAGACGACATGCTACTCTACCTGCATGATCCCGAGCTCCGTCTGCCCTACATTCTGGAGACATTAGATTGCTTCCACACACACAGAGGCATACAGATAAATAGGGATAAGTCCTGCCTGTACCCCCTCGCTGCACTGTATAGCGAGGAGTACGGATCCCTGCCCCAACTAGACCTCCAGTGGCAAGTAACATCCTTTAGATACTTGGGTGTTACCATACACCGCAACCCGAGTACCGAACACATCCTTAACACGGTTAGGGCAAAGGATGCACTTGCAAAATCCATGGAATTTTAGGGGAAGCTCCCTCTCTCTGTGGCTGGGCGGGCGGGACTCCTCAAA
Organism: Ambystoma mexicanum; assembly: GCF_040938575.1. NCBI lineage: Eukaryota > Metazoa > Chordata > Amphibia > Caudata > Ambystomatidae > Ambystoma > Ambystoma mexicanum. Next base: position 355,373,955 of record NC_090933.1, on the reverse strand, counting down.
ATGGTAGCACTCCCATGCCTACTACACTGCTTCACTAACGTCCCCTTCAACATCCCCCCCGCTTTTTTCAGAGACCTGAACAAGCTCTGTAGGGGATTCCTGTGGCAGGGGGGTAGGCACAGGGTGGCGCTGGACATTCTCCAAAGACCCTATGAGAAGGGGGGATTGAAAGTCCCCAATTTCGAACTGTATTACCTGACTAGTCAACTGAGGCACGTAGCGCACTGGATGGCGGATGAAGCCACCACTGACACCCGACTCCTCCAACCGGCCCTGCCGCGACTGCTACTCCGAGACCTACTTTGGGTCGAGAAGGGGGCTCTTCAACATCACCTTTACCTAATCAAACTTGGAACTCAGCTCTGGAAGCGAGCCTGCAAGGCAGTGGGGGTGACAGACCCATATTCCCCGCAGATCCCCATTGCGGTCGTCATGGTGAAACCTTCATGGGGATATACAGACACGCGCACTCAGTGGGAACCCTATGGGGTGGCGGTACTCGGAGACCTCATCCATGAACAAGAGCTCATGACGTTTACTGACCTCAGCGAGTCCACGGGCGAGAGCTGCTCGAGGCGGCGTCTTGCGTCACTGGGTGGAGTAGTGGCACCGTTAGCGCTACCCATCGAAGTAGATCTGCGCTGGAGTCCAGCCTTTGTACCTGAATCGCCATTTCCCAAGCCACAGTCTCAGCGGCTATCCATCTCTTGAGGTCGTCCCACCAAAGGGCCTCGCTCGGCCCCCCTGCGCTCTTCCAACCCATGGCTATGCGCCTTTTCGCTGTTATGTATATCAAGTCAGTGAGTCTATTTAGGGGCTTATTCTTGCTGTTTCGCTTGTAACTCCCCAATATGCAGGCTGCTGGCTCGTGAATCTCCACCTCAATCTCAACTGTCGCCACTTTTTCTTTCACTCGGGCCCAGAACCTCTGGACTACCGGGCAGCCCCAAAACATGTGGGTCATACCCGCCCTTGGCTCGTGACATTTTGGACATGTCTGGATCGTGGCTCCTTTGAACTTTGATATGGCGTCGGGCGTAAGGTAGGCTCTGTTGGTGATGTACAGCTGAATAAGTTGGAGGCGAGCATTTCTGGAGATTTTTTTATGGTAATGTGTTATTTTCTCCCATGCTTTGTCCTCAAATTCGAGGCCCATTTCGCTCTCCCATCTACTTTTGCATTTCAGTGCGTTCTTTGTCGTGCTCTGCAGTAGGGCTTCATACATTCTGGAGGTTTCATGACCTCCTTCGGCAGTGTCCAGCAATGATTCGATGGCTTCATTCTCCATGAGTTGGTTGGCGGCCTCTGGCCATCTCTCCTTCAGGGCTTTCGTTACTGCTCTGTGGAGCAAGAACTGGCCCGTGGGCAGGCCCGTAGCCTCGCTGAGGTCAGTAAAAGTCATGAGCTCTTGTTCATGGATGAGGACTCCGAGTACCGCCACCCCATAGGGTTCCCACTGAGTGCGTGTGTCTGTATATCCCCATGAAGGTTTCACCATGACAGCCGCAATGGGGATCTGCGGGGAATATGGGTCTGTCAACCCCATTGCCTTGCAGGCTCGCTTCCAGAGCTGAGTTCCAAGTTTGATTAGGTAAAGGTGATGTTGTAGAGCCCCCTTCTCGACCCAAAGTAGGTCTCGGAGTAGCAGTTGCGGCAGGGCCGGTTGGAGGAGTCGGGTGTCAGTGGTGGCTTCATCCGCCATCCAGTGCGTTACGTGCCTCCGTTGACTAGCCAGGTAATACAGTTCGAAATTGGGGACTTTCAATCCCCCCTTCTCATAGGGTCTTTGGAGAATGTCGAGCGCCACCCTGTGCCTACCTCCCTGCCACAGGAATCCCCTAAAGAGCTTGTTCAGGTCTCTGAAAAAAGCGGGGGGATGTTGAAGGGGACGTTAGAGAAGCAGTGTAGTAGGCGTGGGAGTGCTACCATTTTGAGGAGTCCCGCCCGCCCAGCCACAGAGAGAGGGAGCTTCCCCCAAAATTCCATGGATTTTGCAAGTGCGTCCTTCGCCCTAACCGTGTTAAGAATGTGTTCGGGACTCGGGTTACGGTGTATGGTAACACCCACGTATCTAAAGGATGTTACTTGCCACTGGAGGTCTAGTGAGGGCAGGGATCCGTACTCCTCGCTATACAGTGCAGCGAGGGGGTAGAGGCAGGACTTATCCCTATTTATATGTATGCCTGTGTGTGTGTGGAAGCAATCTAATGTCTCCAGAATGTAGGGCAGACGGAGCTCGGGATCATGCAGGTAGAGTAGCATGTCGTCTGCATACATGGAGATGAGATGTGACACCCCGTCTAGCTCAGTGCCTCCGTCACCATATTCCTGACAGAGGTATGCGGCCACCGGCTCTACAGCTATAATATAAAGCATGGGGGATAAGGGGCATCCCTGCCGTGTACCTCTATGGAGGTGCCATTTGTCAGAATAAGTCTTGTTGGTGCGCACCCTGGCGGTGGGATTAGTGTAGATCAATTGGGTCCATTTAAGGAAGGCAGGTCCGATCCCCATCCTGACCATAGTGGCGTATAACCATTCCCATCTAACCGAGTCGAAGGCCTTGGTGGCGTCAAGTGACGCTACGGCGTATTTCTGGGATTTCCTCTCAGTACTATATATGATGTGGTGTAACCTACGTAAGTTTTCGGTGATAGAACGCCCGGGCACGTAGCCCGTTTGGTCCTGATGGATTAGAAGGGGAATCACTCTGCGTAGTCTATTGGCGAGCAGTGCCGACAGTATTTTGCTGTCAACATTTAACATAGAAAGTGGTCTATCTGACCCGCAATCTGTCCCATCTTTACCAGGCTTTAGTATGGGAATTATTATTGCTTCACTCATGGAGTTCGGGAGAGAGCCTCGCTCGAAAGCCTCGTTATATACTTGTGCAAGCAGAGGGGCAAGGGTCTCCTCGTATGTCTTATAAAATTCCCCAGGGAGGCCATCCATGCCCGGCGCCTTTCCGGAGGGTAGTGATCTAATTATTGCCTTCACATCATCTGGGGTAATCGGGTCGTCTAGGGCTTCAGCCAGTTGTGAATCTAGCCTGGGTAACTTAATGCAATCTAGGGCGTCTTCGATCCCGGTGTCAGATGAGGGAGGGGTCTGGGAATAAAGGTCACGGTAGAACTCAGAAAAAACCTTATTAATCTCTGCTTGTGTGTGCGCGGTGGTGCCATCGGGTTTGCGTATGTGGCAAATGGGGGTGCTAGGGGTCTCCCTTTTGTACAGCCAAGCTAAGAGTTTGCCAGGTTTGTCTCCCAGGGCGTGTGACCTTTCTATATGTTTGGCATAATTTAATTTCCCAAGTGTCTCCCAGTGGGACAGACAGGCTTGTCGCAGTTTGATTATTTCCTGTAGACACTCAGGAGTTACGTCTACCCTGTTCTCCAGCTCCCCCAGCTTCTTTTCTGCGTCTACCAGGGAGTTCACAATGGATCTCTGAGCCCCTCCCGCCGCTGCTAACATGTCCCCTCTCATGACCAATTTATATGCCTCCCATGCAGTGCTAATACAATCTACACTGCCTAGATTTTTTTGCCAGTATTCGTCTGTGCTGTCTTGTATGTGATCCCGGAAGGCTGCATCCAGCAGGGCCTCGGCCCGCAGTCTCCACGTGGGAACGGGGGGTCTGGGCGGGTACACCTCCCATGTGACTAGCAAGGGGGAGTGGTCTGACAATACTCTAGGTAAATACTGTGCTTTGCAAAAGGTGGCTTGCTGCTCCTGACTGACCAGCATGTAGTCCAGCCTGGTGTGGACTTTATTCGGTGGGGAGAAGAAGGAGTATTCTCGTCGCTCCGGGCCTAGTTCCCTCCACAGATCACAGAGTTATAGCTGGGTCATTAGTTTAGACAATATCTTGGCTGGGGGGATGGGCGGGAGTGTTTGGTATCGGACCTGTCTTTGAGTGGGTCTAGGGCGCAGTTGTGGTCACCGCCCCAAATCACAACACAGTTTACATATGGGCCTAGTCTGGAATATAGGGAGTGGAAGAAGGGTGTGGCATCGTGATTGGGTGAATAAGTGCTAACCAGGCACAGGTCTCTCCCCTCCACCGTACCCTGCACAAGTGCCATCCTACCCTCGTCATCCGTCTTGGTGCTCTATACCCTGAAGGGGACGGTCGGGTCGATCCATATCAGGACCCCTCTTGCGTATGAGGAATAGGTGGATCCGATCAGGGTCCCTCGCCATGTTTTGGCTAGCACCTTTAGTTTCTCCTCCGTTAGGTGTGTCTCTTGGAGCATAGCAATTCCGACCTTGCAGCGTCCCAGATATGTGTGAATCCGGCGTTGTTTCACATGACTGTTCATGCCTCTGACGTTCCACGTCATTATTTTTATTGTTTCAGCCATAAGCGTGATTGTGCCCAATGTTCCCCCACTGTCTCAATCGGGGTCCTGTTAGTGGTGCGTCTGTAGTGAGGTCATCCTGAGGTCTCTGTATTTCTTGTTCAAAAGTCCCAACGTGGGTGCAACTTCCCTGTATTTCCCTCCCCCCTGATAAACTTCCCCAACATAGAACTGGTCCAACGGGGCGATCCCCGTCATGACTGTCCCGTTTCCGCTCCTTAAGACCAAGCATGGTCTTCGGGTGCCCTACGGGCGGGTAAATGTACCCTGAAGAAAGAAAAAAACTCCTGGGGGTTGAGGGAGCTGTTGCTTCGGTGTTCCGCGTAGTATGATCAATTCAGCTGCTCATAGGGCTCGATTTATTGTTACTGTGCACTTGGGGTAAGAACCGTTCTCTTGCAGTCGTGGAGGGTGGTTCAATTCGGTTTACGTCTTTTGTCTTCAATGTCTGGTAATTGCTGCTCGTCCATCCAGTCCCGAGCCAGCGCCGGGGTGTCAAACAGGTGGGCTCTATTTTTATATATCACCTTTAACCTAGAGGGGTACAAAAGCATGTATTTCACTCCGGCAGCTTTCAATCTGGCCTTAGTGTGTATGAACTGAACTCTGTTCATCTGTACTTGAAAGGTATAATCAGGGTAGATCGCAATCTTGGCTGAGTTCCTCAGGATCTGACCCCCTGAGCGCGAGAATGCTAGAATGATCTCACGGTCTCTGTAGTTTAATACTTTCGCTATCATAGGCCTAGTTGGGCCGCCTGGTGGAGGTTTCTTGGCGAGTGACCTATGTGCCCTTTCGATGGAGAAACCCTGCAATAGCTTCTCTGCTCCAATCTCCTGCAGCACAAGGTTTTCTATGTAGTTGGTGGGGTCTGGGCCTTCGATGCCCACGGGTAAGCCAAGCAGCCGGATGTTATTCCGGCGAGCCCTCCCTTTGGCCTCCTCCGCCCTGTCCTCCAGGTTCTTGACCCTCTGCCTCAGGCCATCCACGTCGTGCAGGAGCTTGGTTTTCGCTTCGGTGTTTTCACGTACCTGGGTCTCAAGTGCATCGGTTCTACCCGCCAGGGAGCGGACGTCCTGGCGTAGGAGGCCCAGATCTATGGCCACAGCATCGATTTTGTTCACCATTGTTGCCTGGAATAATGTGATGGCCTCCAGCAGTTGGGTGTTGCTGGGTTCAGTTGCCGCTACGGTGGGGCCTGTTTCCTTACTAGCCGTTGCCGTGTCTGGACACCCGGGGTTGGGGAGTTCATTGGCTGTATAGGCGCCCAGGGTGGTCTGTCGCTGCTTGGACCTAGCTCCCCTTCCCATTGATTTATCCAGGCCAGACATTCCTGCGGTTCTGTGAACTTCAGGTGCCGGGGCGGATTCCGTAACGAGAGCTCCAGGCTCGTGGCCCCGGGTGTGGTTACGGCCTCAATATGTGGAGGCGTATGGTGTATGAGGCGCCGAGCGCCCCGGCACTCCCTGGGCCGTGGTCCGCCCCAGCTCCAGGCTCCCGAATGGGGCGGTGTGTGGTCCTGCACCGCGGGGGGACAGTCGCCAGCTCCTCCTGTCTCCCCGGGGCGCTTTCAATCCGCCTCAATGCCAGCGCCGTCTGAGATATAGGTGCATCGCGTGGGGAGGGGTGCAGGGTTTGGCCCGGCTTGGGGCAGCCCTCCGCTGCGTGTGGGGGGGCTCCTTCTCTAGTGTCCGGCATTGAGAATATCTTAGAAGGGGTTGGGGGGGGGTCGCTCAGTCCCAGGTCCCCACGCCATCTGCCTCCGGCATCCTCGCAGCGCAGCAGTGCTGGTATATGGCTGGTATATGGCGCGCGGGGAGGGCCCCCGTTCCGCTCACCTCAGGTGGATGGAGTCTCTGTTCCAGCCGATCACCTCTCTCTCCAGGCAGTGATTGCGGTCTCACTCGGGTCCCCAGGCAGGTAGGGGGCCAGGGCCCCAGACAGGGGGGGAAACCCTCCTCTCGGCTAGACCCTCACTCGGGACGTAGCATCTCCCGGTCTCCGGCCGGCTTTTGTGTGCCTCCGCTTCCCCCCTCGGGTCGCTGGGCGGGTCGCTGGGCGCCAGGGCCGCGCAGGCCGCGGCGTGGGCCTGGCAGGGCAGGCGGCATAGATGGATCCCCCAGCGGGACGAGTCCAGGAGCGGGGCAGGGCAGCCGGCGTCCGCACCCAGACCGGTCCCCCTCTCTCTTCCCTCACCTCAGCAGGCGGGTCCGGTCTGGTCCCTGATCTTCGCCGGTCTCTGCTGCGGGGCCGGCGGGCGCCTCCAGCCGCTCCGGTCGACGGCGTGCCCCAGCAGCCCAGGCAGCGCCACCGCTGTACCTGCTTCTCGCGGGGCTGGTCTCGAGCCCGGCGGGACTCCTCCCGACCGCCCTCCGATACTCCTCCTCTCCGAAGTGCAGTGAAGGTCCGCCGCTTCCGTGGATCGCTGGGCCAGCGCAGGGCTCCCCGGGCTCAGCAAGAGGAAGCCGCCATCTTGGCCTCGAGTTACGCGGTTTTTCGCGAGCCGCGTTTAAGTCTTTAGGGCTTCAACCCTCATGTGCGGGGAGCCCCAGAACCTCTCGCAGGCTTCAGCAGCTCTTGTGATGTTTCTGCGGGTTCGGATGAAGCTTCGGTGTCCCGTAGAGCGGCTTATCAGTACCCATCAAGCGGAGCTCACCAAAGACGCATCCACTCTACATGGTGGTTAGCCACGCCCCCCGTTATTTACCATTCATGGTAACGCACCCAAGGCGCGTGCGAACAAAGTTACCTGCAACGAGTGCAAAATGGAGCTGGTTTGTACAGCTTTGGTAAAACAAATATGAAGCGACACCTACAGTCGTTCCACGGTGGGGCCATTCGCAAGGTTGTACCTTGCAAGGTGCGTAGTAGGTTGAATTCCTCTACTACATCCTCCGTTTCCGCTCCTCTCACCACAAAGGACACTCCTGTGGGAGAGCGCATCCCTCCAGCTGCCTCACAGGCCATTCATAATGCTGATGACCCTTGCCTTTCGAGGGTCACAGTTTTGTGTATGTAGTGTGACGGAGTACTCTGCAGGGGGGAGAGACTTCATAGTGCTTTCGAGACTGCGGTCAAGGAGCACGAGAAGACCTGCTACCTACCTAAGTAAGGCCCACATCTTCCTCTCTCCACCTGCCTTTTCTTATCCCTGTGGTTGGTGTCCCCCCCCTTACCCTCCTTTCCCCTCCTCTCCTAGTGTGTCGTGTGTAAAAAAACAAAAAAAATATAAAACAACAAACATTTTTAAAAAAAGGCTCTTTTCAGAGCAGCCTTTCACAGTTTAAAAATAGAACTGGCAAAAAAAATGGAACAGGGCCCTGTGTATTTTTTAGAAGTCCGCGGACAGTTCGCGGACATCTAGAATTTTGGGGTGCTGCCCTATCATAACAATTGCACTTTTCTCTGGGAGGAAGTGGTGGCTCTGAAAAGAGCCTTTTGGTGGTGTTTGTTTGAAAAACTTGAAATGGTCAACACCTACTGCAAAATGAATGGCTGTAATTCCAAAAAAGGTTGCAATGCATTTTGTACATTTCTCAGAAAAATCTGATTGCCAGCATAAGTAAGATGGACTCCATCTCTGCAGAAAATAATATTTTCATTGTGGAAAGAGGACATGCCAACATCTCTTAGAAAGGCACAAACAGCCTTATTGACATTGCGCCTCGCTTTCTCCATTTGTGGACCAAATGAAGAAGAACACAGCCACATTTGTCTCTGTGCAATCCGAGAAAAAATTACTGGAGAATTTGGAAACATGTCCATGACCTTCCCAAGTCCTTCTTTCATTGCAAATTGCAAAGAAATTCCAGACCCATGTCTTAAACTATTCCCTCCACAATGAATTATCATTATGTCTGGATGATGCTCTGTCTCCAAAGTAGCACAGAGAGGTAGCAAGTCCAGCCACTTCATTCCACACACTCCATGCCAGTGCACTTCCACATGTGGGAATCCAAGATCTACAGCTACTCCACAGCTTTCTGCATGCACCTTCAACCAATGTATCCACGAGTCTCCCAAAATCCAGACAATCTGTTTTCTGAAACACACAGCCATAGCTATCTGTTCTTCTCTCAGGAAAAAGACTTTCTGACAAACTCTCTCCTGACACAACACACCCACTAAACTTTACTAACCAATCCCTTGCTCTTCTCATTCTCATTTGCATGCCTCCCCACCCCAAAATCCCTATATGTAACACACGATGTCCGTGGACTACCGTAATATCCGCGGACATATCATAACATGGACAGCCCTTCTACCATTTCCACTTCACTCTCTGTGCCATTCCCTCATTGAATACAGCTAAGCAGTCACACAACCATCCACCAATCACATCCAAGCCCTCTACATCTAACTCCATCATCACAGATCAGCACTTCAAATGTACTGTTAATCACTCTGGGTACAATTGTCCTATCATTGGAAAGCACCTACTACAAGAACTACTGTACAAGTCTCCAAGATTTCTACTTACAGCTGAATGCATACCTATATGCATGAACACAAACTACAGGTATGCATATTTTCAACTGTATGCAATATTTAATCAACTGTCACTTCCAAACCTATCTGCTATTTAATTTCTTTTTACACACACATTTGCAAAGCATGTTGAACTAACATATTTAAAGTAAAATATGCAGATAGTCAAACGAAATTGCATGCACACACTATGTTCAGATATCATACAAGAATACTTGTACAAAAACATAAAAATCAATGTCTAAATTAACTTCAGTGCTATAAACACACAAAATTACTAACTTCTTTCCTTTACAATTGCAGTGAAGACCACTCTCCTGAAAAGCAGCAGCAGAATCTGAAGTACAAACAACAACTCAGAAGAAACCTGCTCATTCCACACAAAAAAGTAAGTTGAATACCACCATAATATTTTTACTATTACTCAAACACACTGTGGGGTTCATTCATGGTATTTCCATGCCTAAAAACAGAGATTGTGCACCATTCTGTCCACAAATCCCCATTTGTTAAACAGGGATTTGCAGGCAGAATGGCGCACAAATCACCATTTTTCGGCGCACAAATGACATGACTCAGCCCCTAGAATGTTAGTATTATAGAACAAAGAACTGTTTTAATTCTATACCATTAGATTTACTATTTGTTCTTCTCCTCATCACTAGCTTACGTTCTACTGTCATCTGAACCCCAGTATAGTAGCACACAAATTCAACAATACCCATCCCAACTAGTTGCAGTTGCCCAATGAACAATCACACACATCACATACATCTTTACCATCATACTCAGACACTCATGCACACAGCACACATACATTGCAGAACACCCCAACCCATACCTTCTTTATTTTTTTCAACAGACCCTAAAGAATGCCTACCAAAAATCAAGTCCGTAGAAAGCACCGCAGAAGTAGAGCAAATGAAAATAGAAGTGTCCAAAATAAGCATCCATCTCTAGCAGAATTTGTACAAGAAGTTCAAACAAAACAGCTAATACAGTCATTTAGCGAAACAAAACAAGCTTCAAGTACAGAAACTTTGCCTGCTCTATCAAAATGTAAAACGAAACAGAAAACGATTAACAAGAATTCAGCTACCACTACTGCTAAAACTGTTCCTATAAATCTTGATATAGTGCCAAGTAAGCATACCAAAAAAAGTATTTTAGCAAAAATGTTCTGCAACAGAGTCCTTCAAAATCTTATAAAAACAGGAGAGAAATCATGCACAACCCTTAAAACCTACCATAGGAAATTAATCCTAGAAACTTTGATAGACAGTGCAATCCTTCTCAAAAGAAAGTTATTTATTTTAGTGTTAAACAAAATGAAACCACTAACAAAACTAATGACTAAATTACAAAAAAGACTTCTCAATAAACGAAATGTCAACAAAAATAACTTCTTAAATATCTGTGGAGGTGAGTGGAGTCACACTACAAGCACAGAACCATATTTTAATGAAGAAGCATACAAACAAAAGCAAATAAATACAATTGCCATACATAGCAGTGGACAAGGTTATAAAAAAAGTTAATAATACCATAATGGAACAAGAAATACTGCTTACAAAAATATCCCCAGAAAACTTAGAATTACCTCTCCATTCGACTGAACCAGAATATCTAGTATACAAATGGCCATGCACGTCAATGTGTAACATTCCCAAAAAATCTTTCAAGTCTTTACGGCAATTCCTCAATCAGTATGTGAAAGGCAAAGAGAAAGTCAAAATGAAACTACTGCAAAATATGGATACCTGTCCAGTGCGCAAGTACACAGGACTAGAAGGATATTCATTAGCCTACATTTCAGGACCTATTTGCAAAACCACCTTCCATCATATCAAAGTGATATCAACACATCATTCAACTATAAGAAATCTAGTGTATAAACTGTACTATGCTAAAGGTCCTGCTTTAGCACTAGCCAATTTAAATAACATTCTTCTACATGGTACAGCCAAAGACCTACTTGAAGAAATCGACTATATCCAGAAAAAAAATTTTGGAAGTGAAAGCCACTTACAAAATGCAATAGCTTTACAACAGACTAGCAACAATTCTACGAATGGCAACCTTCTACTACACACATACAAAAAAGAAATACTGAAATTTAAAAGTACATCTGCTGAAATACCAAACCATGTGTCTGTATGTTGCCGCAGAACTTTTTATGAAAGTAACACAAAAACTGTAGACCTTACATACAAAATAGAAGACAATGAAGATTCTAAATGGTTTACTGCACGTGCTATCACAAATAACTTAGAATTATTCCCACTACCAAAACCCCTGCAACAACTCAATTTATATGAGAGCATCATAATTCAAACAGTGCACCCATTTCAAGCAACAATATGCCTTCAACCAAAAACAGCAAAATTACCTCCCTCTGAATTGGTGAAAGGCATTCATGGCAAATTAGTTTATTTACCATTAGATCTGAAAGAAAATGTGCACACTCTGGGAGTGCAATGTACAATAGAGCAATCTTGAATTGTCTTAGTAAATGGTGTACCAACAAAAGACAAAAACATTTGGCAACAACTCGTAGACTTACATAAAGTTAGACAAGCTTTGCAATATCTAAAAGACAATAATGAATACTACAAAGAAATAGCTATTGAAGAAAACTTAAGGGAAACAACTGAAATAATTCAAGAGTAACCAGAAACTGGTCAATTTGAGCTTCTAGATCCTGCTACAGTATCCAATAGTTTAGACCATTATACAATTCATCCATTGCACTCTAATGACACCATAGAAGATGCACTAGAAAAGTACCAAATGCGACAAACAAAAGGATCACCAATCAGCATATGGGAAAAAAGTATAGAAGCACATACCTTTCCTCTACTCTTTCCTACTGGCAAAGGAGGAAGGTACGATGATAGACCTATTCAAATAACAGCATCAGAATACCGCTTGTCACAGATGTATTTTGAAGATCCCAGATTTAAACAAAATGTGGAATACTTATTCCACCTACTCTTTGAAAGTGAACTAGCAACTCTATGTTACGGAGTTGTACACACATTAAAATCAGGAACCCACTTTCAAAATATGTCAGCTACACAATTATTACAAAAAGTGCAAGAAAAAGATGAGGTTTTACAATCAAGTATCACAAATCTATTAGCAAACATGCGTGGTACTAAAGAGAACTGGTTCCGATGTCATGGAGATGTATGTTATATGATAAGAAACCTTGGCCTACCCACTTGGTTTGTTACATTAAGTTGTGCAGAATATGCATGGGAAGATTTACATGATTTCCTACGGATATCAAACAAAAACAGAACAAACATAGATATACTAACACCTGGAGAACTTTGTTCTCTAGATCCTGTTAATGTTTCAAGATATTTTCATCATTGCTTCATTGCTATGCTACACTTAATTTTTAATAAAACTGTTCCTCCCCTCGGAGAAGTGCAACACTTCTTTTGGAGAAAAGAATACCAAGCCAGAGGAGCACCACATATCCACATGCTTTTATGGATTAAAGATGCTCCTGAATTTGGTCAAGACAGTGATGCCAATGTGTTGCAGTTTATTGAAAAATATGTCACTTGTGAAATTCCATCTGAAGCAACAAATAGTGATCTTCATGCACAAATTTTACAATTTCAAAGACACAAATGTGGCAAATATTGCCGTTGCAAATACAAAAACAAAGGGAAATACTACACCAAATGCCGATTTGGTTTCCCTAGACCAGTTACAAAAACAGGTCAAGTAAACAACTTCATGTCTTCAGTTAGACATAGTGTTAAAGGTAAATCACCTAAAAATACATATTACATAAAAAGAACAGAAGAAGAAAAATATATCAATGATTACAATGCAATCATTGCCCTCTTATGGAATGCAAACATAGATGTGCAGTACATTGCAGACAATTCCACTGCAGTTGCACAATATGTTACAGCATACTTAACCAAAGCAGAAAAAACAGAGCTTCAAGACCTCTGGAATGACCTGTCATCAGACAAAACACTGTCTCAGAAATTGTACAGCTTGGGCATAAAAATGCTCTCCCATAGAGAATGTGGCTCCTATGAAGCAGCAGATCGTTTAACCGGTACTGCTTTGTATGGAAAATCTGAAAATATAGTATGGCTAAGTCTTGGTCCTGCTAAATCTAGAAAAAGAGTTCTCAAATCATACGACGACATAGAAACAATAGCCAAAAATGATCCCAACAGCCAAGACATTTTGAAAAACTATTTGCTGGACACATACTACCCAAACAGAAGTACCACTTTGGAAACCATTTGTCTATACCACATATCCCAAAACTTCACATACAAAAATAATATAAAACCCGATGAAAAAAAAGGAAGATACAGAGTGACCAATTGTGTAGGCAGCTTAGTAAAACTCACCAAACAAAGTTTAAATAATCATATCAAATTGTCATTAAAGACTCCTCAACATAAAGAACTATATTACATGTCCCTGCTACAACTCTTTAAACCATGGAGAAAAGAAGAAGAAATACTAGATAACTATGACTCCTACGAAGATGCTTTTAAAGCAAATGAAAGCAATATAACCGATGTTAACTTTACACACTACAAAACAATGTTGCACAATGAACAGCATCACGAAGAAGAACTCCAGGCCCAACTAGATAAGGACACTCCTGACAGTATTCAACCTTCTGTAACAGGAAGCCAAGAACCACTGGGACAGCCACTAACAGCAAATGAGGCATAATTAGCTATGACGGAAGTAGAAAACACCATGTGTCAGTATGAAGATAAAGAAGACTTAACTTTACTACAATCAAAACTTAACAATGAGCAGCGTAGCATTTTTCAAGAAGTAACAAGAAATTGCACATGGTGTACAACATGAAAATAAAGAATGTACCTGCCAAAATTACAAACCTATACTACTGTACATCAGTGGTGAAGCTAGTTCTGGCAAAACATTCTTAATCAAAATCATCAGCAAGTTCCTTCAACACTTGACAAACAACAAACTGTCAGCTGTTGTCACTGCCCCCACGGGTTTAGCTACCTACAACATAGGCGTTGTCACTTTTCCACCGATTACTACTCCTGCCAGTAGAACACCAAAACAAATTAGACTATTACAAACTTTCTACAGAAGCTGCAATGGAACTACGCAGAGTATTAACACAAATGAAAATGCTACTAATAGATGAAGTGAGCATGGTCTCCAACCTAATGTTGGCTTTGATTCACCTCAGATTACAAGAAGTACTCAAAACAAACTACGAAGAGCTCTTTGGAGGAAAACACATTATTGTTTTCGGAGATCTTCTTCAATTGACACCAGTGAAAGGTGATGTCATGATGCCTACCCCCGGAGCACCAGGACAGGCCCAGCACCCCCGGGAGCAGGCATCATGCCCTCGGGTAAAAGCCCAACGGCCCCTAATAGGGGCTCTTTGGACTTTGTCCTGGCGCCTTTGGCGCCAGGCTCATGTTGGACATCAGTCCTGGCGCCATAGGCGCCAGGCTCATAAAAGAGGGTGTTTGGTGCACTTACCTGACGCAGACCATGCTGCATGAAGCCTCAAGCCAAATGAGGCTTAGGAGGGACTATTTTATCAAAGGAACTATTTTACTTGGGTGGGGACCGTGGAAGAATACTTACCTGGAACTTCTTCCAAGGCTATTTAAACCACGCCCGGACTGCCACACGTGCTTCGCGTTGCTCTGCATCTAGCAGCTGAACTCTCACCGTGCCTGCTCCTGCATCTTGCCTCCAGCCACGCCCGCCTCGATCTTGGGATACCTGAAAGGGAGGAAGGGAAGAGAAAAGGTAAAAACCAAGAACTTAATCTAACTTCCTACCTGTGTCCGGAACCATCACGCCAGCGATCCTGAAGATAGACATTCTTTAAAAGCATTGCGCTACTTGTTGCAGCGCCGCGCATCACTCACCTGCTTCGTGGGCTCTTCACTATCCACCGCCACCTTCTGGGCATTCCGCCACATCTCTGCACCTGCAGGGGAGAAGAAGAGACAAAAGGTGAGCAGGAGGAACAAATGAGGAAAGCCTGATTTTCCGTCACAAGACTTACCTGGCCATATTTGACGGAACCACTCCTCATTTCGGGCCGGCGCCACTTCTTGGCCTGGTACCGCACCCCGGCCCCTAAGGGGAAAAAAGAAAGACATTACTAGAGGAATTCAAAGACATTTAAAGGGATCATTTTATCACAAACTCACCTGAGTTATCTCCGGCAATATCCCTCGAAGCATCACTTCCACTCTGCACCTGAAAATAAGGACAGATCGCAGGTTAAGAAAAGCAAACAAAGAGAAGACTCTACTCTGGAACTTTTGAAACTGCATACTTACGGCATTTCGCCTTCCGAAACCAGTGAAGTAACTGGTCAAATACGCGCCCCTGCACCAGTAGCAGGATGGAGAGCTCATCCATTCAAACATTAAGGTGAGCCTTGATTGGGGTTTCGGAGGTGGTCAGAGAAGAGCAAAGGGGAGGTGGGAAGCAATCACAATACTCTGCAGACAGTTAATCCCCTTTCTCCACCTACAGAAAGATTTTTCTACGGGCCAGACTAGCCAGATTTGGGGGTCCAGTTCAGTCGGTGTTTCGAATCCTGCGCATCACGCTTGAAGAGGTCACAGCAATCCAGACCAGGTCAGCGCCTCCGTGGGAGCCAGGTGAGTGTTACAGGTGAGCCAATTTTTAAAACCTTAGGACACGAACGCTGCCGTAAAACTGTTGGCAGCATAGGAAATGTCAACCTTTGGCAACATTGCCGTAAAACTGTTGGCAGCATAGGAAATGTCAACCTTTGGCAATATTTCCAATACAGAAAATTAACAGAAAACATGCAGCAATCTACAGATCTCACTTATGCCAACATCTTAAAAAGTATTAGAGTTGGTATACTATCTCAAGAAGCACAAACAATATTGAAAACCCGGCACATTCATGCACTTTATGGCGATAATGCATGTGCTACGGATGTTATGGAACAATTAGCGCACAAAAATGTCAATTGTATGGCCTTAATGCCAACTCTTGCAAGCTGTTCCAAATTCAATGAAACAATGTTAAAAAAAGAAATGCAACCTATAATGGAAATTAGCACCACAGACAAACTAGACGTACATGGTATGACACTACCCATGTGTGAGCAAGCCACAACAAGACTAAATAGTTTAGAAAATTCAATCTCCAACACCGGTGGGTTGGAAAAAATATTAAAATTATCCTTAAATTGTAGAGTAATGCTTAAACGTAACCTTGACATGGATCAAGGACTAGTTAATGGAGCACTGGGTACAGTTGTTGGCTTTCAAACATACCCACATGACAACAACATTCAGTTTGTCAATATTCTCTTTGACAAACTTTCAGAAGTGAAAAGGATAGGATGCTCAACAGCTCGATTCCTTCTCTTCAAAGACATGTATGTACGCAGAGAACAATTTTGTCTAACTCTTGCATACGCAGTCACCATTCATAAATCACAAGGTCTTACCCTAGACAAAGCATTGATAGATATTGGTAACACAGTCTTTAAAGAAGACATGAGCTACGTAGCACTATCACGCTTATGTACACTCGACGGTCTATTTCTAATGAACTTTGATGCAAGTAAAGTAAACACTGATATTTCTTGCATTTTAGAATACAATAGACTTCATTTACTATACACCCCCATCTAAAAACATATTCTGTTCCACAAAAAGTAAAACGTTGTAAAAGAAAACTAATTCAAACAGAAATGCAACAGGATGTCACTGCAAATCCTCCAAAGAGAGTAAAATAAACTAATACTTCATCAATTACCACAACCAAAGAAGAACCTATTACTCGGGTACTTCTTCAAAGAAACAACACACATTCCGAAAAAATGACTTGGACACAGACTTATCTGGGCCATTTAAATTTTCAAATATAACTGGTGTAAATTGCTTTGCAAATGTAGAAATGAATATTCTATTTCAATTGCCACCAATTGTTGACAAACATTTACTTACACAGTACAGACCAATTGTGTTTGCAAATGTTAGTACTTCATAGAAACGCAACAAACAATCCTGACAACACGTATAGTGTTCATGGAATAAGACATAAATTGGACTGCTGTGCTGGAATGGTGAAATTCACTATAAACTCACAGGAAGATCCACAATAATTTCTAATGTATTTACTACAAGTACTGGAAAACAAAAACATACCTATAAATGAAATCTTCCAGATTTCATACATATGGAAACAAACATGCACTCTCTGCAACAATTTGTCACAGGAACAAATCCCCAATGAGTGCTTCGTGTATGTATCCATACCTAATTTTGAATCCGTTCCAGCAACTTGTACAAAATGCAAACCATGGTAGATTATGTACTACCTGCAATACAGATAATCGCTCCACCTTACTAGTACAAACACATAGTAAATACGTAATACTAATGCTTCTACATTACAATGCAGATGGTACCAAAAACAACTGCAGGCTGACTGGATTCACACATGGTCAAGTATCACTTGGTAAGAAAACCTTCACAACAATAGGTATAATCTATCACACAGGAGCCACAACCAATGCAGTTCACTATACTGCATATATAAAAAGAAAATGTGGATGGTTCGAATGTAATGATAGTACCATTACTCTAAAGCAGAGATTACCTGCAAATCTCACAAACACTTATTTAATTTTCTTAAAACCAAAATGTATCAACTAATCTGTACTTAAACATTAACAAAACTTCAATTAAAAAAACTATAAACTGTTAGAATATGCCAACAGCTATCTAACTGCCCAAGATTCTACAGCAACTAAACAGATAAATCAATACCACTTCATTATAACAAAAAATAGACAGTTAGAATACACCAACTGGTATCTAACTGCCCCAAGATTTTACAATATCCAAACAGATAAATCAATACCACTTCATTATGACAAAAAATAGACAGTTAGAATATGCCAACAGGTATCTAACTGTCCCAAGATTCTACAACAACTAAACAGATAAATGAATACTTCTAAATTTTATAAAAAAAATAAACAGTTAGAATACGCCAACTGGTATCTAACTGCCCCAAGATTTTGCAATAACCAAACAGATAAATCAATACCACTACATTATAACAAAAAATAGACAGTTAGAATACGCCAACTGGTATCTAACCGCCCCAAGATTTTACAATATCCAAACAGATAAATCAATACCACTTCATTGTAACAGAAAATAGACAGTTAGAATATGCCAACATGTATCTAACTGCTCCAAAAATCTGCAACAAGCCAACATATAGAATATTAGCCAGAAACAACAAGTGAACACTGAAAACAAACAAACAAACAAATAGACTGTAGCATAACCAAAAAGTTTTTTTTTACTCCACATGGATTTTTTTTCCCACATACCCAATGATTTTAGCAACAAACACAGACACTGAGCAAATTGCACAGTACACTGGTTTGTAATCTACTAAATATGAGGGTAAAAAAAAAGTCAATTATTCAATGTTCTAAGTCTTTACAAACTACCAATACTAACATGATCTTTTCTTTTATCACAGAAATTGACAAGGAATATATGTACTCCAGTTACTAAACTAAACAGTAAGTATATTATAATAAGAACAACCATTGCAGCAAATCACACCCATAGTGGCTTATAACTTTGGTGCTTATAAATTTGGTCTTGGCCATGCACCAAAGACTCTAGGCCCTGGCCACAACCACCGCAGCATATCACACCCATTATTTATGAACATTTCAGGACACCGCGTGTCTTCTTAGAACAGTTTCAACTTGCCTACGGACAATACAGACAGGTATAGCGTCCTCAGGACACCCCGATTTCATTTATTTGCGAACATTTCAGGACACAGCGTGTGTTCTTAGAACAGTCTCAACTTGCCTGCGAACAATACGGACATGCATAGCGTCCTCAGGACACCCCCATTTTCTTTATTTACGAACATCCGAGGACACTTGATGTGTTCTTAGAACAGTTTCAATTTCCCTGCGAACAATACGGACAGGCATAGCGTTCTCAGGACACACCCATTACGTTTATTTACGAACATTACAGGACACCGCGTGTGTTCTTAGGACAGTTTCAACTTGCTTTCGAACAATACGGACAGGCATAGCGTCCTCAGGACACCCCATTTTGTTTATTAAAGAACATCCCAGGACACTTGATGTGTTCTTAGAACAATTTCAATTTGCCTACGAACAATACATGCAGGCATAGCGTCCTCAGGTCACCCCCATTTTGTTTATTTACGAACATCCCAGGACACTTGATATGTTCTAGAACAGTTTCAACATGCCTGCGAACCATGCGGACAGGCGTCGTGTCCTCAGGACACCCCCTTTTAGTTTATTTACGAACATTGTGGACACCGCCTTTGTTCTTAGAACAGTTTCAACTTGCCTGCAAACAATACAGACAGGCATAGCGTCCTCAGGACACACCCATTTCATTTATTTACGAACATTTCAGGACACCACGTGTGTTCTTAGGACAGTTTCAACTTGCTTGAGAACAATACGGACAGGCATAGCGTCCTCAGGAGACCGCCATTTTGTTTATTTACGAACATCCCAGGACACTTTATGTGTTCTTAGAACAATTTCAACTTGCCTACGAACAATACAGACAGGCACAGCATCCTCAGGACACCCCCATTTTGTTTATTTACGAACATCCCAGGACACTTGATGTCTTCTTAGAACAGTTTCAACTTGCCTACGAACCATACAGACAGGCATCGTGTCCTCAGGACACCCCCATTTCATTTATTTACGAACATTTCAGGACACCCGTGTTGTCTGCGGTCAGAACGAACACAACAGGGGTGCCTGCCACCTAAATAAATAACCGCTGCTCCTGGCCTAATTTGGTGAAAATCTGTCCAGCGGTTTGGGATGTGGGCGTGGGCAAAGTTTTTTACCCATTCAGTCTATGGGAAAAAAATAAGTTTTAGGACCCCCTCTATAACTTTGCCCCCCCCGGACCAAACCTCACCAAAATTTGCAAAAATATTCAGAGTGGCCCATATACTTTTTTTTGCAAAGTTTGGTGAGGATTCGTCCATGGAGAGCGAAGTTATAAGCCGCCCAAAAAGGGCTCTTCCTATGGAAACAGCAACTTAACCATAAATATACAGCCACTAACGTGGCTGTGTAATATAGCACATTTCCAGTTTGCACAAAACTCATTAATATATGGTGTGATAATGGGCCTCTTTACGACCCAGGCGTTAAGGGGTTAACGGCGCTGTAAAAGGCTGCAGCGCCGTTAACCTCTTAACGCCTTACTACGAGGTCCCTTTGCGGCTCCCGACCTTTACGGCTGGTCTGGACCAGCCGTTAAAGTAGGGACCCGCAAAGGGACCTTGATGGCAATTACGGTACCGCAATTTGCGGTACCGTAATTGCCGCCTTCCCCATTCCCTTTGAGCCCTATGGGGCAAAAATGGGAATGGGGAAGGGTCATGGAGAAAGGGGGAATTACCGCCCTGCCAATCTTGGAATGGGGTGGTAATTCCCCCTTTCTCCATGGCAGACTCCGGCATGGTTTAGCACCGGAGTCCTAATGAGGGCAATGTGTGCTATCCTGAAAGGTCACATCTAAATGGTTGGTGGTGCAACATCTTTCTTGATGAAAGTGCTAATGCACGTACAGCATTCCAGCCATTAAAAGATCTTTCGAAATCAGGCTTTTATAAATCAGACAATTTCATGACAGACAAACCAGCAGCAGCGGATGGCAGTAATGGCTGTGTAAGTCTTACCCTCAAACATTTAAGAGTTTTTCCTTATTGCCAATGTTCCCTCTAATCTGTGTGCATTCTGTGGGGTACATTTAAGGCCCATGACAAAAATCGCTTTACCTCAAAATTGCATGGAAATATTGCAGAAAAACGGCGGCGCTTTCCTTTCCATGGTGCACATGTGTGGCGAGCACTGAATGCCACCAAAAGAAGTGCTCTGCATTATTTTACGTCCATTTAAACCATCTGAAAATAACCTACATGCAGAACGGCACTACATTTGCTGTTCTGTTTTCTGAATGCTTAAGCTGCACTCATGACATCCAAGACGGCTTTGCAATTTGCTCCTGATTTCATTTTTAAAACAAAATTTAAATTTTAAATCCGTGCTATTTTTAAGTTTTTCATTTTCTTCTGTGGCCTCCTATCTTGGGGTGGTGGGCTGAAATTTCAATCTGATTTTTCCCTCTTCTTTCTGACTCCTTGCCACTGCTTTCCATCCACACAGATTTTAGTCAGCAGGTATTTGGGGGAAGTTTTGCAGGGGGAATGCATAACCTATGTGCCATCTGTGATTGTCTAGAAAAGTGATTTTGTTTCCATTTCTATTAAAGGTGTATGTATCTTGTGTTAGAAGTTGAATTAACTGTATTATAAGGTTTTGCATTTGTATTGACACACTGTGGTGGCTGCTTCCATAAATTTGGTTTTGCTCTGATTTTTCATTTGAATTCTATAAATAAATAAATATTTCATTTGCTACACACCGGCCTGGTTCATGGTCCATTGCGACACTGGGTATTTGTTAAGGTGGGTCTGTGACGGGTTGGGTGCCTTCTCAAAAAATAGCCCAGGGTTCAAATAAATATAAAAAGGCATTTTTTATTGTGCAACACCTTCAGTGTCAGTGGAAGAAGTCCCTGGCTGGAGCGTGCCGTGTCATAAAATCTGTTACAATGTGCGCTTGCCCAGCTTCCTTCTGGGTGCCGCTCAGAAGACTTTTAGCAGCGCACACAGACAATTCTCACCTATTCAAAAAGATGTAATGAGGCACAAGCCACAGAAATTACCTGAAATGTTCTTTCTCTTAAAATAAGCATCTAGTCTTGATACTCTGCTAATTTGCATTACACCACTATGCACCTAGAATCCCTAACAACAAAAAGTACAGCACAAGAGGTTAAAAACTAATATGAAAAACTGGCTCGATGAACAGTGGAATCTAACCAAGATACGCCTGCACACATTTACCAAAAATGTTTCCTCCCCACCCATGACTCCTAAACCTGACTCTACCACACTTTTTCCTTCTGACTTTAACTTCTGCCCCGGAGTACATTAAGTTACTACCGGACAACTTTGACTCTTCCTCTCTTGGCTCTGCGAAAGGTTAGCAGACGTGTACCTACAGCCACTTGTTTTACGTTTGTATGTTTGTTGTGACATCAATAACGTCCACGCGCCAGAATTTCTGTTACTCAGTGTGTTTTACCAAAAGCGTCACCCACACTATGTAATCGAACTACCAGCTCAAATATTGGATACTGACTGTAAATAATCAGGCATTTGGATGTGTAACCAAGTCCCATACTTCCTCTTTTTTGTACATATGTCACGCAAGTGCTTTGAAGCGGCCCCCTTGTAATTGAACACATTATAAAACTCAAATATTAATTTGGCCTCTAAAGATTATGAAAAGACAAATGTGATGCTCAGTGTCTCCTACGTTAGCATTACTAACATGACCCTATAAGCAGAGAGCAACATTACAATATCATTTACTTAGCCTACAAGGGATAATGGGTATGGACTATGCTTGGGATTATTCGTCTGTAGTATCAGGGCACCGGCTATCCAGACAGGAGAAGGCTTTCACACAATCTGCATCATTTCCATGTGTTCAGAGTTCCTTTGGGCATAGGCCTTCACACGTTATATGGTAACTCGCTTCTATACAAAAATTATATAAGGGTGGGATATATTGCAAAACATCTTGTATGCACTGCAAAAGAATTGTGTACATACAGAGACATGATATTCTTAAAATTCACATCACATGTTAAAGGCATTTAAATATGCCTTGCTTGAAAAGAATTGTGAATCTGCAAGTATCCCAGTGAGTGTTTACTGCTACAATCCCTCACTTTTTACAGTGCTCTATCAACTAATATTGGTGGCAAGCACAGGGGCCGGGGAAGGGTATGGGTGGAAGCATCACTCCTTGCGGGTGATGAACAAAGCAGCACATTTAAAGAAGCAAGGCAGACATTTCAGCAGTACACTGAAGGAAATGTGTTGCATGTTTGCTAAAGGATAGGAAATTCTAGTACCCATCTAGACAACAGCACCTTCTTTTTCTTTCTATTCTCATCTGCTGATGGCTTTTCAATATAACCATGTGTTCTTTGTGTATTGTCTCTAGCATCCCTCTGCATCTTATTTAACTGATAACTATGAATTGCAGAAGAGGGATCCATAGTTACAGAAGAAGGAACTCAATCAGTTGTATCTCTGATGAATTGATGATATTGGGCCTCATTACGACCCAGGCGGTAAGTTACCGCCTGGGTCGTACCCTTACCACCATGGTGTAAACTACGTTTACACCATGGTGGATGGCGGATTTACCGCCCCATTCCAAGATGAGTGGGGCGGTAAATCCCCATTTCCCATTTTACCCTTCCCCATTCCCATTTTTGCCCCATAGGGCATAATGGGAGTGGGGAAGGCGCTAATTACGCCACCGTAAATTACGGTGGCGTAATTAGCACCATGGTCCCTTAGCGCCATGGATTTTAACGCCTGCAAAAAGCAGGTGTTAAACTCACCATAGCGCAAAGGGACCTCAGAATCAGGCGTTAAGGGTCGGCGCCGTTAACCCCTTAACGCCTGATTCGTAATGAGGCCCATTGACTTAAAATGCGTATATGTGTGATTTTCTTCAACAGCGCTCCATAATAAACCTCATTAAGGCTCATGTTTAATTTTATCTAGGCTGGAATTTCAAGCAGCCGTTGATATGGTAAATTGAGGCTAATTGTGGACAATTCTTCCAAATTGAGGCATTCCCACAGGACCTTTGAATTGTATTATTAATCTTTACTCCAACACCATGATCCAGGTAAGATTGGATTCACCTGTTATCTTATCAGCCCCTATACAAACCTTTGTTGGTCTAAAACAAGGTTGGGTTTTAGCACAAGCCCTTTTTACTTTTATCTTGCAGATTTATATTGATATGTGTATGAATCTCTGACATATCCTACTAAAACAAGACAATAGGCTTATAATTGGATGGCCTATTCACATGTGATATGTCATCAATGATATTTGTGATGTCATCTTTGATGTCCTGGGTGTTAATGTTAGCAGTGCATGGTGGTGGCACGAGTTATGGATGCTTAGCTTACGTAACCATAATGTCCTTTTAACAACTTTTTTTACAGAATTTCATAGGTTTTCAGCAGCGCAACTTAACCATAACATCCCTTTAACAACGTTTCTTCAGTGAATTTCATAGGTTTTTATTAGTGCAACTAAACCATAACGTCCCCTTAACAAAGTTATTTAATTAAATTTCATACGTTTTAATCAGTGCAACTTAACCATAACGCCCCTTTAACAAAGTTTTTTCATTGAATTTCATAGATTTTTATTAGTGGAACTTAACCATAATGTCCCTTTAATAAAGTTTTTTCATTGAATTTCATAGGTTTTTATTAGTCCAACTTAACCATAACGTCCCTTTAACAATGTTTTTTCAGTGAATTTCATGGGTTTTTGCCAGTGCATGCTATTTTCCTACAACTTACTAATATCATACTTACCCAATATAACAATATTTGTGTCCAATTTACAAAGTTACAAAGTGTCACCTTAAAGCTCTGCCATTTCCCACCTTCTAGAATCATTTTGAACACTTCTATACTCTTTTTGCAACAATTTTAACTAGTTTTGCATCCGTAGACGTCTACGAACATCTGACTTCATTGCGGACCTCCCGGACAGTGCCACATGACCATATGCTGGCACGCGGCATGATGACGTGTCCGAGAACCCGTCTGCACTTCACAATCAGATCCGTGCTTTGCAGACAGTTTGAAACTGCATTTTCTACTGATCTAAGAACTTTCAACTTCAAAATGTCCCTTGCACAGCGCCAACACCTATTCCTACTCATTATCTACTAACAATCTAGTACACAGGACATACTTTTAGCAAAACTGCTATTTATCTTAAAATGGCATCAGCTATTGCCATCCTTCCTCCCCACGAGCCACCACCACTACACACGCGCAACATTTTCCCCTGTCCACCTGCCCCTCCATATTAGTGTTTGGTGCCGCTTCCCTCATTTCCCTCCCCACCTTTCGTTCTTAGCTCTCCTGCCAAAAAAAAGAAATACATCCAAAAACAACAAAAGAAATGTTCCTTTAGGAACCACCGTTCACAGTTAAAAAATAGAACTAAAAAAACATATAGGGCCTCATTACACGGTAGGCGGTGAGCCATGGCGCTATTAGCGCCATGGCTCATGCCGGTGAAATACCGGCACCGCCTTGGCGGAAAGGGGATTTACCGCCCCATTCCAAGGTTGGAGGGGCGTCATTCCTCTTGGCATTGAAAACTGCATTGTGAAGTTTGAGAAAGGCCACAGGAAGGGAATAATTCACCCGGGTATTGCAAATTACCTTGAGAAACCTGAAGCAGGCTAGACAGAGAGAGACATCCCCCTAACATTGTGAACTGGGAATCAAACTTGAGAGGCTTTCCTTTCTGTGGGCACTTGTGGAGTACCAATCCAGGAAAGCTTTCTGAACTTTGAGTTTGGATGTTTGTAAATAACTCTTTCTTTTGTCACCAGAAGGTGACCATTGATCTATAGTCCAGAAGAAGGGAGTAATTCCTCTGGACCAAGAAGATCAGCATTTTCCTTAGTTTAGTTAAGAGTGTAGAGGACAGAAATAGGTTTTGACACAGGAAGATGGACTATTTAGTTTAGACGGACATTCAGGTAGAACCCTTAGTGTTTAGTTGAGGTATGGATACCCCTCTTAATAATAGGGAAAGGTAGGTTTTTTCTTTGATTTTCATTCCAATAAGCAACAACCATGCCACCTGTGTGTCAGACTCGTCCTTCTGCACCCTTACATTACGTACATACTTCCCTATAACTGTAACATACCATAACTGTATAGCAATACATGATGTTAACGTGTGACAGTTACTTTCTAATTCCGCCTTAAGTTTACACATTCTGCAGTACCTGTTCTCCAGCGTGACCCCCTTCCAAGGCCCACACACTGCAAGAGTAGGTAATTTACCCATTCCCAAAAGGAGGAAACATCTTATAAATTGTGGAGATGGAAATTGCATCAAGTAGGCCTGGCTCGAAGGGACGTATGCTCTAATCTAGGGAACCTTTTATAGCTTTTCAAATTCCGCTATATGCAGATAAGAGGCTGTCCAATCAAACTCCCTAATGGTAGGGATACATTTCCCCTTGAGTTAATGAAAACATTTCCCAGTGTGGGACCCAACCTATATCTCGAAAATATGATTTGCTGGTTTTACTAAACAGCAAAGCTGTATTACTTCTGATGGAATTAAAAACGTTTGCTAACATCACCAGTAGGGGGCACACTGAGTGAGTCATGGGTTTAATATACAGGAGGCTCCTATTGATGAGGACGTTTGTATGCATAGAAATAAGTCCGAACTCTAGCCTTTTGGCTGCTATAAGTATTCCTTGCAAGGGCCCTAATATGCGCCACCAAAGTGTCGCTTCCAGTTTACGCAGCCAAGTCTCATGTTTCCCATAGCTAGCTTCCAGTCCATACATCACTGTGGTCATGAAGCTCTGTAGACCAGGACAATGCTCTTAACACTAAATCCTGCAGATTTGGTTGCACAGTTCTTAATGGCCATCATCAAATGATTGATTTTTTTAGTTTTTGAAGCTGTACAAACTAGCAGCAGGGTAATCAGGTGTTTCTTTGCCTAGCAGAATAATAAAGCATATGCCATATTCTGATGTAGCACCCTGTACCATGAGGCGAAGCTATCTAATGTGTGTTCCCAAAAATATGTCGCTTTTTACCCACTTGTTATTGATATTGATAGTTTATTGTATAGTGCCTATATACAATGTGTTTCAAAGCACTTCAAGGCAGGGGAGGGAGCAAGGGAAAAATACAATAACATTTTTACAAGGCCTTGAGACATTAGGAATGGCAAAGTAACTATCGTACTAGGCCTGACGACATTTCTAATAGCGCAAGGGGAATGACAACAGGTAAGGGGAAGGGAGGGGGAACAGACACACAACTTTTGTACTAGGCCTGATGACATTTCTAATAGTCCAAGGGGAATGACAATAGGTAAGGGGGAGCGAAGGGGAAGGAAGGAGAGGAACAGACAAGAGACTATTGTGCTAGGCCTGATGAAAATTCTAATAGTGCAAGGGGAATGACAGTAGGTAAGGGAAAGGGAGGGGGGAGTAGAGGAACAGAACATACCTTGTAATTGCATACCTTGTTGTAGCACATTGTACCATGAGACAAGGCTGTCCAAAGTGTGTTCACAAAAATATGTTGCCTTTACCTACCTGTAACCGTATATTTTGATGCAATGCCCTGTGCGCAAGTGTCTTGTTACCAACGGGAGCTAACTCTCTAAGCCTTCACCTTTGCGAGCCTATCTTGCTATGACTGTAACCTGTTACCATTGTAAGGAACAAATGCAACCAGCTTCTTGAACTAAAGGCGATGACTGTAACCGGTTACCATGTAAGGAACAAATGTAACAAACTTCTTAAGCTAAAAGCGATGACTGTAACCTGTTACCATTGTAAGGAAGAAATGTAACCAACTTCTTAAGCTAAAAGCAAAGACTGTAACATGTTACCATTGTAAGGAACAAATGTAACCAACTTCTTAAGCTAAAAGCTATGACTGTAACCTGTTACCATTATAAGGAACAAATATAACCAACTCCTTAAGCTAAAAGTGATGACTGTAACCTGTAACCATTGTAAGGAACAAATGTAACCTGCTTCTTAAGCTAAAAGCGCCTAGATGCCTTGGATTTTGTGCGCTATACAAATGACAAAATAAATAAATATCAATAGTACTGCCATTTGAGGATCCCATCAGACCATCCAAATAGTTCAATATTGTTATTTAATTTTGAAGCACTGTTAATGGTAGGCTGACTTTGTTTTTTAAAAACTGTTTTTTGAGCACACAAATAATACATGATTTTTCTGTCCCACTTTTCTTACTCATGCTACTTTCCATGTACTAAATAGTAGATCATTGTATGCTTTTTTAGAAGAGAACGTACCTTTCTGCAAAGGCAATCATTATAGCTCTGAAAATGTCTTGGTCAATATGAATAATATAGAGCACTATAGGGGAAGCCTGGTTGGCAGTTCTATTAACCTTCGACAGCCATGTACAATAATTGACAATTAGATTCGGATGAACTTTGAAAATCAGACATATTTTCCAAAATATATGTTCGTATAGAGTTTGAGGATGTACCTTCACAACCTTGGTAGTTTTACAATTGTCAGTTTGCTTATACGTTTACATGCGCATCTTGATGTTTTCGTTTAGTTCATTTTAATGTGGCGAAATATTGCTCTTTCTGTGTGGTTTTAATCCCTCTTTCAAATTGTCACGTTTTGTGTCACTTGCTGTTAACGATGTAGTCTTATTGTTTTCAGTGTTCTGACGTTTCCCATTATTACTTAATTAAAGACAGTAGATCTGTACTGTTGATGTGTTCATATTCCTCCTGATTTGGACACAGTGAGGAACGACGCTGTGCGTTGATGTCCCCACATGTGAGTATTCATTTATTGTTTAAAGGTATTCAAATGATCTGCATAGAGAATTGGGTTCGTACTTTCACACTCCCGTCGCACTGCTCGTTAGCGGGCTGCTTTGCTATGTGATTATAATGTGCATATCGCCACCATCTGCGACTGCCTTGACTCTGGGGTAGCATCCCTACAAGGTCTGTAAGGGCCAATGGGCTGGCTGGGACGGGGCGAGGAGCGGCAGGCTGATGTTTATATGCAATGTTTATTTTCCACAGAAAGTGACTTACGCCAATGTAATAAAATGCAATTCACAGTGTTTTCCTACAAGAAACAGTCATTCTTTTGTCTGGCCTTCACGATAGCAGTGGGTAAAATATTCCATTCGAGTCATTTTTAAGTGATTCTATCTCTTTCAAGCAGAGAACATCAACGCGCTGAAGGCACAAGAGACCAATTATTTTAATGTCAAGGTGGGATGTCAAAAATGTAAATTAAAACAGTATACACGCATAAAACCACTGTGTAGAAAGACTAACAATCCATAACAGAGCTAGTAAATATCTTGAACTACTGCGGCAGGCTCACCTGCAAAGCATGATAGTAACAGGCACTGAGACCTGACAAGACCATGTCAACATGCCAAACCCCTCCACATGCACGCTCCTTTGTGAATTCATGCTATATGGCAATGGTACTCTGAAAGCATAGGCTGCAATAGTTTCAGTCAAAACATATTCAGTGACCAACTGCCGTTTCAGAACATACCATGTCCTTGGGAACTGTATTTCCGGTATGATTACAAACTTCGTCACCTAGATGCAATTTCCTGTGAGAAAAGAATCCACCACACATTTATGTTAATGTTAAAGGTATTTGTACTGCACACCGTCCCCCCCTGGAGTGGTCCCCAGGCGCCGTGGTGGATCTGGAAAAGAGGGTGTGAAAAAGGTGGGGGTGGGGGGTTAGCAGTGTGTAGTGGGAATAGGAAAGTGGGAGTTGTGTTGTCCTGTTGGGAGCTTCAGTTCGGTTTGCACCGTTTGCTGAGCTTAAGTGTGGTTTTCGGGTCGGTGCAAAATCCCATGTGCTGTTGTACCCTGTTATGTGTTGTTAGTCTGCTGTTGCAATGTGGTGAAGAACGTGTGGATTGCTGTGCAGAGATGTGGTTGTGTGAGTTTCTATATGAGAAGTGTATTCAGAAAGTTGAGGTTTTAGACTTGGGATAGAAGGTTTTCCTGACCTCTTTGTCTTTGCTTTCTGCTCTTAACATCTATGATTATCCTGTGTGATTGGAATTGTTTGGCTGCTTAGTTGGCAGGGATGTTGAGGAGTGGCAGTTTCCTCTGTATTACTCTAATGGTATGTGTTCTTGGCTGATGCAGGCGTGTTTCCCCTGCCCTGGGGTTAGAGAAGCTTAGGTAAGAGGATTCGGGTCCCTCCCTGTCCCTCCCTTGTGGGATCCTTACCTACCTAAGTTTCCTTCCTAGGTTTCCTTTTTGGCCTAGCGGTATGTGGGCACGGGTGGTTGGGCACCCCCACCCCTTTGTTAGGGAAGATTAAGAAGGGGTCAAGGGTTCCTCCCTGGGATTCTTGTTTCCCGCTGGTCTATGCTTCCTAGTCATTTTATTCTGCTTCTCAAAATGGTAGACAAACACAATGCAAACCATTTCCCACCACATCACCCGATAACTGGTTTTCAGTATCTTATGGCCTTGGAAATCCGGCTGTCAGTGGTTTCACTGTCAAAGGCAGATCATGGTTCAATCCAGTGACATGTTCAGGCTCCAAATAAACAACTAAATGAACCGTGCTATGTGAATTTTGCCTGTGCAGAGTTTGACGCAGTACTAGAAGTGTTACTATTTTGCTCATTTTTACACAGAGGTTGTTGCAAGACAATAAGAATTGAAGATTGAAAGCAATTGACATTCTACCAACCTCTCTGCTTTAGGGCCTAGGTCTGCAGGGTAACTGGCTCTACCACCTGTGCACCAGTAGTGGGTGGTGCGGTGGGGGTGATTGGAGGTTTGAGCACTTATAATATGAAATAACCCCCACAAAAATAATTCCTTGCAAAGGAAGTTCAGTGAAACTAACATTTAAGGAGCCGGTGCTCTTGTTACTCTGTATCATACTAACCACCAGCTAGAAGTGTGAAAACAAAATCAAAATATTGAGGCTGAGTACTCCAAAAGGAAATACACCGAACACGGGTTACAAAGGAACATACTAAGTACTTTATTTTATACTGAATCCAGTTACTGAGAACAGAGCAAAAATCAGATAGCTATTGGCCCTCAGTGCAACACAACGAACTCCAGCGTGGTTCAGTGTGTTCAGTGAGAGACGCTATACATTAGAATGCTTTGGTTTTTTATACTCTTTGTGAGCACGATGTCCAGCCCCACTTCGGGTTAATATTCCACTAATACATCATCGATCTAGGGTTCATGCCAAGTCTCGCACATCCGCATATAACTGGTTTGCTTTTAATACATATGTCAACAAGCCTATACGGTAACTGTGTATGCTGAGATTTTCCAATCAGGTCTTCTCAAACATTAATACAATGTAGTTAAACAAGTGTTCTATGTTCAGTATTTGGATACATTGTTCTTAACGTATGCTCGCAGATTAGTTTCATTGCGCAAGTAATCCTTTACACACAGGTCAACGAAGGACAAGGTCTCAGTTCACGACCTCAACAAGTGGCCTGGAGGCAAGTTACATATTAGCTACATACAGAGGTCAAGACGGCCATGTTGTATTTTGGAATAACATCGTCCACCATTTTAACTCACAGGGTGACTTTATAAAGCGAACCTAAAATCGCGGTTTGACCTAAAATGGCGGCTTACAGTGATTTAAAGGTCAGGACCTTGCAACATGGAATTCTTCGCAAGCGATTTATAAGCAGCTTGGCGTAGGCCAATATACATATATTAATTGCAATAGGAGGCACGATATAATTTCTCATTTGACAGAAGAAGTAACACCAACAGAAGTGGTTTTGTTTCCGAGCCCCAAATCATTTTCTGAAGGGCGAGAATAAGACCAGAGAGATTCAAATGTAATCCACTGTTTACTTATGGCACTTAGAAAACCCAAACAAACTTCTATGGTCGTCTCTCAGCTGTAGTTTATAAATGAGGCTGTACGGCATGACGAGAGTTAGACTGAAAAGCTAGGTTTTCGATGGTCCAGTGGAAGCTAAAGAGATTGGACTTTTCTCCAAAGACTGCCTACCATATTGGCAGATGCGCACGAACGTCAGAAAAAGCTGTTTCATTGGAGTTGTCTCTTTCCCTCTCTTGTTGTGCAAGGGTAGGTGGATTGAGCCAGGGAGAGAGCTGTGCCATCCAAGAAAAAAGATGGCTTCTGGTTGTGATTTTCCCCTCTGTACTCAATCATGGGTGTCAGTCAGGTCACCAGTCGACATACTGTGCTGGTGGGAATTCCGTAACCGAAGCATAGGCTGGATCCAAGTGTCTGGTCAGGGACGTCATTTAGGGGTCGTCAGGGCTTGGGCCTCCCTTGCTATCCCTGTGGTCTCCCTTACTACTGCTAAAAAATAAATGTAAAACAAAAATCTTTTTTTTTTTAAATGCAAGCTCCTGGGCTGTCACCAGCGCCATATGGCTCTTTGCTTCTGGGGTGTCTGGCTTTCTTGTTCAGGCCTCTTAAAAAAGAAAGAACAGGGGTTCCACAAGTCTAACACTTTCAAAAGCGACCCTAAATGAGAAAAAATAGGAATACCAAATAATGTGTCTTTCTGGAATTCTGTACAATAATTCCTAGACTCATTGCATGTTTATTTCAGGCACAATTCAGGGGGTGAGTCACTGATTTAGTCTATTCTTAAACACTTCAGCTCAGTCTTTCATCCTTCTGAGTTCGATAATTGAGTACCAACAGAGATTGGGTGATATTGTATGTATATTTTTTCGATATGAAACGCTTAAGCTTAAGTGCTATATAATAACACATCATTATCATTTGGCCATGGCATGGACGTCTGCTTGCATTCACAGTAATTTGGTAATATGGGCCTATACACACTGATCTTAACGATATATATGGCGATCCATTCTTGTACGAAGTGTATATCACATTATAGTGATATCGTAACCATATTTCTTGTAGTGAACTTAGGAACAATGCTTTGATGCCACTTCCTGTTTTGTCAAGTGGTGAAATGTTGTGTTCCATCGCTTCCTGCGATATCGTATCACTTCGTGGTGGGGTCATATGACATCACTTCCTGTGATGTCATAAGAGGTCAAGGCTTGTGTGATGTCACTTCCGCTACCCCTGGATTGGAGAACGCTTTGTGGGGGTGGGAGGGGTGAAGAGGGAAGAAATGAAGCACTGGAGATGTTGTAGTTGGGGCTTGGTGCGTGGCCTGTCCAGTCAGCCACGGGAATCATGACTCTTGAAAGCACCCTCAGTGTAATTTCATGACTAACATCACCTCCACAGGTGTCCTCATGGCGACTCCATTACTGTGCCACCTGCAGGCTCCCCCAAGCTGCACTTTATTTTGTTCATTGAGGAGATCTCTGGGCTGAGGCTGTTGGGGCAAGTGGGGGTATCTGGGACCAGGACCTTACATGGGGGCAGCACACGTGTTCTTACTGTGGTAAATACTGGCCTTAGAAGGTACAGGCAGAACAGTTGTTCCTATAGTGTAGATGCAGACTGGCACAGCCCTTGGCAACAGAAACTAAGTACAGTATCCTGGATTCTGATTTTCTCCACTGAGCTACTTACTCTTTAACATCTTGATTTTAACATTTAATCTGTCTCCAACCTGCACCATCCAGTGGCCCTTAAGCCTCCCTCTTAGCTCCACGCCCCCTCTCTTCCTTTGTACCTCTCTCAGCCATTTCATGGTATATAATCATACCCCCCCATCTTTATTTGTATGCGCTATGTTAGCCATGTTAAAACCATCTTTGTCGTCCAAAACAAGACGCAATTATTTTATTCTGGAATTTCTCAGGAAAGCATGGCTCTCTGGCAATCTTACAAGAACGGCCTATATTCTAAAATGATGATTGTTATTTAACTTGAGCATGACTCGTCTGCAAATATAGTTTGCTGTGCTGAATAGCCAACACGAGAAGCATTGCACAGAAGGTAGTGTACACAGATTGACAACAGACTCTGTCCTGCCAAACTGATCACTACGCCAAGCCGTTGGGCGAGCTGTTGTTACAAGGTCAGTTAGACCTAGCAGGAAGGAATACAGAGCCAGACCCATCCCACAGGAAGGCAGAAGCAGTTTGGGGTTGGGGGAGGGGGCATTTCCTGTCCTTTCCAAAGTGACCGTCTTTACATGTATGGAGTGGCGTAACACAAGATGTGGGGGCCCCCCCTACGAGCCATGCTGAGGGGGCCCCCAACTAAGCAACAAATCAAGGGTCGCGCCACACTGTGGGCCAGCCTAGATTATCACACTTGCGCAATACGCACAAACGTGCTGCTGAACGGATATGCCGCACACTGCACTAGGAGAAAACATATATGTTTTAATATAACATACAGCACACTGTCTGAGAAAAATTGGCTAAAAAGCCAGAGTGTTTGCAATTGTTTTGTAGGGTAACACCAATCCAATAGATGCGAGTCTCCAACAGAGCACAGGAACATTAAAGCTTTGCTATTAAAAATGCCATGCCACAATGAAAACATGTCCAACTGGCTGCACAAGGTAGACCAGTGTCGACATGTAATAATAATATAGTAAAGCTTGCCAGGCCACATTTAGACATATCTAGACTGGTTGCACCAAATGGCAGTCGAAGCAATAACACTCATCAAGAATAGAACACACATTCAAGCCTGTGTCTCTGTGGCCTCTAACAACACAGCCAAAATCTGAAAAGAACTGGTCAATCTTGTTGAGGTCTTTACATCTCCTGTTCCCTCCCAGGCACACTGTATGGCTCTGTCAACTCACTTCTACGCTAAAACCCAGGAAATCCTGTCCTCCATCTCCTCTTCCTCTCCCTTTTCCTCTCTCGGCCCCCCTTTGGCCATCTCTACCCCGATTCCTCCTTTCTCCTCTTTCTCTCTGACAACACCTGACAAGGTTTCTAGACAAGTCCGATCTATGAAAGTGTCATCCAAACAGGTGCTCTCCTGCTCCACCAGAACCATCAAGAACCATATTGACACCCTCGCTCCAGCCTTGACCGATTTCTGTAATCACTCTTTCCCCTCTCCCGTTAAGCACTCCATTATGCACCCACTCGTCAAGAAGCTTTCTGCTGATCCTGCCTGCCCAGCAAATTATCACCCAATCTCCATCACCCCTTTCCTGGGCAAACTGTTGAAAAAGCTGGCCATCTCCCAGCTTACTCTCCACACAGAATCTGATGGTTGTCTCCATGACCATCAGTCTGGCTTCAGTGCAAGAGACACGGAACCTGCTGTCCTGAACACCTGTGAAGTTCTGCTCTCTAACCTTGATTCCAGCATTCCTTCTGTCCTCATCCTCCTTGATCTTTCCTGTGCTTTCAACACGGTCAACCATGCCATCCTGATCAATCCTGATCAATCGACTCCATGAGAACCTGGGCATCACGGATCAGGTCCTTGAGTGGGTGACCTCCTTCCTCTTGGACTGCCCCCCCCCCAGGTCCAACTTGGTCCCTTTCTCCCCGCTCCATCCTCTCACTCTGTTTTTCAATCTCTATGTGGCCCCTTTGACCCACCTGATCTCTACATTCTCCTCTAACTTTCAGTGTTATGCGGATGACACTCTGCTTTCCTTCAGGCTCCCCTCAGACTCCTCTCATCTCTCGCTCATTCCCTACTGTCTATCCACGATTCAGGATTGGTGTGCCTCCAACTATCTCTGCCTTAATGTCAGTAAAATGGAGATCCTTCTCATTTGGACTCCTGCCCTTGCTTTCCCTCTCTCAGTCTGGCCGCCCGCCTTGGGCCCTCTTCCTTCGCCTTCCTGTGAGGCAAACAACACTGGTGTCATCTTTGACTCCACTCTCTTTCTCCCCTCACATCTCAGACATTGCCAAGAAGTCCCACTACCAGCTGCTCCTCCTCAAAGGGACTCTTCCCTTTCTCACTTTCCCCCAGAAGCTCACTGTCTGCAGAGCCCTGGTTCTCTCTAGGCTGGACTACTGCAACAGCCTCTTTCTCAATCTGCCTTCCTCTACTATCCAGCCCCTGCAACTAATCCAGAAAAGGACTGCAAGACTTATCCTTGGCCTCCAGCACAGGGATCGTATCTCTCCAGCCCTGAAATCTCTCCACTGGCTTCCAGTTGCTGCAAGTATCAAGTTCAATACCCTTTGCATTGTCTGCAAGGCTTTCTGGGCCCAGGGCCTGCACAACATCCAACGCTCTCTTACAAAATATCTTCCTTCTCAAGCCCTTCGCTCAGCTACCTACAACTCTCTAAGGGTTAGACACTTCTCCAGGAAGAGAGTGGGGGTAGATCTCTCTCCTCTACAGGTGCCTCCCTCTGTAATAGCCTCCCTGCTCCTCTCAAGCTTTAGCAGACCACCTGAAGTTCTGGAAGCAGCTCAAAACTTTCCTCTTTCTCTCCTGCTGGCCTACCTGACCTACCTGTCTGCTGTACCGACTGGTTGCTTGGCTACCCTCACAGTCTCACTGAGTCAAGACTCTTTCTTGATCAGTCACCCTTGCACTGCCTCTGGTCCTACCATGCACTTAGGGGCTGTAACTGTAATCCTACAGTCCCTTGTTCTCCCTGCACTACCCAGAGCTGTGCTGCCCTGACAGCACTTACTCAGAGCATTGCTGCCCTGTTTTGCCCCTCCCCTCTTCCTTGCACTTCCCTCGTCCCTTTCCCCTTGCGCTTCTCGTTATCGCACTTGCACAATCTGAATGACACAAGGCCTAATAAGATTGTTTGTCTTGTCCTCCCTCTATCTTCCATCCCTTGTCTTGTCGTGCCTAGAAACACTTGTGTGCAGGTGCGTTATAAATTACTTATATCATATCATTTGATCACAGATGCCCAGAAAAATATATAATGCTGCAGTAAGAAACGGCTGACTGGCAGCACCCAAATGGCAGTCTAGCCAGGTAATTCACTTAGCAGGACTGCTTTATCATAAATGCCCCATTAAAAAAAGTCATACCAAACTGAGGAATGACTAGACTGGCTGCACCAAAATGCCTCTCTAGCCACTAATACCACATATCATGCCTGCTTTGCCTGTACATGGACAGCCATTATAATTTGTGGTATAATCCTGCCCCCCCACACATCACCTCTCCCTCCCACCCCAACCTCCAAAATCAGCTCCTTGGCCAGAATTAACTCCACGTCCCTCTTCCTTGCCCCAGAACTTACGGTTGAGGCTCCTTGCCTCATAGGTAAGTACTGGGATGAGGAAGAGTGGGACAAGGAGTAATGAAGATTACAGGTAGCTAAATCAAGCATTACTTCCATGTACCTCTACATTATCACAGTACTTGTGTATGAGGCAGAGTGCCTTATACACAAGTACTGTCTCATACACACTGGGGCGAGGAAGAATAGGGCTAGGAGTAATGAAGATTACCAATAAGTAATCCAGGCATTATACACAAGTATTGGTGCAACACCATTGAGTTGACTGGAATTCAGCACTCCCCCCCCCTGAAATGTTGGGCTATGTTGACCAGACCTGGCTGACCTTCAGAGCAGTTGCCAGACAGAAAAGGACACAGATGTTAAACGACACCTGGGTTTCTCTGTTAACAAGAACCCACCAATTACTAACATAAAGCAATTCACTGTTAGTATCTGCATTCAACTGCCAAATTTTTTAGGCAATTGAAATTATGATGTGGGTTTAATACTTGCATGCCAGGGGAGTGGTTGGAAGGGTAGCGAGGGAACAGGAGACCACTCATTCTCACTGCAGTCCATAAGTGGGTGCTTTAAACCTTAAAGGAGAGAGTTAACTGCTTGTAACATTGAAGCTGCACTAGAATAGTCTCATAAAAATGCATAACGAAATTAGATGACCCAAACAAATAAGTTTGCCCCTCCCCCACCGCCCATGAAGTTGGCACCCCTCCCAACATTTGAAGGGTTAGCCCCCGAAATGTAGGTTTTGTTGCGCCCCTGAATGCAAGCACACACACCATTCACCATATACACACATGCACACCCAGCCATCCATACATTTAAGTGTGCATTCTTTCACCATACTGGCACACCCAGGCAGTCATCCATACATTTAAGTGTGCACTCTTTCACCATACTGGCACACCCAGGCAGTCATCCATACATTTAAGTGTGCACTCTTTCACCATACAGGCACACCCGGGCAGCCACCCATAAAATTACGTGTGCACCCTTTCACCATACAGGCACACACACCC
The DNA here is from genome assembly GCF_040938575.1 of Ambystoma mexicanum. Classification (NCBI taxonomy): domain Eukaryota; kingdom Metazoa; phylum Chordata; class Amphibia; order Caudata; family Ambystomatidae; genus Ambystoma; species Ambystoma mexicanum. The sequence goes on along the minus strand of NC_090933.1, from coordinate 355,336,155 downwards.
AGGCACCCACCCATACATTTAAGTGTGCACCCTTTCACCATACACTCACACAGGCAGCCACCTATACATTTAAGTGTGCACCCTTTCACCATACAGGCACACCCAGGCAGCCACCCGTATATTAAAGTGTGCACCCTTTCACCATACACTCGCACAGGCAGCCACCTATGCATTTAAGTGTGAACCCTTTCAAGATACACTCACACACGCACACATCATGGGGTTGAGGGGAGCCCTAACACTTAAAAAAGAAATTGGGTCTCATTACAACTATGCCGGATTGTAAACAACGGTGCTGGTAAGCTCACTGGCACTGTTGTTTCCGGGCCGGCATATTACAGCTCTGCGGGCAGTTGCCGTCCTGCCTAGCAGGTCAGACCTGTCGGGCAGAACGGCACCCACCCGCATAGTTTTGAGGGAAGCTCTGGCACCGTTATCAACGGTGCCGGTGCTTCTATGGTCCCCATTCCCATAGAGTCCGATAGGACTTTATGGAAATGGGAATTTACCATTTGCCGGCGCCTGACTTCCCAGACCGCCGGGGTTGTAATCCCCGGTGTTACCGGGAAGTCGGGCATCGGTAAATCAATATGGGTCTGGCGGCAACCTGCTGGTAGCAATGGCATGGTTGCTGCCAAACCTGTAATGAGGCCCATCATTTCTTTTTGAAGTCACTCTGACTTCATAAAGAAATTATTTCTGTCACAGAAATAATTTCTTTATAAATGCAGAGGGAATGCAAAAAGAAAAAAATATATATTTATTTTTGCAATAATGCTGCGGGGGCCCCTGTTACGCCAGTGCATGTATGGTACCATCTTGCCACACCACATAAGATGCTGGCCAGGTTCTCTCTCTGCTCTAAAGCAGCCAGAGGAGCAAGCAATATACCACCTGCTAGGCACCAACCCATCAGCCCCCAACTTGAGCCCACCTGGAGAGAGAGAACACCGAAAGGGAGAGCCAGAGCTCCTATGCAGCTTTTCCAGGTCATACGCAATCCGTGTATCGCTACAAAGGAGAGAGGGGGAATCAGCGAGGGAGGAGCTGAAGCTCCTACGTGGATTCGTGAGGCGAGGCATTATGATAGGAAGTGGCACTGTTTGGTGGGTCTGTGTGTGGGTAGTGAGTGAAACTGTTAGAGGGACTGTAGGGAGTGAGACTGAAGTGATTGTGAGTGAAAAGAGGGTGACAGGGGGCGGCGGTGGGGGAGGTTTAGTGTGGGGCAGGGAGTAGTGACATCAACGAGTGGAGGCAGTCATAGAAGAAGTGTGAGACATTGGAGGGACAGAGGAAGAAGACACAGAAAGTGGGAGTGAGAGTGGGTGGAGTAGTAGAGAGAGGAGAGAAGGGCACAAGAGGAAGATGACCCAGTTGGTCAAAGTGCATGAAGGCACATCCCCAAATCCCTTGGGTAGAGGCTAACCGACTGGTAGTGCAGGGAGAGACAGGAGGTCCCTTGGGGAATTTTGGAAGGAGAAGGCAATGGCCTATAGGCTCTCACAAGCAGACATCTACAGAGTAATAAACTCTGCAACTAGAAGAGTGAGAGGGGGCGGCCCTAGCGCCCTCATGAATCACATAATAAAAACCCTTGAACGTCTCTGGGAGTATTCATTTGGCCATCTGTGACACGTTCCAGTCAGGTCATCATTCCGTGTAGTCAAGGGAGCAGCACAGAGGAAATGCCGAAAGAAAGTCATCACCCAACACTTTTCAATAAGAGAACCTGTGAAAATCAATGCACTAAATCTGAGAATTCAGCTTTATAAAGGGTGCCCGCCAACCGTCATTGGGTGGAGCTCACTGGAGAGGGTCATGAGAAGGTGATCAAGCTATACATGTGGACCGACGGATGAAAAACGTGCATTGTGGAACTGTGATGTGGATAATGCTGTTTGTATAAGCAGTGGCATCACTGCCTGCCCCCATAACTTGGTGTCTGGGGCAGAGTTCCCAGTTTGTTGGACTGAAGAACAAGCAACCTACTTCAAGTCCCAAAATCTGTGGCACAAATCAAGAACAGAAAATAAGTTGGAGTGTGTGTGCTAAAGAGGGCAGCCATGGTTTGGCTACTCTTACCCCTCTGGACTGAGTATGTAAAGAATGAACTCAATATCTTGTTGCCACAGCCTCTGAAACAAGAAAGGGCAAACAAAATTGCTCAGAAAAACCTTGGAAACACTGACTCAATCACACCAGCAGGACCAGAAAATTCTTCTGCAGCCGAAATAAGGATAATTGGAAAGGACATTTGAAACAGAAACTGGAGAGAAAAGGACCAGTCAGATTTGACTTTGCAAAACAAGATATCCAGTTTCTCAAATGCCTGCTGTGGTGGATGTTCGGGTGTTAAACGAGCTTACAATGGAAGAATTATGCAAAGTAGGAAGAGCTGTGTGGACATGGATGACTTAATTGGGCATGAAATGTAAAAAGATAACCAACCGCATTACTAATAAAGGGTTTAAATTTGCTGTTTTGATAGATTAATACACACCTGAGTCACAGCTTTGTGTTGTCTGCATACATGAGTGCAGCATTTGATGGGGACTCCAGAACCCCCAACTAGTTTCCTCCTGAGTTGCTAGAGTTGGAAAAAAACAAAATGGAAGCAATAACCAGAGAACCGCCATTGTGATTCTTAAAATCTGCCCCAAAAGATTCTATTAGACAGAATCTGGCCTCTTTCAATGCAGGTGGAGCATCAGCAATGATGGGGCAGAGGTCGGGAGTTGCAACACTACAAAAGAAAGGAGTACTATCCAAATCCCCCTGTTGCATGGTTTCAGCTATTGACGGGATCTGCTTTGAAGGAGGTCTCTGGCACGAACAACTTCAAGGCATTTATGGACGACATGTATTCCCTATATCACCACTCTCCCAAAAATCAAAGAACTACAAGACATTTCTGCTGATTTGGCCAACAGCCTGAGTGATAGACCAGGTTCTCGACACCAGAAGGGTTGCATGTAGTTCCACAGTATGATGTTTGTTTGGGACCTCTACTCAGTGCTAACATCTACCGAGTGCTGGCATCTACCCAGTGTTAGCATCTACCCAGTGCTGGCATCTACCCAGTGCTAACATCTACCCAGTGCTGGCATCTACCCAGTGCTGGCATCTACCCAGTGCTATCATCTACCCAGTGCTGGCATCTACCCAGTGCTAGCATCTACCCAGTGTTAGCATCTACCCAGTGCTAACCTCTACCCAGTGCTGGCATCTACCCAGTGCTAGCATCTACCCAGTGCTGGCATCTACCCAGTGTTGGCATCTACCCAGTGCTGGCATCTACCCAGTTTTAGCATCTACCCAGTGCTAACATCTACCCAGTGCTAACATCTACCCAGTGCTGGCATATACCCAGTGCTGGCATCTACCCAGTGCTAACATCTACCCAGTGCTGGCATCTACCCAGTGTTAGCATCTACCCAGTTTTAGCATCTATCCAGTGCTAACATCTACCCAGTGCTAACATCTACCCAGTGCTGGCATATACCCAGTGCTGGCATATACCCAGTGCAGGCATCTACCCAGTGCTCCACTTCATATAAGGCGAAAACAAACCCCTATTCAAACGTTCCCACACGGTCAGGGGATGACCTAAATATATTGATATGTAAAGGAGATCATTACACCATATAACAATTTACTGATCTAGTGCATATGTGTAGGTGTGTACCCCACAATACTGGTACCTTCAGTCCTGAAAAAATAGACACGGTACTTGTTGTTTCTATTGTAAAAAAGTTTTTTAGTTTTTAATCATTTTTCAATCATTAATTCACAAGTATAAAAACACTTCTAAAAGTGTTTGGTATGAGTCAAACCCAACCTCACACAGCATGGTAATAAAAAACCATACAAATTACAAATTGCACATCTCTATAGCCACATAAAACAATATTTTGTTTTTACACAAACAGACAATAAATGGATTTAACAATTTTCCAAAATCTGAGTGTGATGACTCAGATACAAACAAATCCCGACATGTTTCAGTTCTTGGTTGTTCAAATGCATGAACTTTCTTCAGGGGAATATTGCAATTTCTAAGTTTCCACCATAAAGTGTCGGACACGGATGGTGGAACATCGCAGCTGTAATAAGAATCAGATACTTACAGCCCCCATGGTTAAACATTTTACGCAAACGAAGCATACACATGAGGATTTGAGATGGGTAATTTTGAAGAAAGTGGTAGGTAAGAACACATTTGATACATACAGGAAATTGTTATTGCTTGAACAGAAAATGATTCTTAAATGTCAAAGCCACATTGTGGGTCTCAATGAAGAAATTGAGTGGCAACATACACATGAGTAAACTTTTTCCATGACACAATCATTATGGTCATAAATTTGATGTGATGTGTTGTGCCAGGTTTGAACTTATGTGCAGGATAAATATCTGGGTGTTGTCTATAGTCCAACATGCAATCCAGCGCCACTGTGGTTGCCGACTTTTGTATGTTCTATTCTATTTTACTTGGGAAAAGAGGTAGTGTGATTGTGATAGATACTCTGTAATCTGGTCTCTTTATAATTATCTATTGTGTATAAGTGTTTTTCACCAACTTTCAATTGTTGGATTTGGCGTGATGAAGGTACTCGGTTGAGGTGATAGGTTATTTCAATTTTGGTCATATCGGGCCAGGTATGCAGGTCCGTGCGGTGGCCCTCCATCAACTATACGGTATTGAAGCCCATTTTTTCATATGCATAGCACTCCCCGTGTTGTGCTAAGTGGTGTCCAGTCATAATTTCGAAAACAAAATTTCGAAAATCAAAAAAGTCGAATCAAAAATGTCGAAAAAAAAAATGTCGAATTGTTTTTTTTTCGATATTTTTTTTTGGGCTCTAGTTTCTGTGAAAAAAAAAAGGTAAAAATAAAAAAAGGGGGGCTTGGGGGGGAACCCCCCCATTTCGAAAAAAAAACGTCATTAAAAAAAAATTCGACATTTTTTTTTTCGATGTTTTTTTTTCGACTTTTTGACTTTCGAATATTTTGTATTCGAAATTATGTCTATGAACCGTGCTAAGTGTAATAGCCATAGGTTGTGAGCACATTAGTCCTTTCTTTGTGTTCCCTCCCTATGTTATCCGAAGTCCTCTTTTTATGTCGCGTTACTTACTTCCGGGTTGAACGCGAGACTAAATAATCCTAGTACAACGTGTTGTACATTGGCACGGCAGACTCGGCTGCTCCAGAGTATATATACTTCTCGCTACGCGTGTCACAGGTATGTCTCTAAGGGATATTGAGTCTTATGTGGTACAAATTTGATGAGCGGTCTGTACCGGGGCCGTTTTGATACCTTTTTAAATAATTGAGTACAGCGACACAGAGCTTCATTTATATAGAGGCTATCCCGTTTCGTTCTCCATACAGGTCCTTAATTTTGGATACTTTAACACAGCGATTTTCGATCCATTCATAATAGGAACAGGATAGACATTGACTTGGCGCATATTGGAAGAGGAGGTATGATGTATTGTTTTTACCACGGTGGATGTATCATACTGCACACAGGAGATCATGGTGTCTTAAATTTAACAATTTATGGTGGTGTCAGACTTAGGCGAAACCAACAGAGTTGGGCATATGTCGGTTATGGAATATTATCACGGTGTGGTGGTGGTATACTTTGGTGCAGCAAAAAAGGCTGTTTTGAGACACACTGGTGTGTGCTGTGGTAAAGAGAGAAATGTTTTTGCGGTCAAACGTTTTTGCGGTCTCACTGTGATGAATTGTATGTGTTGTTTGGTTTGCAGCTTTTAAATTGGCCCGCAGCTACTAGGAGCTATCGAATAATCAGGACTCGACTTGTTGGAGTCAACGGCCAAATTGTGGTGTTGCTACACCGGCGCTGCTGGTACCAATTTAAGAGGTATGTAGCTTGTTATTGGGGACAGGTTGAGTGTAATCATGTCCTAATTTTATCAGTGCTTTGTGATTTATTGAACAAACTGCACTGATGTATGGAATTTGTTCTAGAACTTATCTGACTGGTGTATATGGGTGGTGATTTCCCCTTTTGTTTGTTTCCTGGTTTAGGAAACTTGTGAGAACCCACATCTGTGACCTTGGATTGCATGGTGGAAACTTAGAAATTGAAATATTCCCCTGAAGAAAGTTCATGCATTTGAGCAACCAAGAACTGAAACATGTCGGGATTTGTTTGTATCTGAGTCATCACACTCAGATTTTGGAAAATTGTTAAATCCATTTATTGTCTGTTTGTGTAAACATTTTCTTATTGTTTTATGTGGCTATATGGATGTGTAATTTGTAATTTGTATTGTTTTTTATTACCATGCTGTGTGAGGTTGGGTTTGACTCATACCGAACACTTTTAGAAGTGTTTTTATACTTGTGAATTAATGATTGAAAAATGATTAAAAACTAAAAAACTTTTTTACAATAGAAACACCAAGTACCGGGTCTATTTTTCCAGGACTGAAGGTACCAGTATTGTGGGGTACACACCTACACATATGCACTAGATCAGTAAAATGTTATATGGTATAATGATCTCCTTTACATATCAATATCTACCCAGTGCTAATATCTACCCAGTGATGGCATCTACCCAGTGTTAGCATCTACCCAGTGCTAACATCTACCCAGTGTTGGCATCTACCCAGTGCTGGCATCTACCCAGTGCTGGCATCTACCCAGTTTTAGCATCTACCCATTGCTGGCATCTGCCCAGTGCTGGCATCTGCCCAGTGCTAGCATCTACCAAGTGCTAACATCTACCCAGTGTTGGCATCTACCCAGTGCTGGCATCTACCCAGATCTGGCATCTACCCAGTTTTAGCATGTACCCATTGCTGGCATCTGCCCAGTGCTGGCATCTGCCCAGTGCTAGCATCTATTCAGTGCTAGCATCTACCCAGTGTTAGCATCTACCCAGTGCTAGCATCTACCCAGTGCTGGCATCTACCCAGTGCTAGGATCTACCCAGTTTTAGCATCTACCCAGTGCTGGCATCTACCCAGTGCTGGCATCTACCCAGTGTTAGCATCTACCCGGTGCTAGCATCTACCCGGTGCTGGCATCTGCCCAGTGCTAGCATCTACCCAGTGCTAGCATCTAGCCAGTGCTGGCATCTACCCAGTGCTGGCATCTACCCAGTGTTACCATCTACTAAGTGTTACCATCTACCCAGTGCTAGCATCTACCCAGTGCTAGCATCTACCCAGTGCTGGCATCTACCCAGTGCTAGCATCTACCCAGTTTTAGCCTCTACCCAGTGCTGGCATCTACCCAGTGCTAACATCTACCCAGTGCTAGCATCTACCCAGTGCTAACATCTACCCAGTCCTAGCATTGCACTTTGAATTTGCAGCATCAGATCCAAAATGTGGGGGCCCAGAATATGCAAAATAGAGGGGGCTTTAGGAAAAGCTGATCATTGTTGAGGTTGTGAAGAACTTAGGTCTCATGAGGAATGCCCTAAATATGCCTAAATGAACTTGGAGGGTTAACCTTGAAATTGCAGGCACACTCCATGGCTCACCCAGAAGCCCATATTTTAATTTGGCGTCAAATTAAGGTTTGAGTTTTTGGCAGAGAAATGGGAAGTTCCAAATAAGTTTTGTATACATTTTGCAAAAACAAAATGATTTCATGGTGTGGTATTACACACAGGCCAGAAAGTTGAAGGCAATTGTACAAAGCCTAGTGTATGCCCTAGAGAAGACTCTTAACGACATCCTCTTCCAACATTCCAAGTACGTCAGGAGACCCATTCCTCTCAAATTTCAAAGACTTACCATCTGCAAGTAAGGTTGCGTATCCCAAGTATGGGCCAGGGGAGTATGGCATTCTCTGTGGGGGTTGAGCGGGGTGCTCACATTTTGCAAAAGATTTAAATGACCAGACAGAGATATTGTGGAAGGCTTTAGGGAACATAGGGAAGCGTGAGACACCGGCAATTCTTCCACTTCTCAATGCTAAAAAGCATTGCAGTCTCCCCTGCAGAGCGTGCATTCAGCCATTTGAACAACACAATCACGCCATTGGGAAAGTGCCTTTGCATTAACAGTCAGTCATCTGTTATTCCTCCACAATGATCCACTGTTGGGAGACTTCAACCCTGCCAAGCATGTAGAAACTTGGCTATTTTACGGGTGGGAGAGTGCAAATCAGATGGCTTGCAAGGCACGGCAACACAGAATGTGAGGCTGATCAGAAAGAAATCATCTCGCCTATTTCATAAAATGACATACTTCATCCCGAAACACACTTCAGAAAGAACTTTATCTGCAGTTTCGTGAAAAGACAACCTGCCGTCTGGTGACCAATACAATTACATTTACATGTGGGGGCTTCATTCTCTTAATTGTTGCTCTTAATGAACCCGGTTTCGGTGCACATGAGAAAGGTTTGTTGGCTCATCAAACCTTAATAAGCGTACAACCACCTAAGATTTTAGTGTGGATCCACAGTGTGGATGCACAGTGCCACAGGTTCTCGGAATAACCCTTGCTTAATTAAGGAAATCTAAACACCAATCTCAACAGAAATGCCCTTGTATTCATGAAAACAGGAATGACCAATGGATCATACATTCCAATTTGCAATCACAGGTTAGCACAATGAATGTACATAAAATAAGCCATTTTTAACCAAGTTACCAAAATGATAATAGATTAAATACAAGTGTGCCATTCGTTTGAACCAGATAGGTATAAGACACTGGTTATCAGGGATTCTTGCAGTGTATTGGTTGCTTTCAACCAGCTTCGAACTTATGTTGTCCCTTACACAGAATTCTTATTTCTGTCTGCCTAGAAGTATGGGAATAAAGAGCTTTCACTTGCTCTAAACCATTTGAACACAGATCAAATTGATTTTACAAAAGATTACTCACTAGTAACTTCCATGCAGCTCTACAAGGTACTTCCCATTCTTAATATGTAAAGAGGAGTCTATAAATAGGGATCATGTATCAGAAACCTAGGTCTAGCCCAGGTGTATAGTGTGCCTTCATCAGTTCCTTCAGTCGGGAAAATAGTTTTTGATAATATATCTCATCTAACTGTCAGCGAAACAATATAAGTTCATCCTCCCTTTGGTTGTATGTGTACATGAATAGAATTCAGGAACTTGATAGCAGTCTTATTTGTAGGAGCAACGTTTTGGATGCAAAGAAACTACTAAAACCATAACTCAAGCATTCTCTGTAAACTGAGGAAGAGAGTAGGCAGACTTAGATAAAAGGGGCCAGACAAAAAGACAGTGCAATACACTTTGTAGAAATGTTCAATTCAAAATATGCCTTTAAGAAAGATAAAGAGTGGGACCTTGAATGTCACCAGGAACCTTAAAAACTAGGCCAGGACGAGGGAGACAGTTCACTACATATACCTTTCAGGCTTGATCTTTGGGCTGGCAGCATCAATCCCAGCAGCTTTTTGAAGTGGATATTTGACATTTGATTTGTGATCTTGTCCACTAGGTTAAACACACGTTCCAGTTCAGAAATTGGCAACAGCATGTGGCAGGAGGAAGCTTGGAACAGAAAAATGTTGCCCCAGTCCAGGTAGCTTGAGGCGGGAACCAGAGCTCCAAGCTGTACCTTTGTGCCTCAGTTGCTGCAAGACCCAGTCCAGGGTCTCAAAGGATATGGTGAGTCCACATGGCATTCCCAGCTAGTAAGGTTTCCAGGGAGCACTCACAAGGCTACCACTTCCAGTTGGCAGACTCTTGGGCCAATGGTCTCAGCAGGCAGCAGGTCAATCCACTTGTTCCAAAGGAGCGGGTGGGTGAGGGTTTCTCTTTCCTTTGAATCCGTATTCCTTATCTTTGCCCCATGGCAGGGGACTTGGGCTCATTGATGCACCAATAGAGTTCCAGTGAAACTCTTTTGCTGAAGTCCAAAACAGGATTCTCGTAAGGGTGTAGAATGAGCTCCTTAAATAAGCAATCTGCCTCAGCCGGTGTGATCCCTTCTAGCCATAGGTTAGGGCTCCAATCATGGCTGCTGTGTGCAGAAGATTTTGCCTCGTGATGTCATACCCAGAGTGGCTTGTTTTCAGGAAGTGGGGAGGGGCACAGGAAATGTGGTGGCCTGAGATATATCAATATGTTATTACCATCATTTTTCTGGTCATTCCCTTGCTGAGCCACTAAACACGTACCCTATCCCTGTCAGCATGGCTACAAAGGCACTCCAACTATCAAGTCGTCCATTGCACCGGCAGGGCTTGCCTTTGAAGCACTGGTTCTCCCCTGAACCAGTAGGGGAATTTCCTGTCCTCTGGGGAAGGTGCATAACCTTCATAGAGAGATCAAAAGGGAGTTCCCTGGACCTGGCTCACTGTTTTGCTTTAGGTGAAACCTACACCCATACGGACAAATCTACTAACTCAAACTGTTGCGTAGTCTAGAAACCAGGCCAACTATAAAAATACATACATCTTTGGCCAGAATAACTGTAGCTTTCCATAGGCCACCAACTCTAAAGCCATATTTACCTATGTGTATTTGTGTACAGATTACACTAGACCTATGCAAGGTACAGTTAGTGAAAACTGCTTGTTCACTTTCAAAGGGAGAACCGTTTTATTTTTACCAAAATGACCAATGCGAACATTTGTGGAACTTGGGTTTTATACACACCAGTGATAAATCCTTTTGGAGGGCACATTCCCGATGTTGCCTTGAATGTTGACTCCAATTTGTGGCTACCACGTTTGTAGTAGATCTTGTGACCAAAAATGGGTGGAGAACTTTTAAAAGTGTCCCTTAAGTGCTGCCAGCATGCTGCAGGTCTGCCAGTTATTGAAGCCAGCAACACTTTTGCAGGGTGTGTCTTATATATTATTGTTATTAAGTTCGATAATGCACCCAATGGCGGGCAGGTCCATCTGGTTACAAACCTACCAACGCCAGTTTGTAAAACACAGAGCACTGTCTGAAAGTGAGACAATTTAGCAGATCTGACTTTCATGACAAACTCCATTTTCAAAAGCTCGTAACATTTAAAAAACATATTTCACCTCTTCACAAGTAGGTTAGACATAGGGAGAGGAAGAGTTGGGTGGGTCAACTGTAAACACGGATACACCTATTTTGACAAAGCTCAGGGAGAAAAGATTAGCATGATCAGAATGCACCAGAATGGGGAAGGGAGGAGCACCAGGACAGTAGTGAGACACTGAATATGTTATGCAGATCAATGCAGTGGGCACACAAGTGAGCAATTACACACTGGGATGAAGTAGGAAACAAGGCACACTATAAAAAGAAAGAAAATGCAGTAGCAGAGCCCTTCAGTGCTCGGGATCCATGGCATTGGGATTGTCTGTTTATATTTCATGGCAGGACTGGAGCGTCCCATTTTGCTGAGCTTCTTCTTTATGACTCGTCTCCATGTCCGTGGCACGCCTTCCCAAAGCACGCGCGCAAACATTTGATCCCAGCGCCGGACTGAAAAGGAGCGCCTCTCAGCCTTGCACATTATCCGAAGATTCAACGTACATCTGGGTTCACTCCCTGGTACATGCCAGGAACCCCAGACTGCATGCACTGAACAGACTGCATGCGCGGCATGCACTGAACACGTCCAAATCCGGAAGTTGGGTTTACCAGAAACCACACAGTGACTTGTGGCAAGAAACTCCTAGATTCGGAACAGGAGCCTAGCAAAACAAGCTCTCTACCGTCGCAACTAGCACACGACAGAGATCGACAGGACACTCTTCACAACCAATTTCACCGTCCTGATGAAGGCCGACCACATGCAAGCTTCACCAATTAGCTTCTTTCCAAGGCCGAAACACAGTAGTGTCGATGACCCTCCCTTTGTACCAGTGTCCACTATCAACGCTGGCAACTGTGCACTGTAATTTTAAGTTTTACCTACATGTTATTTGTGAATTGACCAGATAATGTACAGAAAAAAACATGTCTGATTTTTACTAATTCCAGTCAAATTTGACTGGACTGTACTAATATGTATTTCGTATAGAACTCTATATAAAAAAGCAGTGTCCTTGTGATTATATTGTGACAAAAACAGTGTATTAAAAATTTGGGGACAACATTTTTTTTGACCTTCACCCAATTTGAACGACAATGTTTTTGTATGCTTAGGGGTACAACAATGAAATTGTGTGTTTCGTCTCACCCTGATTATAGTTAGATTATAAATCGTCTCCATGTCAACAAGATTATTCTGAAAATAAACATCATCATCAAACTGCAAGTTATAAATATTTTTCTGGTGCATGTTTAGGACACCAGCTCCCATACATTTTGAATGCATTGTTAATTGTTCGGTCAACTGCACAGACTGTTGTTAGTCTTGGAAGAAAGTATACCATTCTTAAAGTCAATTTAAATATGCAACACCAATGACATCAAATGTTCTACTTAATTTAGCCAGTTGTTAAACAATGTAAAGCACAAGCATATATGGCTAGGTTGGAAGGAGCCCAGAAGGGCAGCGTTTTGACCATTTCAGCTTCGGTCTGAGGATTGGCTGAGTAAGGCACTTTGCAGGACCTGGGTATGGTTGATGCACACTAGCTGGCACTGTGGGCAAGCCAAAGTGGCAGAGACCAAAGATAGGTAAGCTGAACCCCCCACAAGCACCTGGAGGTGCAATAGTTGGCACTACAAAGGTGTAAATACTTACTTTTTCACTCAATAATGAATATGCAAGAGGGGGAGAGCGGGGGAAAGTGGCAGGCACAGCACTTCGCAGATGCCACCAACGCTGGTAAGGTACAGAGTATGTGGGCTTGCCACTCGTTATAAATTAGCTCATTTTGGTGTTGGGCGCAGCATAAGAAACATGCATAAAAGCCTTGCATAAGACTGTTACGAATGTTTTACACCACACCCCATTTTCCTACCTTTGTGTGGCGAAGCGGAGGGGGGGAACGCATCTTGTGTTTTCTCCGCTGCCTTCTTCTCCTGCATGGAAATATTCCCAGCGTGTGCGCTGGCATGGGATTTTCATGCTGACGCAAATGGTGTGGATCCCTATGGGCCAGCTGGCGCTATCCACCAGCAAAAAGCATGCGGACCCCATAGCGATTCATTGTAAACGCTGCCTGCCATGCCCGGGGGAAAGGGAGGCATCCATGTTTGAAGGCTGATTTTTGCACTCTGCCATGGAAATGAACACAATTTGTCATGTGGCGACCCGTCTACATGTGTGTCTACACTCAATGGGTCCCAGCCGCCGCATTACAGAGAACATGAGAACCTCAGTGTTCTTCGGATGCCTCCCCCTGCCTTCCCCCACCTCACATCCTGATGGAAAGCAGCTGGAGGAATAAGGTGCACGCCATAGAAGGGAAATTGCTGTTGGTCTCTGTTTTGATCTTTACATGTGACTACCTAAGGCTCAGAGCTATATTCAAATCCAATCCAGACAAGATAGTAAGAAGGCCAACGGAGCACAGTGGTCTTCCTCATGAGCTCGTGACAGCATGCCCCTGTCTCTAGAGTAGGAATAATTAAAACCGATAATGAGCTTCCGTAGTGCTCCCCCGCCTGGATTGGCTTTCCTGGATTGCATGAATTATGCATGTAGGACTGGGTGAGGTCTTCTCTCGCCCTTGGTTTCTGCTGAGCTTGCATTGCATTTTTCTTTCAAGTGTATTTACATTCACTCACACTTTGGTTTTACAGGACTGTTTAAGGCTCTTTTCCAATGGGCGCGCGAGCCATGCAAGTAGATAATGACATGCCTTCTGAAATGTGCAGACATGTATTTAGAGCGCACTGCGTTTGAACATGTGCACTTTGGGCTTGGTTAACAAAGCCTTTTTCAACGGGGTTTGCCATTCAAAAGTGTTTTTTTTGTGAATCGGGCCCTTTGTAGCTCAATGTTCCTGTAACTTTATTCATAGAGAAAGCAATGAAAACATAAGAAGGAATTGTTTAAGATCTTGGAAGGTGGCCTCAGAGCTTATATTGCTGGGTAGATTATTTTTACAGAGAACATGGCTATGTATGCGACTGGTCCTTTCAGTGCCATCTGCCGTTGGGGTGGTGGGCTGGGTGAGCGCCATTGTTTTCCGAATGGTTAAGGATCTTGCCAGAGATACACTTATTGCCGGCTATTCAATCCCTTTCTCAGAGCTATGTGTGAGAGTCATGAAAAATAACTGGTTGTACCCTCGTCTGACAAATGAATGGTTCTGTTCAATTTGATGGCCAAATCTTAGGTTTTTGGAGATGATAGGGACATTTCTTATCCCTGGGGTTTTTCCAGGCCCGTGGGCGGCGACCAGTGAATTGCCAATTATAATGCTGCAGGATTCCAGCTAATCACAGTGCTCAAACTAATGGACTAATCAGAAGTAATGCAGTAATGGTAAACCAGGCAGCATTTTGGGATATCGCCCGTTTCACCACTGTGCACTTTATGGAATTGAACACCCATACCAGAAACTAACTGCTGGTTAGCGCTGTTATTATAATCGCCACTTAAAATGGCAATAACGAAAAGATGCAATTACTGTATCCCAGAAGCCAGAAACCTGAAGTCAGCTCCACCTGCTCACTCCCTGGTGGAGTTGGAGCTCAGCTACCTGCACATGACCACCATTTTGCCTTGCTTTGTTCTAGCGTAGCCATTTTGGATGTCAGCAGCTCCCTCATTGGCCTTTCTAGCCCACGTAATTGCAAGCATGAAGTTCCAGTTTGTTGCCAGCATCTATGTGACGTGAGCTTCTCAGTGCTTTCCAGAAGCCTGAGGTCAGCATAAGCAGAACCTACTATCTCCTTGGTCGAGTTGGAGCTCAGATGAAGATCCTAGCACGTTGACCACCAGCCTGGCCATTGTCCCAGAGCAGCCATTTTGCAAGCAGGCAGCACCCTCATTGGTCTTTCCAACCCTTATGCATCTATTAAATCCCTGTCCAGATGTGCCCCACCACCTTGTGTCCACGGCACAGGCCTGCAGAGACAAGGGAGGGCTTTCTTTGGCCCTGTTAGGTTGTGGGATGTCTTGGGAACACCTATTCTGCCCAATAATCCCGCCCAAATATTCCCTCATCAATGCAGAACTATCATGTGAGTCGATTTCCTAACTCTGGGGATCCATGGTGATACATTTCCACCAATACATAAATGAACCGCACCATGTAATTTTCGTCCTTGGTCGTCTTGGACCCTGTCGTTTCTTACATTGCAGTACTCTTCAGCTTATTGCGGTACCCAAATGCCACAAACACCGGTAACTGGTGCAAACAGTACAGTCACATATGATTCACCCACCTATTATAACAAGGCAAACACATACACAGTGGCTTGTGCAAAGCTGAATTCCAGAGGGTGCTCAATCAGCTTTGATGAGGGGTCTGTAAGTCAGGGGATCCCTGTCAAAAGCCCACAAGATATAGTCGTTTTGGGAACATCTCTGGAGCAGTCTAAAAGCTGGTCTCTACTGTAGTTGGGGTAGATCTCCGGGTGCATTTTATTGAATGGGAACTGCAACAGCAGACATGGGCCACAGCACGATTTCATAGGGATTTGCTCCACACGAATGTAGTCTAAAAGACCCTGTTCATAGCTTTTATGCATAGAGCCAAATGCAAACCCTTTGTTGACCTCTTGCAGAATATGCCTGCTTCACACCAAAACAGCAACAACGAACCACTTGAATTCAAGAGGAAATTTTAACTTCATCAGGTCCACGTGTGTGTAGAAGGGTAGAACCTCCAGAGGGCGTTACTGCAGAATGTTCTTGCGCTGGAAGAACACCTATAAAATTAATATTGCACTCCTTTTGTGGCTTAAATAGTGAGCAATGGATGAAACCAGTTCCGCCTCATATTCCTCAATTCCACATTTGGAAGGTGGAACAAACTTCTTTTTTAAATTCTTTTTATTGGCATTTAATACAACACAATCAACAATGACTCAAAACCCTTTCTCCCGCTGAACACCCTCCCCCCCGCATCCCCAGTACATTTGATCAAAGCATTCTCCTGCATCTTGGTGTTCGGTAACGGTCCTTTAAATACATTCCGGTAGTGGTCTCTGTGCCACAGATTTTTGACTTTGGCCTCAAAAATGTCGAGTCTTGCGACTGGGGTCTGGGGCTACTCCAGTGTCTGATGCAATCTTTCACCGGGTTATCCAGTTTGGTTGGGTGCTTGCCAAGTGAGTTGCTACGTTTCCGTGGAGAGGACGGTGGTGTATCAGAAGATGCTATCTTCCGTGCTGGGCTTATTGGGGTGTCTCTTGTGGCTGAGGAGACACATCATCTTCATTGTCAGATTGTTTGATCAGATAGTGCGTGTACGCGTCCCACATTTGTCTATCTCCCCATCGATTGCCCTGCATTTTGCCCCATCTGGTCTCCATATCATTGCAGTACAGAATGTCCTTGGACCACTGGGCATCTGTTGGACATTGCTTCCCGCCCCACACCATTGCCATCCTCTGTTTGGCCAGTATCAAAAGAAGGTCCACCAGTTTCCTGGTACTTCTGGGTATTGATTTGGTATAGCCCAGCAGGGCCAGTACTGGGTCAGGTGATATCCCCCGTCCTATAATGCCTCCAATCACCTCGAAGACATGTTCCCAGAACTGTCTGATTGCTCCACATTCCCATGCCGCATGGAGAAAGCCAGCTGTGTCGTGTCCCCATCTAGTGCATCTCCCAGTGGTCTGTGGGAAGAATTCTCTTCGTTGGGCCGGAGTGTAGGTGATGCAAATACTTAAAATGAATCAGTTTCAATTGAGTGCAGACAGCTCTTTTCCTGATCATCTCGCAACAATATCCCCATACTGCTTCCAATATTTCTCTCCCTAGTGTCCGTTCCCAGGTCACCCTTGAATTGGCTGTGGTTGTGGGTCTATTAGCCAAAGCCCTAGCATAGAATACGGATGTAACACAGTGTCCCGGGTCCCCTGTACCATGCTATCTAATGTGTTTGTGATCTGGGTTTGCATGGGGAAGGATGGGAATAATAGCTGCAGAGTCACTCGCAGTCTATAGTATAGAAAAATGTCCAGCGCTGATAGAACCCCCTTTTCCTTTAGTAGTTCTATCGTTATAAACGTTCCGTTAGGGAACAGTTGTCCGAATTTCATCACCCCTAGTCTTTTCATCAAAGATATAAATCTGTCTCACTAGACAGGGCGACATCTGGGATGTGTATGACGGGGAGTTCGGGCGAATAGAGTATATCTCCTTTGATTTTACATTCTAGGAGGGTCCATGCTCTGCATGTGAGATCTACCATGTGTGCAGTTTTGGGTGGTCGATTTGAGGTGGTAAGAATTATTGATCGCAGCATCGCCGGTCCCGCTAGTCCCGCTATGCCTCCTGTCGCTATTTGCCCCATACCAGTATATGAGAAACTCGGCCTGTGCTACATAGTAATATAATTCAAATTCTGGTAGCGCCAGAACCCCCTCCCTCCCACAGGTGCCGTGAGTTTGTCCCAGGATATACTCGCCTGTTTGCCTACCCAGATGAATTGTGTCACCGCTGCTCTCAATTCTCGGAAATAACTCTTGGGTACTGTTGCGGGTGCATTTTGGAATATATAAAGAAATCTGGGGCGTATGGTCCTCTTTTTATTTTTAGAACTCTGTTTATTAAGTTTTACAAAAGAAACAATATGAATGTACATAAGTAGAATAAGCAGCAGGGTCACAAGAAAAACAATATAGACAGAAGTCATGCTAAGCCATACACGGAGTTCCAAAGTTCTCTGATTGCAGGGGGCGGGGGTCCCTGTTTCTTTTAGGATAATTGTCAGTAGTTCCAGCTCAGTTCTTATTCTCCCCACTTCCCCTGGATTTTCTGAAATTTCTGGGGGCACCCCCTTTGAGTATAAATACGTTCCAGGGAGGCACATCAGCTTATTTCACTGGACCATCGGTCTATGCATATTTTCTCTGCAGAACCCCAAGTAGCAGCGGTTAATCTCGATCCCACTCTGAGTGCCACACCAAGGAATGCTTTTTCATACTTGGTGAAGTCCGTTTTGCCCCACACTCCCAATAGCATCAATTTTGGGTCTCTCAGAACTGGGGACCCCATTATCTCGGAGAGTCTAGTGATGCACGTCGCCCAAAACTCCTGTAATACTCCACATTCCCAGATCATGTGAAAAAAGGTGCCTTCTGTTCTCTTACACCGGAGACACTCACCACCTTTGGTCCCTCCCCATTTAGCCATCATTGTTCTAGAGTGGTGAATATGGTAATCTTAACCACCGGTATCCTGAGGTTGAGTGGAAGGGTAGTCCATCTAAGTATAGTCAATTTAGCCACTTCCAGTGTTTTTATATAATTACTGCAATATACTATCTCCTCATCCCTAGCTATGGCTATCCCTAGATAGCTAGTTTGTTGTAGATCCCACTGGAACCCCCAGTTATCCTGAAACCGACCCACTACGTCTTTTAGGGGAAATATGGCTGAGTTACTGGCGTTCACTTTTAGACCTGACAGGTCGCCATATTGCTGAACTGCATGATCGGATCTAGGTTAGTGACGGGGTCCTGTACAAACAGCACCATGTTGTCCGCGTACAATGACATTACCACCCTATGGTTGTGTAGTCGGACCCCCCTGTGTAGATGCAGTTTTCTGATCCATTCAGCCAGTGGTTCTTTCGCCAGGGTGAATAGCATGGGGTATAGTGGACAGCCCTGGCGTGTTCCCCCGCTCGAGTGTTATCAGACTCGTCATTTGCCCATTTATTCTCACCTTTACTACCGTGTCATTATACAGAAGGGATATTAGGGAAATGAACACCTCGCCCAGGCCCAGATGACGCTGGACTGTGAACAGGAATGGCCACTCAACCGAGTCGAACGCTTTGGTAGTGCCGCTATTAGGCAAAACATCCGCCTCAGTCCATAAGATGTCGATCGCCCCGGGATGAAGCCCGCTTGGTCCGCTCTAACCATTGTTGACATTAACGGTGACAGTCTGGTCGCCAGGATCTTGGCTAGTATTTTATTGTCAAGGTTGCTAAGTGATATTGGGGGGTAGGATTAGCAGTCATTGCCTGGTTTCCCAGGCTTCAGCAGCACCACCACCACCACTTCTCTGAGAGAGTCAGGTAAATGCTTTGTCTCCACGGTTGTTGGTATACTCGCAGCAGGTAAGGGGCCAGTTTATTGACGTAATATTTATAAAATTCGGCTGTAAACCCATCAGGGCTGGGGGATTTCCCAGATGGCAGAGCTTTGATTGCTTCTATGACCTCCGTCAGCGCCAACGGCCGGTTCAGCCACTCCCGCTGTGCATCTGTGCACCAGTATAGCCCTAGCTGATTCAAGTACGAATGCATGTGTGTCAGGGAGGCATGTGTTTGGGTAGATAACAGGTCTGTGTAAAACCTCTGAAACTCCTGGATTATTTTCAAGTCTTAAAACTGGTCCTCCCCATTGTCATCGGCTATTGCCACTATGCTGCCTTCTTGACTTCCCATCCTGGTCACTCTGGCAAGGGATCGCCCTGGTGCCTGGCCCTCCCCATACTGCTAGGGTGCCGTCCGATCCCATAGGTACTTTATCTCCCTCTGTACTAGGGTGTGAAACTCCTGAATACTCTGCATTATTACTGCTTGCTGGGCATGTGTAGGGGTAGGGGCGCCCTCCTGCAGGGTGCGGATGGTTGCCTCCTTTTCAGCGAATTCTCTCCTGATCTGCCTTATGATCCTGGATTCTCTCGCTATGCACTTCCCTCGGATTACACACTTAAACCCCTCCCATAGAGTACCCACTAAATCTACTGACCCCTCATTGATTTCAAAGTATGAGTCTATGGTTGTTGCCAGCCCGTCTCTGAAGCCTATGTCCATGAGTCCTTCACCCTTTAATTCAAGGGGGGCCTTTCCATCCTCCGGCCAGTCACATTAATGGTTAATAGGACGGGGGCATGATACCACAGCGTGCAGGCTAGAATGTCCACACCTATGGTTCGAACTAGGGTTGTTTGGGACGTTAGGAAGAAGTCTAATCTTGATGCAGAGTTATGAGGGGTGGAGTGATGTGTAAATTGACATGTGTACAGATTCCTTACCCTCCACACATCTACCACACTAAGAGCATGCCTTGGAGTTTTTACGGATCCTTTAGTATTGGAGGCAGGGTCACTCCTGTGCGGTCTCAAATAGGGTCTAGTACTGCATTGAAATCTCCTGCCCATATTATTTCCCCTTCTGGTATGCCTCCTAGTTGTCTCTCGATATTACGTTGTGTCTTGATTGTGGCCATAGTAGCTAACCAGGGTGTACAATCTCCCTTGGATAATCCCTTGAACTACCAGTGCTCTGCCCTCTTAATCTTTTAGGACCTTGGTTAGTCGAAATCCCACTGAGCTGTGTATCAGAATGCCCACTCCTCCTGCATATGAGGAGTATGAGGAGAAGTACCTGTGGCAGCCCCAGCTTTTCCCAAATCTAGACTCTGACTCTGCCGTTAAGTGAGTCTCCTGTAAGAGGGCGAATCCCACTTGATGGCATCTCATGTGTTGCAAAACTTTCCGGCTCTTAGAGGGGCAGTTAAGCCCCCTTACGTTCCAGGTTAGAAACTTAAGTGTCGCCATGATGGGTCTGTGTGATCTGTTCCCACTTAGATAGATGGTTCAGCCGTGGCACATGTGATGCCCTGTTCAGCGATGTGTATTCGGAGCATCTCCCTTTGTCCATATATTCCATTCAGCCTGTACCGATGGTTCCCCTTCCCCCATCCCTTACCGACAACCCCAACTCGTCAGTGGTGTAGCTCCTCCCATTCCCCCGTCCCAATTCACCCCAACTAGGAACTCCCACTTCCCTCCCCGCTGAATACCCCAAAATTTCAGCTCCCCAATATCACCAACAAACATGTACTAAGCTTCCGCTTATGGGGCAGCTAGAGGACCGACCCTCCATCGCACCCCATGGTTGTGTGCTTTCCAGAACTTCTGAAATTAGATTCGTCCAATGATTAGTGTCATGCTACCTTGGTGTTTCCAGTGCATTCGGATGTTGGGTCAAATGTTGTTCTCTCACAGGTGTGCGGCTCTCGGCAGCATGTCCAGGAAGGAGGAGACTTCTTCCGGGGTTTGGAAAAAGAGGGGTCGTCCCTCATGTTCAACCCGTAGTTTAGCTGGGAACGTCATGGCATATTTCAGGCTCGCAACCTTTTCTTAACTGCAATAAATGTCTTCCTGGATGCCTGCACTTTGTCCAAAAAGTCTGGGAACAGCTTGATCGTGTCCCCCTTGTAACAAACTGTTCCTTTTTCATGTGCTTTCCGAAGAGCTGTGTCCCTGCTCTCGAAGATTCAACAGGCGGGCTATCAACGTACGGGGTGGTTCTCCCGGGATTGGTTTTCTTCCCCCCGGTATTCTGTGTGCTCTTTCAATGGCACATAGTGACAAAAACCCCTCGGGCCCAATACCTCCTGCAGGATCCCCTCCACCAGGGCCTCCATATTTCTTTCATCTGCTGATTCTGATAGGCCAACAATCCTGATGTTGTTCCTTCTAGACCTTGATTCTAGGTCCTCCTGTTTCTCAGTGAGCTCCTTTAGAGCCCTCTTCACCTCAGTCATGTCTCTGGATGCAGAGGCTGATTCATCTTCGATTCTCGAGACCCTGCCTTCTGCCTCGTCCAACCTGTGTTTGTTCAAGCGGACCTGCATATAGTCCAGCTTGCAGGTTTGAGTGTACAGTTTCCCATCCAGGGATTGTATGCCTGATTGTAGCTGTGTGAGCAAGGTCTTTATGTCTTGGAGTGCTGCCGCTGAGTCTGTGGAGAGCGCTGAAGGTTGTGTCTCTGGAGAGTCCTCCATTGACCGAGTGTTCTTTGCTTGTGAGGCCATTTCAAACTGCATCTTCGTTTGTTGCTTGCCTCCTTTTCTGGCTTTGGACATATGGTGGATCTAAGCTTAAGGATGGTCTGGTGTCTCGAGAGCATGGGTGGTCAATTACGGTTATTCCCCTCGTGTCTTCAGCTCCTCTGCACCAGGTTGGGGGTTCCGATCACAATCGTTATGCTGACCTCTGGCCCCCCCACTGGTCTGTCGCAGCTATATTGAGTTGCTTTTAGTTGCCCTGGGAGTTGCAGGGCTTCGCTATCTCCGTTATTTGGCTGCCCTGCCCCTTGCATTTGGGTTTATGTGGACCTCAGAAGCTGTGCTGGTTAGGTCGGTTGGTATACTGTGCACCTTCGGGGGGGGCAACCTTGTGGATGGGTCTTCCGCCCTGTGTAGCCTTGCTCTGTTGTACCCCCGGCTGCTACCACTATCTAGTTTCTTCTGGGGTCTCCTTCCGAGGTTTCGGGTCTCCCTCCATTCCTATTCAGGTACTTGTCGATTCCCGTGTTCTTCGTTTCTCCTATGATGTTGTAGGTGATATGGCAGTCTATCGGTCAAAGGTGCGTTGTGGTGGAGTTATAGGCTTGTACCCGTGTTCCACATGGATATCACCCTTGCAAGATCTCACCACCTCTGCTGGTTTCCAAACAGTCAGAGATTGTGTCCCTGTGTATGGGCAGGCTTCCTATTGCGATCCGGCCTTTAGTGGTTGGTTTAATGTAAGTGTGCCCAATGTCATCTGGTCGCCTCATGTGTTCCGGAGCTCCGCTGCGCTTCCCTCCTCACTGTGCAGTGTTTCTTAGAGCAGGTGTTGCTTGATGGGTCTCTCAGCTATACAATTCAGTTTATCCAACAAGTCTAGCTCACCCAGGAGCACCCTGGGGTGTCTTGTCCCTTGCGTGGTGACCTAGTCTTAAAGTATAGGCGAGGTGCGTGATGTCCGCCCAAGGCCCCCCCAAGGGCTTACTCGGTATCCGTGTAGTGGCTGCTGTTTCAACGGGTCTCCAGGCTCCCTGCAGCTTCTGTTCCACTCAATTTGTACGGTACCAGCGTATCACGCCTGTGTCTCTAATGCGTGGCGTGTTGGTCGCTCCCCGGCGGGTAGCCTTGGTCTGCTCTTGCCGACTCTTATAGGGTCTTCCAACAGTTCATTTAAGCAGGCCCGCACTACCCGGGGGTGTCTTAACCCTTGTGTGACAACCCAGTCCTAGAGCCCAGGTGGGGTGCGTGGTGTCCGTTCAAAGTTCCCCCCCGTTGACTTACTTGATTGCCGTATGATGGGCACTGATTCAGCGAGTTTCCGGTGCCCACATTCCGCGCGTATGCCTCTGATGCACGGCGTGATGGTCACTCCCCGGCGGGCAACTCCAGTCCGCCTCTGCCGGCTCTCATGGGGTCACGAGTGATCTGCCAGGTCCCACTCGGCAGCTCTCCAGATTCGCTGTAAGGTCCCTCGGTGTGCGGCTCCTCCCCTCGGCTCCTCTCTGGGGCAGCGTCTCAGCGTGGCCTAGGGTGCAGCCGAAGCTCCAGTCTTCCCCCCGCGGGCTTGCCTGGAACCAGTGCGTGCAGTGACCAGGAGACGCTGGGACCGCCCGCTTGGGTTGATTCCCCGACGGGCACAGAGGACCCCCCCAGCTGCTGCTCTTTGTGTCTGCTTGGTCGCTCAGAGTCCCTGGTGCAGGTGGGGCCGCACCGCTCGTCGGGGGTCCACCGCTCCGCGCCAGCCGTTCATAGTGAGATAATGAGGTTGCCCGCGAGGGCGGCCCCGTTCTGTGATGCTCTGCTCCTCCTCCGATCCACACTGTCCTCTGGGTCTCTTCCGATTGCTGTGACGGCTTCGCTCTGAAAGGGTTTCCCTGGTCTGATTTCTACCAGGATTGCTTCTGCTGGTGTGCACTGCCGTTCTGCACTTAAATCTGCCTTTATTACTGAGTTGTCGGTCTGGAAACCTTCCGGATAAGGGACCGGATAGTGCTGTGGAGCTTCACAGGCCTGTAGCCATCTTGGTCGGGCTCGATAGCGCCCCCCCCACCACAAGGTGGAGCAAACTTCATCCGCTGCCCATTACTCAAGAAGGGGAAAGAGTCCATTCTCGTTGGCACTGTTTTTTTTTTTTTACCAAGGTTCAAATCCTTGGCTGTTCAGAGTCTTCAGGCAGAATGTATTCTGTGCCAGAGCAGCATAAATGATGCAACTCGCCCCTCTCCCCAGTTCATATTTTGAACTGGTGCACATCTTTAATTAGGTTGTCCTTGTGTTCCACTTCGAGCTGCACTCTCACCACTGCTCCTCACATTACATGGGCAATTTAAAAAATCGTCTGGGTTCACTTGTATTTCTGGCATTGGCTGAATCCAATTATATAAACTCAATGGATCGCTTTGGTTTGCAATGAAATAAAGTTACACCTCCTGAATCCTTGGTGGAAAAATGCCGGACTCCGAAAACAAGTACTGGAATGGTTTGCTTGCAAATGCTCTAAAATAAAGGCCTGTTGCCAAACATAATCTCATCACCCGCGTTATTCAGCGAGGACTCGTCACCCTTGCTGGCAGCTGGAAATCAATGTGATATAACTGTGAAACATCAACGCTGCTCTTTCTCATCCCAGGCACCTTTTTGAAGGCCTTGCCATTAGGCTTTCATTTCATTTGCACCTCCGATTCGTAAGCAATGTGTGATTCTGGGCACTGTGTCCTGACATGTTTCAGGAATCCCCTTCTTTCCCACTTCCATAAGAGATGGCAAGACCTCTCCTTTATGAGGGGATGAGATGTGTTTGATTAGATAAAAAGTCATCGAAAAATGTTTCTCCTGCCTGCCTTGCTCTGGTTTGCTGGCACCGTTTGATTGTTGTTATGTTATGTATTCTTGGACCGCGCACTGCTGTCACTTGTGTGATCTCTTGTGGTCGTTTTCAATGAGGTTGGTGCACACCTTGGTTCAGGGTCACTCAGGTCATGCAGACGTTCATAAACACCCCTGTTCAATGAGTTACAGCTCCTGTGTAGTATTTGTTCAATATAAAAGAGAATTCAGGAATGCTCAGGGGCAACGTGCTCGTCACATGGAGCACCACATGTTCGAAACCCAATAATTTCCTTTTTAATAAATAACGTTTTGTGGACATTAAAAACACTTTAAAATACGTGTATCCATTCTTTATTGCATTTATTTTCTTTTTTGTCTACGGAAGCTGTTTTTATGAACCCTGAATTTATCAGCAAATTAACTCCTCAATAATGGCAGACTTTGATTTGTGTGAATTCCTAGGTGTTGCCTGTTGGGCAGGGCCCAAGTAAGTAAGACTAGCCCAAAAGCATAGTATGCGTGTAAGCAATCACTTTGAGGGGAGACTGGGATGTGTCTACTTCTACTTTCAAATGTTCCTTTGGTCCTGACCACCTTTAGCCTTCTGGCTCCAGCAATGCACTGCACCACAAAAGGAGTGATCACATAAATTAGAAGCATGCTGACTGCTGAAGTGCTACCAAATGCAAACCTCTGGGATGCTAAAGCCATGCTTTCTACCTGTGGTACTGAGTGGGCATGAGGCATGTGAAAAATGTATTTTCATTAATAGATTATATTTTCTCTCTTTTTTGGGTGGGGTTTGTTTGTAGTGTTTAGTGGCAGGGTAAAAGACACTAAACAAAAACATACAGGCAATGTTGAGTCCTCCATGCTTCTCAGCTGAGCCTATCGCAGAGAGGCAATGCTGATTTTCAGATCTTTAATTGGCATGTGCATGTTTATTTTACTTATTTGGTTCATCCATTTGGTCCATTGTTTCGAAATTCTAAGTTTGTAAACTTCTATCTCCTCATCTTTATTACCCAAATATCCTTATCTTTTGATTCTCTAATGTTGGGAGGAATCTTTCTGATGCCACAGACTGGGGCAATAAATGTAGCCACGTTCTTTAGTAACATCTGTCACTTTTACTCAGTTTTGTATTTGCATTTATTGTTCAAAGAGACTCATTTTGGCAACATGAGGACATTGGCCTGCAGGAGTTGTAACCTATGTTTCTATATACTAAGCACATCTCTGCCATAGGCACACTTCCAACTGAGCCATCTTACATGCTTTTAAAATGTGGCCTGCAGGCTGAATACAGTTCTTTCCTGCAGGAACACTGCCTCCTGAGCTATTTTACACAGGGTTTGGAGCTTGCTGAGATCTCTGCAACAACTATATCAATTCACAAAATTATATGATTTGGATTGGAAATTGGTGGGATTGGAACCTGTAACCTTCAGATTCCTTGCACAAGTCATCAGAAAATCAATAAGCGTTTAACGAAAATACAGTTTTCAGTAGCAACTTCATACTCATTGGTTTTTAACTGCAAAATACAGGGGATACCAGAAATACATTCAAAATACTGAGAGCTTTGCTCCAGCTCACCCCTCCCTAGCAAACCACCAGACGAAAAGTATGTCCAACACATGAAGCACAGCCACTTCCTTTGCACTTTCACACCTCTGCTCTGCCTGTGCTGTATCAAAAAAGTGACAGCAGCATTTGTTTAATGATCCTTTTAAAGGATAAACATGACATGCCTGAATGATTGCAGGCATGCTGTAAAAGCAGCACTTAATGTATAATGTTGGGGGAACTATTTGGCTTAGAGTGATAATTAATAAAGTATTCGGCCGAAGCCAAACATCTCATTTTCAGACAGAATTCGGCTGAATACTTCTTCGAAGTCGAGATCTGGTACACCCCTAATAATAAACCATTGTGGACTGAGAGAGGTCATTATCATGGGATAATGTCTGGTGGAGGAAAGATGTTGTGGTAGGCAGAAACGTACCAAAGATCAGGATGGAAGGCAGCTTTCCCCCGCAGAGCACCATAGCGCTGAAAACCATGACATTTCAGACCAGTCCAGGACAATTTCCCAGATGCTGACTGTCATGAAGGCTCTGCAGCAGGAGAAAATGTCCCAGCCGATGGCCCCCTGGCATCCTGTGTGACACTTTTCACACTGGTCTTTGTTTCCCCCAATGCCCAGCATTTATTTTTAATGGCTGAAGCCAACCCCTTCCTATTTGGGATCTTCCTTACTCACCTATACAGCTATCATCAGCAGGACAAGCATGCAGATGTGAAAAGGCACCTTAACAATGGCCTAGCAATTACTGCTGCATAACATTTCTTTTGTTACCAGTGTCTTTCTTGAGTCACTTGGCAGTGTGATGAGACATATACAAGTAAAATACCATTATCCACCCTCCAGTTACCAAATCTGTGTGTACAAAGACAATCCAATTGAACAACACAATTAACCTACTTTTAAAAGATCAATTTAAATCCATTATGTGTGCTAGTTTAACACGTAAAAAAGGCTTCGCTTTTTATGATAGTCAAATATTAACATTATGAGTAACAGTAAGCTGGACAATCTATACTCTGCTGACCTTACTGCAAAAAAACTTGAATGTGTGTCAAAGTGCTAACATTTCAGTGGAATGAAAAAGGAAATGTTTGAACTTGCATTGTTTTCCATTCTGGGACTTGTAGTTTTCCCCACAGAATGTGGAAATAAACCAGAATTATATTGCTTTTCCTTAACGTGTTTCTATAAGAATGTATATATTGCCAGGATGCTTCAATATATGATGTGTGTATTTTGCAAGTAATCACTATAAAACAGTATAAGAACCGCCCTAGGCATCCCTAAAGGTCACCATATCTCTGACGAAAGATGATCTATCAACTGGCTAGCCATCAAAGACAGAATCAAGCTTAAAACACTTAACCTGACACACAAATGCCTCAATAACAAGGCACCTAGTTACCTGACGTAGAGATTCACCAAACATACTTCAGAACGGCCTATTAGAAAGCCATACTCTAATAGTATTAGAATCTCCAACTTTAAACTTTAAAAAAACAGGAGGATCCAGCTTTCCAGTTTTGGCAGCACATCTCTGGAACTCATTACCGGACACTTTAAGAGCATTACCCTCCCTCCCCTTCTTCAGGACTAACGTTAAACTATGGCTACACGGTAATGACCATTGACGTCATCCATATGAACTGTAAATATTGTATCTACTGTATGTATATTTTTGTACCTGCACACTCATATATGCCTGTAAAGTATCCCTGTATCTTGTCTTATACTGTATTTTTATGTATATGTACCTGTAACCTAAATTTCTGCAAGCGCCCAGATGCCTGAGGGCCTGGTGCGCTCTACAAATAAATAAAGAATACAATACAATACAGTATTATTGTAGTCCTTGAAAGCCAACACTTGCATGTTTGCACCAAGTAAAGCTCAGAAAGTATGTGGTCAAGTGCCTAAATTGCAGAGTCTGCAAAAATCGAGGTTTCATTGCTTAACCAAAGTGGGTGACTCAGACTTACATAGTATTATAGTTAAATGCAGATGGCCATGCACCATGGAATGGCAATTGAAAAATCCACTATTTTAAGCGTTAATCTGCTCCCCTGCCTCTGACGTTTTGGCATAGTTGTGCCCCTGGCATAGTTGTACCCCCGGCAATGGGCAGGGCAAAGAATTCAGGGGTAGTTCTGATCTCTCAAATGTCTCAGCTCCTCTGAAGTGTTACAGATGCTAGTTTGATGTGCAAAGTTTGTCTAC
The DNA here is from genome assembly GCF_040938575.1 of Ambystoma mexicanum. Lineage (NCBI taxonomy): Eukaryota > Metazoa > Chordata > Amphibia > Caudata > Ambystomatidae > Ambystoma > Ambystoma mexicanum. Next base: position 355,307,727 of record NC_090933.1, on the reverse strand, counting down.
ATGATGCACACATTTGACCACTGAGGACGTCACGCGGGTGGGTGTATCACCAAGGCTGTGGGGAGGGCAATTTAAGGCAGGGATCTGCAACCCCTGGGTCTCCAGATGTTTTGGACTGCAACTACCATCAGGCCTTGCTAGCATAATCAATGGCGAAGGATCCTGGGAGTCATAGTGTAATGCATCTGAAGAGCTGCTGGTTGCAGACACCTAGTTTAAGGAGACCGCAAGTTTTCTAATGTCAGTTTTTAAATAGGTAGCCATTGCTGATTTTTAGGCTCATGAAAAAGAAAGAAACATGTTTAGAAAATGTGTGGGTGCATGTGTGTTTGTGAATGTGTCTGTGTGTATATATTTATACATTTGTATGTGTCTGGGGCAAACAAGGAGTTTGTGGCCACTGAGAGACACATAACGCACAACAGCGGGCAACGGTGGCATATGTTGAAAGAGACTGAAGGATTTGAATGAGGTACTAGTATCATTAAGGTGGGCAGCACAGGCATATACTGTTAGACATTTGTGTGGCACTAGCAGCATGAGAATGTATTTCACTGGGGAATTCTGGCATGTATTTATTCAAGAGCAGTCTAAATTCTTTCTTTGGCTGCATAAAGCATGGAGGGGGGCATACCTCATGGTCTGGTCTGCGTATTGTTTGACTGCTTGTGTTGCTCTGCCAAACGGAGTGCAATGTTACATTGTTTCCGAATTGTTCTGAATGTGTTGCTATTAAATGCACACTTGCATCCCATTATTTAAAAAAAAAAGTATAAGGGGAAGCACTGGCCAAATCCTTACTGTGTTAAGTTTAGGCGTGTTTGCTTGGTTCAATTCCAGGAAAACATTTACAACCCTCAATTTCACAAATTCGGCAGGTGCAACTGCTCTAGACTGTACTGGGATCATTGGCTTGAGGCATGGAAGCCAATGAAGATGGCCAGTTGGGTCAGACTACCGTTTTTGATTACACATTGATAGAACCTCAATCGATTTCTCCCATACAAAAAAGTAACTTTTTACATAGTTCGCCTCCCCACTCTTGCTACGCTGGCTACTCCCCTTGGGGAAGGGCATTATTCCAAGCAATAATGACCCAGGCAAAGGGTTATGAAGTGATTAGCACACTGTATGTAGTACAATAAAATACTAAACACAGTTTCGGCTGTGAACCTGCTACTGAAGTCACACTGTTTAGAATGAGGTCAATATCAAGTAGTTCATTGGTACACGGCTGTTGTAGGAACACTTTACATTGTGTGGAGTAGGTGGTGCAACAGTGACATGCTTTTAGTTGGTTCTGGTTTGCCATTTAGAAACGTCAGCATTATTTTATATACTTCCTAAATGCACAGTGATTTAAGTCCCGGCTTTATTACATAAAGGGACTTCTGTAATTGGCACTAATACTAAATTATGCACAGAGGAGTAACTTTGGAGTAACTTCGGGGGCACGTGACATCGAAATGAAAGGGGACCCCGCCAGATGAGTGGGACAAAATGGAGTGCCACAAATATTGGGGTGTGGGGGAACACCCTTATCCTCCCATAAAATTATACCCATGATTAGGCACTCAATTGGCTTATGCCACACATATACAGTTGATTCAGTTGGCATTGCAGTGTGGCTTGGTAGAAGTATGGTACCCAGCGTGGGGTCAAACACCCATTGCCTGTATGCCACGCACCCATGGCCTGAATGTCAAGCACCCATTCCCTGTATGCGAAAGACGCCATGGGCTGCCGTGAGGGCTAGAAATGCTGCTAGGTTGAAATGGCGTCTAATTTCCGGATTAGACTAAAAGGTTGAGTTGTGGGCTCTTTTTTGGACATTTTTATATTTTCTCATTTGGGGTGGATTTTCAGAAATGGAACTGCTTCGGCCACCAAAACATGTCGGTAAGAGCTGGCTCTATTTACTTCACTTGCGCCCCACATTAGGTTTAGGTTTTTACGAGTGTGTTTTTCTTACACAAGTGACACCTCAAATATGGCTATGGGCCTGCTGAGATTATTGCACAAGGCCAGTGATTAAAATGATAACACTTGTGTTATGTCATGCCCCTATTTTAAGTAAATTAGAGTTTTTGTTTCTTTTCTTTTTAAGCAACATAAATGCACATAAAACTATTGGGATCAATTACATCATTATAGCCTGACTAGGATCCAGAGAAAGGTGCTTGACCAACTGATAATGCCCCACGATTGTTAAACACAGAAATTAGGGTTGTTTAGCAAACAAATCACTGATCCTGATAAAGGCTGTGACAAGGCCTGCACTCATGACTTGTCAAGAAGGGAAAGGAATCCCTCTCAGCCGGGCACCTACCAGCAAGAACTCCATAGATAGTCGTACCCCTGAAGTGGACGGTGGCAGTTTAGAGGGGCCCAAATTCTTTCCCCCACTTGTGCCAGGCTGTTTCTATGCAGTCCGCAATTGTCTTGCTCCATGATGTTTGCCAGCCTCTTTCGGTTTATTTCAAGCCTAGGAACTTTCCTGTGAGAGCCACAATGGAGGAGAGTGATACCCCTTTCCAGCAGTATCCACGCTTCCCAATATGCAGAGAACGGAGGTTCCCCTTAGAAAGGACAACCCTCCAGACATGCAAAACCCCGGTAACCTGTGCTTGCAGAGAGGGAGAGCACCGGCAGAGCCAGTCGAATGCAGCGATCAACTGAGCCACACAATGCGCACTGACACTGAGTGAAACTCAGCAGCGTTCCATCCCCTAACTCAACATGGACTAAAACTGAGGTTAGAAACCTTCATGCACAAAGAACCTACCATCAGCATGGAGAAACACATGACCCCAAACTAGAATTCAAATACTTCCGCATTCAGGCAGACATTGTTGTTCACCATAGAAAAAGTGGGCGGGGCTTAGCCCAAGTTGTACAACCTTGGAAGCAGACCATCGATCCTGGGCAGGGAAGACAGATCCAGATTGGCCAGGGCCGGAGAGCCAATCAGGATGGGGGAGATACAAAGAAACCACAAGAAGTGTGGTTTGTTGGGAGTTAGGTTAGAAGAGATGGTTGAACAAGAGACCAGCAGGAGAAAGGAAGGAGTGACAGATTGGGGAGGTGTATTCTGGACAAGGTGAGGCATTAGATAAGGAGTGCAAGTAGTATTTCAGAGTGTGTGCATTAGCGAGGCAAGTGTTTTTAGAATAAATAGTGTAAGGAGTGACTGTTGAGGATGTTATTGAGTGAAACGTGTGCATCAGTAGTAGTAGGCGGGAGGAGTAGAGTGGAAGGGAGACGAGTAGAGTGGAAGAAAACGTGGTAGAGTGCTGTTACTCTGCCCTTTTGCACTGTACTACTCCATCTTCCAAAGGGTGGAGACAAGGCCTAGAGGGAGCGCGAGACAGAGAGACAGAGTAGAGGGAGGAGAGAGGAGAGGTGGGTGGATTTCGAAGAGGAGAGTATTAATAGGTATGGAGAGGAAAATGGAGAGCAGCACGTGAGCCAGATAGATTGAGGAGCAAATCGAGCAGAGTATTTGCAAAGGAACACTAATCATTGATCAGAGTAGGGTGAGCCTTAGAAAGTTCATGAGGGAGTCTAGTTAGAAATAGCACATTGCCTTTAGGTGCTAAGATCCAGCACAAGGCTGAGATAGGACAATAGGTGTTAACATTCCCCATCTACTAACCTGGTGCCTGGGACCCCTGTGTTAAGGATAAGGTGCTTTTCTAGACGAGAGGGACTGACATAGGGCCCATTGACAAACCATAGCAGCCATCCCTTTCCTCCCCCCAATTTCACTTACTTGTTAGCTGCGCCGGTGAGTCCCACCACATCAGCTGGTGCTGCTCCTGTCCTTGCTCTGGTTGCCATGGAAATGGAAGAGGGGCTCCATACTGAGCCCTGCCTTCCTATTCCATGGCGGCCATGGTAGAACAGTATTTTCTTTCTGTGAACCGGATGCCACGAAAGCAAAGGCCACAAGAGACTCCTCTGGAAACACCAATCAGGAAGTAATTGCTTCATCCCAGCAACACCAGGGAAAAAGTCGGAGAGACCAACCACTGATGGATGAGCCTATCAGGTGACGAGAGTGTGTAATATAAGTTCTGAGTTCTCTAGGGGCTAACAGCCCAGGGTGTCCCTGTTCAGGGTGGAACAGTTAAGGGTGAAGACCAGCAATTGACCATGAGCCTATGATTTTGCATCCCTACCTGCTGCATCAGTGAGTACCCTTAGCATGATCATTACTGTGCTGTCTATCCACACTGTAGTACTTGGCTACCATGCATTAGCTCCTGCTGCTCTTCTTACTAATCTTTCCCTGTGCATTCTCCAATCATGCTACAACTTCCTCCTTTCCCATCCCTATCATAAAACTCACAGCTTGAAACTCCCATTACTCCATCTCTCTTTCACCTACTTTCAACAAGCATAGGCGACGACCTAACCCAAGAAAGTTGATGATAAAGTAGATAAAGTTGGTCTGAGCCCGAACGAGGGAGATCAGGTGAGAGCTTTTGGATAAAGCAAGTTTTTGTTAAAGTAAATAAAAATCGGTCCGAGCCCGGCAGAGGGAGACTTATTGAACATTGTGTTGAAACGGTTCTGAGCCTGGCGGAGGGGGATCTGGGATGAACCGTGAACCTCCCGAGAAATTGGATACATGAAAACTCTACAAGCATTGTGTTAAAGAGGATCTGAGCCCTGCTAAAGGGGATTCGAGGTGAATAGTGATTGATATGATATGATATTTTATCTGTATTCTGATCGTACACATGTGTTTCAGAGCCCAACAAGGCGAGGGAGGGGAACATGGGTGGTCAAAAAAACAACAATCTTACTAGGCACAGTGAAAATGAGAACGTGCAAGTGCATGGGAGAAGGAAAGGGGAAAAGTGCATGGAAGTGGGGAGAAGTGGAAAGTGTGGAGCAAAGGAAAAACAGATAAATAATAAACTAAATAAATAATGAAGGCAACACAAAAGTGGTAGTGCAGCCAGCAAGTGGCAAGTTCGAGGGTGAAGCAGCATACAGAGTTATGTCTGATAAGTGCAGGAAAAAGGGGGGGACTGTATGGTTACAGATACAGACCCCAGTGCAGGGATTGCCCAGAGGCAGTGTGGATGGGTGACAGGGTGAGCAGGTACCTGGACACGGAAGACATAGGGTAGGCCAGGTGCATGGTGCTGAGAGAGAAAAAGATCAGCAGGGGAGTGGAGGGGCAAAGGCAGAGGCAAAGAGGAAGGTCTTGAGGTGCTTCCGGAACCGGAGATGGTTATGCTCAAGATTCACCTTAGTAATTGAGTATGTGTTAAAATCCTGAGAAGAAAATAACGTATTGTTTGTTTGTCGCATCCGGACCTCTGAAAGAAGAGTTTTTGAAATGCAAAGAGACTTTGGCACAGAAGGCCCTGATGCTAATGTTTGAACTGCACCCTCATGCTAGAGAAGCCAGAGACTGTGCTAAACTCGAGTGCGTTGCCTTGTCCCATGCTACAAAATGTGGGGAAGGGAGGCCAATGGCCTGAATCCTGACTTATCATTTCTTGAACACGTCTTTCTTTTACAAAACATTGTTTCCCACACTATTTGTATTTAGAGGTAAGGATTTTCAGTAGGGCTATTAGTATAGGCCCTTTTATTTTGACAAGACACCACTAGGACTGCTTTATTATTATTTAATGGTCGTAGCTTGCTCCCATCTTTAGATTTAGGAATAGATAGGCATTTTTCCAACCCTTTTTGAAGTTCAGTAAACACCCTTGAACTGTGGTCACTTGTGTCTGTCTTACTGTTGATACCATGCCTTCCTTGCATGTGATGTCAGGAATAGGATATGACTCAGTTGAGACAAATTGTGGAAGCCTAAAATTCCAGAAGCCTACTCATAGATCCTCTGAGCCTTCTATCACCACAAAAGACTCCATAGGCTTTGATATCTGTAGAAGCAGAGAAGCTATTATCCATCCAGAGAAAAGAAGAATGATCCCCACAGACTTAATTTAGACAACCCCTCCTGGTTGTTCTATAAGATTGGCTCCAAATTCTGGCCTGGCCTGGAATTTTGGTTTAGATGTCCCAGTGGCCGTCATAGATCCCGACTTTCAGGGAGAAATAAAGGTTCTCTTACAGAACCATGGTGAAAATCCATTTGAAGTACATTCTGGAGACAACATTGCACAAGGAATTCTTGAAAGGGTTTTATTTCCTCGTTTTAGAGGGGAGAGTGAACTGGAAGATACTGAGAGAGGTACCTTAGGCTTTGGGGAAGCTGATGAACCATCTACCACTGAAGCAAAAGGGGGAGAAGAACCTAGCATGCATCCTGACTTAGCCTTCACCCTGCGAAATGATCCAGCACTCACATAGGCTTGCTTGCAAGTGATTCCTGAAGGAGAAGGATTAGAGAAGAGAAGTCCCATTTTCTTTCTAAAACAGGGATTACTGCACAGAAAGTAAATGTCCACAGGAGGCCTAAGTTAAACTCAGTTAGCAATCCCCAAAACCCATCAGAAGATTGTACTAGAGATTGCACATTTTCATTTGACAGGGGGACACTTAGGACAATCTAAGACCCAAGCATACATCAGTGGGAAGTATTACTGGCCTGTTAGCCATGCTGATATAAAGAACTTCATTCAGACATGTGAAATATGTCAAATAAACAGTATTCATATTCCCTTGCCTGCCCCTCTGAATCCTTTACCAATAATAGAAGTCCCTTTCTCAAGGATTGGGATGGATATCATTGGAACTTTGGAAACCTCTAAACTAGGTAACAAATATGTCCTCATAACCGTTTATTGCGCTACGAGATACCCTGATGCATTCCCTATGCGGTAACAACACCACCCAGTAGATTTTAAAACACCTATTACCATATTTTTCCAGGGTTGGTTTTCCTAAGGAAATTTCAACGGATCAAGGATCCAATTTCAGGAGCATGCTCATGGGTGAAGTCATAGAGCTGCTCCATAGCACCACCTAAATAACTTCAGTTTACCATCCCCAAACAGACGGATTGGTAGAAAGATTCAACAAAACACTCAAAATTATTCTGAGAAAGTTGGTAGATAAGGATGGGAAGGACTGGGAAGGCATGATCCCCTGGGTACTGTTTGCAGTAAGAAAATCCCCTCAGGCATCCACTGGAGTCTCTCCTTTTGAACTACTCTATGGTAGAGAACCGAGAGATGTCCTGGACATGCTCTGGGAATCCTGGGAAGAAAGAGAAGAGGCATCCATTCGACTTTCGCAAACGGCCACTCGATTTTGAGACCATATGAAAGTTGTTCGAAATCTAGTCTATACTAATATGGAAAAATCCCAAGCACAACAAAAGGCCACATACGACAAAAAGGTAAACTTAAAATAATTTTCAATAGGACAAAAGGTACTAGTCCTCTTACCTACCTCAGAAAACAAACTTGTCTCCAAGTGGCATTGGCCGTATGAAATATTACAATGAACAGGAACCTGTACCTATACAGTAAACTAAAGACCCATCTTTACCATGTAAAAGAGTAAAAGGAAAATCCTTCCACCGCCAATGCCACAATATTATCTTGTTTGGTACCCAAAGAAATAGATAACTTTGAATTAATTCCCCAAGAGCTGTCTAGTCAAAAACAAGAAGATTTAAAAGATTCAGTTACAACCTTCCCTTGTGTATTCTCTGAGAAACCATGAAGAGTGCAAGGCATCTACCGCCATATTAGAACTCCCAGGGGAAAATTCGTCCATCTGAAACCATATAGACTCCTGGGAGCCCGTAGACGAATAGTGGTTGAGGAAGTAAAGAGAATGCTAAGGGTGAATATCATCAAACCCTCTTCAAGCCGATGGTCCTCCCCTATAGTATTGGTCACAAAACCTGACCATTCCTGGAAGTTTTGCATAGACTTCCGCCAAGTCAATGCCATCTCCGACTTCAATGCTTATCCCATGCCGCGCATTAACAAATTGATCGATAAACTCGGAAATACCACCTTTCTATCAACCCTAGACTTAACCAAGGGGTACTGACAGGTCCCAGTGCATGGACCTGATAAGGAAAAGATAGATTTCTCAATGACCTTGGGACTATTCCAATTCAAAGTCCCACCTTTTGGCTAACACGGGCCCCCATCTCCTTCCAACGATGTATGGACAAAATATTACAGCCCTACTCTGATTTCTGTGGGGATTATATTGACGATAAAGTCATGTATAGTAAAATTTGGGAAGACCATCTTTTCCATCTCTTTACTGTTATGAGAGCCCTCAGAGAAGCTGGCCTAACTGTAAATCCATCCAAATACAAGCTGGCTCAATCAGGCATGAAATACCTCGGCTTCTTTGTAGGGAATGGTAGTGTCGAACCTCAACATGAAAAAGTGAAAGCCGTCCTAGATACCCCCCCCACATTAAACTAAGAGAGATCTCATTCTTTGGATTAATCGGTTATTACCATAGGTTTATCCCTAACTTCTCGGACAGGACAACTAGCCTGACAGACAAATTAAAGAATGCTAAACCCAAGACAATTCATTGGACTGACGAGAATGATGTATGTTACAACAATCTAAAACAAACCCTGTGCCAGAAGCCGATCCTAAAGGTAGTAGATTTCTCAAAGGAATTTGTGCTGCAAACAGATGCATCCCTTACAGGGCTATGAGCAGTCTTGTCACAAATTTGCAACAGATTGGAACACCCTATCTTATACACTAAGTGCAAACTCTTCCCACATGAAAAAAATGTATGTGTACTAGAATTAGAGGCCCTTGCCCTTAAGTGGGCCATCACCCACCTTAGATACTACCTCCTAGGAAGGAAGTTTACACTCGTCACGGATCATTCTCCATTTTAGGTCCAGCCCCCATTTTGATTTCTACTCCAAAGTAATTCTGTGTTCTAAAATGGTGGACAGTGTTTTCCGCTTGTAACTGAGCCGTCCTGAACCTTGTACGTGAGTTAATGTATAGACTGTCTGTTGGCTGAATGCTTGGGTTGAGTAAAGAGACCTTGTCCCATGCCTGACTTGTAGACAGAGGATTGTCTGCGCCAACAAGTCCGATCCGCGGACATACATCAACTACAATGCTGGACAAATAATGAACGTTGACACTAGCTGAACTACATTGTATAGGACATGTGTTAAGGCTTATTGTTAAATCCGAGAATACACTGTTGCCATTGTGACTTATTTACATGCAAACTGAAGATGATTCACATGCATATCGATCCGCGGACATACTTTCTCTGCCTCTACTCTAGCCAGCAAAAGGATTCTAACCCTCGAGTCATCTGATGGTTCTTAGACCTGCAACCCTACTGTTTCACTGTGGTGCACTGAAATGGCAAAGACAATGGAAACGTAGATTTTCTTTCAACATTTTCTTCTGAAACAGGTGTGGCCACATCGCATAGGAGTTGGACCAGTGCGGGGGGATCACCTGGGTGAGGGGTCTTCGGGGAGTGGGAGTGGGACACCGGATGGCGAGACACAGTATCCTCTTCCCAGTTCCACCGTTACCCATCTTACCAGGTAGGATACTTAGGAACTCCACCTCTAACCTGCCTCTGTCCCTCAACTTTCTCTGCCTCTACTCTAGCACTTCATCCATCATGGTCACATCCTTAACCCAACTGGTCATACCGCCTATCTGCACTTCAAAATGTCTAATGTTGGTTGTCCTTAATCTATGCATGTCCACACTGGTATTGTCCCCGGTGACTGTTCCATTTACTCCCCTTCACAACCTGGTCAGAATGTCACTCAAACTCACCCCATTGTAAGAAACTCACTGATTCCCATCTATTTTGATGTCTTATCCATTGTACGTTACTATGTGGTCAAAAGAGCATTGTTCATCCCTGTATATATATAAATAAATAGGTGATGAGGATGTGGCTGGTGAGGGTCCTGCTTTCAATCTTTTATTGTGCTCCATGGGTAGTTGGATATAAAAGTAAGAGTGACTACCTTTTGACTTCCTTTGTTTCAAAGTAAAAGTAAACACTTCATTCGCATGTCTCAGGGGAGGAGGACTCACAAGGAGGAGACACTGTGCAAATGTGCAATCATGTTTTTCTGCAGTGGTTGCTATATCTGGGAATTAAGGAAATATCATTACCTCTACCAGCGGAGGGTCGACTCCTATGGCATGTATATCTGAAGTCATTCTTTCGACCACTGGGCTGAAACCTCTAGAATGAAAACATGAACCTCTTTTCTATCCACATTCTAGGATAGGTTTATTTTTCAACCACTAACCAACCAGGCCATTCTCCCCACTAGGAATTATGGGGAGGGTAACACTTACAACCTTTTCTTACCCCAGTCTTATCAAATATCCAGTAGGGACAAATTCATAATTTCCCTAGAGCTCAAGTTGGAAATTCCATCCGGCTTGTCATATATCTTACGTCCTAGGTGGAAGGGGCAAAGAAGGGGCAGTTAAGGTGCTGCCTCTTCTGTTTGGTGGAAAAGAAATAAAAATTGCCCTTTTGAATTTGTCGTACAAACCAGTACAATTTAAGAGGGGCGAGCTGGTGGGACACTTGGTACACGAAACCCCATGTGAAAATGTGTACCAAAATGGCATTAGAAAGAAGGATGAAGGGAACCCGAGAAAACAACTTGATGGGTAGTGGGACCCAGACAATTTTTCGCACGACTCAAAGTGGGAGGCAGAGAAAACTTGGACTCCAGTTCCAAACAGACTGAGTCAAGTCTAATAAGAGAAGAGAGCAACACTCTAGAGGCCCCGATAATAGAGGAGATCCCTTTCCCCAGGAAAACAGTAAAGTGTAATACACTTAAATCTATGGTTACTATGGTTATTCCAGTTCATACTGTAGAGAATGATAGAACATATGAACAGTTAGTAGATGAGTCTTTAGCGGAGATACCCGACAAGGAAAATAACATTTTTTATGACTTCTCACTACCTAGAAAAGTGTCTGGTACCTTAGAGACGGTGAACTACTAAGTTTCTCATTCCCAAATAGCCTAGTTATTCCTCTAGATAATATTCCCCTTGAAAAGGAAGAGACCCTCAAAGTGGGAGGAGAAGATGTAGACACTCCTTTTTAAGAAGAAGAAAGTGAAGAGGAAACTTGATCCCTCATGGCAGGAATATGGGTTCCCTGTCGGATATCGACCCCCAGAACAAGAGTGTTTTCTCTGTGGGAGAATGGGTCATTCCAAAAAACATTGTCCATCTAATAGATTGGACGATTCTAATTTACCCCAAAAAATAAATTAGAAGAGAATGGAACATCAAACCGAGTTTTCCTATGCCAACATTTTGTGTACCCATTCTAGTAGAAGTACCATCTCTTGCCCTTCTACAAAAGTAATATCTAATGAAATATTGGATGTAATGCGTTGTACCAGAGAAAAGAATAGTTATTGTGCCCCTGTATTATTACATAGGAAACCAATCTGGGCCCAGTTAGATACAGGGAGCAGAGGTTCAGCAGTCCGAACTGCTGTTCTTCCATTAACCTGGGAACCCTTAGGACAAAAGAATGTAGGTTGTGTTCATGGACAAGCAGAGGGACATCCCCTGACTAAGCTTGACCTTACCATTTTTGGAAAAACTATATTTGTATTAGTGGCAGTAATGTCTAATCTTCCTACATCCATGATCTTGGGTAATGAGGTTCCTCATTTTGATGAATGGATTTTTCAAGTTGCACAGATAAAATTGAAGTCTGTAAAATATTTTGCTAATCAAATAGAGATAACATCCTCTTTATATTCCCCTAATATTTCTTCGGTTCAAGAGGAAGTAGTTTTAGAAGATCCTGTATGAGACTGGAAAGACCTAAATTCTCTGTACAACCAGAAATACCCTTTAATCATATTGATACTCACTTGAGGAATATGCTTAAATATAGAGAAGAATTAGGAGAGAAAAAAATGATTGCAGAAACTTAATTTTGTGTTGTGGAATTTGAGTCCCAGATTTCCCAGATTACTGGGATGAAGAAGAGGGATGCATAGGCACAGGCTTATGCAGTACAGCACAATAAGGTTGATGACCCACACCTGGGGGTGGCTGAGAGGTACAACAGACTCCCTCAGGTGCAGGCCATGAGACCAACATGGAAGAAGGCGAGGCAGCTGAAGCAGCAGCAGCAGGAGGGCAGTGGTAGTAGTGTATGGAGGAGTTTTGAAGCCTCCAAAAAGCGGGAGAGGAAGAAATCTCAGAAGTGACAGGATGCAGGGACCAGAGTGTTGAGTGAAGTTAACTGAGAGGGTTGTATGGGCTCGAGAGTTCAGCTACAGAGTTTGCACAATAGAAGGCGTGCCTTTATGTAACTTTCCCCACTGTGAAACGTTCAGCAGTGGCAGGGCAGCACTGGAGTAGTGGGGAGCCGCAAGGCTTGTTGCAGAGTTTGCGCAGCGGAAAGCGCACCTTGCAGTGACTCGCCCCACTGTGAAGCAGTCAGCGGTGGGAGGCAAGCACTGGATCACTGGGGTGCCACGAGGACCCTGAAAGAAGCCAACAAGGGACACAGGAAGCCGTACAGGAGAGGTTGCTGGCCCATATAGGAGAAGTGAAGTAGACGAGCTGGAAGAAGCGAGGCAAATGGACATGCACGCCAAACCCGGTGAGTTCACTACTCTATTGTGACCGCTGAGTGCTCCGTGACTGCCGGTTGCTTGCAACCAGTTTGCCGATTTGAATACCGAACTGACATGAAACACGTTAATAATTATGTCGCACACCAAGCTGTTGGAAACCAAAGCAGTTGGCTTCAAGAGACTGCAAAGATTCCATCTGAAGGAGGGATTGTTGCATAGTGGGTTATATTAAAAGCCAGCCACACAAAGGGGCAATATCTCCAGAAGTGAACTAAAACCATTATTTGAAAGCTGAAAGTGGCACACATGCAGGAAATCGATAAAAAATCATGGTTGCCGAAGCCAAAAGCAAATAACTGAGCATAATAGTGGCTGTGAAAAATATTGCTCAAGTGTAGAGAATGTTTCAAACCCACATTGCCAAAACTAAAGAAGTGTGAAAGAGAGAAAGCGTTATTATCAGCAGTTTGCTAATAATTCAAAGGTGGAAGAAGATTGGCAGGAGGGCTGCCCTTCTGATACAAGAGCTTCAGGAAGAAGGAAGCATTGCCCGTCTTGTGTGTGGCAAACACTTATGTGTAGTAAATAGCAACCATGTAATTCTTGTTTTTCCTTGAAGACATTCTCAAATCTAATTGTGAAAAGCAGAAGACATTGTTAAAATCTTTGAAGTTGACCCTTATCACAGAAGTACGTTGGGCTGGTAGTTTGGCCTGGCAAGGGAGTCAACCAGGTCATAGAAATTTGTACCAACTGGTTCTGTTTGGGCAGGAGAGTATACCCAAACCGAGAACTGCAGTAGCTTGTCGTATCTGGCAGGTGAGTATACCAGGCCAAGAGCTTGTGACCATTGGTTCTGTTCATGTAAAAGTACACTGGAGCAGAAAGTTGCAGTAGCAGTACGCCTGGCATGGGAGTAAACCAGGTGGACGTTTACGAAGTACTGTGGTTGAGTAAAGCTTATGAAGAAGTAGCTGAAGAAGCACTGAAGTGTTTTGGTGAAGTAGTGTAAAGGCAAAAGGAAATATCGAGGTTGAGTACCTCAAAAGGAAATACACCAAACACAGGCTTATAAAGATTCACAGATCTTTATTCTAAAAACTGTACAGTTTACAAAGAAACAAAGTATCAGATAGCTATCTGGCCCTCAGTACATCACAGCGAATACCAGCCCTTTCGGTGTGAGAAGTGAGAGGTACTGGACGTCTAAACAGTTGTGCATTTTATACATTTCCAATCATAATGTCCAGCCCCTCTTCAGGTTAATGATACTCGGTCTAGGGTTCGTGCCGAGTTCACTTCTGACTTAACCAACTATATGCATGTGGATCATCTTCAGTTTGCATGTAAACAAGTCACAATGGCAACAGTGTATTCTCGGATTTAACAATAAGCCTTAACACATGTCCTATACAATGTAGTTCAGCTAGTGTCCATGTTCATTATTTGTCCAGCATTGTAGTTGATGTATGTCCGCGGATCGGACTTGTTGGCGCAGACAATCCTCTGTCTACAAGTCAGGCATGGGACAAGGTCTCTTTACTCAACCCAAGCATTCAGCCAACGGACAGTCTATACATTAACTCACATACAAGGTTCAGGACGGCTCAGTTACAAGCGGAAAACACTGTCCACCATTTTAGAACACAGAATCAAAATGGTGGCTGCACCTAAAATGGCAGCGAAGTCGATCTAAGATCGGAACTTTGCAATACGGTTTTCTTCGCAGAGCGACTGGGCTTAGGCCAATATATACAATAAAGGAGGCAAGATATGATATCCTGTTTAACAAACCCTCCTTTTGGCCTAAGCCCAGCGCTAAACTACTTCTTGTCACTTTACGAGTAACTCCACGTCTCAATGTCGATACATCCTGAATCAATATCAGAAATATCAATTGTCATAAGGTCAGATACTGAGATTTCCTTCAGCACGAATTCATTAGATATTTTCTTTGGGACGTATACCTTATTTCGTAATGTACCCATCGCTTGTGCACAACATCCTCCTAACATCGAACACACACCAGGAAGACATTGTATACAACAACAAAAGAACAACAGAATACCTAAAATAATCAGTAAGACCGAACGTAGCTTCCATCCCCAAGATCGCAGGAAGTCCCATAACCAAGCACTAAGATCCCAGTTTCCCCCGGGAACATGCACTTCTGAACTGAGAACATGCAGATTTTGTATCGCCCTGAAGATAGTTGGGGTGGAATCTGGCACAAAATCACAGCAAGCAGACCCCACTAATTTACATACCCCACCACGCTCAGCCAGGATGACATCTAATGCCATCCGGTTCAGAAGGGCAACTAACATTATTGCTTTTTGTTCATATTATAGAGTATGTCAGTGGTCCGGTTGATGGTCCTCTCCAGTACTCTCGCTAGTCTCCTGATATCTTCTGAGGTCAGTATTTGCCCCCAAAATGGCACAAAGGATTTAGCTGCATCGCCCAGAACTTGTGCTGAAGTATCGCCATTCTCGTCCCGCCGTGGACGAGCCTTTGAAATTTCTACAGTGCTAGCAATGAATACCCCGGGTAACAGAATCCCTAAACAACAGGTTCCCTGCCAATCCCTGGGTAACCATGGAAATGCTACATTACCGCAAACAAAGTAGACAGGTTCGCCTACATACAAAGGTCTGTCCTCACTAATCAAATTTGCAACATTGGCGCAACCCTTGAAATCACCCATTGACTGAGTACCATTCCTCTGTATGCAGAAAGAAACTGAATCAGGGCTGTGGTTAACAGTATGAGAAGGTGGTGAGGCATCCCTATTGCCTATAGGAGCCATCTTGAAAGAGATCAAAGATTGAAAAGGATGGGACAGTCTATCAGAAGGCCTATTAGAAGCAATATTAGGCTTGCTCCTATTTGCAAAGAGTGAGCATCCCAGGGGTGTTAGAACACGTTTCTCAAAATCATTCAAGTTAGTTCCATCAAAGTTCCCCGAGATGCTATTGTTCCATCGGCCAAAGAATAGTACCCTTAGAGAAGCATAGCATGCAGTTGTCAATGGTAAAGGATGAATATACTAACCCAGCCCCTTATCACTGTGTTGCGGTAAATACGAGCAGACCCAACAATTGGACTTATTAAAAATGGCATGTGTAGCATTCATAATGTGTAATAGAGTATTGTTATGGTAACTCTGTCTGTGCTGAGAGTCTCTAGGAGATAGAGTGTGCAGATGCACAAAAGGCGTAGAAACAGTGGGTACATTTTCAATGGGTAACACATTTTCAAGCGGATGTACTTCTTCCAAATACCAGAATCCTAAAGCAATGACTATTGTAAAACCAGTTAACATTATCACAAGACAACAATACGTTTTCGGGGCCCACGCATTCGATTGTTCATTTTCACAACCGGTCACACAGTCTCTTATCTGTTCCGTACGAGTGGGAGCGGTTGCAGGCATTGTTTGTTCAAACTAGTATACCAGAGTCAATGTGCTGGCGTTCTCCTGATGAAGCGTCTTCTTAGTCCTTTCACAAACCCTAGCCAACAGAATCCCCTTATGTACAAAAGATCAGGCCAAAGTGACAAGCCCTTCGATGATTTTCCTTGATGCACAGCCGAACCGTGCAGTAAGTCTAACTCCTCGGATGCAGATCGTACTTTGTGATCCCCGGTACTGAATGATCCAAAAACAATGCGTCGTTACTTCCTGATGGAAGCGGCGAATTCAAAGATTTTGAAAAAGGAACCGTTGGAGAGTGTGGAGATGAAGTGCCTATTTCCCCAGGCCCCACGGACTCAGGGAGAGTCTCCGACTCACTCTTGATGCTGTTTGATGCTTCGTGATCGTTGGTTACAGTATTGGTGAGGGGTTCAGTATCTTCTGTAGCTTGTGCCAAATGGAAAGGAATCCTTTTGATGTGGGACGGGTGGTCAGGACCCAGTCCTCCGGCCGTATGCTGTGACCTGGGCCCTCGTATTTAACAGGTAAAGCCTCTCGCACCTGGTGATAAATCAAATACAGATTTTTAGTTAACTGTCCACAATAGTCAGAAAGAAGTACATTTTCAACTTCACGTAGAGAACGGGGCTTGAGTAAATTCCAAATGTTAGCTGGCCTACCCATGACCACCTCAAATGGAGAGAGCCCAGTCTTAGTTTGAGGGGTCATTCTCATAGATAATAACATGATCGGTAAGGCGTCCGGCCATTTCAGTTTGGTGCCGGCACACGTCTTAGCGAGCTTGTTCTTGATGATGCCTTTGATGTCTTTCTACTAAACCAGCACTCTGTGTGTGTCTAGCCAAATGGAACCATTTATCGATCTGTAATCCCGTGCATATCTGCAGAATTACAGCACCGATAAAATGTGGACCATTGTCCGACCAGATGACTCTTGGTAAACCAAACCTAGGAAAATATTCCTTCAGCATGGTTTTCGCCATGGTCATAGCTGTAGCATCTTTGACATGAAAAGCTTCGACCCATTTGCTAAAAGCGCAGATAACAACTAGTACATATTTGTAGTTATTACAACGCTCCATTTCAATGAAATCGAAGTGAATTACCTCAAAGGGGACAGAAGGTGGACCAAAACTACCCCTAGGAGTCGATGTGCCTTTTCCCACATTATGCTTCAAACAAATCATACACCCTTGGACAAAGCGCTCGGCTACCTTAGGGATTTTATCATTTACCCACACATTTTGCAACATTTTGGTGACTTTTCGTGCACAAATATGGGTGGGACCATGAGCCATAACAGCCATCATTGTAACGTATGCATCAGGCAGTAACCATTTCCCTTCTACTTTGTCCACCCAACACCCATCATCATCCAATTTTGCCAAACCCTCAGCCCATTTCTTAGATTCCTCTAATGTGGCATCAGCTTGAATGTTTTTCACAGATTCAATACCCTCATCCAGGCATTTGTGGCTTCCCTTGAAGTATACATTTCTGAAGAGAGATCAGTGGCAGTCTGTTTGGCTATCTGGTCAGCAAAAGCGTTCCCTTTTCCTACATTATATATAATCTTCTGATGTGCTGCGCATTTCATAATTGCTAGCTGAGCAGGGAGTGCAAGCACTGAGAGTAACCGTACTATCAAGGAGCCATGCTGGATTTTAGCGACATGTGAGGTCAAGAAACCTCATTCTGCCCAAAGTCTGCCGAAGTTGTGGACCACCCCAAAGGCATACTGACTGTCAGTATATATATTTACTGTAAGCCCTTCGGAAAGTTCACAAGCTCGGGTCAGTGCTATAATCTCTGCGGCCTGCGCAGAGTTATACGTGATTCTTTTGGTCTCCACGACCGTGCTCAATGTGGTGATTGCATAAGCAGCTGTGGATGTACCATCCGGGAGTTTGAAACAGGAGCCATCGCAAAACAGCTCCGCTTTTGGTTTATTCAAAGGAGTATCTTATAGATCGATTCTGCCTTTTGTTTCTTGCTCTGTAGTGTAAAGGCAGTCATGTGACTCTTCGTCACTGCAAGCAGTTCCTAGTGGGAAAGGTAAAAGTTCAGCCGGATTAAGGACACAACACCTCTTTATTTGGATGTGCGGTGCAAACAAGATCAATTTGTCTCTCGTTAATTGTGCGGAAGTGAGGTGTTGCGTTTGTGTTCTGTTCAATAGAACGTCTACAGAGTGAGGTACCATCAGGGTTAAACAATGCCTAGGACCATTCCCTCGCTCTGTTTTACGGACGGTGCAGCAGCAGCGACAGCTCTCAAACCTCTTGGCAAAGCGCATGCAACAGGATCAAGGGGTGGAAGAAAAGTAGCCGCACGGCCTATTCTTCCCTCCATGTTCCTGCGTTAATACAGCCAAAGCACATCCATCACACTCATGCACATACAACACAAAGGCCTTTTCATAGTTTGGTGTGCCCAAAACTGGTGCCGAGCACAATGCAGTCTTGAGCAGATCAAATGCTTGCTGGTGTTCCAAGTCCCACAGCAATGGCTAAGAAATGCCCTTCTTTGTCAAAGCCAACATTGGTTCAATCACTAATGAGAAGTTTGCGATCCACTGCCTACAGTAAGAATCCATTCCCATCAAGGCTCTGACTTCCTTCTGTGTATTTAGGACAGACATGCTAGAAATGATTTTTATCCACTCAGGCGTCAACCTTCTTCCCTCCTGTGACAGGAGATAGCCTAAATAGGCGACCTCCTGTCGACAATACTGACATTTTTTAAGTGAAGCTTTGTGTCCGTGCTGTGCTAGATGAATAAGCAACAATACAGTGCCCTCCTTACAAGCGCTCTCTGAGTCAGCAGCTAAGAGTAGATCGTCTACATACTGAAGCAGTGTACATGTAGTGGGCAACTCAAGTGTGTCGTGCTGCTCTTTCAAAGCCCGACTGTAGATGCTAGGCCTCTCCGTGTAACCTTGCGGTGCATGGATAAAGGTAAACGAGCGTCCCCCTAAGGTGAACGCGAACAAGTATCTACTGTCTTTGTGTATAGGAATACTAAAGAAGGCGTTCTTTAGATCCACAAAACTAAAGTGAGTAGCTGAAGCCGGAATCATTGTTAAAATTGTCGTCACATCAGGCACAATGGGAAATTGTAGAGCAACAATCTTATTGATGGCACGTAAATCAATAATGAAATGAAAAGGAATTGCATTATCGCCTTTTTTGTACACGGGCAAAATCGGACTATTGCACAAACTTCCTGCAATTTCCTCAATCACCCCACGATGCACAAAATCGGAGATTATGCATATCAAAGCTTGCTCACCATCGACCGAGATCTTATACTGGGGAATACGCGGCAACTTCACTCCATGTTTCAGAATAATTTTAACAGGCTCAATTTGCAAAACACTGACATCATTGTCGTCAATTGCCCACAAACACTCCGGAACATCACTGAATTCCGGCAGCAAAGGTGTTAAGAAAGGAAGAAGGCATACTATGGCAAAAGGGAAAGTGCACACAGTTGCACTGTGAACAACTCTGAATCTAACAACGTGTATATAATACCCAAGTCTTGTGTATATATGTAAAACCCAGGAACGTTAATAAGATAAAACAGTATTACCAATATAGGAAAAGGGATGTGGGGTAAACACTTAGGACCTCCTTATGACTGAAAGGAAAGTCGGCAAACTCTTTACCCACTATGCTCTTACAGATACTGACAGCGCTAAACCCACGTAGCGGGCAAGCAAGGACAGATTCTGTGTACTGACAATCTGTAGAATACTGAATAAGGCAATTATAAACAGTACTCACGAGGACCGGAAAGACCACTTGAATGTCAGTAATTTCACGAACCCTGTAGATCAAACAGGGACCCAGAAGGCTGTAAAAGCAAAGGGTTAAAGATAACAAAATACATAAACCCTAGTAAAAGGCAAGTCTGAATTGTGATAATAAATCGTGAGGAAAACTAAAAGGGGAACACTCTGGAACTTGTAACAACAAAACCCACACCTAATAATCAATGGAAAATGAATGCAGAAGTGCAATGGAAAACATGGAGTGGAATAATAAATCGTGAGGAAAACTAAAAGGGGAACACTCTGGAACTTGTAACAACAAACCCACACCTAATAATCAATGGAAAATGAATGCAGAAGTGCAATGGAAAACATGGAGTGGAATAATAAATCGTGAGGAAAACTAAATGGGAAACACTCTGGAACTGGTAACAACAAACCCACACCTAATAATCAATGGAAAATGAATGCAGAAGTGCAATGGAAAACATGGAGTGGAATCTCAATAAAGTTGGATTAGGAGCAGGGAAAATGATATCACAAAAGGAAACCTTTCCCACCCAATCCAAGGAGAAAAGGCAGTAACTAATTCTACGAAAGTAAATAGTAATACATCATGCTTTTCAGTAACCAGGACAGCATAAAGGGACAGAAAACACCGGCTAACTGGGCTGCATCAAATAGTAAAGTACAGAGAAAGGCTGTCTGCAGACAGAGGAAGACAGAAAGGGAAATTCAGAAAGCATAAATCAAATAAGCGCATAAATCCGAAATCCAGGACAGAGGAACAGGACACAAGAACTAGTAACTGGGCACAAAGCTAGGAACAGGAACTAGGTACAAGGCATGGAACTAGGAACAAGGAACTGGAACTAGATACTTGGCACAATATCTATGAACAAGGAACTGGAACTAGGTACAAAGCACAGAAACTAGGAACAAGGAACTGGATATAGATACTTGGCTCAATATCTATGAACAGGGAACTGGAACTAGGTACAAGGCACAGAACAAGTACAGGAAACAGGGACTAGTCACAACAGGAACACTGCTACAATGACCAGCGCCGGACTGAAGCAAACTGAGGCTTTTAAAGCTGCTTAACGAGCACACCCCCAGGCGTGCTGCCTGCTGCACCTGCAGCCACAGGTGTTGCCTATCCTCCTCCCAGCCTTGTGCTGCAAGGGAGGAGATGATGCAGTGAGCCAGGCATTCTGGGAAGCAAGAGGTGAAGCAGTGAGCCAGGCATTCTGGGAAGCAAGAGGTGAAGCAGTGAGCCAAGGCATTCTGGGAAGCATAGTCATTTGATTTGAGTAGCATGCTGGCTGCCAGGGAGGAGATGAAGCAGTGAGCCAGGCATTCTGGGAAGCAGGAGGTGAAGCAGTGAGCCAAGGCATTCTGGGAAACATAGTCATTTCATTTAAATAGCATGCTGGCTGCCAAAAACCAGGAATGGATCCGGAAGGGAAGTAACTGGGAAAATAAGGTTTTAACGCTCCCAATTCATCAGAACACTGTAGCATAGGGTTCGAAGGAAATGTCCAGTAAGGATTAAACCCCAGAACATGCCCCCAAGTGGCGGGGACGGGAACGAAGGGAGCGAGAACGGGAGCGAAGAGAGCGAGCCGTGACACTATACCCCCTTCCACGGCCGACTCCAGGCGGCCGTTACTCGCACAAAACATCTTCCTTCCATGACTGGAGCGCTTTGTCTTCGGAGGTGGCACTGACGAAAACAATGATCCACGGGCAGAAGCAGAAGGACTGGAATGAATAGAATCAGGCTGCAGTCTATAAGAGTCATAGGCAGGTTTTCGGTGAGGAAAGGACTCATGGGTTGAAGAAAGGCATGAAGGACTTGCAGGACCCGAAGTAGAGTTGGAAAGTCCAGGAAGCTCAGTCTCTGGGAGCGAACACTCATACATCATTGAGGAGGGAGACTGGCTGGTGCATGCTTTGGACAATGATAGATACTCTGGTAGCCCCCCTGCTGAGAGCGAACACACAGGAGGTGAGAAAACAGCGGATTTCAGACAATGTTCATGTTCAGACAAAGAAGGTGGTGACTGGTTCAAGGCCTGTGGTTGAGGGTGACCAAGGTTTGATTGCATTTGTTCCACACCTTGGGGGCCTGGAAGTCCAATGGGTTGTACAAGGCTGGTATTCCTGATGTCAGTCAAATGGCGACCTTGTTGCACGTGGGATACAACCACTGGGACGTTTGGCATACCGATAGGAGTGATAGACGCAGTACTTGGTACATCAGGCACACTCAAAGCTGGAGCAATAACAGACACATCTCGAACTGCAGCAGTCATATCCTCCCTTTGGCTACTAGCACCCGAATGGTGCAGCAGTTGGGGAACCGTGCCCGTCCCTTCCTTCAGGCTCATGTGAGATCCGGCGACAAAAGGGCTGTCAAGCGGTTTATCCAAACCGGCCCCCAAATGTGAACCGTCCGGCCCGTTATCCTGGTTGGCTGCTTGTTCGATGTATAGGCCATGGCTGATGGTATCCGTCACGCTCTTGTAACACTCTAGGCAAGTCCAACGGCCTTGCATGTAAGGCTCTCCCAAGTCATGAACCAGCTTGATGTTTTTGGCAGAAGTCTCAGACTCAGATGTAGCATATGCGGGAGGTGCTAATTCTACAGACAAGCAGTTGGGGGAATTAGCTTGTGTAAAAGGCAGGCCTTCTGGTGATCCTCCCGAAGCATAAGATGGGCAGATTGGATGTTCATCCGTAATAAATGGCTGAGATTTAGGAGGTAGCTCTGAAGTAGATGAATCTGCAACATGATCAAACAGAGCAGACAGGTTCACCTCCGATATTGGCAGCGAGGCTGAGCAGGATACAGGTCTTTCATGAACTGAAGCCAAACTAGCAGTAGGCTCTGGGACCGGAGACAGGCACTCAGGATGTGCTACCGGAGGCTTCATGGCTGAAGGATAAACTGCTGGATGAGTCACTGTATCTGAAAACAGGCATGACAGAGGAAATACAGAGGCTGAGGGCATGCAAGCTGGAGCCGTCTCGTTAGCTGAAGACAAACTTGTCAAGGTCTTTGGCTCTGACCACGTACATGGTGAGGGCTCTTGAGTGACTGGCAGATATAGCAATTGTTCATTGATTGAAGACACGTTTGACAATGATGACTGCAGAGCCGTGGACTGGGTAGTCGAAAAGTCAATAGTTGTAGAAGGACAGACTGAAGTCCCAGAAGTCGACAGACATATTTGTGGCTCAGGAATGGAAAGCACCTTTAGGGCGATTGACTCCATGACACCATTAACCAAAGACTGAGCTGGACCCATGCCGCACCTTTCCTTAGTGGATGACACAGAGTCATTTCCATAGTCTCTGTTAATCAGGATTTCGTCAAGTGTCCATTCCTTTGTCTTAACTTCTGAAGGCGGCAGATTATCAATCAACAGTTCAGGAAGCGCTTGCCTGGTCCTTGTTTTAGTATACTGTGGAATGAGTCCATCAAAACAAGAATTATGTACTGTCTTTGATTGTTCATTGTGACAAAATTTGGCAGAAGGAGGAGTGAACACAGAGGTAGCATCGTTTTCCACATCAGCTTGAATGTTTACTTCAGTCTCAGCAGCTGGATCAAGGGCTGAACCTAAGCCTACAGTAATGACTGATTCTGTGTACGCAACCATTGTGGATTGTGTT
This sequence comes from Ambystoma mexicanum, assembly GCF_040938575.1. Lineage (NCBI taxonomy): Eukaryota > Metazoa > Chordata > Amphibia > Caudata > Ambystomatidae > Ambystoma > Ambystoma mexicanum. The sequence goes on along the minus strand of NC_090933.1, from coordinate 355,284,283 downwards.
TGAAATACAGAAGCATGTATGTGTTCAAACTCTGAATTATGACTGACTGCTACGGAGGAATTCTTAGGCAAAGGAGTGACTTGTAAATCTTCTACTAACAGCAATTCCTGACAAACGGTAGAACAATTGTCAGAATCTGTGCTCTGAATAAGTGCTGTGCAAGAAAGAGGACTTTCACTCCCAATAGGTTTTTCATATTGACAAGTATCATGACCTACTAAAACCTCCTCACTCAGAGATTGAACAGTATTCACTTCATCAACGGATAAAGTTTGAGGTGTAGTCAGAAAAATTCGTAAAGTTTTATTCTCCTCTAATAAACTGATGTATTCTCGTCTTAATTCCTCAAATTCAACTCTTAACATGCCCAGGCTTAACTGTACATCCCTATCAGTAGTCACAAGGGAAGACATGGTGGCATCGGGGCTGGAATCTGCCCTAGTCATCTGGACGTGTACTGATTGTACATCGTCGTTTACTGCTTGCAGGTCTTGTGATCTATACTCTCGCTTACCGACTTGGTCTGTGTTACCCTTAAGTAAACTACTGACATCAGACCTCTTGACATTAGGGACTACAGTAAGTACTTGTGCAGAGGAGTAAGCAGTTGGCTGAGGGCTGAAAACAGAAGTTATGTAATGAACCCCTTCATTCTTTATGTTTGAATCATGAAACTGTTCAATCTGAGGTAAAGCACAACCGGAATCATGGGGTTCAACAACAGATGTACTCATATTTAGTAAATCTAACAGTGTTTTATTTTCCGCTGCTAAGGCTTGTGCGGACATATCTGGATCAAAATTAAAAACAGAATTAGGATCAGGCAATGTATGATGGGCCAGGCGATGGGTAAAATATCTTGCACGTAAATACCCATTCGTGTCAAGGAGTTCATTTAAGTCTGGATCAGTGTTTTGATTATCACAGGCAAACGTAGTCAAAACTTTCTGTACACATTTTTTAGTAGCCTTGCTACCCTTCTTTCTTGATCTGGCCGTATACAAACGGGAAGAAGGGCTGGTCATTCTGTTAAGAAAGGAAGAAGGCATACTATGGCAAAAGGGAAAGTGCACACAGTTGCACTGTGAACAACTCTGAATCTAACAACGTGTATATAATACCCAAGTCTTGTGTATATATGTAAAACCCAGGAACGTTAATAAGATAAAACAGTATTACCAATATAGGAAAAGGGATGTGGGGTAAACACTTAGGACCTCCTTATGACTGAAAGGAAAGTCGGCAAACTCTTTACCCACTATGCTCTTACAGATACTGACAGCGCTAAACCCACGTAGCGGGCAAGCAAGGACAGATTCTGTGTACTGACAATCTGTAGAATACTGAATAAGGCAATTATAAACAGTACTCACGAGGACCGGAAAGACCACTTGAATGTCAGTAATTTCACGAACCCTGTAGATCAAACAGGGACCCAGAAGGCTGTAAAAGCAAAGGGTTAAAGATAACAAAATACATAAACCCTAGTAAAAGGCAAGTCTGAATTGTGATAATAAATCGTGAGGAAAACTAAAAGGGGAACACTCTGGAACTTGTAACAACAAAACCCACACCTAATAATCAATGGAAAATGAATGCAGAAGTGCAATGGAAAACATGGAGTGGAATAATAAATCGTGAGGAAAACTAAAAGGGGAACACTCTGGAACTTGTAACAACAAACCCACACCTAATAATCAATGGAAAATGAATGCAGAAGTGCAATGGAAAACATGGAGTGGAATAATAAATCGTGAGGAAAACTAAATGGGAAACACTCTGGAACTGGTAACAACAAACCCACACCTAATAATCAATGGAAAATGAATGCAGAAGTGCAATGGAAAACATGGAGTGGAATCTCAATAAAGTTGGATTAGGAGCAGGGAAAATGATATCACAAAAGGAAACCTTTCCCACCCAATCCAAGGAGAAAAGGCAGTAACTAATTCTACGAAAGTAAATAGTAATACATCATGCTTTTCAGTAACCAGGACAGCATAAAGGGACAGAAAACACCGGCTAACTGGGCTGCATCAAATAGTAAAGTACAGAGAAAGGCTGTCTGCAGACAGAGGAAGACAGAAAGGGAAATTCAGAAAGCATAAATCAAATAAGCGCATGAATCCGAAATCCAGGACAGAGGAACAGGACACAAGAACTAGTAACTGGGCACAAAGCTAGGAACAGGAACTAGGTACAAGGCATGGAACTAGGAACACGGAACTGGAACTAGATACTTGGCACAATATCTATGAACAAGGAACTGGAACTAGGTACAAAGCACAGAAACTAGGAACAAGGAACTGGATATAGATACTTGGCTCAATATCTATGAACAGGGAACTGGAACTAGGTACAAGGCAGAGAACAAGTACAGGAAACAGGGACTAGTCACAACAGGAACACTGCTACAATGACCAGCGCCGGACTGAAGCAAACTGAGGCTTTTAAAGCTGCTTAACGAGCACACCCCCAGGCGTGCTGCCTGCTGCACCTGCAGCCACAGGTGTTGCCTATCCTCCTCCCAGCCTTGTGCTGCAAGGGAGGAGATGATGCAGTGAGCCAGGCATTCTGGGAAGCAAGAGGTGAAGCAGTGAGCCAGGCATTCTGGGAAGCAAGAGGTGAAGCAGTGAGCCAAGGCATTCTGGGAAGCATAGTCATTTGATTTGAGTAGCATGCTGGCTGCCAGGGAGGAGATGAAGCAGTGAGCCAGGCATTCTGGGAAGCAGGAGGTGAAGCAGTGAGCCAAGGCATTCTGGGAAACATAGTCATTTCATTTAAATAGCATGCTGGCTGCCAAAAACCAGGAATGGATCCGGAAGGGAAGTAACTGGGAAAATAAGGTTTTAACGCTCCCAATTCATCAGAACACTGTAGCATAGGGTTCGAAGGAAATGTCCAGTAAGGATTAAACCCCAGAACATGCCCCCAAGTGGCGGGGACGGGAACGAAGGGAGCGAGAACGGGAGCGAAGAGAGCGAGCCGTGACAAAAGGTCTGGTTAGGAATTGAAAGACAGAAAGTTGCTGTGGTGAAATCGTCAAACGCACTCCATCAGAAGAACAATGAATTACTGCATTTAATTCCTTCAACAGATTCAACCCCAACAAATTCTCTCCGCAATTCATAGTCAAAAGGAATGGACAGTGGTCCGTAAATGGACCCAAAGTAATAGGTACCGGCGAAGAAACCGGACAGACTACTGGTGTGCCAGAAAACCCTACAGAAACATTGGTTTGCTGTGACAGTGGAATGTTTGGAACCCGTGAATGGTCAATGGAACACTTCTGTGCCCCTGTATCTATCAAGAATAGATGTTTCCTATTTCACACTATCATCTCAACGTAGAGACCTTTCTGATTAACGGGAAAAGGTGTCGGTTCCAAACCCTGCTTCGGGCATTCCTAACGAAACAGAATGTTGTTGAAAGGAAGTTCTTCAGAGAGGTAAGCAGCAGAAGGATGATCAAAAATATTCCTACTATCCACACTTGGTGCCTGATTGTCCTCTGAAAAAGGTTGCTGTGAATCCTGCGAAAATTGACTTCTACCAGGACCCCCTGCCCCAGGGCGGCCTCTGGATCGTCTACCCATATTACCAAATGCGTTATTCGGCCTCTGCTGGAGACCAGCCGTTAAGGTCGGGAGCCGCAAAGGGACCTCGTAATTAGGCGCTAAGGGGTTAACGGCGCTGCAGCCTTACGGAGCCATTAACCCCTTAGCGCCAGGGTCGTAATGAGGCCCTATCTCTTTGTAAAACCCTGTCGGATTCTTCCTAATATCGGGAATAGATTGTTTAACTGTGTTCACTTCCTGTCTCGAAAACGGGACGTGAACAAACTGTGACACATAATGTGCAGGAATGTCATAGGCAGCTGCACCTGTTCCGGCATTAGCTGGAATCTCAACTTTTGGGACAAATGTCAGAGGGACCTCTCTCATAGGCAACGGAGCAGTAGGCAACTCTGAACGCTTACTGAGCAACAGAGCTAAATCGAGCGCTAAAGCAGCTGAAGGAGTGTCAAATGAAAAAGCTCTCTTATAAATATTCAGTAATTCTGCGGGACAACAAATCTTTCTTTTTATACATTCATCCTGCAGGTACTCTACCATTACCTGTATCACTTTCCTCTGCATTTCTGGTGTATACTGAATATAAGTGTCATATACTTCAATGGGAGTTATCGACGTGTCTGAAATCCACCTAGTCGCATCTTTCGTACAAATTCGTGTTTCCTCATTTATCGATTTACGACAAGGAAAGAACTGTTCCTGTACTAACATGGCGTCCAAACTATCACCATCTACATCTTCATTCCATAACCTTTCCAACTCCCTTCTATACTCAAAAACCCTCTCGACATGCTCATGTACCTTCTCCGCAGTATCTCTAGAGAATGCTAAAGTATTCAGATCCCTTAACCCTTGTGGGAGATCTATATCATTTAGCCTGTTCCACATAATACATAAATTAACTCCTAATCCTTCAATAAAAACTTTTTTCTCAGGAAAATTGTCTAAATTATAGAGTGTGGCAAAAACATCAGCTTGTTGACACCTCTCCATGCAATGTCTAGCCCATGCAGTCAGTTCATGCTTTCTCTCTGGAGACACAGTATTACGAGTTACATCCCTCGATCCCGCTCCCCGATCAACTACAAGTGGTACAGAACCACTTGGAAGAGGGACAGTAGGCACATTTTGTATATTCGGAAACAGAGGTGCTAACACTGGTGCAGCAGGCAAACCCACCGGACCCGTAACAGCAGGCAAAGGTGGAGGAGCAGGTGGAGGAGCAACGACAAAAGGTGGAACAGCCGGAGGAAGAGGAACATTAAGAGGAGCAATAGGAGGAGCAGGAGGAGCTACGGGAGGAGGAATAACAGCAGGAAGAGGAACATACAGAGGTGGCGCAGTGGCACCAGGCCTTCGTTCATTTAAAAGTTTGCAAATCAGCTCATCAGATACATGAAAGTCTTTAGAAGGATACATTTTCTGGATACCAAGTGAAAAAGCCCTATCCATATTCCTAACTGACTCAGACTGTTTATTCTGGTCATATAACAACGCTTTTTTTCGGCGTTCGTCATATGACGGCGCGCATGCTTTTCCCTACTCTAAAGTTGCTGCATAGCTTCTTTCTTCCAATTCTGTAATACATCAAATGCTGCAGGTCTAGACTTTTTCTTTAATAATATGTATTCTAAGTATTCAATACGAGGAATTTCAAAACTACCATTGATTGGCCACTGAAGTTCGGAAGCATGTCTAGTATCTCCGTGCCAAATATCATTAAACACTATACTACCAATGCCGTGCTTACAGTATATAGTACACGCCGGCGACCCTTCCATTGGCACCGGTCGGTCAAATTCCAAAGATTGTCTGTCACTGCGGAATAACGCCCTGAAGCAGGCAGACAATTTCCCAGGCATATCAGAATACTGGTGTTACCTGGTCAATAATTGTACTTGTGAGTGCAATACACCAAAACAAATGATCAGGATACTTAAGAATCGGGTCACGACTCACCTGATCAAATCCTAAGGAGGTCTGATCGGATTTCAAAGAACTAACAAAGGTCCCACGTGGTTGGTGATTTCGGCAAATCTGCCCGCCTCGATATATGGACCGTCGTCAAGATGCCGTCTCGGACCGCGGGCTCAACGTCCAGGGATCGGGTTGTACAGCGCTGCTGAGGTGTCACGTCTCATCCAAGAAAGGGGCCCCCTTTGTCACCGTCCGATCCCGGTCCGATAGCTGCGTCAACCTTCAACGAGATGGCATCAATCTTGAGGGTCCCTATTCGGGCGCCATCTGTAAAAGCAAAAGTTAATATCAAGGCTGAGTACCCCAAAAGGAAATACACCAAACACGGGCTTATAAAGATTCGCAGATCTTTATTCTAAAAACTGTACAGTTTACAAAGAAACAAAGTATCAGATAGCTATCTGGCCCTCAGTACATCACAGCGAATACCAGCCCTTTCGGTGTGAGAAGTGAGAGGTACTGGACGTCTAAACAGTTGTGCATTTTATACATTTTCCAATCATAATATCCTGCCCCTCTACAGGTTAATGATACTCGGTCTAGGGTTTGTGCCGAGTTCACTTCTGACTTAACCAACTATATGGATCATCTTCAGTTTGCATGTAAACAAGTCACAATGGCAACAGTGTATTCTCAGATTTAACAATAAGCCTTAACACATGTCCTATACAATATAGTTCAGGTAGTGTCCACGTTCAGTATTTGTCCAGCATTGTAGTTGATGTATGTCCGCGGATCGGACTTGTTGGCGCAGACAATCCTCTGTCTACAAGTCAGGCATGGGACAAGGTCTCTTTACTCAACCCAAGCATTCGGACAACGGACAGTTTATACATTAGCTCACGTACAAGGTTCAGGACAGCTCAGTTACAAGCGGAAAACACTGTCCACCATTTTAGAACACAGAATTACTTTGGAGTAGAAATCAAAATGGCGGATGGACCTAAAATGGCAGCGAAGTCGATCTAAGATCGGAACTTTGCAACACGGTTTTCTTCGCAGAGCGACTGGGCTTAGGCCAATATATACAATAAAGAAGGCACGATATGATATCCCGTTTAACAGTAGTACGAAAACTAAAGTTGTGCCAAAATATCCTGTCAAAGACATTTGTTTTGAAACTAATAAAGTTGTGAAATATTCTTCATTCATGACAAGAAACAGTTTCAAGATCTTTATTGAACTATACATTGCCAATGACAAAACCTTGGCTACAATTGGAAAGAGAAAAGCTTTGTTGAACATTGTTGAATCATCTTTGGAATCCAAGTTGGAACATGGTGTTGTCAAGTTGGATTAAAAGAGAACTGAAGTGAAACTTTTTGTTATTATATAGGATTTCCTCATCCTCTTTAAACAGTTAAAGATAAGCCAGCTTGAATTTGGGGAAGGGGAGTTCTTCGAGGTTATCAGAAGAAGTCATTATTGTGGTGTGGATTATAATGTTAATTTTGTTGTTAAACCGCCATGTATTTCCTTGTTGATATAAGTGTGAGGGACAGAAACCTTTTTGTTAGAGTGTTTCCTTTAGTTATTTTAGGCAGGGAAATCCTCGTTAGGATAGTGATAGTGAGGCATTTATCTAACTTTTCAAATCTAATGAAATTACATCTTTTGAAAAACTTTCAAAAAGTTGTCTGCCTCACATTTCTGACCCGTGACAATCCCAACAATGTCAACTCAGATTTTCATCCAACTGAAAATTATTTTTAAAAGTTCTACTGAGTGGGGTTTAGATTAATGTGTTCATCACGACAGTGCTAGGAAGCTGCCGGATTGTGGCTACTCTAAAAACAATGTTTTTTCAACCTTTTTTAATTTTGTAGGAACCATGGCAAATCAGAATTTCTTTAAACAGTGAGACATGCACTGAAATGCATTAATTTTTTATTTGTTTGGTACATTGAAAGGAGATTATCTCCTTTAAAGCATAAAACATGCACAACATATGCCCAAGTAATCTTTGGCAATAACATGAAGTTATTGCACACAGGGTTCATGGCACTGCATGCATACACACAAGCCCCCAGCACTGCAAATGCAGAAGCCCCAACACCAGCTAACACAATTCCCTAACACACCCAGACCATCCGGCACTGCACATACACACTGCATTGCAAGAGCAACACCCCACTGTACTGCAGACTTACTGTACTGCAGACTTGCACACAGTCCCAAAATTGCTCTGAAAGCATACCGCCACACTTCTCTGCAGACTTGCACGCAACCCCAAAATTTGTCTGGACCCACACCACCCAGGATTGTGCATAAAAACACCACCACTAAACTGAACACCACACTTCTCAATGTAGACATGAACACAGTCCCAACATTGTTCTGCACTCTCACCCCCACCCCCCACACTGCATGCTTGCATACAGTGCCTCAGCAATGTACAAACATACAGCCTCTTGCACTTCACACCATCGCTGTACTGGGTGCATGCAAACAAAACCAGTGCAAGAGACTCACATTGTCCCCATTTAACTTCACACACACGTAAACACTAGCCACAATACTACACAGAGTAGCTACAGTAGCACACAAATGACAGCACTTCACACACACTAGCCACAGTACTACACACACACACACTAGCCACATAACTGCACAACACACACTACCCACATCACTACACACACTAATTACAGAACTACACACCCTCGGTATTGTTCATCATGCCCTACAAGATCAGGGAGCAGAGTACCTTCGTGCCAAATTTGAGCACTATGTTCCCAGCCGCCCCTTGCGGTCAGCATCAGTGTGCCTTTTTTCACCTCACTACGGTGTGGGGGCGTGCTTTTCGATTGCAGCTGCTCAATTGTGGAATACTCTTCCACCATCTAAGAAACTGTTGTCTAACCACCTAGTCTTTCGGAAGACATTGAAAACCCATCTATTCTGAGCTATTAGCTTCCTGGCTTGATGTGTTGTTCTATGGGTGGCCATCTATCTCTCTTGCACCATGATGCCTATGGGCGACCGCATGCTCTACAAGTTGCCATAACATAACACAACAACACTAGCCACAGCACTGCACACACATTACACACAGACACATCACTACACACACTAGTCACAGCACTACACACACTAGTCCCAGCACTACATACACACACTAGCCCCAGCTCTGAACACACACATGCACACACACACACTAGCCACAGCACTGCACACACACACAAGCCACAGAACTGCACACACACACTAGCCACAGCACTACACACAGTCACAGCACTATACACACTAGTGATAGCACTACAGACACACTCAGCGCACACTAGCCACTGCACACACACATTGCCCATAGTACTACACACACTAGTCACAGCACTACAAACACTCCACAGCACTACATACTCTAGCCACAGCACTAAAAATAATAGATCCAGCACTACACACACACACTAGCCCCAGCACTGCACACACACACTAGCCACAGCACTGCACACACACACACTACACACAGTCACATCACTACACACACTAGTCACAACACTACACACACTAGCCCCAGCACTACACACACACATCAGCCCCATCACTCCACACACACACACACACACACTAGCTACAGCACTGCACACCCACATAAGCCACAGCACTGCACATACTAGCCACCACTACACACAGTCACAGCACTACACACTAGTCATAGCACAACACACTAGTCATAGCACTGCACATATGCCCAATGCACACTAGCCACTGCATACACACATTGGCCACATCACTACACACACTAGCAATTGCACTACAAACACTCTACAGCACAACACACACTAGCCCTGGCTATACACACACTAGCCTTGCCACTACACACTAGCCACAACACTACACAAAGACACTAGCCAAAGCATTGCACACATACACACACACACACACTAGCCACAGGACTACACACACACACACTATCCACAACACTACACACACTACCCACCACTACAGACAGGCACAGCACTACACATACTAGTCACAGCACTACACACACATACACACTGGCCACAGCATTACACACACTAGCCACAGTACCACAAACACACTAGCCACAAAATTGCATTCACAAACATACAAAACTAGCCACAGCACTGCACACTGTATGCAAAATATACACACACTGTCTTGGTACTGTACAGACAATACCCAGCAAAGCACACTAACCACCCTCATAATTCCACTGTGCACATACCATTCCAGCACTGCACACACACCACCCTGCTGTGCACACATTGACCTAACACTGCACACTCACACTGTTGACAACACTGCGCATACATCGCCTAATGAATATGCCCATGCAGTGATAACTGGGCATACTGCAATTGAGGCATACTGTGCTGGAGATCATAATTATGTATTGCTTTACTGTGATAACTAATAATGATGGAGTGTTGCCTCACTGCACTAGATGGCCATATTTGAATCTACCATCGCAAATGATAACTTGACATATAGGTATCTGTCTTTCTGTGCTACATTGACATAATGGCACCTGTTATGCCCTAATTGGATGTAATGGAATCTTGCACTGTTATGCTAACTAGGCATAATATATCATGTACTTCTTTGTCTTTGCTATTTGGGCATAATGGAATATGGCACTGCCTCTTAATTGGGCATCATAGAAAATTGCACTACTAAAATAAGTGTGCATATCCTTGAAATATTTAGTGAGTACCTGGGCATTGGATGGCATGATGCAAGAACTTGGGGTATTGATGTCAATACCTGGTAATGGTATGAGTATCTGGGATTTTACAGGGTAGACATATGTGGTGAATGGTGGGAGAACCAGAGCACATCATGTCAATACATGACTAATTATGGTAGTTTCTGGGTTTATGATAGAGATAGCCAGTAATTCGCATGAGTACCAGTGTGTGTTGGTGGTGGCAGCAATGTGTTCTGTATGGAACTTTGCATTGTACCAAAGCGCATACACATTGCACATTTTACAAACTGGAAAACATAAATACACTGGTAATGTGTTTTGGGGCAGTGTACAAACCTGCCAATGGAATGTGCTGTGTGGGCGACAGGGTCATGAACCTATGCATGTACTCTACTTATTTGGCATGAGCTGAATGCCTCTGGTGTAAAATACACTTGAGACTCTACTATATGATCCCCCTTTTCCTTATCAGTCTTCATCATTGAGGAATCAAGCACAACATCCAGCACTGTACAGGTAAATTAATGCATTGATCTGAAATTAATGAGTTTATCACTGCACAGTTAGTGCTCCAACAACTGGGTAGCATCAAGGGGATTTTTGTCACAATGCTACCCAGCGGATTTCACTAAAGCAATGCCAGATGTAATCACTGAAAGACATGCTTGCAGGTCATGGTAATCTTTGTGGTAGGTGCCACAACCAGACGAAAATATACCAACATTCAATCCCCATTGCTAGGAATATTCAATCAGGCTATCCACTGACTAGTATGCTGTTCTTGATGAGTAAATTGTAATCTGACAAGAAAAACAGCTTCATAGGCCTTCCAAGAGGTCTTTGTACACATCTGCAACCCCTCTGCTTACTTTCACATTGCTCTGGGAATGGATCCTCGTGCTGACATGCACCTTTTGCCTCTCCCATTATTGGCTATATTTGATGGTGCACGTAGTTAACAGTTAAAATGGCAGGGTCAGTTCCATATGTTGCCGAAAAGTAATTGCTGTATAGTGTCTATTTGAAAATTGACTTTCGTAAATTCTTTGCACCAAAACAATCCAGTGAAGCACAGTACATGCCTGAGGTTCCTTCTGCGGATCAACATGTCAGAGGGTCAGACGTTAATTGTGCAGATGATGGAGCTTTGGCTGCACTACAAGAACTTTACATGATTCGATCCCTTTTGCCAGATTCATTGGTGGCAGTATCTGTGCAGCAGAGTACACCATTAGGCAACAACTGGAAATGCAGACAATGGACAGAACAATAAAGACATCTTTGTCAAACGGAAATCAACCAGAACCTTCTGGATAATGGCTGGTGATCTCTTGCAAGTGCGCCAGTTCCAAATCACCTCTCTGAGAAATGTATACCAGTTCAAACCATTGTAAAGCAGTAGCAAACTAGGAAAGGCATATTGCATTTTCAGGCGGGTTCCAAGATGGTTCATGGTTGCACTACAGTACCACAGTGGATGAAGTTATTTTCTTCCACTGTGCAAAGTCTGCAGCATTGATACTGTCCAACGTCTCAAAGGAAACTGAATAAACCTTGGTTACTATTGGTTGTAGACATTTGAAAATGGCTATAGAAAAGTGCAACAAGCAGCAAAATAGTGTTGTTCATGAGTGCTCTGAAGCAAATGGCACACTTTGAATGATCTAAACCAAGTGATGCACAATGTTGGTATCACACTGAACACGTTTCTTGGCAGCGCCTTAACAGGGTAATTCACATAAAAGCAATTCTGGCAAAGCAAGGTCTTGTGCTTCAAGGGCATGATGACAACAATGGGAATTGATGATCTTATTGATCATCTATCTCGATGCAATTTGTATTCCACCCAAACTTGAATATCTTCATATCCAGACACACTTATTTGCAGACATTATTCTGCTTGATATAACAAATTGTTTTTTTTCATCTTATTGAAAGTTTACACTTATATTTAAGGACTAATAATTTGGAATTTAATCCTGAAAGGTCAATGATTATGGCAATCTTTGGCCATATGGCCAAACCCAGGCATTTCAACTGGTCAGTCAAGGGGGCTGAAATACCCAAAGTTGACACTCTGAAATAACTGGGCTACTTCATCCGAACCGATCGCGGCTGTGTTGATTTGGATACCAAGATTTGCTTGAAGTTGATGGCCTGTTTAGCACAAATGCACAGGATTTATTTTAGATTCTGTACATTTTGTATATTGCCCCTAATGTGATACTATGTGGGCTAAGTACTCCCTTCCTTACTCTATGGATTTGAATGGTGTAAGATATTGAAAGGGTCTTGAAATTTGGGGAGCACTTTTTTTCGGCCATTCCAAATTCCTTACCATTTGTGTTAATGAAACATGAATTCCACATTCAATCTGGGAGGTTCTTTATCTCTTGGAGCAAACTAAAACTGTATGTAAATATTTTAACCCCCCCCCCGCTGATTCATTGTTTATCGACCTGAATTGTCGAACGGGCTGAAGTCAGTCAGTGATTGTTAATGAATTCTTAAAAGATAGCAAATCCTTGTTGTCTAAGTGGTGTCTACAGAAAGTTTAGCTTGTTACCAATTCCGACAGTTGAAAAAGAAAAGCTGGGATATCGGAATGGAGTCGAGATCAGGAGGTTATTGTCAATTGCAAACTTTTTAAAGAGTATGGCAAAATGCACTACCCGGTTGTAAATTCCCAAGGCCAATCTATCACCATATTTTCTTGCGCTTTAGATTAAATCTACTGGGCACCCTCAAGAGATGGTGACCAATCAGGAACAATGAGCCTCATGATCGGCACTGTAGGCTTTGCGGTGATGATTCCTCATTAGAAACAATGCAAAATATTATGCTCAATTGTTGTGAAACTCTTCATCTAAGAAGTAGACTACTGGGGAAATGTGTTCACATCATCGACTCCTTATCTCGAGAGAATTTCTGGCATAGACTCTTAAATGGTCATCAGATCTCCCCTACAGTAGATTTGGTCCAGAGATTTATCGACATCCTTGCCCCCCAGGGGGAAAATGTTTATTATTCTCGTGGTTAAATGCCTGATTTTAAGTGTTAGATAATTGAATAATCATTTTTTTTCAATTTGTTTGGTTTTAATGTACAGCAATCGTCTTGGAAATATGTATTTTAAATTGAATTGTTTTCTCAAGTAAATGTATAAAATCTTTCTACAAACTGAACACAAAATAACAACAAAAAAACAATGGGTTATTTTAGACCAGTTCTGAGAGCATGGGCAGATGTGTCTTGTCTGAAACACTGGATAAAATGAAACAGAGAAGCATGCATTGATCAAGACCACCAAAATGAAGTTCTGTAGCTATCGTCTCATGTATTTTAGTAGGGAATAACTCTTTGGTCTGAAGATTGCTCTTCAAGTCTTGCAGCTTCATGAGTGCTTAAATGTTGCCATCCAAGGACAAACAAAAGGTATCAGGATTAATTGCAACTATGACTCTCCCATAGTTCCATCCTAAAGCTATGCAATGATCAATCTCTTGACAGGCTAGTAAACTTCAATATCCATATGGTAACAAGATATCAACAGAAGGAGATTGAAGTGACATCATTGTGTCAAATTCGAAAAAGTACTCTGCCCTTCTGCAGCCACCTCTCCTCCCTCCTTCTCTGTCTTTCCCCTGTTCTCTGCCGACGAGGTTTCTAGACAAGTCTGATCTATGAAAGTCTCGTCAAAACAGGTTCACCCCTGTTCCTCCAAAACAATCAAGGACCACATTGACATCCTGGATCCTGCCCTGGCTAACTTCTGCAACCACTCCTTCGCCACTTGAGTCTTCCCATCCCCCCTGAAGCACTCCCTTGTGCACCCTCTTCTTAAGAAACCCTTTGTCGATCCCTCCTGCCTGGCTATCGCCAAATCTCCATCACTCCCTTCCTGGGCAAGCTCCTGGAGAAACTGGCCATCTCCCAGCTTAATCTCCAGACAGTATTTGTTGGTTGTCTCCATGACCATCAATCTGGCTTCAGAGCTGCCAGAAGCACAGAAACTGCTCTCCTAAACATCCATGAAGACCTGCTCTCCAACCTTAACTCTAACACCCCCTGTGTCCTCATCTTGCTTGATCTCTCTACAGCTTTGGCACTATCAACCATGCCATCCTGCTTAATTGTCTCTGTGACAACCTAGGTATCACTGGTCAGGCCCTGGCATGGCTGACTTCCTTCCTCTCTGACCGACCCTCCCAGTTCCAACTTGGGTCCTTCCTCTCTGCTACCTTTTTCTCTACCGGTGGTGTCCCCCAGGGGTCTAACCTCTTCCCCTGGCTGTTCAACCAATAGCTGGCACTCCTTGCCCACTGCATTGCCGCTCTCTGCCCAACTTTCAGTGCTATGCAGATGACAATTAGCTCATTTTCAAGCTACCTTCGGCCACCTCTTCTTCGTCCCTCATCTCTGACTGTCTGTCTGCTATCCAGGAGTGGTGTGCTGCCAATGACCTCTGCCTTAATGCCAGTAAGACTGAAATTCTCCTCATCAGCACACCCACTCCCTCCTTTCCTGTAGCTCTCTGGCTGGCCTCTCTTGGCCTTCTTCCTGCTCCCACTTGCAAGGCCAAAAACCTCAGGGTCATCTTTGACTTCACACTCTCTTTCTCTCCTCACATCTCTGATGTCTCTAAGAAGTCACACTCCCAGCTGCAACTCCTCAAAGGTTTTCTTGCCTTCCTCTCTTTCCCCCAGAAGCTCACTGTCTCCAGAGCTCTGGTTCTCTCTATTGCAACAGCCTCTTTCTAAGTCTTCCTGCTTCTACTCTACGCCCTCTGCAACCCATCCAGAACAGGACTGTGAGACTTGTCCTTGGCCTCAAGCCCAGGGATCGTATCTCTCCAGGACTGAAATCCCTGCACTGGCTCCCAGTGGCTGCGAGGATTAAGTTTAAAACCCTCTGCATCGTCCACAAGGCCTTCTGTGGCCTGGGGCCTCGATATCCACAACTCTCTCTTCCTAAATATCTTCGCTCTCGAGGTCTCCGCTCATCCACCTCCAACTACCTCAAGGTCAGTCGTTTCTCCGAGCAACGAGTTGGTGGTAGATCTCTCTCTTCTGCTGGGGCCTCCCTCTGGAACGGGCCTCCCTGCCTCCCAGAAACTTGAGGAGAACCATCTTCAGTTCCGGAAGCACCTTAAAACCTTCTTCTTTGCTTCTGCTTTCTCTCCCCCTCTCCTCTGCTGAAGTCCTGACTGATACTGATACTGCACTGGTTACCTGGCCACTCATCTGACCTTGGGCCCTAGCCCTGCCAGTTGCACGCCTGCACTGCCTCCCTGTCAATCCCTGCACCTGGGGACTGTTTACTGTATCCCTACAGTCCCCCCACCAGCACTTATGTCTGCACTCACCCTGCACTTGCCACCAGCTGGTCATTCTTTTATTTATCTTGTTATTTTATTATCCCATGTACTGCACTCCATCCCGCCCCCGTACTCTCCCCGACACCTTGCACTTGCACGATCTGAGTGACACCTGGCTTAGTAAGATCGTTGTCTGCCTTCCCTCTGTTCCCCCTCTCTTGCCTCATTGCGCCTTGAAACACTTGTGTATAGGCGCGTTATAAATGCGATATCATATCATATCATATCATACTGATGAAGGATTAGCTGAAACTCTTCTTCCATATGCCTTAAAGGCCTATTACAAAACACAGTATTTGAACTTTTAGATACTGTTTCTATTAATACCATTCAGCATTTGACCAGGAAGGTATCCACATTTTTTAACACAATGAACCGCTGCTTCTTTAAAGAAGAAGCTCTTATTGTTGAGTACTCAGAAATTGAATATGTCCTCCTCTCTGAACAATGAACCTTATCAAGCGTCCACATGTATTCTTCAGTCTCAGAACTGGTAGACATTTTTCAAAGGAAGATTTCCACAGAACGGGAATTCTTTGCACAGGTGGAAAAGCAACTGCGGATCCTCTCAAATGTTCAGCTTCTTCCTGTGAGGCTGAGAGAAGCTCTGTGATGACTGAAAACCTGGCTACGTTTAACTAGGTCTCTGAAAAGACTGAACCATGTTGCTGTGTGAAATATCCATAAAAATCTGATAAACATACAAACAATAGCAAAAGAATGTGTCAGGCGTAATTAACGACAAAAAGACTTTTCATGATCATCACTCACTATGAAAAAAGGGGGCTACTCCTCCAAAGAGCGAAGAAGAGGGAAACATTTGTTCAGTCAAGGAAGAGAAATGGGCTGATCGGTCTAAATGGGATTTCATGTTTATCCTATTTGTCATATTGTATGTATTTCATAAAAACTATTTTATGTTTGCTTATAGTTTTGTAAATAAACCAGTTTGTGTTAGGTAGTATGCATGAAAAAATACATCGTGAAACACAGATTTTCTGGTTTAGGTCAAGGGTTGATAGGTGACATGTTATCAATAATCTGATCAGCCCACACGGCACCCTTAATGCCGCCGGTGAATGTTTTGTGACTGCGTCAGTGGTGTACGCATGGAAATGGTGTGAAGAAATGTCTGTCTTGGTCTCCTCTCACTCGCCATGTGTTATCTGCAGCATTCTCAGTGAGCTTCCGCCAGTAGTGCCCTCTTAGTGCTCAGGCCCCAGCCCTATGCGCCTCCTCAGGCAGTGGCATGCCAATGGATCAGTGACCACACTGAGCTTATTTCAGCGGTCCTACCTTAGCGCTATACAACAGCAGAAGAGTGCCTTCTCAACCAATCTATTTTTGGTGATAAGGTTCCAAATGTTTTTTGTGTAGTTGTAGAGCCAGACTGTACATTTGGAGTCACATTTGGATTATGTGGTTCTTGACCCCAAATGGATTGGAGACAATGTCCAATGTTGCAGGAGCCCAGCAGTGCAAAGCTATCTCTGAACTGTATTTCCTCATTTGAGGGAACCTTATTTAAAATATTGATTTTACTTCTTTTTTATTGTGACCCTCTAAAATATTTTTAAAGTTGAACACATGCCCATTGAAAAAATTCTAATCCCCATCACCATAAATACATTGCGACAATCCAAGAGATTAGGAGAACTTAGTTTCCATAATGTCCCAGGTGTCAGATCTCAAATGTGTGAAAGTTTGTTGTAGCCGTGCACAAAAACGTTATTTCTAACCATGTTTTGGGGAGCAAGTGTTTACAATCAGCTTTAAATATTGTGCATTAAATGGAAATCTGCACCGTATTTGAACTGTGACTGTTTTTAAAACTTCCATTATTTGATTTGCTTTTTTAAATAAATTTAACATTTATAGGGGACTAAAGCCTTGCACAGCGCTAGGTTGGATTGGGTTGGATTGTGTCTGCAGTAAAATCCCCAAGGTGTCCCCTTGTCCTCTAGCCCACCCCAAATCCAAGCCAAGAACTATTTCACACAACCCTGTTCTGCATCCCATTCTGGTGCTTGTAATTGTCACTCTCTCATTACAAATAGTAAAATGCCGGAAAATAGACAGAGAGCTGCTCATGTCAGACCCGAGGCCATGTAAGATTACTGGTGCTGACATATGCAGCATGAGTGCACTGGGTTGCATAATGAGAGAACGTATATGCAGTGTCAGTTGGGTAGAGTGTAATAGGAGTAATGCAGCTGCAGTTGGAGTATGGCATCAGAGGGGAAATGTGAAGTTGCAAGCTACTAGCCAGCCCGAAATAAAATCACTCACCACCACAATAGTACACATGCACACAGCAATGTCTTACTTGTCAAGAGCCAATGATCACTAACCATTGGTTAGTGGCGAGTGTACATTTTGAGGAGCACTGATTGTATGATACACTGTGAGCACCATCTGGGGTGCAGGCCAGTGTTTTGAAGGGTCAGTGGTCCTTGGTATGACAGGCTCCAGTACCACTTTGGGTCTAAGTCCCTGCACCAGAACACACTCTGGGGCTACACGGAGCACTTACCAGTCTGGCCAGCCACCCTTCATCCAGCCAAAAATGAGAAAAGGGAACAACTAAGCCCTCCCCAGGCCTTCTGTTGGTTATAATGTCTATGGGGAGAGTTGAGGCAAGGTGAGACAGAAATGCCCCTGCCATTCTCAGCCGTGCCCTCTCATTTCACATGTACTCTGCAGCGAGGCCGACAGTGTGGTGTATAGGACCTCCCTGTACTATTTTGGTCCTTCAGGCTTGATGCCATAGAGGGCTGCTAAAACCCCAGCCATGCATGTATACTTTCCAGTTCTGTGGGCCTTGTACATGCGATCTGGGAGGTCCTCTGGGTGGGCTGCTTTTCTTTCTGCCCCCATGCCAAGCACTTTTAGCCCTCCATGGTTGGTGCCCCAGCGCATGCCTAATTTCCTATGCACCACTTTAGCTCCCTCCACATGTTATTTTGGCCCTATGGGTTGGCACTTCCGAGGCCCACCAGTGTCCCTACACCTGTACTGTACTACTACCCAGGAATATAAGGTTGCATGTAATAATGTCCCCGCAAAAATGTCTCCTGACAAAAATGTTGCTGTTTTTTGCTGAGACATTATTACATTGAACATGTGGGGGACACTGCCGCAACCCCGATTTTTTTTTTTTACAAGGGAGCAAGGGACGGGGACATCCCTCATTCCGTAAATACCGTGGCATTACTGGGGTTTTTGAGACTGCACTTTGCATTTGACAGCCAGGGATGGACTGGGACCCAAAAGCGGCCCTGGAAATAATTTGTGAAGTGGCCCCAAATGACAGATTTTCAGTAAGCCTCACGCTTATGAGAAAATGTGGAAATATCACACAAAAGAGGCCTAGGGTGCAGCGGTCCGTATAGGCCAGTCCACCCCTGGTGGCAGCAACACATGGTGTTAAACCTTTTGCATATGGTGACTAGCCCAGGGATGAGACATTGCATAGTTTAAAGCTGCATTTGACAAATATTGGCATATTATGGTAGGAATACAATGGCAATATTGGTTTTCTAGGTTGCACTTGGCACACTGTATAATTGCAAGATATGTGTGGTCACCCCTATACGCAAACCCTAATTCTCCTTCTCTGGAGCTCCCTCCTCCTCTGTTTCTCTTATCTATCCCGCCACCCAGACTTGGAACCACCTGGGTGTGTACCCTATGTAGCCTATATACAGTGCTCGGTTGCTTCCCAGATAGTTCACACCTTATAAGCTCCATACATGCAGCGCCATCCTCACTTGCTATATTTTTCTAAAGTCATGCATACCTTAGACATAAAATAGGGGACTACTGCGCAATCTTTTAAAGATCTTTTACAGAATTGCAGTGCTATCAAGTTGCCCCCTTGGCAGGTGCCAGAATGGACAGAAACATGAGGCATTGGCCGAGCCAACAGGTTCAGGCAATCTATTGTGAACGTGTTCCATGCATTATCTGCAGCTTAGAAAGACTGCTTTGTTGACTCCATTGCCCACTACATGAATGAGTGCCACATCAGGCAGTATGGCAATTGCCCCACCCCGAAAAACTGTGGATTAAAGCCAATTAGAGTCTGCCTGCTGGCACCTCTATCATGCTTTCGCCCAACACTGGTCAAAGGCTGTTTTCCCACCCCTAAAACCAGGGCTCAAGTGGAGGGTACACGCGGGGGAACGGGGTCCACCCACTTTATTCAGATGGTGGACTCAGTCCCCCCACCTAAAATGAGAAACATTGAATGATCTCTTTGAATTCATGAATTGAAGATGACCTTGGGGATCAAACTGCAGTCATCAGGTTTGTAGGCTGGAGACTTCACCACTGCACTATATGACCTGATGAAAAATAACAACCAACTAAATATGAAATGTCGCATTTCAGTACTGCAAGTCCCAAGGAAAATATTTGTATTGGTTCTTGGAGTTTAAAACATGCCCACCTTTTAATGTTTTCAAAAACATTAGAGGAAAATATCCTCTCATGGTTTTGTGTGTGTGTTGATTTTATGAAAGGCAACTTCCATTCGCCCTGTGCAATTTGGGTGGTTATGCAAAGCCAATTTAATGAAATGTGTATATTTCTGGCGACGTTGCATCCAATTGCGTTTGTTCCCCCCACTTTAATTTTTAGGACTTGACCCCTGCCTAAAACTCAGCACCACCAAGGAGAGATTTGCCTCTACACCCCCTGCTAAATCAGAGCTAAACAGACACAGCAGGCGCATCAATTCAGTGATGCACAATTGCGCTGAATCTCCATGTAGAAAGATGAATGTCAAATCTTCCAAATGTGCTGCAACCATGATGTAATGGCTGCTGCTTCCAAAATAAACGCTATACCTCTATAAACGGCTGTAATACAAAGAGTCTCCTGAAAAAAAAGATTCATACAATAGACCGGTCTGCAAATGGAAGGGGTAGGCTTTTACCAGCAATTGCTCATGAGATGGAGGCCTGGAAAGCTTCTTCTAAAAATGCTTTTGACAATTGTATCAAGGCACTAAAAATGTCGCGGTTATCCAAAGTCAAATCTTCCTCAAGCAGCTATGATGGCAGCATTAGCTGTTGAAAGTGGCTCAGACATTGCAGCAACGTTATCAGTAGGACGCCAGGAGCAGAAGAGGAACTGCTGATCTCCCGGCTGAATCTGAAACTCCACTGGTTACCTGGCTACCCTCTGATCTCGGGCCCAGGTCCCCTCCCCACCAGATGCACACCTGCACTGCCCCCCTGGCAATCCTTGCACCCGGGGACTGTTTCTGTATCGCTACAGCCCCTACTAGCACTTGACACCTGATGTGTGCACTTACCCTTGCACTTGCCACCAGCTGGTTGCACTTTTATTTGTTGTCTTTATTGATTTTACTGTTATCCTATGTATTGGACTTTTCCCCTCCCCCACCCCTCCTCTGCACTTGCGCAATCTCAATGTCACCTGGCCTAGTAGGATCGTTGTCTCTGCCTTCCCTCTGTTCCGGTCCCATGCCTTGTTGCGCCTTGAAACACTTATCTATAGGCGCGTTACAAATGCCATATCATATCATATAGAAGTGTGCTGCTGCAGATCAACAACCATGTTAGCTTTGGGGCACCAAGGCCTTGCTGTTAGGGGCAATAATGATGAGCAGTTGCGACCAGGGGCAATTCTATCGCTTGGCAGTACAGATGTCCCTAAACTGCCAGCTTGGCTTCAAAGAACAGAGAATTCATGGATTTTTCTCATTACATAGTGAGCAGCCTTTCGTTTAATGTCTCGTATCAGTTGCTTCGGGGAATGATGAAAGATTCATATGCTAAAAGCATTTCTATTTTAGATGAGGACGATGCACCCATAAGAAAGCAGGTCTCCTTTTTCTAATTGCAAAAGTCTCTTCTGGTGGAGGAGATTTTTTGGGTCAAATATTGTTTACAATTTTAAATATGTTCAGCTCAGGTTTGACTTTAACATAGACATCTGTCATTGTTAGTGTTATAATGGAGCTTCTAACATGACTGGACCTTCACTTTGAACTGTGAGAACCCTGAGGGTATTCTCTCAAGCGAACCTCGAGGAGCCGTTTTTCAGGTGGCCAAAGGAAGCTTGACATGCTCAGATCCCAAAACTGGGGGCAAAAGAGCGAAAGGGTATCAACTGGATGGGGGAACCCGGCGTTATGCTCGAGAGAATGCCCCAGGTGAGACGCAGTATTACATCGGAGAAAGGGATGAGGAAGACGAGATTCACAAAGATTTTATGGCCTGTATCAACTCAACCTTCCTTCCATCCAATAAACTTCCTTTTCAATAATTCATCATCCCCTCCGCCTCTGATGAATCCATTACACACCATGCTGCCTTCAGAAACCATCTTTCACAAAAACCCTGTTTTTCTGTTCCCTATCCGAATACTCCAAATCATTCTTCTTCCTGTCCCTCTGCTTATTATTTTCCGCATTCCCAACCTGACCAGACAAAACGCTACGATTCCCATTTCTTTATCCCAGCTATTCCCGTTTACCCCGCAAACCCTACCAATCCCGCCCTTCTGAATATAATTTTCCGAATTCTCACAAACCCTCCTGCTTATTTCGTAAACCTCCCCCATCATAACCTGTAGGATATTCAAATTCTGTGACTCCCCCACCTTTCTGATGCGAACACCTTTGCACAATGGACTTGTAATAAAACTGTTTACCTGACATGTCCCGACACAAAGGTCAGGCAAAGTCAGGCAATTGACTTAAATCACACACACCTTACAGCCCTTCCTTTTCCCCACAGGGATACAAGGTGGAGCAGGAGAGCGCAGAATGAGCAAGGCGAGCACAGCAAACAGCATAATGGCACAGCTACGCAAGCACAGCAGTTCAAGAGAAGGAGAAAGGTGGCAGGAATCGAGCGGGTGTCAAGTAGAGAAGTGACCTTGCCCTTTTCATCCCAGGCCCGGGGAACCTTTGTGGAAAAGAGCCTAAGACCGGGAACAATAGCACAAGTGTCTTGCAACAGATGTCAAAGGTACACAGGGCATACCTATACCATTAAGCAGGACAGAGGGAAGCTCCCGCGTACTTGGTACTGGCCTTGACTCCAGGAAAGCCAAAAGCCAAGCGGTTCATCACAGCCGGTGAGTCGAAGGGAGAATCGATAAGTACCGGGCTGTCTTGAATGAAGCAGCGCAAAATGGCATGTTTTTCAACCAAGTTTAATGAACTGTTTAATGGACTGTAAAAAGAGTTAAGGAGAGACCATATGCAGAGGGAAAACTGGCACCACATGGGTGCTAAATCAAGAGACTCTGGTCGATCCCCGTCTGAGCAAAATTACAGGTACCAGACGACAGTAGGAGAGTCGCAGAAATAGGTCAAAGTGGTCATACAGGAGGTCTAGTAAAATCCATGTACAATCAAAAGACTTTCAACTGCACCAGTGAGAAAGTAAGGGAAGTGAATCCTGCAAATGCAAGTGAATGTGAAACTGGCAAGATTGAGTCTGACCGAGGGATGCTGACGAGAAGGGGGCAAGTCTAAAGTCCCAGGAAACAGTGTGTTGACAAGAGTGAAACCAGTAGAGGGATGTCCACTAGAACTGTTTTGAATAGACATCAAGATTTATAAGTAATGGAGAAATCGTAGTAAACCCAGAGAAGGGAGTTTGAAAGTAAAGAAGGGTCAGCGCCATGAAGAGGGGGACCCAGGGGTGAAGCCATCACCCTACGTGGAACTATAGTAAGCAATTGAGAAGGGTCAGCACCCAGAAGAGGGGGACCAAGGCGTGAATCATTATCTCATAATGAACATTGGAAACAGACTTTCATTTGTTAAAGGGACTTTATTTTGGAACCAGAGAGGCCCTCAAAAGAGAGAAAACATAGCCATACGGGGTCTTGATATGGTTGAAGAACTTTCTAGGGTTATGCGCCCCAGAAGAGGGGAATTCCAGGGTGAAAGTCATCACCCAAAGTCCAGGGAAAAGAGACTGTGTATTTGTTGTGTTAGTTGAATATGTTAGGTCCTCGAGGGCAAGAGACTTACAAGAAAGCGAGACTTAGCCATCAAGGGTCCTGAGAGCTGCCATTTGAACTGTCTTCTCCTGCTGGAGAAGCCCGAGACTGTAATGTGCTCCAAGCTCCCATCTTACCCTGTGTCCAAAACGTTGATAAGGCAGACCCAGGCTATCGCATCCTGACATATTATTTGAGAACACTTCTTTGTTTTCTTGAGAACTATCCCACACCCCTTTTTGTATTAGTTGTGAGGTTTGGCAATAGGTTTCTTAGTATAGGCCCTTTTTTATTTTGACACAACGCCACTAAGACTGCCTTATTTTTCATTTGATAGTCGAAGCTTGCTCCCATCTTAGATATAGGTTTAGATTAGCCGTTTTTCCAACCTGCATACAGTATTCATTTTTCAGTAAACAACCTTGAACTGGTATCAGGTAATATTATCCCCACCAATAATATTGCCATATATATGGTCGTCAGAAACGGCCATAGGCGATATTATTAGCAGGGATCATTTTTGGGGTAAATGGGAGGGGTTTGCGGGGGTGTCCCCCGTTCCCTTTAAAATATTATGGGGAATGCGGGGTGTCCCCCGCAGGTTTAATGGGTAAATATTGCTGCAAAAATATGGCACCATTCTTGTATGGCAATAGTTTTGCAGGGATATTAACACATGGAATCCCTGAACTGTGATCACTTGTGTATGTCTTACATGTTGCCACCATGAGTTTCTCACATAACCCAATAGTAGTTTATGTCCTCTGCTATGCACATAATCTGAATGTAGCTGTTGATTGCACCCAGTTTTTTTAAATCCCACATTATTGACACTAGATATAAGCTCTAATCATTTTACAAGGCTCTTGTCATTGGCGAGAAAAGCATATTTTGAACAATATCAAATGGAAGCTGGTGCTAAATTGCTTCTGTTGTGTTTAACTCAGTGGACTTAACAATCACAATCAATGCTGACTGTTCTCAAGAATTACAAGAGCATCATAGAATGCTTACGTGCATGTAGTGACAATGGGCCTAATTACGAGTCTCACGTGAAAGTGTGCATTTTCAGGAGATTTAAATTGGGCAAAGGTACAAACTGTAAAACTCATACGCCCTTTTAGATTTCACTTTAATTTGAGCTTTCGTACACAAAGCATACATTTCATGAGAAGTATAAATGTACTTTTTATATTATAACCTTATGTGAGATTAAAGATTTTCGATATCCAAACTAATAAAACTCAGACTAGCATACTCCTACGACATGCACTTCTACAACAAGCTGTTAGTTTATAGAAAGAGGAGAGTGACACAAAGGTGGGGTTCTTTTGGGATTCTTTTGGCTATAGACTTTTATTGGTACAAAAAAATAAAGCGAAAACCCTTACTTTCCCTATTTTCTGAGAGGGATTTAACCTTCTTGTGTCAGAAACCTATTTCCTTCCCTTACACGTATGACTAAACAAAAGGATCGCAAGTCTTCTTGTTGTGGAAGAATGGCTCCCTTCTTCTAGAGAGCCGACTCTGGTGCCAGTAAAACAAGGAACTGTTCCCTGAGGAAATGGCTTCCCTCACCTGGTCACAATCCTTTTCCAAGGTGACAGCAAAGTTCCAAATAAAAGTCTTAAAGGGGACTACAAGTTCTTGGTTCAACTCAAAGTTCAAAGCTACAAAACATCAGCATTCCTTATTGACCATGATTATTGATTTTACTGTTGGATCCCTGGAGAGTGTTACCCCTCTCCAGGTGTTCTGCTTCTATCCCAGGGGGTATGACTCTCTTCCCCTGGATCTTGTGAAGGCTTTTTCTTTGTAGTGTCTATTACGCAACACCAGATGTGATGTATTTTCAGAAACAGGGTTTATGCCATTCTTCCCCTGGTTCTTTTAAGGCTTCTCACAATGCTGGAGGAAATGACTAACCATTCCCCTGGCTTTTCTCCAGCTTCTCGCAACACCAGGGGGGATGACTCCCTTCCCCTGGTCTTTCTCGGGCTTCTCTGCTGATCATATAGCAGACCTGGTGCACTATCCTTCCAGGTACTGCTACTGTCCATATAACTGTCTTTCTTTTCTGTACTTGGGGGTCCCACACCATTACTTAAGGCGAAATTATTTGTTCACAGTCTCTTCCCCAGGGTTTCTTCTCAGCCCAACTGTTACACATTCTCTTCTGTAATTGGGTGCCCCAGACGCTTACTTCAGGTGCATTTATTCATACACAATCTCTTTCCTGTGCTTTCTTCTCCGACCAGTTCTCTAGGGTGCTTCCACCCTTCTTTATATGGCCCAAGCTCCTTCTTCTGTCCCCACCAGCTTGCCCTGGCAAGTCCCTACCTCTGTTTGTGGTCCAGTCAGTCCCAGGACTCGATCTCTTCCGTCCCATACTCTCTATGTGATCTGCTCCAGCTATGGTGTCTCCGTAGCTACTGTTCTCAACTAACCTGCTTTCCTGGCATGGACCACGAGGTCCTGGCTCTTCAGTTGGTATTGGCAGCCTGCTTCCAGTCAGGAGAAGGGTCCTTCTTCTTGCAACCCTTTTCAGAGGCTTCATCTTCTCGCCTTGCATCTCGGGTTTCCCTTCGCCACACCACCGACCTGCTTGCGGTTCCTTGTGTGAGGGCTGAACGCCATCTTCAGTCCTTCTTCCCTCTTAATGTTCCATTCGCTCACATTTTGTCCATATTGATTAGAATACTGGTTTTGGTTCGGCATAGCAATCTTCATTACTCTGCTCCTCTTCTTCGTCTTCATGCTGAAGTTATCATTCTTCACTGAGTTACTTGGATTCTTCTTCATCCCAGTCTTTACATATGACTTGTATAGATAGTCCCTATTCTTCCTAGTCTCAGTGCTTCTTAAGGTGGTTGGATGATCTACCTTACATAAGTACATGGAAGTGTAGGGAATTATGACTCCCTGTATATGGTAGGAGGATGAGGGAGATTTTGATGTAGTTTGGATATGCTGCATTTCCCCTGGATAGTCTAGTCCTCATGAGATCCATCCGCTGAGTACCACCCACAGGGGGACTATCGACTTGTGGCCTCACCTCCCTGGTCTCATGGGAAAGGACTGCCCCTAGGGGAGAAGGGACATGTATGACATGTGCACCTATGACCAATGCTCGTATGGCATGCACTCCTATGACACTCCTAGAGTACACCCTCTTACCACACACTCCTACTGCACACGCTCCTATGACAGCCACTCTCACGACACAAGCTATTATAGCAACCTCTTAGAATACAAGCTGCTATGACACATGCTCCTACAACACCCTCCTACCACACACTCCTATGCCACAGGCTCCTATGATACATGGGCCAGCAACACACAATTTCCCAACACATGCTCCTACAAAACACTCTTAGGAGACACGCTCCTACGAGAAGTGCACCTACCAGAGGTGCTCATACATCACACTTTCCAAGCACATGTGCACCGATAAGATACCCTCTTACCACACACTTGGATGACAGAAGCACTTGTGACAGGCTTTTAGGACACAACTTCCTATGAGCCATGCTCCTAAGAATGTACACAGAATGTAGAGCATGTGCATTACACACTCGCCAAATGAATATACAGCTTTCATATAAAATGTACATGGACATGTGGAGCTAGTACATTACGCAAGCTCATAATGAATGCACTAAATGTACACAGACATGTAGAGTATGCACATCACACTCTCACAATTAATGTAGAGCTTCTAGACAAATTGTACGCAGACATGTACAATATATACATTAAGAAAGCTCGGAGTGGGGGCGTGGCCAACTGGCGACCGATGAAGACGTGAGCCCGTAGAGCTCCCGAAGCCGCCAGCTACATCCTGCAATATCCTGCGAATTTGGGCTAATCCAGCCCCAAAAAAGGTTCCTACAGGGTGGCGGAACCCTAGTAGGAACGATATCTGCAACTGGAGCTGATTCCGAAGCGCCAATCCCGAGATATCGGCATTTAGAAGGAGAAGCAATCGGCGCCAAACGGAAATCAAAATGGCCGACAGAGACACAATCTAGACCCACAGGCGCTGCCTCTCGTGGAAATCGAAAGAAACTCGTCTGAAATTGGGAGGGGCCCATCCAGCAGATTCGACGCCAACCATCGCTGGGGGACTCAGCCGCCCAAGCTATCAGTGCTGACCCCCCCCACTCCCCGCGGTCCTTGCTGGGACGCCCATCTATCGGAATGACCCCCGGCTTCGCCGAGGCCTGCAACAACAACGGACTTTGCGGGACCAGCACGACAGACCAAGCAGAGCGGGCGCTCCGATCCTTCGACAGCAGCAACGGCCGCTGCGGTGCCGAACGAAGCCTGGTGAGCGGTATACGGCGGAGCCGGTAAGGAGGAAGGGGAGGAGGGGAGACGCGATCCTGAGACACCGAAACTTAGCAAACGGCACCCCGGGCTTACCGTCCGCCAGCCCGCCTACGCTTCCCCGACCTCTGCCAAGAATAACGGGGGGAAACACAAGAGCAGCACCCCCCCACACACCGGACATGGGCAAAGATAGGCTTAGAAGAACTGGAACCCAGAACACAATGGAACAATACACAACGCCTGCCCCGACATCTTCCACGGCCCAGAATAGAACCGATGAATCACCAGACCCTGAGGCCGACATATCCCTTAGGGACGTGATGAATGCTATCTCCAATTCTCGATCTGCCATGGAAGTCAAAATGGATAGCATCTGTACGGAGGTCTCTCTGCTGCGCCATGACCTGCAGAAATTATCATCTCGTACAGGGGAGGCGGAGGCGCGCATATCAGTGGCAGAAGACAATGTGAGAGGCATGGGCCAGCAAATGAATGCAGCACTAGGTCGCATTAAACTACTGGAGGAGAGGGTGGAAGAGGGAGAGGGCCGATCGAGAAGAAATAATATCCGCATCCTCGGCCTGCCAGAGAAAGAAGAAGGACCCAGCATGGAGCTGTTCCTCGAACAATGGCTCGCCGATTTATTCGCTCCTAAATCTCTCTCAAACTTCTTCTCAATTGAACGGGCACACCGGATACCAACTGGCAGACCAACTCCCGGAGCACCGCCACGAGCGATAATAGCCAAGATCCTAAATTACAGAGATCGCGACGCGATACTCCACATGGCAAGGACGAATGGAGCCATGACCTATAACGGCTCCAGGATAGCCTTCTTCCCCGACTTCACCAAAGAGGTACAAAGAGCAAGGCAATCCTTTGACACTCTCAAAAAGAGATTACAAGGGCTGAATGTGAAATATGGTCTGCTATTCCCAGCCCAGCTAAAAATCTTTCATAAGGGCACTACTGTGCATTTCACTGATCCAAGAGAGGCATGGAGCTGGGCAGAACGCAACCTAGAAGGTGAATGGGGCCCATGGAGAAGACAGGAAAACCGTAGAAATAGACCCCGACCAAACAGGCCACCAAATGAGCCGCCACAGCAACCGATGGAAGAAATAGCACAGAATGCCGACGCCTAAACACAACCGACAAACATACGGAGGCACGAGCAGGAAAGAACACTACTCAGAACGGCTGGCGGCTGCGTTAAGACACATCACGCAAGCCACCCCCCCGATTGCAATCGGTATAGAACAGACCCTGCAATCACCCGCCGTGGTACCACCAACCCACGGCGGCCTAAGCAAGTTACGGACTCTTCACTACGGCACCTCCACCGCCACAGTGACAAGAGATACCCCAAGTTCAACGGTTTGATTAAGTTTGGTTGTGTGGGCGACAGATGCTTCAGTTGGGGAAGGAGTATAGGGAGGGGGGTAAGTTGGGATTTGTTCACGTTCTATGCTGGCAACAAGGAAAGCACGGCTTAGACAAGCACGCTGAAATGGGAAGACAACAGGGCAGTCCAAACACCGATAGAGCAGGACTCCTCTCGTCTAAACTGCTACCAATGGCACAGACATACGAACAAGATAAGAAATGAGTGCGAAAGGGACAGACACCAAAAAACTTAACATCATGACATGGAATGTCAATGGCCTGGGAAGCAGTATCAAGAGAAGACTAGTAACACAATACCTGAATCGAAATAACCCGGACCTAATACTGCTTACTGAGACACATTTGGCCGGCACAAGATGCCAATTTTTCAAAAGAACCAAATACCGTACAGCAATACATGCAGGTTTCTCGATGGGCTCGAGAGGTGTGCTTATATTAATACACAAAAGAATCCCTATAGAGATATCCAACATAACCCAGGACACCGGAGGGAGATTTGTCCACATAAATGGAACGCTATGGAATCAAACCATTGCCATACTGGCGGTCTATGCTCCCCCGGCGCTCACAAATACCTTACTCGACGACATCACACCGATCATAGCCAACAACACCGCGGATATACTAGTTGTAGGTGGAGACTTCAATGATGTAATGGACATTAATCTAGATCGTACACATATCAGGGGGAGAAATCCGATGATACCGACGAAATTAGCCATCTTTGCCACAGCATTGGGACTGAAGGATGCATGGAGGGATCTGCACCAGATGGAGAAACAATACTCTTTCCATTCAGGCGCGCATGCATCGTTGTCTAGACTAGACTACTTCTTCCTCCCTGGTGTAGACATACATAAAGTAACGGAGGCAACACTCCAGCCCAGGGGGATCTCGGACCACTCACCGCTGAAGATCCTACTCGAAACAGAACGACCCAGGCCTCCACTGACTTGGCGCCTGAACTCGTATTATTTAGGGTTCAAAGAGTTAGTAGAAAAGATGCAGGAAGCCACTGTCTCATATTTCGAAACAAACCAGGACTCGATAGAGGACCTAGGAACCATATGGGAGGCGTACAAAGCAACCCTGAGAGGGGTAGTACTGAGCTGGACTGCTGCACACAAAAAAGCGCACAGGAAGGAGGTTGAAGACGCTGAAACAGAGGTCAGAAACGCTGAAGTGCGATATATAAACACAGGCGCATCAGATGACAACAGAGCCCTACAAGCGACACAAAAGAAGCTGCATGATGTCACACTTACCTGTGCGAAACAGGCACACAGGACAATGCGTACCAGGCTATACGAGACTGGAGACAAGGCCGGCAAAATGCTGGCGTGGCTGGAAAAAAGAGAGGAGGGTCAACACCAGATAAGATGTATCACTACCAGGAATGCAGAACAGACCTATACCGACTCAAGCATTGCTGAAACCTTTGCAGAGTACTATGAGGCATTGTACGCTCCCCCGACGACTGCACTGGATCCCAGCATCCTGGACACACTCACCATTCCACACCTAAGCGATACGCAAAGAGCGAGTTTGGAAACAGGGATTACAGAGGAAGAACTGTCGACAGCCCTATCCCAACTCCAAAATGGGAAAACCCCAGGGCCTAACGGCTTCCCAGTGGAAGCTTGGAAAAAGATCGGCAATGAGCACATAGTACCACAGATGCATAAAATGTTCCTATATGCCAAAGGTAAAGGAATTCTGCCCCCGGATCTGAGAAAGGCCACTATAGTGGTGATACATAAGGAAGGCAAACCAGCAAACATATGCAGCTCCTACAGGCCGATCTCACTTATAAACATAGAAGCTAAGATACTGGCCAAGACACTGGCTAACAGGCTCCAGACAGTCATACACACCCTTATCCATCCAGACCAATGTGGCTTTATGCCACGGAGATCCACACGAATGAATATCCACAGGCTACATGCCGCCATTGAGAAGTCTCCATCGCTGCGGGATGCACTAGCACTCCTCGCGATTGATTTCGAAAAAGCCTTCGATTCAGTCCACTGGGAGGCCTTGTGGAGCATTATGGGTAAAATGGGGTTGGGTGAGCAATTCATAGGCTGGGTCAAGCTGCTCTACAACACACCGACAGCTGAGATAAGGGTAAACGGGTGGACATCACGTAGTATTAACCTGGGTAAAGGGACCAGGCAGGGCTGTCCCCTTTCGGCAATGCTATTTGCACTGGCAATCGAGCCCCTGGCAATAATGCTGAGAGAATCACAGTTGTGGAAGGGGTTCCGGTGGGCCCGAGATTGGGAGGATAGGGTTTCCCTCTATGCCGACGATTTACTGATCTACATGAGTGATCCACTAGTATCATACCCCATCGTCACCCAAATACTAAATAGATACGGAGCATTTAGTGGTCTACGGGTAAACTATAACAAATCCATCCTTTTTCCGATCCAAGGAACTGATACGACAGCTCTACACAATTGCCCATATAGAGTAGAAACCGAGCATTTCAGATATCTTGGGGTACAGGTTGCGACGGACCTCACGCAATATGTTCCCCAAAATCTCCATCCAATCAGAGATAGATTCGCGAATGATGTGAAACACTGGATGACCCTACCCCTCACCCTGCTAGGAAGGGCGGCAATGTTTAAAATGCTCACTCTGCCACGATTCGTGTACATCCTCCAAAACGCCCCACTGTATGTACCCAAGATAGAATTCCTAAAAATAGATGAGACTCTCAGAAAGCTCCTCTGGGGTGGAGGGCATCCACGGATCGCGCTCAAAACCCTACAACGTTCCGCATGGGAAGGAGGTATAGGACTGCCCCACCTACAAACATATTATTGGGCAGCCCAGATGCCGGTGATAAATGATATCCTGCATAACAACCCTGAACTACCACATATTAAAGCGGATAGCCAGATGAGTGCCGGGCTCACCCCATTAGAGACCCTCTACAATAGTAGGGTACGCATGATCCCCAACACGATTAGAGCACATAGAACGCAAATATGGCTAGATGCACACAAGCACCTGGGATGGGATGGGAAACTCACGCTGGCACAGCCCCTATGGCGTAACAAACGTCTGCCGGAGCTAAGTAAAATCCCAAAATGGGCGACCTGGGAATCAGCTGGGATAACAAGGCTAGCAGACATAATACAAGATGGAGCAATAATACCATTCCAGACCCTGCAGGACAAATTCAACCTACCCCCCACAGAACACTTCCATTACAGACAAATACATCACGCACTTATCACATGTGAGATCGACCCACCGAACATTCCAGATTGCACACCAATTGAGAGAAACATCGTGGTAGATCGTATCGATAATAAAATAACCTCCACAATGTACAATGCAATAGCCTCTTTCGCCACAACGGAACTTACAGATCTGAAAGCAAAATGGGAAAGAGATGTGGGACCAATACAACCGGAAGAATGGATCAAAGCACTCATGTATCCGAGGGAAATTGCCATCTCGGCTAGAATCAGATTGATCCAACTCAAAATTCTACACAGGGTATACTATCCGAGAGAAGCTTTACATCAATGGGGGAGAGCAACTGATCCCAACTGTCTAAGGTGCCAACAGGCGAGGGGGACCTTTTTTCACATCTTGTGGGAATGCCCACGAATCCAAATTTTCTGGCAGAAATGTTGTGACAGGTTATCGGCAGTCATCGGCCGACGAATACCCATGGACCCCAAATTGCTATTACTAGGGATGGATGACGACCTAGACATCCTCCGATATGAGAAACTCATGCTGGCAACAACCACGGGACTCATAAAGAGGAATCTGGCCCAATTGTGGGGCTCACCCTTATCCCCTCAATGTGACCAATGGATAACAGACGTGGATATCTGTGTGCAAATGGAAATGAGAATATACACTACCAGAGGGTGCCCAGGGAAAGCACGCAAGATCTGGCAAAAATGGGAAGACACGTAGGGCTCTGCGAACTCATGAATAGACTTGACAGGGAAAGCACGCAAGATCTGGCAAAAATGGGAAGACACGTAGGGATCTGCGAACCCATGAATAGACTTGATAAACGTTTGGAGTCCTGCGAAGACTCATCTGCACAATGTATAATTTGGACGCCTAGTAACCCATTTCATGAAGGACCTAAAACTCTGAAACTTGCAATGTGCATGAAGAGCTATGCTTAGTGATTGCCTGTATGCCCGAGCGATGACTTGTTATTAACTTGTATGTATATGTTTACGTTTATAAAATAAATAAAATATGTTATTTAAAAAAAAAGAAAGCTCGGAGTGAATGTATAGCTTTTTTTACAAAATGTAAACAGACCTTAGAGTTTGTGAATTACACATGCTCATAATGATGTACAAATTCTATCCAAAATGTAGATGGAACATAGAGTTTTTACATTACGCAATTTACAATTATAGTACAGCTTCTATTAAAAATGTACATGGACATTATGTATGTGTATTACACACTCAGAATTAACATACAGCTTTTATCCAAAATGTGCATGGATATGTAGAGTATGGACATTTTGCATGCTCAGAACAAATATACTACCTCTATACAAAATGAACACAGACATGTACAGTTTGTAAATTACAAACACTCAGAACAAATGTACAGTTTATGTGCAGTAAAACGAAAATTGAAAATACAGGACTGGATCGAAACCCAACAGCTCAGAACACAATACCAATCACTCTCAAATCTGTCACATGAATCTCGCGCAGTTAATACAATACCGAAATATTTAATGAAGTTTCCCAGTCGGCAGCACCGTAATCAATTCTTGCGACTAAGGTTAAACTTATATCTCACAAAAGAGATAATGTATGCTTGAAAACAAAAGGAGTGCACAGAAAATCGATGTCACTTTTGCAAACAGCCAGAAACTATAGAATCAATCAAACATTTGATAATGTCTTGTCCGGCTGTAACATCAGAGAGGACATGCCATCTGAAAGCATACGTCAGTGATGTAAATACATTGACATTGATGAATGGTGGAGCCTATTTTTGCAAGGCGAAAACATGGAACGTGTCTGTGCAGGCATAGACTTTCTTGACAAGATATTAGAGACTCACAAAGGTGTTAAACGTTGCAAGCTTCAGAGATGGAACTGTGGATCAATGAATGAATGTAAAGACGATAATGATGGAATGTAATCATAATGGGTGATCATAACTAAATTACCTATTTTATGTGTAAAAAAGTTTGAAATAAAATATACTACAATTAAAAAACAATGTACAGTTTCTATACAAAATGTACATGGACATGTAGAGTATGTACATTACGCACCCTCAGAATGAATGGACACATTATATCTAAAAAGTACATATCATGCAAACTCGGGATGAATGTACAGCTTCTATACAAAATGGACATGTAGAGAGGCAATAAAGGTACGCACATTACACACTGACAAATATGAGCAATTGGTCCCTTCTTCCCATTTGGGAAGTCACTCCCTTTGATGCTCCTTTCTCTTCCTCTCCTCCTGCACTTCCCCTCCTTCCCTCTGCCCTGTTCCAATGCTATAGCACATGCACGTTTCAAATGTTTCAAGACCTTTTAAGAACATTTCTGTTTTTGTTTTATTTTTTCCTCATTCCCTTATCCACCCCTTCGTGATGCACCTTGAAAAACAATATTTGCTGTATAGTGCATATTACAAATAACAATTAAATAAAATAAATAGTGAGTTGAGCCTGCTAAGCAAAACCTTTCCTAAGGGTCAGGGGAAGCAGGGCCTCACTGGGAGTAACTCCCCTCTAGTGGACAAGGACACCCATTCATACATGGAACTTCCTATGAGGAATACACTGTCAGCTTACATTGGAATAGAAGGGACTGATGTTACTTCTTTTTTGCATCCAACAAATCTTGACAGTGCGTTTATTTCATTTGCTCAAGGTTATACTGCCATTCCCTTGAACTGAGCTACTGACAAAAATCAACACATCCCTTTGAAGTACACAGTAAAAATAAAGGGATGAAAAACCTTGTATGAAAGAGAAAGAATCCTATGCAGAGACTAGTCTCTGAGATACAGATCTCCTGGAGGGGTGGAGCTGCTCTAGACTGCGGAGCCAGCTGTAATGTGAAGAGGCACAGAGAGAAGGCAGAGACGCCCGAAGGCCGGTACCTAGAAAGGCGATACAGCCAAGAGAAAGACAGGGATGGAAGGACCCTTTAACCTGGGGTCTGGGATCCAGGAAACTACACCAAGACCAGGACAGAATGGAGGAACGAATCCTCCACTTGGACGCAAAGAACGCAGAGACTGCAGAGTCAGACAGAAGCGGAGAAGCAGACACTTGCATGCCAGCAATGCCATGGAGAAGGGAGAGTGGCAACCTTCCCGCTGGAATGTCATCCTGCTGGAGCACACCCAAAGGCACAGAAGGCACCAGGGTTGTCCAAGGTGGAGTGAGGTGAGCAGAACGAAATAGAGAAAAACTGCCAAGGTGGGTTACGGGAGCCACAGAAACCAGAGTATTGAATGTTGGCAGGAAATAATGACACAACCAGAGAAGTTAAGGAAACTTGAATGCCTGAGGAGCATGGAGAGCACTCGAGAAATAAGTGACACTTGTAAAAACACAAGAAGGGGCCTTGGCGGGTTCATTCCACTTGTTCAAGATATGAAGCCAATAGAGAGAATTTGGCCAAAGTGGTGGAAAATGAATAAGGAAAACATTCCTTCAAGTAAACAACTTGAGACATTTCACTTATACAGCAACCTACAAGCACATCTGAAGAGGAGAACAGGAGACCTGAGAACATTTCTTTTCTGAACTATTTTTTTACATACTGAAATCCTCCAGAGAGATCCAAAGGACAATTGACTGAACAAAGCCTAAGCTGAGAAGCTTGTGCTTGGGCTTACATTTTTGTTATTTTTTTTATAGTTGTAGGGCCAGATAGCAATTAGGTTTGGACGGAGGACTACTTTTGATTTCGACGATGAACAAGCACCCTTAGTTTAGTTTTGCAGTAAGGGACAATCCCTTTTAGCAGTGCAGATCGATACACCTTTTAGTTTAATAAAGACCCTTGAAAATATCCTTGAGTCCAACTCTTTCTGGTTCGCCACAACACACTTAGAATGAATGTACAAATTCGATCCAAAATGTTCCCAAAATGTAGAGTATGTACATTATGCATACTTGGAATTAACTGACAAATTCTATTTACAATATAGACTGACATGAAGAGTACATGCATTACGCAAGCTCAGAATGCATGTACAACTTCCATTCAAATTGTACACAGACATGTAATGTATGTACATTAGACATGCTCAGAAAAAATGTACAGCTTGTACATAAAATGCACAGATGCATAGAGTAAGTACAGTCCGTACAGTACATGCCCTCAGAATGAATGTACAGCTTCTGGATTGCTTCTATACAAAATGCACATGGACATGTAAGGTATGTACATGACACATGCTCAGAATAAATGTACAGCTTCTATAGAACATGTACATGGACATGTAGAGTATGTACATTATACACACTCAGAATGAGTGTACAGCTACAAAATGTATTCGTATATGTAGAGTGTGTACATGAGACACTTAGCATTTATACAAATTGTACACTGACATGGGGAGTATGTACATTACAAATCAAAAACAATCACGTAACCTAAATTAAAGTTATTTTTACAAAAGTGTGAAGGTTATACCAACAAAAATTTAAAGTATACAAACATTAGAAATTATAACGTTAAGGTAACATAATAAAATGTATCAATTAATTAAAAAATATATTCTATATTATTTGAAAAAGACACAAGTCACACTATAGATAAGGTAAAAGTTACCATCCATAGCAAATGTGAACAGTCTATGGCTAATAACGTTTGAGCCATACCATGGATCAGTGTGAAATTTTACTTTTGTAATTTGGGGCCAGGGCCTACCAGAACTGGAAAAATTCATGCAAATCGGTGTCATGGTTCAAAAGGTATAAAGAGTCAAAAAAGGGTGTTTCAGACCATTCCTTTTCCCCAGTCCAATTTTTGCTCAAGCACACACCCAAAACTGCTGGATGGATTTGTGCTAAATAGGAAACAAGTCAGGCAAAAAGCACTCAAAGGAAATCCTTTGTTGGTTTTACGTAAATCTGTCCAGTTTTTTAAAAAGTTTGGCATAGAGTGGGGTGCCTCTGTACTCTCCCATAATGCATTGTTGGTGCCAAGGTTTTTCATTTCTGAAAACCTGCCATTATGCAAGTCGAGATTCAAGATCTTGAATCAATATTGGAAACTGCCCTAAAATGATATAAGGGGAGTAAGTAGGGCAGTTTGTGGGCAGGGAAAGAAAGGATGATTTATGGAGGTTTGGGTATTGTGTAGTTTTGTTGTTTTCCAAGCATTTTTCCGAGATCGATAATTGCCACAAACAGCCAAAAAAATACTAAATACTACAAAACTATAATATATTGAAATGTGGCCATCACTGTGATTACTAGTTAGTCAATGGTTTACATATAAATTCAGGCAACAATAGATATGTGTTGTCACCTTTTGTCTCTTAATCTGGTTTTGACAGCTACTTTACAAGCATATGGAAACTTAAACGTGAATTAAGGGCTGTGCACTTCACCCCTCATCCCCCAACAGACATGAACGTGATGATGTTTTCTGTTTATGTTGCTCTGCTCAACAGGAGGAACAGCTGCATTGGGCGCATGTCTCCCTATCTCATAGCCATTCCTTGAAGACTTGTAGTATTTTGTTGCTCTGCTGAAAGAAGCGATCTTCCAGGATGCCTCAGGCCTCCCTTTTGAGGTCAACTCTTAAGACAAAGCGAATTGTCAGAAGGTTGTTGGAGCCAGGCCAGTGAGGACTCTCCCCTCATCAAAGTGACCTGAATGACTTGTATCGCTTGTAAGAGTTTACTTTTTCTCTACTTCGATCATGCCAGACAATTTTTCTTCTGTTTTGTATTCTAAACACTGATAGATGGCAGCACAGGGGAAAACCTGAACATACTGTATGCAATGTCACTTCCAGGGACTTCATGGTCACTTAACGGAGGATAATAGAGTATGGATCGCTGCCTCTTTGGACATTTGGAAATTTGGCTCCCCTACTAAAGACATTTGACTTAAAACCAAAGCAGACACACATCTCATCTATATCATTTTGGCACTTTGTTAATCTGTTTTCCTGTTCCCCCATCAGTCAACTCTCTGAGGTCATGTAATGCAGTTAGGTGTCTGACAACAGTTGTATGCATGCTGAAATCTGTACCGTAGACAGTATCTAGAAGTATCTGCCCTGCAAAGACATGATGGAAGAGTTTAGGGCTGGGTAGTTACTGTATGTTGGAAAAGAGATGCCCTGGGAGTATTTTCGAACACCACAAGATTATGTGCAATGCAATTTTGAATGAAGCATAAATGGAGAGAAGGGATTTTAAGATTCTTCAAATGTGCAAGACTGGTATCAGTTAATTTAATTTCTAATTAGCTTGAGGCACAAATAAAGGTGTAACGGTGTGTCTGGGCTAGTTGGAGGTACATGAGTAACAAGGGCAGTGGGACACTGAGCACACCCACAATTCCACTTACAAACCTGAATGCCCCAAGATGGATAACACTTGATTTGTTCATTGCTCAATAAGGAGCTAGGAGATATGAATCTGTTAGTAGTGTGAGAAGACTAATGGTCCTGTTCACCCTAGTTTGGATAGGCAATCCAAGGCATGAAACATCTGTTCAAAACAAACATTTTCATTTCTGCTCAGAGATTGTAACATCTCATAACTTCACCTGTTCCTACTAGAAAAGTCATACCAGGCCTTATTCGAGGATTTCAAGTCTCCCATGGCTATGCATAAGAAAGCCATCAAATCCATTTTCCCTTTGGATTCTTAGACTTCGTTTTTTCTTCCACATTCAAAATGTAGGAAAACTATAATTTCCAGAACTCCAAGAAAAAACAGCACTGGATGACTATGGCCATGGGACACTTGAGAGCTCTGCGCTATACTGCATATATGTCAACACCCCAGTACTGAATAACTCTGCAATTTAAACAGAGAAGGCTTTCTGGTAGAGGCTGATTACTCGCAGATTAACCGTCACTCAGTGAAGCGTGTGTCTAACAATTGATTAAAAGAACAGGTTCTAGAAAGATAATCTATTAATACTCAGAGCTTGGTAGAAGCCAATCACGTTAGTCGAATGATGGGCTTTACCCAACAGTACAAGCCTGAGCTCTGAGGAGCTGTTCTGGCTTCCTCACACCACTCCTACCCAGCTCCCAAAACCAAAAATGCTACCCTAAATAAATCCCAGTCCTGTCCCTACCCTACCCGACCCTACCCTACACTACTCTACCATTGACCTTTCCACCATCGCTCAGCCACGCATAGCTTCTTCAAGCTGGAACCTGGAAATAACAAAAGGGACCTCTGTATGTGTGCTCCCTTTGCAGTTTCCCTGGCAGACATTTTTTTTTTAGGTTGACAAAAACAGCCTACATTCTCAGCGACCCACTGTTTTGTCTGAAAATAAAATGCTCTGTGTGGTGAGCTTTAACAGGTCGGTAACAGCGTGCCACCCTCATTACAATCCCCTTCTCCACCTGGGCCTATTAACTAAGGCAGTGTGCCATTACCCAAGCATGGCCTACCACATAGGGCATTATTGCTTAAATTCATTTGGTCAACTTTTTGACCAGTTAGCTTAAGTATCATCATTCATTGCAACATGGACATGCCAGGGTGAGGGTGCCATGCCTTTTCTAATCATAAAGGGAGGCATGATTGCAAAGAGCAACAGAGCCAAGAAATGTACATGGCCAATCGTAAGTGTTTACCAACGTGTTGGCTCAAAAGAAAACAATTGTGAGTGAAAATACACGTGTAAGAGTATAAACCACCCCTCAGTGACAACGACGAAAACAATTAATTTGCACCATTAGGTATAAAAGAAAAGTATGCACAGGTTGAATGTGGACCAGTACAAGTGGAGTCTAGTTAACTGCCAGAAGAGAAGATTTTTGCAGTATCATAGCATTTTGCACCAAGCAACACATATTTGGAGCAATTATTGATTGAATCATTGGAGAAAGATAAACGGTTGTGGGCAGGCTTTCTGTTGATTTGTATAAAGCCTTAAATGTGGTTGGTTGGTTGTTAACTATTATTTGAGAACTACCTATGCTTCTCTATCGAAAACTAGCATGACTACCCTACCACATGGCCCTTTCAAGCAAGTGGGCAGGATGGGCCCCTCAACTACCCCAGGCATCAGAATATCCTCCCAGCAAGGAATGGATAAAGACAACCACCACTGGTACACCCACAAATTCACACAGCAGAAGTGTCCCTCATGTGTCCATCGCATA
The DNA here is from genome assembly GCF_040938575.1 of Ambystoma mexicanum. NCBI lineage: Eukaryota > Metazoa > Chordata > Amphibia > Caudata > Ambystomatidae > Ambystoma > Ambystoma mexicanum. Next base: position 355,243,593 of record NC_090933.1, on the reverse strand, counting down.
TCCCACCCAGTTGCCCACGAATCATGCAATGCAATATATCTGGGGTGTTAAAAATAATTTAAATAAAGAAATCTCACTTCATAATGTGCCAGTCCCAATCATCCTTTTCCACCTTGCAGGTCACAAAAATGTATAAGTACTTTGTTTTGTGACCGCGTGGTGTTTTCACGATAGACATGACCATCAGCATTCCAATGCGAGGCACACATACGCGACAGATCTCTGAATGCGCTGTATACCCCCGCATTTATTTGACTGCTGTTAGTGGCCAGTAATTTGTTTCAAACACGGCATTTGTACAGTTACAAACGTTATGCATAAACACTGCAATCGAAGAGATGTGAGCTGTTGCGCGGCCTTAGAACGCGCAGCACACAGGTCCAGTCGTTTTTACAACAGACTGAAATATGTGACTGGGCACATTTCTGATAGATACCCTTTTGTAGTCTCAGAATCTACAATAACCGGCACCTCGCAGCTACACGCTATTTCCTCCAACAAGCGTGCCATCCCTGGCCAACATAGGTAGACATTATCTTGATGTTCTACATGGTGGGTAAAACTAGTTAGAACCAAAACAGCAATACTAAAGTGTATAAACAGAATCAGACCAGTCAACAAGCCGGTGCAATGCTGTACTCAAGACACCTTTAAAATAAGAAACATCCCCAAGACACTTCAAGCAACCACCAGCTTTGTGGTACACCTCAGACATAAGGTTCTTGTTTACTTCTGAACCCTTTTTTAGGCAGATTAGTGTCACAATACATTTTCATCTTGTTTTGAATAGAAATACCATCAGTGGGGTCCCCGCCTTGAAATCACCGGCTGATCATAAGAGTGTTGTCTTTTCACTTTCAACCAGTCCTGAAGAAGGCATGGCAGATACAATAGACACAGTTTGTCTGTAACCTTGTCTACAGACCACCCCCATGCTGGAAACACGAACCGTGTCGACTTTCAAAAGTGTACTGTAGAAAAACAATGCACCGTAGTCAAATGTTACTAACCCCACACAATTGATGTATGAATCACCCATGAAATAATTGTATGAGTTGAGGATATCTTAATCAATGTGATTGTTTTTCACTTTTATTTTTTACTTTTTTTCTGATTATATTTCTAATAAATGGAGGTTTTTACCAGTCTGAAACAAGCACCTGATTAACAGACTATTTGCTATATCTGTACTGCTAGGTTCACCACCACGAATACTGACCAGTGTCTAAGGGAGGGGCAGCCTATGTGCTTGCCTAATATCCTCATAGAATCGTCCCTCATTACACAGGCCCCCCGAAAAAAAAGAGGGCACTTATCCCGTTTCTCTTATCCATCAACGACATAAGGGACATTTATCTTCAGAGGTGTCTGCACCGGCAAACAATGAACATCCCAGACATGGTTTTCAATGCGTCTTTAACAAAAAAGTTTGCACTTTCGGGATGGCAGAAGTAGAGACAGCTCTTCTCGAACCTTGATAATCTACGTAAACCTAAAATAAAAGATTTGGAATAAAAAATAAAATCTTGAAAATGCAACTTTGACTACCCGATAAGCTCCTGACCAATGTATACCAATTAGAGGTTTAAGAAAAAGAAACATGTTGATCAAGAGCGAAGGCCACTGATAGCACATTGAGCCTTACAACATATGTAACTGTGTGTGATTAGTCACCTGGCACTAACCAAGTTTGATTGGTAGTTGATTACAGACAGTCCCCTTACTAGGATAGTCCAAGTAATGTTAGCACTTTATATTTAGCTAGTGTTGTATTGCACTTTTATTGTTTTGTATATGTATGAAGCATTTTTGTGACTAATATGTCAGAGAATATTAGAGAATATTGGTTGTTTTGTACTTTTCTAAATCATACTAAAATGTTTTTACTTTTGAATGAGTTTTTCCAGATAGTTATTTGGTCATTTGGTCATTTTAGAGTTTATGGCTCATGCCGTGTTTTTCCCTGTTCTGCAATTCTCCATGCTTTACCTGACCCCACCTTTTTGATAGACCCGTGGAGCAGTCACAGCTGCTGCAGTTGAGGAAGTGGCAGAGGCCCCAGTTCCTCAGTCAGTCCCTGCACTAGATAAGGGTGATGACCAATTAAAAGGTGTGCGGGGAACTAACATTTGAAAACTCGGCGGGAGCAGATGTGTGCACCTGCCGTATTGTGTCATTGTACAACTAATGTGAGAGTGGGGGACAGTGGCTGCCAGGAGCGGTAGTGCAGTTGGCGATGATACAGATGGTACGTAAAGGGGTTATGACACAACAAGGAGGACAGGATGCATTTGCACTGGCAGTGACCACAGGGGTAGTGCCAGTCCCTAGGGCGGTATAAATGGTCTTGAGTGGGGGTGTGTTAGAAGAGTGACTGATGAATCTCGAAAGGAAATAAAGGATAGGAAGAATGGGAATGAGAAGAGAAAGAAAACAAATGTCGAGAGAACAATCGTAAATGGGTCGTTGGGTTATTCTGTATACATGTCAGTAATGATAGAGAAATATCCGGAATCAGTCCAGAAGATGGTCTCCTATGAACACCCGATTTTGTCCACATACAGAAATGATTTGCTTGAACAAGGTATGAAATATTTAGAGGCACGAAGTCTGCCAATCCAGAGTTCAATTGGGTCGGAAAAATGCAATGGCTATTTGGTTGAAAAACAGACCATGCCAGGGCGGCAGGTCAGATACTTTCTTGGAGCATCCAATCCTTTCAGAGAGGGAACCCAGTGGTTGAAAAGAGGGATCTGTGTGGTTTCAGCAAAGAAGGTTGCCCCAGTTCTGTAGCGACATGCCCGTTTCTGCAAGTTTGGCTTCCTCTTGCATCCCAACCCACAGAAAGAGCAAAGGACTAGGAACAGAAATAACACTTTAGGCAATGAATGGGGGCAGATCATGTTAATGGGGGGGGGGCATCAGCCAGCCCGATGCCTACACCAGTCAAGTGGGGAGTGTTGGAGCAGTGGCTATTTCTTTATAAGGCAAAGGATGCATAGTTCTTCAACATGGGATTAAAGGTGGGGGTTTGAATCCCTGCAGTGTGTGGGGGGAGGCGAAAGGAGTGCTGCACAATCAGGTGGGGATTCTTGCAAAATGGCAGTGTCATGGCTAAGGAAACTATGGCATTAGCATTGGAGTGTGTGGCTGGTCTATGCCTGGTTCCACCATTAGAAAGCTTCATTTTCTCCCCTTTGGGGCTTGTACCTAAAACGGAAAGGGCCAATTTTGCTTAATTCAGAATTAGTCCTTTCTGAAGGGAGCATCAAGTGATTGATACAATGTATCCCAAAATGTGTGCAGTGAGATATCTATCCTTTGACCAAGTAATGAAACAATGGAGGTGGCTCGAATTGGAAGCATTGATGGCAAAAGCAGATCTGCTTTCATGATTCTCCCAGTACACTGGAATGGTCATCATCGGTCAGGTTTTTAGTTTGAAGTGAAGTAGAATGTAGACAAATGTATGCAGATGGATTGTTCTGGATTCTGTGCTTACTTTGAGAAGGTTAGCACTTTTTTGCCAACTCTTTGACGGCAAGAGCTGGGGATGCCAGTGGCCCTTTGTGGGCCCATCAGGGCGGATCATGCATGTCCAGGTTTCAATTCATGAGGGCATTTCAGAGTGGTGGGGGTGTCTAGTTTGGTTAAGATAGGTTATTTGTATCATTCTTTTAAGATTGATGCAGCGACTACAGCTGCGGCTTTGGGTATGGGTGATGACAAGGTTAAGAAGATTGGTAGGTTTCAGTCAGAGGCATCCAAGCACTAGGTCAGGCCACGTTTACCACAACAGGAGAGGAGGGGTAAAACATGGGTAAGCATTGTTTACATAGTGTGTTCTGTTTGCTTTGTGTAGATAGTTCTTCCTTCATGAAGAGAGCATGAAGGAGACCCTGGACCACCAGATGAAATTTTGGATTGCTGTTGGAGGGATGCAGCGGCATCAATTGAGGAGAGAGTTGGTGGAAGCCAAAACTAAGGGTTGCCAAATTCAGTCTGAGTTGGCGATTTTACACATTGATGTCATCAGTGTTGAGGTGCCTGGGCAAAAAAGCCTCCAGGAAATCTTGGTTTCTGAATTTTTATGGATGAGGAGGTTTTGCACAAAGAAAACCATTGCCTGATCACAGAGGGTTACAGGGCTGTTCCGGCGTAACAGGCCTTCAGGCAAGGTCTTTCAAAATTTCTCCAAGAATTCTGAACAATGAGGTGGCTCAGCTGGCGTACAGCCGTGCGCATCTTAGAGTGGTGAAACACAAAAAGGTTAAGGACAGAAAATGCATTATGGGTATGGGGTGCACCGGTCCAGAAAGGAGACAGAGGTTTTTATTGATGGACTTTCATGAGGACAACATTCACCAGAGCAAGGTAACAGGGCACATGGACCCCTCTGGGGCTAGCAGGGAGGGAAGGTTGAGTGACACAGACCGGTAGGTCTGAGGCACTGTGGCAGAGTGTGGGACACAGACAATGACACTAACGTCTTGGTTTGCCCCTAGTGGTGGTGTTGTACTGAGGACTGGTGCCATCTGGTGAAGTGGCCAGGCAGGCATTCATCGGAGGGTCTTGAACCGGTAAGGGCCACAGGGACTGGGGGAGCGACATCATCAGAAGACGGTTGGTTCAGGATGTGGTTTCCGCATCTTCTGGTATCGCTGCGGGGGCGAGGTGGGATTGCCCTTAGGTGGGCATCATCCCTATGCATAATTGATATTTGTGGACATGCAATTGATTAGATGTGATGTGCAGTTCTTTTTGAAGTGTGTGGTGCATAGAATAGAGACAGTAATGTTTTTAGAATAGTCATGGAAATTTATTTACTGTTTTATTTTGCCCATAAATGTGCCTTAAGTGTTTACCAAAGTAAAAGGTTGTGTTCTCTTGTAGGACCTGGTCCTTGTATGCCCAAAGGTGGCCATATTTTTATCAATGCCTCTGGTATAAAGGAGAATGTGGATGCATAAGTAGGGGCCCGAGTCACCAGCTGAGCTTGCCGCAAGTGCAAGATGACCACTTAAAAATAAGGGGGTTTAATTGCCTCTAGATTACAGACTCGATGGAGAATTGAGACCATCACACCGAAGTCATCATACAAGTCTCTGCAGAAGGCCTACTGTAGCCTGTTAATATCGAGGTAGGCATGTTTTTTTCCATGTCTGGATATGTATGCAGTATGTTGTTGCCCAGGTAAAATCAATCAAAATAAAATAAAAAAATAAGGGGATTGCACTTGTCCCTGTCCTGGAAGAGGAAAGGAGGTGGGATCAATTCCCAGGTATGTTTGGTGCCAAAACCATCAGGGGCTTTTCGGCTAATATTGAACTTCAAGAAGGAGGAAGACTTTCATCCTGTTGTAAACTTCACAATAGAGACACTGCAAAAGATATTGCCATTCTGCAGTCGGGTCCATTGATGGCTTCAGTGGGCCTACGGGATGCTGATCATGTGCCCAGCCCAACAGATCGCAAGCAACACTGAGGCATACATGGGATCTTCAGAGGACTATCTCCTACTTGCCACTGATCTCTGGCAACCTGAGGTCTCACTCCTTTGAACTAATGAGCACACATGCACACCAAAACAAGTTTGGTCACAACAACCAAAAGTTGTTACTCTAAGAACGATACACAAGAACGTCAATAAAATACTAAAGATGCTATTGGCACTGCTTGCATAAAATGCACATCGCCCAGGGTTCTATGGTATTACAACAAAAGTCTTTTTTGATGGGTTTTTTTCTGAAAAAATGTGTAATGAAAAAACTCTTTGAATTTTTATTTTTGTATTTTTTGTGTGGGTTCCCCCAACTTCCCCCCATAGTTATTTTTACCTAATCCCGCCCCCTATTCTTTACATGCCCATTGCCAACCCCCTATATTTTTCATCAAAAAACATTTTGGTAAAAAAAACCATCTAAACATTGAACATCGATGGAACAACGTTGTACACTTTCCAGTTGTGAGATTGGACCGATAGAGGGGAAGAACGTGATAACTGGCATGTGTGTTCACCTAATTTTGTCCTCCTAGATGGCTCTCCTAGAAAATTTAAAAAAATCATCCGGTTTTCATATAACCAGAGAGAAAGAATTGACAGCATAATTTATTCCAATGCCCAGGAGCCATTTTCCTCATCTCCTTAAATTGGTGACCAAGAAAGCAGCTATGGCCCATTCTGCCTTTTTACCTTCAGCAAGTTTAGGATTGGCTCAAATAACTAATGTTCATTTACGACCTAAACCCAGAGCTGTTGGCCTACAACTATTTATTTAAAATGTGTAGTGCACGCCAAACACAAAGGCATCAGGGCGCAGGTTACATGAATAGGATGTAGAGAGATACAAGTACATAGATGCAGGTAAATAACAAAGATACAGGTGCAGAGATAGGAGGAGGGTAGTACTACAGCAACAGAGGACAATGAGATAATGAGGGCCGGGGCCAGTGTGTATGTGGTATGGATGTTACCCTCGACTTAGGTGTCCTGGGAGAAAAGGAAGGTTTTGGGCTGCTTGCAGAAGCCCCCATTAGGCACGGTCTGCATCTAAAGTCATTCCTCAACCCCCAAAACGGGATTTCAGTCCCACCTCGGTTAAGGCTGCAACAGACCTCCTGTTGTCAAAATCACAACCCAATAGGTAATCTTCCCATTTCTGCGAAACTGTTACATGTGGCGGTGACAGCGTAGGTGACAAGGCAGCTTGATTGCAAGTTAGTAATTGCTTCAGGTGCGCGTTTTTCTGAATACTAATTCTCTATCATTTCTGCTGTCACTGAATACTAATGAAATGGTGTTGGAGACAATAAGGCAGGCAGTCTGGATGTATTAAGTAACCAGAAAGTTTCGTTTAAGTCATTTGGCAATTAAAGGAACTATACAATATTTCCATCATGGTTTCAAGTGTCCAACAAACCACAACGTCACCGACACATGGGAAACTGGAATGGACAGCCAGGGCCAGCTGAAGGTGAGCAGGGGCTCAATTCAAAAGTCTGCTTCGGGCCCCCTGCCAAGACCTGGGATCCGGGCCGGCTGAAGATCTTAATAGGCACTTGGGAGCAATGACAACGTGATGTTTGGTGCTCTCCCTGATCAGAGCAGAGAAAAACAGTCTGAAGCACCCATCGGGTCCATACATTATTTTATCAGGAGACGTCATCCAGCCTGGGCTGGACTGGCCTCTAGGGAACTCTGGAGATTTCCTAGTGGGCCTCTTTTGTATGGTAGCCTATTTTATTTCTACATTTTATCATAGGAAAAGGGTGGGCTTGCTGAAATTGTGGAGCAAGGGGCACTTAGAACATGATTTCCAGGGCCGCTTTTGGTTTCCAGTCCACCCCTGCAGAAATACTCTGCCATTTTTGAAAGTTGTATATTTCTTCTGCTGCAAACTATGGTTTTCGCTGTGCTCATAACGTATGGTGTTACAAACCAATCAGAGGGCTGGTTACCGGTCTCTGGTTATGTAGAATATTGATTAAGTGCAGTAATGCATGATTTGGGCATATCAATGCATAGTATTTGGTTCTCAAACCAAATGAGTGCACAAAGCAGCAACCTGCCAAATGCAATCTAAGCCTAAATCCAGAGCATGCATTAGTGATTCCTGTGCCATTTTATTAGGCACAAACCCATAGTATGCCCTGTGCACCTTTCTTTCACTATCATAGGACAAAGCCCCCCCCCCCCCCTTTGGCTGCAAATTGTCACTGTGTAAAGCACAGCATTGAGATGGGGGAATTCCCTTTAAGAACTGCATCGTGCATATTGCTGCTTGGTAATTAAAATCCTATATTATTAATTAGTCGCGTTAAAACATTTACATAGACGAATCCTGTGAGGTGCCAGATCTGATGACAATGGGGTATTTCTTTTATACTTGTACTCCTGCAATAACTCCCAGTCCTCATGTTCATTTTGACTGACGCTCCATTCGGCGGAGTGCCAGATCCCAGCCCCCCAGTTCCTACCCGATCTTTCCCTGTTCAATCTTCCATTGATCCATCAAACCCGAAAATTGGATCTATTTGGAATAGTATCCCTGACTTTTGTCTTCTTTTTTGGGCCCACTCCTTTTCTATTTTTCTTCAGTAGAAGTTGAAGATTTGTCAAAATAGCCGCGGCTCAAAAGTCTGAATTACAAATCGTTTTTACCATTATATGTATTTTTTAACGAGTCCGATGTTTTCCTACAAAAATGAGTGATACAAGATAAGAAAAGAGAAAATGTAGTTTCAATGCAAATCAAATGGTTTAAAACCGTAGGTAGCGTTTAAAATGCATCTTTAAAAACTCCTAGACCCTTAATACTCTTAACACTCTCCACAGCTGTCCTCGTTCTAATTCTATGATGAAAAGGTAAAATCCTTGGCCCTGTGCCAACCTCCCGACCTCATCTGTTTTTCCTCCCTCTCTCCTCTCTAATCGAGGCTCCGCCCTTACAGGATGGTGAGCCGCTGGCTGGTCTGATGGCTGCTTCCACTTGGATAGTTGGGAGTGCCGGTTTGGTAAGCAGCTGGCCTGCCAGTGGCATTCCTTTGGCCGTGCACTACACTGCACTCTGTGGGGAGCATGTGAAACACCATCCGGTCACTGAGAGGCCAAATTGGGCCTATCATTGAGAAACATGCTGCCAAGGGCAGCACTACTCATAATTGGGAGCAGGGCCTCAAGATTTCCTCCAGTTCCCACAAAGAGGCAGAGAAATGTATGTTTCACTTCTAGCGAATGAAATCAGTAAATAATTGGGTTATTCTCCGTAGTCAAGTTGCAGCAGGTACACACCACTTTTGGTTATTTAGGCTTTTGACCCCAAAAGCCCCAGGCTGATGTGTGGGGATTGGTTCTGTGTCACTTGGGAAGTAAAGGCTCAAGGAAATGAAGCACTCTGGGATTTGCTTGCCCACATGACCACTTTTCAGTAGATTTCTTCATTGTAGAAAGTTTGTTTTTAGTTTTTCTGCTTCTCAGAAGCATCCTTACCATTCCCCCTTCTCATAAACGTTCTTCCTTTTTATTTTTTAACGCTACATCCTTGGAGAACCCAAACAGCAGCATGATGAGGAGCAACATCAGTGGGCTTCAAAAGTATGCTAAACATGAACATAGATTATTTTTTACGTAACATTCTTCCACACCAAATTCTTTAAAATCTAGTTCTGTGGCAAAAAAAAGTGTAGCCTTAAATCTTCAAATGCAGCATCGTGGGGTGGAGCAGAAGGACTCGAACCAGAAGATACTGTGTTCAATGAAATGTATTCATATCAAATCAAAGAAATGCCTTTATATCCCTATTGCTAAAGGGAGATTCCCTGCCTATAAAACTATACTAAGGTGCTTGTCAAAACAATAGGTAAAGTCTTCCATCTAAACCTATCTTCTACCTGATCCTACCACTAAAGAAAACGCAACTTAAAGTAAGCAGTGTCACCGGCTTCTAGAGTTAGTGTTATCTTGACCTCTCCTCGGTCTGTGAGATATTTCTTCTTGTCTTCACGAATTATTGTCTTTATCCAACAAAAGAGTTCACAACACAAAGATAGGTTGTTCCTACCACCCACAAAGTCACCCACAAAGTCTCAAGTTCCAGAATGTATTAAAGTTTTTATTTGGTGTAGACGAAGGGATAGCTCCTTAATCCTTTTGCACAATCTGGCTTGGGATCTTTTCCTACGGTTCACTCTTAGCTGGTCATGGTGTCTCTCCTCAACTTGTTCTAGTCGTAACTTTGCATTCTTTCGGTTTGATGGTTCCCTCGATCTCCCGGGGTAATTGATACACTTGGTTTGGCATAATGTCTATACATTTGATTTGTTATTATAACTGGGCCTTCTGCCCTTTCATAATTGTTATCTTTAAGAAAAGGTCCAATTCCTTAGGTCCTGTGAGCCCATGATCTGGGGTTGGCAATCACAATAAGGGACATGCCATAAGAAATGTAGTTTATTCTATTACTCAGAAGTTGCTGAACAAATGTGCGTGACTAAATCACTAAGTCTGCACCTGTCAAGATTGTTTTGAGTCCCATGATTAAAGGAAATATCTTCTTCATGGATTCCCATGTAAGCAGATAGTGTTTCCTTTATAGGGAATTACATACAGGAATGGGATTCATTATCCCAAGGGGAAAATGGGAGTCACTCCCAGTCGGATTTCACAGATTAGTCACAAGGGTCATTGTTTGACCCTGGTTCTCATAATGTTAAGACAACAAATGCCCAAACGTCAACTGCAGGGGGTGCATATGAGTTTACAGAACCTGCACAGGTCAATCAGGCCAGGCAAGGCGAATGATTGGAAAATAATTAACTATGGCTTGCATACTTTGCAAAATGAGAAGGTACTTTCTGCAAGAGATCTACTGTAGAAGTCAGAATGAGAATCCACAACACTGACCAAAGTTATACATGGCCGAAATAAATGTCATTCACATGCTATTTTCATATTTGCATGCATCAAAGTGTGGATGCTAAAGCTGACCTCTCAGATGATTTGGAAAGGAAGACCTATTGATTTTACATGTATGATGGAGAGCAACGGGAGATAAACACAGAGCCATCAGCCTTTTTAAAATGTGTGACAGGAGTGTATCTGACAGCATTCCCTCTTCCTCTCATCTACATAGAGGGGTACATTTTAATCCCCACCCCCTTAGCGGAACCCATTTTAAAGCCTGATCACTGCCCCCCCAATATGTATGCACCAGTAGCACATTTAAAACTCACACCTGAAGTGTATCGTGCTGCATGTTCTGTTCCTCTCATCCACATGTAGAACAGACAGAGAAAAGGGCACCTGCAACTATCTTTCCTGATATCATTGTTTGTCTCCAGTTAGTCCCGGTTTGCCACTGCGTGACCCAGACATGCCTCAGACAAAGCACACAAACATTCAAATCAAACTCCAAATCAACACTCCACTGAAGCAGCTAATGACATGCATCTGCATTCTCTTCAACTGTCACCCTGCGCATGCACACACACACAAAATCAATGGGTGAATTAGAACACACTCCCCAGATAAACTCTGCTTTATAGAAACATAGCTTAAACTCCACCACACACCTACTATCCCCGACATGCTTCCACCACATAGACCATCCACAAACAAGGTGGTGTCTTTGACATAATTTACAAAGGTTCACTCACACTTAGCAACCCCACACACATCCATGCACTTCTTTTGAAGAACTGTCACTTGCTGCGCTTCACACTCTACAACACAAGACCCTCCCACCGGCCACCCATTCTCCTTGTCCCCCAGCCAGACAAGCATTACAGACAAAGCCTTGGAACCACCCAAACCAACCCCTCATACACATCCTCCATTCACCTCATCAATTGCAACACCATCACCACACAGGAACACAACAAAATTGACCCCTTCAAATAACAAAAACCCTGCAACTACCACCATAAACCATGGTTCGACAGTTCTCACCTGTCTATCAAGCAGGAAGCCAGATGCCTATCAAGACTCAGGCTAAAGAACCCATTTAGGTCCCCCACAGGACACTCCTCAGACATTGCTGTAACTAATACCAGACAGCCACATGCCATGCCAAAGCCACCCACTACCTCCAAGGATACCAATCCATCACCAATTGTAAACATAAAATTCTCAACATTGGCAAGTCCCTCTCTAAAGCACCATCCACACTTTCAACAGCCCCATCCACTTCAGTATGCCAATCCATCATGATCTACAAATCGAGCAAGCTCTCCCCTGTGCCCTCCCACTCTCACCCTCACTGCACCCAAACATTCCAACTCATGTGACACCTTCCACCCATCGACAGACACCCTGATCATCTTTACCGTCGAAAGAAAACCTGCACACTTGCTGGATGTTACCTGCCCAATTCAAGCCGCATACAATTGCATCAGCACCTGTATATGAAGTAGCTCATCATCAACTCCCATCTCTTGCATGGTTGTATCCCCTTTGCATTCAAAACTGGACAAAGCTCCACTCCAAAATTCATCTCTCAACCCCACTGTGCCCGGAAACTACAGCCCCATTACTATCCTACCGTATCTTGCCAGAATTATGGAATGCTTCGTCGCAACCCAACTACAACACCACACCACCACAAACAATCTCCTCAATTCCTTCCATGCTGGTGTTTGGCCTTATCATGGCACCAAAACCATTACCCTTCACATCCCAGACGACCTCGACAACACTACAAAGTATGCATGGCCCTGCTCGTACTCTTCAACCTCTCTGCAGCCTTCATCACCATCAACCACACCATTCTACTCATCATCCTATCCCACTGGATGAAACTCTCTGCCACCATCCTCAACTATTTCACCTCCTTCCTCACTGACAGAATACACTTTCTACATGCCAACCTTCTCGGTCCAACCTCAACCCAGTGAAGAACAACCCCCAAACCAGTGAAGAACGCGTTCCCACAAGGTTCTTTTCCATCTCCATTCTTCATCAACCTATATGTAGAACGCCTTGGACAGACCCTTGGCAAACACAACATCAATTTCACAAACAAAAATGCAGACAACACACAACTGTACTTCCAAATATCATCCCCTTCAAAACTGCTGTTCATCTAAAACTCTGGACTTGACAAGGCATGCGCCCTGTATGTCTTAGTGAGAAAAATGTAAACATACTTTAAGATGTCATTAATGTTATTATTCTAAGATGCTACACTGTGTGTAACTGGACTTGATAGAGCGCCTTCATGCCTTTGGGCTTAGGCACTTTTCAAATTAAAAAATAAATAAATATATATATAAGCCACTCCCTCAAAAGCTGTCTCTCCACTACCACCACCTGGATGGCCACACACTTCAAGCTCAATGATTATAAAACAGAAAACCTCATCTGCCCCCACACCCGCCAGGCACAATCCAGACCTCACCCTGTGGATCAAAGGATTTACCACAGATAAGCTGCAGAAATCCCTCTTCACTCCCGTCTCTTGGCTTCACCATTGACCCTGACCTATCTTCACACACCACATAGCTGCTGTCACCAACACATGCAATCAAAGTCAGACACATGTCCTTTCCCCTGATAAATTCCACAAAGCAGCCCAACCACTGGTTCTGCCCAAGATGTAGTATATTAACTCTCTACTCCCTGGACTCCCCAACAGCACTGTGGCACCCCTGCAAACCACACAAAATGCAGCAGCAAGACTCATCCTCCAACTATACAATCATTCACCCCAGCTCTCGCTCATCTCCACTGGCTCCCTGTGCCCCAGAGAATTGCCTTCAAACGAGTCTGCATTGTATTCAAAGCCACCCTCCTCAAAACACCATTTTACCTTCACAACAAACTCAAACCATAACACACACAAACTCCAGACAAGTGGGCCGGCATCTTCTACACATTCACTTTGTAAATTAGCATGCACACAAAAACAAGCATTTGCCCAGTGGGCACCCAGAGCATGGAATACCCTTCCACTTCATATCTGCACGCCCCTCTCCATCACCAATTTCCGAAAGAGCCTCAAAACATAATTGTTTTGTGGAAACAGAGAAATAATATGAGGCCGGGAAGCCCAAAAAGAAACACACCAACACAGGTTACAAAGAACATACAAGTGCTTTATTTAAAAGCTACAACAGTTACCAAAGTCAATTGACAAACGGATAGCTATTCGGATCTCAGAGTAACATAACGAACTTCAACGAGAGTTCAATGCGTTAGTGAGAGAGACCGCACATTGGAATACTTGGGTCTTTTATACTGTTTGTCCAGCCCTTGGCCAACTCTCTCGCGGGTTAACCATTCTGTGAGCCGGGCATATGGGTTCCTTGCCAGGTCAATCCTGTAATATATGCATTTTGATTAGTTTCACTGATATAGTTGTACATTTACATATAGGTCAACCGTAGGACAAGGTCTCAGTTCGCGACCCCGACAAGTAGCCTGCAGGCATATTAATTATTCATGTGTACGGAGGTCACAACGGCCAGAATCTTGCTCAGAATGTCATTCGGCCTCCATTTTGATGTTCGGGGTGACTTCCATATAACAAGAGGACCTAAAATGGCGGCTTAATCCAAGATGGCGACTTACATTACTTTCTCTAAGGTCAAGACCTTGCCGTGGAGTTTGTTCGCACATGATGTTTAGACAACTTGGCGTAGGCCAATACACATACAATTGTTACGATAGGAGGCATAATATTGTTTCAATTCCGACAAACCCTCCTTTTGGCCTATGCCAAGTGCTAATATCATTTCTAATATCTCTGTAAATAACTCCATGCATTGTCATCCATACATCCTGAATCATTGTCCATAATATCTATAGCCATTGGGTCGTTCATCAGAACCTCTTGTAACACAAACTCTTTAGATGCTGTATCTGGGGCATACATTTTGTGCCCTATTGTGCTCACTGCCTGAGCACAACATCCCCCTAGCATTGCACATATACTAAGTAGACATTGGAAACAGCAACAAAGGAATAACAGAATTCCCAAAATAACCAGTATAATAGAAAGCACCTTCCAACCCCAAGATCGTAAGGATCCCAGAACCAGGCGCTAATATTCCAATCTCCCACAGGAATATGCACTTCAGAACTAAGGATGTGCAAGTTCTGTATTGCTTTGAAAATTGTCGGTGAGGAATCCGGTACAAAAACACAGCAAGCGGACCCCACTAATTTGCATACTCCACCACGTTCTGCCAGGATGACATCTAATGCCATCCGATTTTGGAGTGCTACCAATCTTATTGCCTTCTGTTCTAGTGTCATATTGTAGAGTATATCCGCGGTCCGGTTGATGGTTCTCTCCAGTACCCTTGCTAGTCCCCTAATATTTTCCAAATTCTGAAAATATTAGGGGACTAGCAAGGGTACTGGAGAGAACCATCAACCGGACCGCTATCTGTCCCCAAAATGGCACAACTGATTTTGCTATATCTCCCAATACTTGCCCAGGGGTATCTCCATCCTCGTCCCGCCGTGGGCGAGCCTTAGAAACTTCCAATGTGCTAGCTATAAATACCCCAGGTAACAGGATTCCTAAATAACAGGTTCCCTGCCACTCCTTGGGCAACCAGGGAACTGCTGTACTACCACAAACGAAATAGACAGGCCCCCCTACATACAGAGGCCTGTTCTCCCCGGTCAAATTTACAACCTTCAAAATCTCCCATTGACCGAGTGCCATTTCTTTGTATACAAAAGGGGACTGAATCGGGGCTATGATTAATAGAGTAGGAAGGAGGCACAGCGTCCTTATTGCCTATCGGAGCCATTTTAAAGGAAATTAGAGTTTGAAAAGGAAGAGATAGTTTATCAGATGGCCTAATAGAAGCAACATTAGGTTTACTTCTATTTGCAAAAAGCGAGCATCCCAGGGGAGTCAATTCACGTTTCTCAAAGTCATTTAAATTAGTTCCATCAAAGTTCCCTGAGATGCTATCATTCCAATGGCCAAAGAATAGTGCTCTAAGAGAGGCATAGCAAGCAGTCGTTAAAGGTAAAGAGTGAATATACCATCCTAGCCCCTTGTTCCCATGTTGCGGTAAATTAGTACAAATCCAGCAATTACTCTTATTAAAGATGGCATGCGTTGAATTCATTATTATCATTAAAGTGTTATTATGGTACTTCAGTCATGCTGGGAGTATCTAGGTGACAGAGTAAGAAGGTGTACAGAGGGAGTCAAAGCAGTAGGTACAATCTCAATTGGCAGTAGAGGTTTTAGAGGGTAAATTTCTTCGAAGTACCAAAGTCCCACAGCGGTAACTATACAAATTCCAATTACTATTAACACAACACAGCAATACGTTTTCGGGGCCCAGGCACATTGTTCATTGTCCGAGTTGGTCACCCCCTTATTTACAAGTCCAATGCGAGCAGCAGCGGTGGAGGTGGCAGGCATCGTAGTTTCTCAATTGACGACCCCAATGTTCGTTGCTGGCGACACTACGGTCGCGCGACATCTTAGTCCTTCCCCAACCCTAGCCAGCAGAATCCCTTTTTTCCTTTTGTTCAAAAAGAACTTTCTTTTACAAGAGAAAACCTTCAATCACTTCTTCTTTCCAGATGCACAGGAAAAACCTGTGCCGTAGTTCTATTTTCTTCGTCGAAGGTCGTACCTGGTGGTACCCTCTACTGTTTGATCTGGAAATAAGGTAACGTCACTTCCTGAGGGAAGCAACGTATCGGAGGCGACGGAAGTCGCAGAACTTGAAACAATGTTTTCCGGAAGTGATTTTTTCAAAGAGTGCGGAGACGAAATGGACTGTTCCCCAAGCTCCACGGGCTCAGAGAAATTCTCCGACACACTCACAGCGCTGTTTGCTACTCCAGGATCAGTGATTGTAGCATCAGCGAGGGGTTCTGCTTCTTCTGTAACGTGTGGCGTCGGGTGAGGAAGTTTCTTGACATGCGTCGCATGGATCCAATGCTTCTTTCCAGCCACCCGCACTGCTGTTTGGGTGACCAACAGCACCTGGTAGGGTCCCCGCCAGCAAGGCGCGAGACAGGAAGACCTTTCGTAGGCCTTCACCAGGATACAACTTCCAGGCTGAATATCGTGACCTGGACCCGTGTACCGTACAGGTAAAGCTGATTGGATCTGATGATAAATGAGATACAGATTTTTAGTCAACTGGTTACAGTAGTCTACAATTAATACATTTTCGATTTCCTTCAGGGTTTTGGGCTTCGGAAGGCCCCAAATGTTAGCAGGTCTCCCCATCACTACCTCAAATGGAGAGAGCCCAGTCTTAGTTTGAGGTGTGGTACACATGGCTAACAATCCAATAGGTAAGGCATCTGGCCATTTCAATTTGGTACCGGCACATGTTTTTGCAAGCTTATTCTTTAGAATACCATTATGTCTCTCTACCAACCCAGCACTTTGAGGATGTCTAACCGAGTGAAATCGCTTTTCAATGTGTAACGCTGTGCATATCTGCAAAATTACTGCTGCAACGAAATGGGGACCGTTGTCCGACCAAATTACCCTAGGTAGCCCAAATCGTGGAAAGAATTCCTTTACCATAGTCTTTGCAGTGGTCATGGCAGTAGCATCCTTAACGGGGAAAGCCTCAACCCATTTACTGAAGGTACAAATAATCACAAGAACATATTTTAGATTGTTACACCGTTCCTTCTCAATAAAATCAAAGTGGATGACCTCGAAGGGAACAGAAGGGGGCCCAAAGCTACCCGTTGGAGTTACTGTCCCCTTCCCTACATTGTGCTGTAAGCAAATCATACAATTCTGAACATATCGCTGTGCAATCTTCAAAGTTTTATCATTCTCCCAGACTTGTTCTAACATTTTCGTGATCTGTTGAGCACACACATGTGTAGGACCGTGTGCCATCGTAACCATTGCCAGCACATATGAATCAGGGAGCAACCATTTCCCTTCAGATGTATCCACCCAACACCCATCGTCATCCAGTTTCCCCATCCCTTCGGCCCACCTTTTAGATTCTTCTATTGTGGCATCAGTTTGGATATCTCGCACAGACCCGATACCCTCATCCATTACATAGGCATCTTTTGTTTCCCTTAGAGCATACATGTCTGCGCTAAGGTCTGTGGCCGTTTGCCTGGCCATCTGGTCAGCAAACGCGTTCCCTTTTCCTACTTCATCTATGACCTTACGATGTGCTGCACATTTCATGATCGCTAACTGCCTAGGGAGTGAGAGTGCCGAGAGCAATTGCACTATCAGGGGACCATCTGAATCTTGGTCCCATGTGAGGTTAGGAACCTTCTTTCCGACCAGAGCCTTCCAAAGTTGTGAGCCACCCCAAGGGCGTACTGGCTATCAGTATATATGTTTACTGTATGTCCTTCGGAGAGTTCACAAGCTCGGCTCAACGCTATAATCTCTGCGGCCTGCGCAGAGTTACGCAGAATTCTCTTAGTTTCAACAACCGTACTCAACGTAGTAACTGCAGGAGCCATCACAAAACAGCTCCCCTTCAGCATTGCCCAAAGGAGTATCTATAAGGTCTATCCTGCCCTTCGTTTCCTGTTCAGTAGTATACAGGCAGTCATGTAATTCTTCGTCACCGCAAACAGTATTTTGCGGGAAAGGTAGGAGTTCAGCCGGATTAAGAACACAACACCTCTTAATTTGAATGTGAGGGGCAAACAGAATTAATTCATACCTTGTCAGCCGTGCAGAGGTGAGGTGTTGCGTTTGGGTCTTATTCAATAGGACATCTACAGAGTGAGGTACCATCAAAATTAAGTCGTGGCCTAGGACCATTCCCTCACTCTGTTTTACAGATGCGGCAGCAGCAGTGACGGCTCGCAAACATCTTGGCAAAGCGCATGCGACAGGATCAAGGGCGGAAGAGTAGTAGCCGCACGGCCTATTCTTCCCTCCGTGTTCCTGTGTTAACACAGCCAAAGCACATCCATCACATTCATGCACAAACAACACAAAGGCCTTGTCGTAATTTGGAGTACCCAAAACCGGTGCAGAGCATAACGCAGTTTTGAGAAGCTCAAATGATCGTTGATGTTCCGATTTCCATGGCAGCGGCAAAGAAATGCCCTTCTTCGTCAAAGCCAACATCGGTTTTATCACTAGTGAAAAGTTCGGGATCCACAACCTACAATAAGAAGCCATACCTATTAAGGCTCTGACTTCCTTCTGTGAATTCGGAACAGACATGCCAGAAATGTGTTTTATTCTTTCAAGTGTCAATCTTCTCCCCTCCTTTGACAGGAGGTAGCCTAAATAGGCGACCTCCTGACAACAATATTGAAATTTTTGGAGCGAAGCTTTATGACCGTTTTAAGCCAGATGAACAAGCAACAATACAGTGCCTTCTTTACAAGCACTTTCAGAATCTGCAGCCAAAAGCAAGTCATCGACATACTGAAGCAGTGTACAAGTTGGTGGCAATTCAAGGGTATCAAGCTGCTCTTTCAAAGCTCTACTATAAATGCTTGGACTTTCAATATACCCTTGAGGTGCACGAGTAAATGTGAACGAACGTCCTCCCAAGGTGAACGCGAACAAATATCTACTCTCCTTGTGTATAGGAATACTAAAGAAAGTATTCTTTAGATCCACAACACTAAAGTGCGTAGCTGTAGCAGGGATCATTGTTAGTATCGTTGTTACATCAGGCACAATTGGAAATTGTGGGGCAACAACTTTGTTAATAGCACGTAGATCAATTATGAAACGGTATGGGATTGCATTGTCGCGTTTCTTGTATACAGGCAAAATCGGGCTGTTACATAAACTACCTGCAATCTCTTCAATCACTCCTCGATGCACAAAATCGGAGACAATGCACTTCAGAGCACGCTCGCCCTCAACTGATATTTTATATTGCGAAATGCGTGGTAGTTTAACTCCATGCTTCAAACTATTGTAACGGGCTCAATCTGTAGCACCCCGACATCATTGTCGTCAACCGCCCATAAACAATCCGGAACAACACTAAACTCAGGAGGCAATGGTCGAGTCAAGAACTGAGAATTGGGAAGTTGCTGTGGTGAAACCGTCAGTCGCACTCCGTCAGAGGAACAATGAATTACTGCATTCAGTTTCTTCAACAAATTTAACCTCAGCAAATTCTCTCCACAGTTCGAAGTCAGGAGGAAGGGACAATGGTCCGTGAAGGGACCCAAAGAAACAGGCACCAGCGAAGAAACCGGGCAAGCAATTGGTATGCCAGAAAACCCCATAGAAACATTTGTTTGCCCTGAGAGTGGAATGTTTGGAACCCGGGAATGATCAATGGAGCACTTCTGTGCTCCAGTGTCTATCAAAAACTGATGTTTCCTATTCCCCACTAACAATTCAACGTAGGGACCTTTCTGATTAACGGGAATAGGTGAAAGTTCCAAACCCTGCTTCGGGCAGTCAAATGTCATCGGAAGGAAGCTCTTCAGAAAGGTAGGCAGCAGAAGGGTGATCAAATATGTTTCTCGTGTCCACACTCGAAGTCTGATTTTCCTGTGAAAAAGGTGGCTGAGGATCTTGCAAAAACTGACCTCTATCAGGGCCCCCTGCTCCAGGGCGACCTCTAGGTCATCTACCCATACTCCCAAATGCATTGTTTGACCTCTGTCGAAGGACGGGGCACTGTGCTCGCCAATGACCTTCCTGGTGGCAATAGGAACATTGATTAACATTCACAGGACCCAAAGGAGCGTTTCCTTTTGGGAAATACTGACCTCTGGTCTGTGAAGTACCTCCTCTGGGATTTCTAACGATTTGTTGTAACAATACTTTAGTCTTCAAATCACCTTTCCTCTTCTCTATTTTCTCCTTTTCATTATTAAAACGGTTCTCATAATACTGAGCCATGTGCAAAACTTCAGATTGGGATTTCGCCTGCCAAGCGCTCTCAGAGGACATAATCTGTGACTGGATATCGGGCAACAATCCACGTACAAATTTGTCCACAAACAACCTTTTCCCAGACTCTGTGCCCAAGTCCTGTCCACTGAAGTCAGAGAATACCTGTTCGAATATATCAAAGAACTCGGTGGCACCTTCAGTTTTTCCTTGAACACAGGCCGTAAGCTTGTCCCAAATAATTCTTTTCTCAGGAATTATGGTTTTCAATTTTGCGACAATTCTATCAGGCAAAGTAAGTATTACCTGAGGTGGTTTCTCACCAGCTGGTCTTTCCCCATCAAACCTAGTCATGTTAGCCCACGTATCTCCCAACCCTGGCACATCGTCTATTGTTCGAACCTGCTTCCATAAATCTACGGGCAGGAGTACAGGGCCTAGCAAATCAATATCACTTAAGGTGAACACAGAGGACTGTAAAACGGACTCTATCTCTTTGTAGAATCCTGTCGGGTTTTTCCTAACATCGGGAATTGATTGTCTCATAGTGTTCACTTCCTGTCGTGAAAACGGGACGTGAACAAATTGCGATACATAATGTGCAGGGATGTCCACAGCGGGTGTACCAGTCCCAGCGTTAGCGGGAATCTCAACCTTTGGGACAAATGTCGGAGGAACCTCTCTCATAGGCAACTGAGATGAAGGTAACTCTGACCGCTTACTAAGCAACAGAGCCAGGTCGAGCGCTAAGGCAGCTGAAGAAGTGTCGGGCGAAAAAGCCCTCTTACAAATACCCAATAACTCTATAGGAAACTAACCTTCTTCCTTACACATTCATCCTGCAGGTACTGTACCATTACCTGAATCACCTTCCTCTGCATTTCTACTGTATACTGACTATACATGTCATATACTTCATCCGGCGGTATCGATGAATCCGAGATCCATCGAATCGCATCTTTGGTACAAATTCGTACTTCCCCAGATGCCGATCTACAACGCGGAAGGAACCGTTTCTGCACATACATACTGTCGTCTTCATCATCCTCATCCTGTAATTTCTCAAAGTCCCTCCTATACTCAAACAATCTCTCAACATGACCATGTACTTTCTCCTCTGTGTCCCTTGAAAGCGCTTAAGTATTTAGATCCCTCACCATGTGTGGGAGATCCGAATTATGTAATCTACCGCAAATTACACATAAATGAGTCCCCAAACCTTCAATAAAAACATTTTTCTCGGGAAAATTGCCCATATTTGATAATGTGGAGAAAACGTTAGCTTGATCACCTCTCTCCATACAGTGCTTAGCCCATGCAAATAATTCCCGTTTCTTGTCTGCAGAAACAGTATTTCGAGTGACAATCTTTGACCCCGCACCCCGATCAACTTCAGTCAATACAGAACCACTCGGGAGCGGAGGTGTGGGCAAATTTAATGAGGGTGCAACTATCGGCGCAAGAGGAAGGGGTGGTAGGATAGGTGGAGGAACAACAACTGGAGGAATAGGAACAGTAGGTTGTACAGGGGGAACAGGAATAACAACAGGAATAACAGCAGGAATGGGCAGAGCACCAGGGAGAGGATCATACGGAGGTGGCACAGAGGCACCAGGCCTGCGTTCGTTTAACAATTTTTCAATAAATTCTTCAGAAGCATAAAAATCTTTAGAGGGATACATTTTCTGGATACCGAGTGAGAAAGCCCTATCCATATTTTTGACTGACTCCGCATGTTTT
This sequence comes from Ambystoma mexicanum, assembly GCF_040938575.1. Classification (NCBI taxonomy): domain Eukaryota; kingdom Metazoa; phylum Chordata; class Amphibia; order Caudata; family Ambystomatidae; genus Ambystoma; species Ambystoma mexicanum. Next base: position 355,221,557 of record NC_090933.1, on the reverse strand, counting down.
TCTTTATCATATAACAACGCCTTTTCGGCATTTGTTTTATGACGGCGTGCATGTTTATCCCTACTTTTAAGCTGCTGCAACGCTTCTTTTTTCCAATTCTGCAAAACATCAAATGCTGCTGGTGGTACTCTCGTTCAGATTGGAATTGCCATTGTATTTCGGTGCTGGACTGCCCCTGGGCAGGACAAAGACTGATATGCAAATGAATATTTCCCATCTGTGAAAGGCACAGTGAGTAAAAGCAGTGGCTGCGAACTCTCAAGTGGTTAATAACCACTGAACAGGTTATCATGTCTGTTCTTGCGAGAGAGGGGCGCCCGCTACCTTTGTAAAACTATTTTTTAAGGAACTTGGGATTGGTAACCCTAGGTCTCCTGGGGGCAACCAGACGTGGTCTCCCTCTCACTGTGCTTAGAGAGGCATCAGCTTCACCTCACTGATGATCCCCAACAAGGGTGAAACACGTGTATGGGGTTGCTGGTGGTACTCTCGTTCAGATTGGAATTGCCATTGTATTTCGGTGCTGGACTGCCCCTGGGCAGGACAAAGACTGATATGCAAATGAATATTTCCCATCTGTGAAAGGCACAGTGAGTAAAAGCAGTGGCTGCGAACTCTCAAGTGGTTAATAACCACTCAACAGGTTATCATGTCTGTTCTTGCGAGAGAGGGGCGCCCGCTACCTTTGTAAAACTATTTTTTAAGGAACTTGGGATTGGTAACCCTAGGTCTCCTGGGGGCAACCAGACGTGGTCTCCCTCTCACTGTGCTTAGAGAGGCATCAGCTTCACCTCACTGATGATCCCCAACAAGGGTGAAACACGTGTATGGGGTTGCTGGTGGTACTCTCGTTCAGATTGGAATTGCCATTGTATTTCGGTGCTGGACTGCCCCTGGGCAGGACAAAGACTGATATGCAAATGAATATTTCCCATCTGTGAAAGGCACAGTGAGTAAAAGCAGTGGCTGCGAACTCTCAAGTGGTTAATAACCACTGAACAGGTTATCATGTCTGTTCTTGCGAGAGAGGGGCGCCCGCTACCTTTGTAAAACTATTTTTTAAGGAACTTGGGATTGGTAACCCTAGGTCTCCTGGGGGCAACCAGACGTGGTCTCCCTCTCACTGTGCTTAGAGAGGCATCAGCTTCACCTCACTGATGATCCCCAACAAGGGTGAAACACGTGCATGGGGTTGCTGGTGGTACTCTCGTTCAGATTGGAATTGCCATTGTATTTCGGTGCTGGACTGTCCCTGGGCAGGACAAAGACTGATATGCAAATGAATATTTCCCATCTGTGAAAGGCACAGTGAGTAAAAGCAGTGGCTGTGAACTCTCAAGTGGTTAATAACCACTGAACAGGTTATCATGTCTGTTCTTGCGAGAGAGGGGCGCCCGCTACCTTTGTAAAACTATTTTTTAAGGAACTTGGGATTGGTAACCCTAGGTCTCCTGGGGGCAACCAGACGTGGTCTCCCTCTCACTGTGCTTAGAGAGGCATCAGCTTCACCTCACTGATGATCCCCAACAAGGGTGAAACACGTGTATGGGGTTGCTGGTGGTGCTCTCGTTCAGATTGGAATTGCCATTGTATTTCGGTGCTGGACTGCCCCTGGGCAGGACAAAGACTGATATGCAAATGAATATTTCCCATCTGTGAAAGGCACAGTGAGTAAAAGCAGTGGCTGCGAACTCTCAAGTGGTTAATAACCACTGAACAGGTTATCATGTCTGTTCTTGCGAGAGAGGGGCGCCCGCTACCTTTGTAAAACTATTTTTTAAGGAACTTGGGATTGGTAACCCTAGGTCTCCTGGGGGCAACCAGACGTGGTCTCCCTCTCACTGTGCTTAGAGAGGCATCAGCTTCACCTCACTGATGATCCCCAACAAGGGTGAAACACGTGTATGGGGTTGCTGGTGGTACTCTCGTTCAGATTGGAATTGCCATTGTATTTCGGTGCTGGACTGCCCCTGGGCAGGACAAAGACTGATATGCAAATGAATATTTCCCATCTGTGAAAGGCACAGTGAGTAAAAGCAGTGGCTGCGAACTCTCTAGTGGTTAATAACCACTGAACAGGTTATCATGTCTGTTCTTGCGAGAGAGGGGCGCCCGCTACTTTTGTAAAACTATTTTTTAAGGAACTTGGGATTGGTAACCCTAGGTCTCCTGGGGGCAACCAGACGTGGTCTCCCTCTCACTGTGCTTAGAGAGGCATCAGCTTCACCTCACTGATGATCCCCAACAAGGGTGAAACACGTGTATGGGGTTGCTGGTGGTACTCTCGTTCAGATTGGAATTGCCATTGTATTTCGGTGCTGGACTGCCCCTGGGCAGGACAAAGACTGATATGCAAATGAATATTTCCCATCTGTGAAAGGCACAGTGAGTAAAAGCAGTGGCTGCGAACTCTCAAGTGGTTAATAACCACTGAACAGGTTATCATGTCTGTTCTTGCGAGAGAGGGGCGCCCGCTACCTTTGTAAAACTACTTTTTAAGGAACTTGGGATTGGTAACCCTAGGTCTCCTGGGGGCAACCAGACGTGGTCTCCCTCTCACTGTGCTTAGAGAGGCATCAGCTTCACCTCACTGATGATCCCCAACAAGGGTGAAACACGTGTATGGGGTTGCTGGTGGTACTCTCGTTCAGATTGGAATTGCCATTGTATTTCGGTGCTGGACTGCCCCTGGGCAGGACAAAGACTGATATGCAAATGAATATTTCCCATCTGTGAAAGGTACAGTGAGTAAAAGCAGTGGCTGCGAACTCTCAAGTGGTTAATAACCACTGAACAGGTTATCATGTCTGTTCTTGCGAGAGAGGGGCGCCCGCTACCTTTGTAAAACTATTTTTTAAGGAACTTGGGATTGGTAACCCTAGGTCTCCTGGGGGCAACCAGACGTGGTCTCCCTCTCACTGTGCTTAGAGAGGCATCAGCTTCACCTCACTGATGATCCCCAACAAGGGTGAAACACGTGTATGGGGTTGCTGGTGGTACTCTCGTTCAGATTGGAATTGCCATTGTATTTTGGTGCTGGACTGCCCCTGGGCAGGACAAAGACTGATATGCAAATGAATATTTCCCATCTGTGAAAGGCACAGTGAGTAAAAGCAGTGGCTGCGAACTCTCAAGTGGTTAATAACCACTGAACAGGTTATCATGTCTGTTCTTGCGCGAGAGGGGCGCCCGCTACCTTTGTAAAACTATCAAATGCTGCAGGTCTGGCCTTCTTTTTTAGCAAGACCGATTCTAGGTATTCAATACGGGGGATCTCGAAACTACCATTGATTGGCCACTGAAATTCGGAGGCATGTCTGGTTTGTCTCTGCCAAATATCATTAAATACTATACTTCCAATGCCATACTTACAGTACATAGTACATGCCGGCGACCCCTCCTGTGGTGCCGGGTGGCTAAATTTCAAAGATTGTCGATCGCTGCGGAACAAAGCCCTAAAGCAGCTAGACAATTTCCCAGGCATTTCACAAAAAATTGGTGTTACCTGGTCAATAATTGTGTCTGCAGATACAATACGCCAAATTCAAATTGTCAGGGTTAAATTAAGAGTCGGGTCACGACTACACCTGACCAAACCTAAGGAGGACCGTACGGTTTACCAAAGAACTTACCTAACAATTTTTACCTTGTGTTTGGTGGTTTCGACAAATCTGCCCGCCTCAAAAATGGACCCTCGTCAAGATGCTGTGTCAGACCACACGACTATTGTCCAAGGATCGGATCGTGCAGCGCTGCCGAGGTATCGCGTCTCATTCGGTCGGGCCCATAGTATCACACCGTCCGATCCCGGTACGATAGTCTGCGTCAACCTTCAATGATCCGGCATCAATCTTGAGGGTCCCTATTCGGGCGCCAACTGTGGAAACAGAGAAATAATATGAGGCCGGGAAGCCCAAAATGAAACACACCAACACAGGTTACAAAGAACATACAAGTGCTTTATTTAAAAGCTACAAAAGTTACCAAAGTCAATTGACAAACGGATAGCTATTCGGCTCTCATGGTAACATAACGAACTTCAACGAGAGTTCAATGCGTTAGTGAGAGAGACCTCCTTCCTTCCTACACATTGGAATACTTGGGACTTTTATACTGTTTGTCCAGCCCTTGGCCAACCCTCTCGCGGGTTAACCATTCTGTGAGCCGGGCCTATGGGTTCCTTGCCAGGTCAATCCTGTAATATATGCATTTTGATTAGTTTCACTGATATAGTTGTACATTTACATATAGGTCAACGGTAGGACAAGGTCTCAGTTCGCGACCCCGACAAGTGGCCTGCAGGCATATTAATTATTCATGTGTACGGAGGTCACAACGGCCAGAATCTTGCTCAGAATGTCATTCGGCCTCCATTTTGATGTTCGGGGTGACTTCCATATAACAAGAGAACCTAAAATGGCAGCTTAATCCAGGATGGCGAATTATGTTACTTTCTCTAAGGTCAAGACCTTGCCGTGGAGTTTGTTCGCACATGATGTTTAGACAACTTGGCGTAGGCCAATACACATACAATTGTTACGATAGGAGGCATAATATTGTTTCAATTCCGACAGTTTCTCCACAAGTAATCCAGCACCTCCACGTCCCCTGTTACCAGTCACTGGAGACACTGGTGAGAAAAGACAGACCTTTTGAACTAGCATTATAAATAGTAGGTCTCATGTATTTTTTTTATATGTATCGTCTGCCTGTATTTGCTCAATGCCCAATTACATTTGTCAAAACCTAGTGTATATGGCATACAGACAAAAATAATCAAATCACCTAAAAGTGTAAATATTATATCATTTTTATCACTTGCCAATGGCTCGGGCACAGTGTGGTTTCTATGCAACAACACTTGTTTTACACCCCCAGACATCCCTTGGTGCAGAACGCGAAGGGGCAACGCCTCCACCTTTTCCCAGCACACAGACTGTATAGTGGCCCCAGACCTCTCTAAGCCACTGCAAGACTCAGTCCAGCACCTAATTGTTTGGATCTTGTTGCACCTTTACATCACAGTAGTCCATCACCTGTTTAAGATGTTTTGTGTCTGAAGGCTACCAAAGAAAATCATACAGCAAGGCTTTTTCCTCTCAGACCAATTGCATCAGTTTTCCTAATCTAGTCATGACAAAGTACATGTTGCACTGATGCTTGCTCTTATGCCTCCTATGACCTGCAATCACCACCAGTGTTCAGTGGGAAGCTCAGCTTTGTAAGAAGTGATGCCATTGCGGTTTACCTTTCACTTTGCCAGTCTTATGAGGTCAAGTTGTGTGGATCGAAGAATTGATTTGGCACATTGTCGATTTGGCACATTGTGAAAGTGCAGTGGGCTCCTTGCTGACAAGTAGTCCTTTCTAGTGGAAGGCTGTGAAAGCATGACCAGGGTGTGCATTTTAGAAACAAAGGTTTCCCAACGTGTTTCGGCTTTCTTACAGTAGAACTAAATGCCAACAAGGTTACGCAGCAATATTTCAGTGCTTGAAATTCCCCATAGGCAAATCTTTACAATGTCATTATAGAACAAGCAATGGTGATGCCAACAGTTTTGGGCATTTGTATAGGCACGGGAAAGGCACTTGGAAGGCACAGCCGTAGTGGTATTAACTGGCCATTGATGGTAGCTGCTGCAAAATTCAATAAAATACAAATACAAATACAAAATGGTCTGTGCACCTGGGTATTGTGACACATTTAGCAATGTTGTTACTGTGTCCCTGGAGGAAGGCTTCTCTTGCGTGGCCAGTGTGAGAAACAAAGGTGTCTCTCTAGTTATTCCCTGGGGATCTGTCATCCAGGTGGCCAGGACACGGCCATTGCTATTGAATCCAGTTCCTGGGGGTGGACCAGAGAGGGAGGATCACCTGGATGGGGGGTCCTTGGGAGTGGGAGTGGGAAACCAACGTGTGAGACGCAGTATCCCCCTTCCTTTGACACCTTTTTCCCATCCTCTCACGAAGGACATTCAAAACCTACTTTTACGTATAAATTCTTGTAGAATCTCCTCCTTAGAGTCTCCATTCATAGATGGTTCCAGCTCGTCAAAGAAAACCTTGAGTTTGAGTTTTCTCACCAATTTAAAAAGATCTACCTTAGTCTCAAATATTGTTGTGCTATGTGTAGGCACAAAACTCAAACCTTTTTGTAATACCTCCTTCTCCATTCGATTCAGGACCCTTGATGATAAATGTATTACTAGGTCTTCTTCTGTTGTTGACGTGCTGCTCTTGTCTCTACTCTTGTGTCTATTTTTCCCTCGTCTTGTTTTCTTCCTTCTCTGGGTCGCCCTAAAAAAGGTTGGGCCGATGTTGTAGTTCTTATTGGTATGGGGTGGTCCTCCCTTTGTGATGTTCCTGTTCCCTCTTTGGGTGTTCTCTGGTATCCCTATATTCTGAGTCGGTGCTTGAGGAATTATCCGTACTGCCTCTATTAGGTTTTCTCTGTTGTGGAGCCGCATATCTGTCCATCCACGTGTAGACCTCCCCATTCAGGTAGTCATATGTGTCCCTTCTAAATTTCCTTACTTTCTTCCCTTCTATTTCCGTTTTGTATGTTTCAAGTTTTTCGTTGATATCCTTTACTATTTCATCAAGTTCTTCTTTACCTAATGCCGTGCTTAGTTCACTCTCAATTTCCTCTATCTCTGCGTTTCAGGGTTCTTTGTGAGTTCTATTATTGTTAGTAAAATCAAATCTAAGGAGCATCTATTCAGGATTGCCTCCCATTTCCGAACGAATTCTTTGTTCTCTTTACATAATGTCGGTCTTAAGTTTACTCTTAGTCCACGTGGTATCCTCTGGTTCTTGTAATACCATCCCAGTGTTATCGCGTGTAGTTTGTGATTTATTTCTTTGTGAATCAAGTATTCTAGCTGTTTTATTCTCTTTGCCGGGTCACTGGCATTATCGTTCTGCCCACCCTTTCCAACTCAACTAATTCTCTTGTCTCAGAAGCCATATAGTGTAACCATGAGACCGTATTGTAACCTCAGAGTGAATAATAATAAGAACAGAATTGTTAAATTCGGAAGGGGTGGAGATCGCCTAACTAGATCTCTGTAAAATTCAGTGGATATAATGTCAGAATTAGAGTTAACAAGTGTCTATGGTCCAAACAACTTTCTGGAACTTCTGTGGGAGTTAGATACGCCACAACCATTGGCCTCTTTTAGGCAGAAAAATCATAAACATCATTTTGATGAGGAAGTATGGAAGAGCAAAAGAGAACTAAGGAAAGCCATTAGGTATGTTAGAGAAGATTTATTTAAAATCGGGGTCTCTCAAAAAAAAGTGAACTCCCTGAAGAGACAATATAGGAATTGGTCTCGCTCACACAGGCATTTACCCTTCCAGAAAGACAATGCTGGAATCCCTGCAGAATAAGTCTTCACAAGATGTTTGGTCATTAATAAATTAACAGCAGAAATCCCAAGCAAGCATAGAGAAGTGCAGTAGCTGAATCAACATGGTGCAGTCACTTCACTGCTCTCTATGGCAAACCCGCAAAGCATTACTATGTGCCATCAATTACAGCACCTTGGAGGGTAGACCTTACCCAGGAAATCCTCTCCAACCTCATAGTGGGTTATTCCGCCTGAAGGGCGGCTAGTTCAAATGGTTTGAAAAAATAAAAGCTTGAAGTGGTATGTAGTTTTTTGGTCTATGATCCTGTCAAAACCTTTTGAGGCGGTTCTGTGTACAAGGGCTATTCCCCCATTGTGGAAGTCAGCCATAGTAATTCCTATTTATAAGAAGGGTGATGAGCAAATCCAAGCAACTATCGACTGTTCACCCTCCTTGATGTTGAAATCAAGATCTTTGTGGGGCAGTTTTGCAGGAATTGGAGGTTTGAGCCGCTGAAAATAACATCTTGTCAAAATACCAAATAGGCTTTAGAAGAGGTCTATCAACTGGCTTGAATGGCATGGCATGATCATGAGTGTGATCTGCGAAATATCTTGGGCAAAGGGGGGCCCGTCCTGCATGGCGCATGGATCAATCTATTGAAAGCTTTTGACATGATCAATAGGGAGCACCTGTGGGCTAAGCTAGATGCTTGGGGGACCCCGAAGGCACTGTTAGCCATAATAATATCTCTGCATGAGGGCACCAATATACGAGTCAGGCTGAATATGCAAGGCCATCTGTCAGCCCCAATTCCAGTGGAGAGACGGGTGAAACAAGGATGCAAAATAGCCCCCTTTCTCTTTCATTTATATCTGGCTAACCTGGAGAAGTCTTTGATGCCCCACTCGGTAGCGGTCTCATGGCGTGCCTGGCATATGCCGACGATATAGTTAAGTACGGGACCCCCAAAGGTACCTCAGAGGTAATTACGGTACTGTAATTTACTGTGCCGTAATTACCTCCTTCCCCATTCCCATTGAGCTCTATGGGGCAGAAATGGGAATGGGGAAGGGCAAAAGGTGAATGGGGAATTACCGGTCCCTCCAATCCTGGAATGGACCGGTAATTACTCCATTCACCATGCCGGATTTGGGACGGTTTTGGAGGCAACCCTGGAGCTAATTATTCCATGGTTAGCTCCAAACCCGGAATGAGGCCCAATGTGATTTACAGGTTGTTCATTGTTTGTACTGTGAAAAGTTGATGACTCGGCTATAATACAATAACAACAACATAATACATTATTGTGAATGCCACAGTTTCAGATGTAGCAATGTATGCATTATTCTGCGTCATTGTCCCAGGGAGGGTATGTAGAAGGAGTCCAACCTAACCTACAAACAAGTGCAGTTTTCTTAGAAGTAGAACACCCAACTTTAAGACTAAAGGTAACACACTTTCTGCAGAGGTGTAGTTGAGGCATTACAGGGCCATAATTTGCTTTTCCACCAGCCAAAGGTGAGGCAAATGAACTTTGCAACATTTTTGCTAAATACAGAATTGAACGAGGAGTCATATTCGGCTCCACTTTCCATAAGCAAAAGTGGAGACTAGGGCTTGAGCAGGAACTCTGAACAAGTCATTATTCAGGAAGTAGAAAAGGGGGGGAAGGATGAATTTCTCCAGAGCTTTGACTGGGGCTAGATTTCATAGAATGCAGCCCCAGCCGTCAGTACCAAAGATAGAGACATTCACTGCCCTGGGTTTCCCAGCGAGTAGGAGAACTCTACTTTCTTGACAGATGGCACCTGCATATTGCGCTCTTCTATGTAAGTCAAGTTTAAATGGAAAGTTTACAGCCGCTGCAAAGGTTCAAGGAAAGGTGGGGGAAGGTTGTATCGAATTGTTAATGACACAGAAGATAGTGGGTCCCATGTGCACTTGAGTGTATTATTGGAAATGCCATAAATAATTTAGTGCTATATGAAGACATTACCCACAGAGATTTTACAAATGGATTTTTTTTTAAAGGGATACTATTCTTCTAAACCTAGTTCACTTAAATATCATTTTCAAAAAAGGCAGATAGGTTTTAGGGGCTATGCATCACAGGATGAGTTTTTCAATTATAATTAATAAAATGATATTTCGAGATCTGAGCTGCACGTCAGGTGGAATTCCTCAGCCTACGTTGGAGAGAGCTTTGCTCATGGTCATTTGTAGATTTTAGGTGTTTTGTATGAAGCAAAACAAATGTTGGGAATACAGATTTTTCTTTGTTAGAATTTGTATTTTTTGAGAAACCAATTAATAGTACTAAATTGAGAGGTCTAATGCATATTTTAAGGTGCAACAAATCAAACTCGTACTGAACTTCAAATTGGCAAACATCTCAAAACTAATTGTACCATCGTTGGTGCAACCAGGAGCTACCGGAACATTCTGAAATATACGCATGGATTGGATTGTCCTAGGAAATAGAATATGTATACCGCTCTACATTAAATACTTGCATGCAGTAACATGATGACACACTTATATACACAGAGAGGACTTTCAATGTTACTCAAAACCACACAGGGCAGCAGATTAGAACCCACTGCGCTTGTCAAGGCCAAGGCCACTTGATAAACCAGGTCCTAATTAAAAAAGAAGCAATTGTGTAGCTGATGCGGGCGGTTGTGTGTAAAAGGAACCTATGCCCAAGGTATCCAAAGTGTAATGAAATATAAGAAGAAACACAACTACACTGCGCAATTATAAAAGTCATTTGTATTTCAATAAACTAAGATAAATATAGCCGACACGTGGTTCGACCATCGGGTCTTCTTCCAGGTTAATATTCACAAAATAACATAATCAAAGCACACATACATAATCATAAATGTATAATTTAAACCCACATGTCACAATCATTGGGTTATGTAAATGCAGGTCAATCCAGAAGCAATGCGGGTGGAATAGCAGTTCACATAGACCAATCTAATATAATATGAAAGTAATAAACAGAAACATTATCCCCAAAGAACAATACAAACATCAAATCATATCCACCACCGAACAATTTTTGATTACACTTGAAAGACGATCATCAGTAAAACAGCACTGGACAGATACCTTCATGAATTCTAGCAACTATTACACCGTTGAAAACTTGACCAAAACCTCCTTCAGAGAGCCACTCACAGGAAGCAGTACATGCACGCGGTCAGAAGCATAAAAAAGCATGTTAACATATGCCAATGTCCATTGACAGGGTGGAGTTATATACATAAATAGCCCATGATAGTCAATGTTCTTGCTAGAAACTTCTAACAAACTCAGCGTGAAAGAAGACAAAAGGAGGGTACCAATAAATTAAGTGCCAGTTACAAACCCTTCCATAAACAGCACTGTTCCCAATGTGAACTTAATGGATTACAAATAGACTCAACATGTTAACGTAGAGACGATACATTTGAGAAGTGCATTAGTGCCGAGGGAGATTTTAGCCATCAAATGGTGGCCTGTGAAAAGACTTCCGATTGGCGGGGAGGCAAAAGGAAAGCTGGATCTCAAGCTGCCGTATCAAATATTAGCACCCTTGGCGGGGGAGCCAACCATTAAGGAGGCACAGAATGTGGGCTGTCACTGCTAGTGTTAGCCCGTGTTCCAAGCCGTCTGATGGCCGGTTCCCCCACCCGGCATGTTTACCCTCCATCCCCCAATCCCACATACTTGCAGCAACAGGTCCCGCCACCACAGCTCTTGCAGCTCCTGTCCCCGCTTTGTTTGGCCTCCATGGAAATGAAAGAGGGGCTCCATTCAGATCCCCGCCTTCGTAATCCATGGCTGCCATATTGGTATGGCATTTTCTCTCTGTGAATGGGATGCCACGAGGCGTCCCGTTGACGGAGAGGAAATACTTTCCATTTAAAAAAACAAAAACATTAGCACCTGTTTAGCGAACTACACAGGTGCTAATGGCGATATGCCCCCAGGTGGCGGGCCGAACCTGTATGAAACGGCCCGCCACTCTCGTTAAGGGACCCTCGCTCTCCCTGTGCCCTTAACTTACTTATAGGTCCAGCGCGCCTCCTCTAGGAATAATGTAATCGTTTTCCCAACTTGGAACAGTCAGAAAATGTCATACATATTGGATATTTACAGGGCCGGCGGGGAAATAATTCAGTTAAGATATTCTTTTGTACTGTATCATGTTTGTACACGTTGAAACATATTTTCCTGAAATTACCATCTTGGCATTCTTGGCACATATGATGTATTAAATGAGTAGCAAGGAAGTCTACTTCAGAGAAATGTGAAAACTCTTCAATGTGGTTATCTATACTACAGTCCGTTAATTGCATGCCTTACGGGAATTTGATTGATTGAACTTTTACTCCCTTAGCTTAGCTTATTTGTGTGTTTGCAAATGCAAATGACTAGCTATGACCCTATTTCGTACCCAAAAGCACCCTATTTTTATTTATTTTAATTTTATTTGGGCCCATTTGTATTTCCTATTGCCAAGTTTGATTTCTTAACATAACTCCTTATTCTATAACTCTTTCCATTTGCTGTTAACAATTGAAGCACAGAGATATGTTCAGTAGTGAATGAAGAAACAGGAAATTAAACATTTTTAATGGCACAGTTAGTTTCAGACTCTAGATCTTTCTCCAGCATAACTCGTGTCTCCTTCATTTAAAGAAGACATCAAAGGGCTTCTTGAGGTTTCCTAAAGTTCTATTAATCTTTTCACATTCGTGTGCAAACGTAGTCACAGATTTATCAAAGCACTATGTCTCACAAGTCCCCAACTTCTGCGAAAAAGTAGAAATTCAGTTTAAACATTCTTTGTGTACAAAATGTACTAGGTACACAAATAAGAAAAAGCTAAATGGAAGGCTCATGCCAACTCAAATATGACTGCACTTTCGATGTCTAACAATATCTAATTTTAAGAATTCATCAAAGAACACCTGGCCTCTTGCCACCCTCCCCCATCTCACTCAGCTTTCTTTTACTCTCTGTCTCTCACACCCCAGCACTCCCCCCCAGCAGAGTGAGCGCAGCAGGGTAGTCACTGGAGTGGCGTGCTGCCGCCGCTGCCCTTCTACTAGGAAGCAGTGTCATGATCTGCAACAGGCCTGCCACACTGACAGGCTTTCTCTTGGCAAAGATCCACATTAAAGCAATGGGCCTCATTCCGATATTGGAAGCAGCCATGGCGCTAATAGCGCCATGGCTGCCTCCAATAACGGTACCGAGTCCGCCCTCATTCAATGGGGATTTACCGGTCTAGTCAGTCCTTTGTAGGACCGGTAAATCCCCATTGAAAATACCATTCCCCATTCCCATTTGAGCCCCCATGGGGCTCAATGGGAAGGTGCAAATAACGGTACCGGTGCCGGTAATCCCTTTGCGCCAGCCTCGGAATGAGGCCCGATGTCTTCCTCGTCTCAAAGGGCTCATGCAACACCAAGTGCACCAAGTACAGCACAATCCAATGCAGCGCCCTCTTGCAGAATGCTCGGCTTGACATCGCTCCCTATCAAGCGCATTTGCTGTTACCAACATGGCTTGCTTTGTACCAACCTCTTGGGCTTTCAGAAAAACTAGGTTTAAATGATGTGATCCTTCCACTTGCCCTAATTTACATCTTCACTGCTTAACATTATAGTTTTAGATGCTCTCTTTCTACTATAGGTTCTAGTTTTCTATGCAAATGATTTGTATAGGTACTACATCCTTTGTTGGACTACAAATATGCCACTTATTTTGATTAAAGCATCATGTTTTGTGTGTCTCTTGTTTATTACCTTGAATATACCCCCCAATGCTCAGATCACAATGATTCCTGACTGCGTTAACACACGTTCTGCAAGAGTAAGTTCCCTTGGATTGTTTCGTTGCACTCTCGGTCCCTCTTTGGAAATTTTGAAGGTTTGCCTTACTTTGTTTCGTACACCATGTGCAACAGACAGCATGTCTCAGTGTCTCCTGGGTACGTCCCCGCTCCTGCTAAATCGAGTTGCAGCACCCTGCTCGGCAGCAGGGCCACCACCCAAAAAGTCTCATCACTGACAAGCCAACTGCCAATTTCACCCCTCTGCATCAAAATCTAGCCCAGAACAACCACAACCCTAAAGCACAACAAACGGCACAAACGTCACTACACCGCAGCAACAAAACAAACCACACATAGCTTTGCACAGCAGCACACAGCGGCTACTGACCGGAAAGCACCCCCAAGCTCAGTGAACGGTGTTAACCGAACTGAAGCAGCCAACAGCACATCACTGCTCTCTTGCACTTATCCAACTAACTCCCCCCCAACCCCTTTCCTTTTCAAATCTGCTAGAGCACCAGGGGACCACTCCGGTGGTAATAGTGCACGGTACAAATATCCTTTAACATTAACAAAAGTGCCACTGCTCATCAGCAGGAGCAGGCCAGCAGGTATTTGCCACATGCCCATTAGAGGAAATGATTTTTCATGGTTGGTAAAAGAAAGGATTACAACAATCTTTGGGTCATTTTCTGGCCATTGGAGTGTCGAAATACATGGTTTGGCTTTTGCAAGTCTCTGAGCTTTCATTAAAAGTCACACAGGGCTTGAGGTTTGTATTATTTGTCTCGGGGTTCTGAACCAAAATGTTGACTTGGATTTTAACACTATGGTGCTAGGCTGCGATGATTTACTTGACGACCTTTCACTATCGGAAAATACATTTTTGTTCAGAGGTGCTTCTATTTGCAAAAAAATGATTTTGAGGAGCTGGAAATCGTGTGTCTCACCAATATTGGAGGATTGGATTACAGAAATGAACTGCTTAGCGAATATTGAGAAATTTATATACAGAAAAATGGGGAAATTGAGTTTATATACGAAGGTCTGGGGAGCTTTTTTGAGTAGGTACTAGTTCATCGTTAAATTCTTTCTTTTTCTATTCCTACATGTTTATATCCTTCATGCTGTGTTATGATACTTTGTGATTTATTGTTCAGTCCTGTTCTAAGTACTAAAATGAAAATAAAGAATAAAAAAAAAGAAGTCACACAGGGCTTTTATCAAACACAAAACAATGTTGATATAGCAATAAGCACATTCATGTATGCACCACCACCATTGTACAGCTTTCCTGTAGGCCATCTTTGGTCAGTAGTAATGGCCACCACACTGGCCAGTGAGGAGTTCAGGCGTGTACAAAGTGGTATTATTGCAGTTTAAAAGATCTACTATTGGCAACATTTCAAGGACAGCGTTTTGCACAGTGGGTAGATTGGGCACATTTTGAAACTGATGTGTTCAGTTCACTGTGAATGGAGAATAAACAGGCGTGGCTGGCGTAAAGAGAACAGAGAATGACCAGAGCTTGAATTTTAGAAAAAAGGTTGTCAATGTGTTTCTCGTCACCCCTGACCCGCGAAGAATCTTAGAACAGATGCTGGAAGCAGTGACAGTGCCGTGCTTAAAATTTCCAAAGGACTTCAAATCTTTGCTAGACTTTGTAGGGAAAGGACACTTCCACACTAGTGTCATAACAAAAACGACCTTATCTCTACACCCTTCTTCCTCATTCCCATTCCAGCCATGACCTAGAAGCACTGACCTCTGCCGCAGGAACCATTTTCCAATACGTGTCATGCCTCTTGCTATTGGTGGTATGCACCACAACTATACCAAAATCCATTTATGATTGGTATGATATTAATGGTTATTTATAACGTGCTTAATACACAGAGGTTTTCTAAGCGCAGACACGGGGATCAAACCTGTGTTGCTCCAGGTCATCTTGCTTCCAAGTCGAGCACATTGCCCCTGAGCTATCCTTCCGAGACTTTGTAAAAAACGTTCCTGTCCGCCTCCTGTCCGCCTTTGTTTGCAACACGGGGCTATTTATGGCAGACCCCCTCTCCCATATGTAGTGCTGAGCTGCCACTGGTATCAAACAATACTAGCATACATGGAACAACTAAAGATTTGAGCTCCTGCATCCACACACATGGGGTTGATGCCCGAGAAACCCAATGGCCTTCTTGAGTGACCGACCGAAATGTATGGCAAGCCGAGGTGTGTTTATTGAAGATCTTTAGGGAGCTTAAAGAAACTGAAAGTCTCCACGCCCAGGTTCATGGCAAACTCCACCCCCTCGGAGATGCTGGAGAACATTGAGATATTCTAGATTACCAAGCCGGTCAGGTCCCTCCTGTGTGGTAGCACAGGTGGCAGTCACAAAGGACCAATTAACAGACAGATGGATTACGCATTGAAGAAAACATACTCTGGGGATCATATTTCCCTGAGGATAAGCAGTGAGGCGTACTACATGCCGCCAACAGATCGGAATGGTTTTCATGGCCAATCCCAAAAAGAGCTGTTTCTGACCGATCCTAGGCGCCTTGCAGCGACGAGCTGAATTACTAACTACTTTCTATGTGACAGGATTAGAGCATCAGCGCTGTCAACGGGGGAGGGGGGGGTTTGGGAGACTGCATTTTCTTTTCGGTGATTCGCATATAGAAGGCTAAAGTACAGGAATGAAAATGCCATTTGAGTGCCTTATAGTTTGTGCAATTTATCTAAAAATAAAAAAAGGAATTTTCAGAAATGATCAACATACTGATAAACTTGGAAGACATTCCAAAATCCATTCACATCTCAACACAGTTATTTCAAGAAATGCTACAAAGTGAACAGGTCGTCCAGATGCAGGTTTCAGTAAAGAAATCCTGGGAACAAGGCACAACGTCTCCCAATAAACTGAATTTGCCACAGAAGCCACAGACATCCTGACTCCAGCAGTGCCCCAGTGAGGGTCGGTGATCAGGTTTTACATGGAAACATATCTAGAGTTCAGTGGGCCTGCAGAATGCCAGGATACTTTGCCCCAGACGGCCCCGCTGTATCCCTTCGCCCAACGGGACAGCCAAGAAAGCTCTACTGCAACAAATGGAAGACTTGAAGGACACATGGGTGATCTCATTGGCCCCAAAGGGCTCGAAAGAGGAATAATAACATTCAATTCGTTTCCTGTTTCTCCATCAGGAAAATACCAGTGTATTTATTGATGATTTATATAGAGCCAGTTGTGAATGTAGTCACTTCTCAGCACCCCAAGAGGTCGGGAAGTGGTGGGTGGGGAACAGATCTTCAAGGGCTTAAATCATTCAGTTCAGAGCATGGGGGAATTGAAGAGGGGGTGGAGTGCAAGGACGTGTGCGGAAGGCAATGGACGAACATGGCAGGGGTTACGTGTGAAAAGAAAAAGCACCACACTGCTGCTGAGTGGTAGGTGCTCAGTGAGGACATTTAAGAGGTGCGAAAGATTCAGCCAGCGCTGCTGCTACTGTGCAACAGCCGAACACATTTACAAACAGTAGAGTCTTGAATCTTTTTGTGAACTGTCAGTGGTTTTCTGCTGGGGAGGACGGTAGATCGGAGGTGGCCCCAGCAACACCAAGTGTGCTGGTGGTTGATCTGAAACACGACCAACCGCCCCTTCAAGATGGACAGACTACAGAAGTTACTACGATGAAATCAGGGGCCGATTTTCAATGAGCATAGATCAGCAGAGTGTGCTTTTTCACATCCCTACCCAAAAAGGGCAACAAAGGTTTCACGGTGGCCCCTTCACGTCCAGTGCAGGGCCCTTCCACTTGGCCTAAAGTCTTCCCTAAGGCTCTTCAGGGTGCCAGTACATGTGGAAGGGGTTCAGGTAGTTGTTTGCCTAGATTTGTTCAGGGCTCCATCGAAGACAGTTGGTGGATTGTCCACGCAGGGCCTGCATTCTACTTTTCTTTTAGAGGCTACTGTTAAAGCAGGAAATTGCACCCAACACAAGACGTGAAACTCATAAAACCCCACTTCAAGATAGACTGGCATTGTTCTTACTTCCACAGAGAACAGCTGTGGGATGTCCACACTCCTGAAACACACCCTATGATTGGGGCAAACAACTGCAGTGCACTTCCTGAAACTACAGAGACACATGTTCGCAGGTGTCTGTGCTACCTTGGACAAGGTTACATCCTCTAGTGGCCCGGGTCCACTGATACCGGATTCCAGCAACCCAGGATTACAAAGCTGGGATTCCTGCAGAAGAGGATCGATCAAAGGAAATCACTACTATGGTGGATACAGAAGGATACTCTGAACAAAGGACTCCTATTAATCTGACCTTCACCAATCACAACTGCAACCAATGCCAGTAGCAATTCCAGTCTGCAGGGTTTTCCCTTCTTCATTGGGAATGGCAAACACGGCCATGGGCCTACAAGGAAATATTTGCACAATTCGGATTGCCAGCTCTGACTCCACTTGCCTCCTTGGAGAATGCAGTGCAGTCCAATGTGGCACAAAACCCAGGTTCTGCTGAAGACCAGAGACTCCAGAACAGAGCTAAATTCTGGTAGTACCCTTTAAGTCTAAGCGCCCAGACCCAGAGTTCCCATTTTTGCTGGATTTGACAGTATTACAACCATGGCTCATTCTATTCATGCCATCTCAACAAAGAGATCGGGTGGAGGATTAAATACACAACAGTTAGAGGAGAGTGGCATGTAAATTTGCGAGGAAATCCTTACAGGACTTGGAGTCTTTGCACAGCTCAGTAACAAAGCCAGGTTTTGATGCCAGGGTGGGCACGGTGCACTGTGCTGGTCGGGTCAGAGGGGGTCGGGGTCACTACCATTTCCTTACTTTTGCGGGTATAACTAGGAACTGTTGATACAGAGGTATATCATTTGTTATGAAGAGAACATTGATAAATGAGTACCAACTTCGGGTGGGATAATTGTAAGCAAATATGTTCTATGTACAGTGCTTTGGTGAAAGCGCTATATAAATAAATCATTATCATTAACATGGCAAGTATCACATTGAAGTAAAATGCCGGAGATTGAACTAAATGTTGTTTACCACGGATCACAATTCTGCGCTACAATTCAATATACTGCAGGGACTGCTAAGAAGCTGAGGGTCTGGAAGGGCAGTAGCAAGCCGAAGGTTACGGCTGGATTGAGAAGTTTATACATGGGTGTACGTGTGGTGAGAGATGAACAGTTAGCTTGCTCAGAACAGTGTGGAGGGTCGACAAAAGAGCTTCTGGGGTAAGTTAACTTGCTTGAAGCACAGTGTGGCATGTTCACAAGTCTAATGGAGGAGAATAGGCAAGTGAGGGCAAATCACCAGCACCCCCACCACCCCAAATGTTGAGAGGTTCTATAGGGGTGTTGTACAAATATGTAAAAGCGTTGACGGTGAATACGTACTGTACTCTTTCAGGGTCAGCATCTCACTTCACTTCCACACAAAAGTAACAGGGCAAAAACTCGTCACCTGCCTGATGCGTAGGTCTTGAGTTCCGCCAAGAAAACCGGCTGCTGTGTGTGAGACCATGCAGTAATGTACCCACAGGGAAGCTGGCCCGCGATTACACTCCCTCATCTACAATGCATTGCACCCCACCCTTTCTCCACAGTCGCACTCAGCCCTTTCTGCAAAGCGCCACCATTCTCCACTTCCCTGCCTTGCCGCCACCTCTATCTCGGCTTTACTCCCTTTGCAGTGTGGCCACCTCAACAGTGTGCCCCTGCCCCAACCTCTGCAGGGGTGGGTCTCTGTAATAAGCCTCGGCGGGCACTCCTAGTGTCGTGACAGGACCCTGGCAGAGCACAGGCCTCGCCCGCAGCCTACAGACAGTGGTGCCGCTTGCAGTGGGCAGGAAAGGCATTCTGTTGGGTCCAGTCCATCCGTGGGTGGCTGAGTGAGACTCCCTCTCAGTGTGCACACACATTATATACTCCCACGAGCCTTTATCAAATCAGGGGCAATAACAGAGTTCTTAAATCCGTACGACTGTTGTCTGAAAGACAATAATAGGGACAGATCCCAATGGTGGATAATTGTGCTGCTCTACAGTCCCTCGCGTCGGCTGCTCGAATGATGAACCCGCGACCCACGACTTTTGATGACAATATGGTGCAATCACTATTTTCCATCATTTGACTTCTATAAGGGATTGTGAGGAGTCGCCTGCTGGAGCAACTTCAAACTGAATAAGCCCCATTTTCTTGGAATCGAAGGTTTGTTTCTAGCACAGTGGATATCACATTGTGTGGTTCCATCCTGAGATCACCCCAATGCTAAAGGTCTTACAATCACACACCTGTGAACTAATGGAGACTAACCACTAGAAACTTCTGAAAACAAAGAACTGCAATAGGGAAGACACAGGAAATAATCAATTTCCTGCTAAGCACCCAGTCTCTGGAACAGGTTACCAATGCAAATGTGACTGTCCCCTCTATCCTACACTTTAAAGAATATCTTGCTGATTGCTGCACAACCCTATTTCTACCCCTCTGCAGCGTCCTCCCCTTATAGATCCCAGCTCCTCGTCTACCCTTGCACTGCATCTGTAACCCCCCCCCACCCTCGCAGGTGCCCTGGTTGTACAGTACGCTGTTGATTCCTAGCTCGCTTTGGGCTTTTTAAAACTCACCTATACAATAATGTGCACACAGAATATAGGATCCCCAGTTGTTAAACCATCTTTCTCAATGTATTATTGGAAACTATGCTTCGAAGATACAAGGTTCTTTCAAAATGGCACCGATAAAGGCAGTGCTGGTTAACTGGAGAAAACAACCCCAAATAAGGAAGCCAGACACGCTGAAACATTGTAACTTCCATAATCAGATAGGTTTGTTCAACCATATTCATGACATATCAAGTGGCAAGCGTTCCTATTTGGGCTAGGCTACAGGGACATTCCACACGGGCCCTGGTCACTTGCTCCGGGAATGCGCAGGGTGTTCTGCTGTTGGAAATGTGCGCAAGGCAGCCACACTGGCCAACCAGAACACTTTAGAAAAGCACAGACTGGATGTGGACTGTTGAGCTTCATGTGTGTCTTTGGCACAAGTGTCGAGTCATGGCACACACTGAGGGATCACAGCAAACAAAGTCATGAGTGGATTAGTCGGAGGCCCTTTCAGCACACGCTTTGGTATATATCTCATAAATCGCGTAATAACGAAGGATCATCAACCACCTCAGGTAAGGTCAACACGCAGGCCCTTTATTCCTGTTATTCTAAAGGAGGAACCCACTGGCTCCCATCACCCAGGCTACATCTCCCAACTGCCTGGGTTGGAACGCCCCCACGCTAGCGTTCTCTCACTCATACACCAACACTCACCTTCCAAAATTCTATCTGACCTCATACACTCTACCTGGCATGCATCCCTCCATCCCTCCAGTAAAGCACAAGTAGACACTGGGATTGGGAAGAGAGGTGTTAAGGTAATCTTCCTTAATCCTAATTCTACTCTTCCTTAGAAACCCAAGCCCACAACCCCTTCCAGGAGCAGAGGTGCACAAACTGAGAAGGGGAATGTATTAGGGGTCTCTGGAATAATGGTGCTACACTGCCAGTACTCAAAGAGACGGGACAAATAAAGATTGGAACATGGTTACTCTGAGGGCAGGGTGGGGATTGGGGGTGAGTACCACATACTTACTGTGATGTGGAGTCATAAGAATTTACCAAATTAGATGAAATGGACACATGTTCTGTGAATGCAGTAAGTATTCATAAAGTGGTAATTGCAATAACAGTTGTAATAACAGGAACCTTCTTCCACAGTGTGTAAGGAAGAAAGGCTGACTTCACTACGCAGGATTCAACTAGGGAGATACTGTCTCGTTATCTCACCGGTCTTTTCTAGCAATTGGCACTGACAGTAGATTGAATAACAAGGACGTCCGATGCATACTGTTGATTTGAACAACACAAAACCAGCATCACACCTAAGAGAGCATGGAGTATTGGTGGTTGATTAGAATTATGAATAGGATGGCACATGGCCCATCAATTGGCAGATCTTATTCTGGCATATATCTTATTATTCCTTTGTGCCAAAGTAATCTGAGAACTGGCGGCATTCGAGTAAAGCACCATCGATGGATGCAGAGAAAGAAAAAGAAACAAGAACAAATATTCACACCAGGAACACAGGCAGGTTTACACAGGTGGGTCTGAATCACTGGGGCAGATGCTCAATAAGCAGGCATGCCAAATGTCAGGCCTTTAAGCGGGCTCGGCCTGATCTCCAAAAACTGTCCTTCAGCCTGGATGCTGCCCCAGGCTCTGCTGTCTCAGTCCCCAACAAGTATCACTCGATGCAACTTGCAGCGGTTGCAGGGCCACTGTCCCATCAAAGGGCAGTTGCGAGTCTGCCTGCAAAAGCAGGGCAGCCAGCACCTGAATCCCCAATGATAAGTATTCTGTGCGATGGGGCGGAGAGGCTGATTGATAAAGCTGGTCCCCTTTAAATTGGAGAGGGTCTTGTCTCTGTCCCTCACTGTCCCTTCCCCTGGGGTTTTCATATCACATTTAAAAATAAAATAACTTCTGTAATTTGATTTTTAAATTTAAATTAGCCGGAAAATGTGATGCATGCAGTCTCAGGCGACCTAGGTGTTGCTTGATGGGTCAGGGTGCTTTAATGGCAAATGGGGGAGCGCAAGTACTGCTATCAGGGTCCATTGATGGCCGTCCACCCTCGGAATGTCTGCACACTGACTGCAGGCCAAGTGCATGCACAGCAGAGATCTGACAGGGGGTTGGGTGGACTCTCTTCCATTATAGGACAAAGTGCAGGGGTGGGGCGAGCAAATGGGGCAAGCACACCGCAATACCTTCAGGGAATACCCCATGGTCCAGTTTACTTAAACCCAATGGGACAATGCAACGTGTGAAGTCTATGGAACTGTGTGTATGTGTAACTCTGTCTGCGTACATTCCTGTTAGTGCTCTTTCGATGTACACACATCCATACAACATACCACATATATGCTCACGTCTCCTGCCCCTCCTTTAGGCCACAGTTTTGACATGCCCCCTTTCGGGAGTGCCTCCTCTCTATACTGCGTCTCCCTTAAGCACTGTCCACTTCTGACGCTATAGTCACATTAGTGCCATTCCCAAAATAAGTGTTTTAATGTTAGATTATGAGGACAACAAAAACGAGATCCTCTGAGGACCTCTGAGTTCCTTCACTTCTTCAATTCTCCCACCCATCTCCCACTGTCTGTTTCCGTCCTGTTTTCTTTCTGCTGCACAGTAAACCGATAAGTACTTCATGCCTCACATAACGATTTATAATGTAGGTGTGGAAATTGCCTTATATCATATAGTTACTTCACAAGAAACTAAAAGTAAACAGAAGTAATCCCGAAATCTGGGGCTGGAGATAACATTCTGAATGCAGCTACAGCAGAGTGGCTTCCAGTCCAATGTACAATAATATTATTTAAACATTTTTAATTACAGCATGTACTTGTTTGAAATACATTTACTTCGTGAAACGTGCAGCGACGTCGGTTTCAGCATTTGTAGGAACATTTACACAATGGCACATCCGCCAAAAGAGGAGGAAAGAAGCACAGCTGGACAACAACATGAGTCTGCAAGAAACAGAATCGGACACTAAAAGGACTCGGTGTCATACCCAGTAAGGACTACTCACAGCACACCATATGCTGAGCAGACACACAGAAACGTCAGAAACAGTAAGGAATAATCTCATACACCAGCTGTACTCCAAGAGAAGCAGACCGAGGAATGAGATAAACAACCTCAAAACAAAGCTTCAAGAGCAAATAGGTGGACCAGAACCACACCTGGGCTCGAGCTGGAAAAGAATGACCAGAAACCACTGAATGCTTTATGAATTTGTAAGAACAAGATACTCTGTAAGGAATGGCAAAAACTCCCTTGGAAGGACAGCAAAATACAATGCACTCCCTGGAAGAGTGAGCCGCACTCCAAACAGCACCAACACTGACAACACTATGAGGGTTCTTACCACCAAATATCAGTTATCACCTTCTCGTGGTACAAAAGAACAAATGCTGAATAATCTTCTTTCCAAGGGACTGATATTCTGCCCCAGCCAGAAACTCGACAAAATTCAACTTTTCAGGGAAATCGAAGACTTCATACAATGCTTACATTTCAAGGAATATTTTCATCGTGAAACAATGAACAAAGGACTAGCCTAGTTTCAGACAGCATGAAAAAATGCTCAAATTACCCACCAACTCACTTATGGCCATAGCCGAAAACTTGGGACATGCATCGACTGTCTGAGAAAATGTGTAAGATTTGATATTGTATGGAAATCTAATTCAAATAAGAAATGTAGAGCAACCCGCCATTTTAAAAATAAACATGTAAGCTGGGGCCTGTGCAAAATGTGCGATGTGTGCAGTCCACTAAAAACAAACTAATTGAGAAGGCCTGAGGTAAATATTTCAAAGTCCCAGAAAATATCCTGCAAGTGTTTTGAAATGGAGAACTGCTCAATCCGAAGTTAAAATCACTGCATTTTAAAGTGACAGGAAAAAAAATGAATTGGCATTTTCTGCTGGTGTTTGCATTTATTTTCCTTTACAGAAATCAAGCGTCATGTATATGAAACCTACAGATTCTGAAAATGTGGTCCTTTGATAGGAGTTTGATAAATCAACACAATGGATAAACTGAGATGCAGCTATTGCTTCAGTTTCTAAGCAATTGGGACGGTCATGGTCAGAACATTCTTGGATTGGCTAATTGACAAAAAGGGAGGTCGTTTTGGATGACATATGAGGTCTCAGAAAAAGGCTTAAAAATACTTGCAGAAGGAAAGTGTGGGGGCTTTTTCTCTCACTCACTGGCTGGCAGCTGTCTAAAGAGAGGTTTCCGGCGCTCTTTTTCTCTGACTGACTTCAGGAGACGCGTGTAGCAGAAAGGCTGGTGGAGGGTTTGTTCCAGGTGAAAAGGGAATGGTCCAGATAAAGAGTTCTTCTGTCTGACAACTAGATTGGGGTAGCAAGCAGTTCGAGACACATTTAAAGAAGGTATCCTTGGTGAGTTCAGTTAATGTCAGAGCGACCGGATGTGTGAATGATTTGTGATCAGATAGTGTAGAGTTGGTAAATAATTTCATTTTTAGGTGCAGCACAATGACATTTTTAAATGTGTATGTATAACTATGTTCATGTTTCTCCAAGTTTTGTTATGAAAAAACTCAGATGTGACAGAATCCTGTGTTCTGCCAAGCTTTGTTGCAAAGTTCAAGGACAATGTTGGCAGACCTCTGGGCATTATCGCAAACAAAATGTTTTGAAACCCATTTGCAGGAAAGGATTAGTTTATGTTTGAAATACAACGTGCATGCAGATGAATTCGCCTCAGTGTACTTATTCTGTGCTCAGGTTTATTGGGTTGGCATACAGAGGGATGCAGAATGTGTGGTCAAATATAAAAGCAAAGTTAGTCACTGTACATTGTGTTACTCTGAGAGGCTCTAGATGAATGGTCGTGTTTCATTTACATTAATAACGTATTCTGAGATGTAAGCCAAAAGGGCATAATGTGGTATTGTAAATAAAATACCACAAAATGGAGCAGTTAATTGCTTATAGTGTAATAAGTCCAATATTTGCTTACTGTGAGTGATTCCAGTATATGATAGGTTATTTATAAGGCGCTTAATACCCAATGGTTTCTAAGCGCGAACCCGGGGATCAAACCTGTGTTACTCCATGTCGGCTTGCTTCCAAGGCAAGCACGTTGCCCCTGAGCTATCCTCCCGAGATATTAAAATGGGGCAGCCACTGTGTAGCTGTCCGCATATGATAAAACAAGACCAATTATCAGGCAGTACCACTATACCACAAAATACCATGAAGTACCAAAAAACACTATACCAAAAAATACCACAAAGTACCAAAATATAGCCTAAAATATCTCTCACAGTTCATTGAAGTTTTAGTGATATCTTGCCGGCAATTCTGGCAGGATGCCACCAAAGTGGTAATACAGTCTGCCACTTGAAATGCCGGAATTAACAGCATATTCCAACTGGCGGAAGCACTGGTAAATCCTCATTCTGTGGAGTCGGATAGGCAGAATTTCCAGCACCAGAAATACCTAATATTCTGCCATTTATTTTTCCGTTGGGGGTAAATCAATGCCCCCACTGGCAAAGTTGTGTTTTGCTGGTGCGGTAAAAGTGCTAGTGCCAAAATTATCACCAGTTTTATTGCCACTTTTACCACCATGGCCAAACTGTAATGACCCCCAATGACTGTCTCTGGAACTAGGTTACAGTAAGACTGAACTTGTTATAAATTCAAAGTGTCTTCTTTATGGCCTGCATCTGTGTGTATGTTGGATTTACAAAAATAAATACAAAGGAATTCAACTCGGTAAGTGTTTCTGTCTTATCAAATCTGACATCTCCCAGGCCTCTCCATAAGGAAGGAACTGGCATCTGGGAAAAACTGTTTTATCTTAGATCTGCCAGGTCCTGGAAGCTACTCAAAGCAGGGCAGGACTGAAGTCATCAAACTCCAGGTATTACAAAAGGCCCTACCACTGCCAGGCCTCTGAAGTCTTAAATCATAAATACCTTTAGTTATGAACTAACAGCAAAGACTCCAGATGCTCCGTTATTGACAGATCAAAATGCATATGCCATCTAATACTTTGCATAAGAAAACAAAATTGCCTAAAGGAAACAGTGGATTCATATTTCTGGTGACATTTTGATATTTTCCTGACTTATACCCACTGGGTCCTAGAAATTGAACCAGTTCTAAAGCGGGTGCCCACCTGTCTTATACTGCCAAAACAAATTCACATGCCTGTATCATCTAAAGGGGAAGTAATCCTGACAGGAGCAATACTATACTATAAAGGGAATTAGATTCAACGCTAGCCCCTGTTGCTTATCAGTACTGAGAGGTGGGAATATATAAATTGATAGTTCATCCTGAGAAGTTAGGAAACATACATACATACATATATTTTTGATAGACTAGGTACAATGGTGTGTCTACAGTGAGATCTCCCATCTCCTTTTCTGTGCAAAGACGTTTAGCGCAGAATAATCTTTAGTGTAGTTAAATGGACATTTGACTGTGTGCATACCGAGAAAAAGAATATAACTGAATTAATTCCTGGGTATACCATCAAGCAGAATACTAATAGTGCAGTGTTGCTCAAAAGAGAAGGTAGAGGATGATTATTTGCTACCCATATTTCCACTATTTAAGGTGCCCATTGAAACGGAGGCAGGTACACTTTCAAAAGGTAGTTAAAGAGAATCACCACTGAAGGGAATCTAGCCTATGTACATATGAACATACAAATTCCTTTCTATAAGCAGTTTACATACAGAGAAGTTCAGTAGTTTATTGCAATTGCGTTTTTAGAATACTGCTGAACACGTCAGAAAAAAAAGAAAGTAGAGGCTTGGATAGGCAGGGATGCTTGGAACAAATGTGTTGTTTTTAACAAATGAAAAAGTAATCCTGGCTCGCCTGCATGTTGAATTCATGGTGCATGCGTACAAAGGGTGAATTTTGTACAAATACATAAGGTGGTGTATGGGTTACAAAAGTCTATTTCTATAACTGTAGCATTGAAAACGAAAGTGGATACTGTGTTCATTATTGGAATTTCATGGATGCATAACTTGTTTATCTTTAAACTGAATCAATTATTTCTATTTTGGCGATAGATTGTCTGTGCAACTGGGTGTTTCCTGTCACAAAAGGGGAGGAAGGCTGCAAAGAATCAATGCTGGTCAATTGGGGTTCCCAGCTTCATTAAGAGAACTTCATCAAATAAAGGAACATTGTGCCTGCCTAGTATGGGGTGGGTGGAAAGTTCCCCAGAATTAAATGTCTCCAGATTAAAACATCCTACAAAATACTCGAAAAACATATTTAGACAGAACCTTACCCACCCTCTCCCCCCAGAAACAAGTACAATTGAAACACTTGAAACAAACAAGGAAATCACAATAATACATGCAGATCAGGGTGGAGCTGTTGTGGTCCTGGATATCCATAATTATAAAGAGGCATACAGACAACTTCTTGACCGAGAGTATTATCAGGAACTGAGTGATTATCGTACTATGCCATACAAAAAACCTATGGCACACAACATCATTACCATGCCAACCAGTGTGGAGGAACACCTCCAACATCTGATACCAAACAATCTGACTACTGGGGTATTCTAGATGCTCCAAAAGATCCACAAACCAAGAAATCTAGGCCATCCAACCATCTCAGGGGTCAAATTATTAAATAAATCATGGATGGATATATTGCATGTACCTTAACACCTCTGGTGATGAGTACAAACAGCTTTGTGCAGGACACAAACATTTCCACAGAAAAATTCAAGAAGTAACACGTGTACCATCGGATGCACTACTAGCCACGTTGAATGACCCTCACGTTATTCCAACATTCCACATGAAGTTGGAACAGCTGAATTCCGGAGTTTCCTGCAAAACACAACCAGCATGACAGACACCCAAATTAGAGTCACAACAGATCCCATGAGCCTCATACTTTCAAGAATGTTTGCTTCAATGGAAAACATTTCCTACAAAAGGCTGCAATGGGCATGGGCACAAATATGGAACCCCTGTATGCCAACCTCCTCATAGCAGACCTTGAGCAGTGGTTTTTTATAACATTTCCAGAAACCACTAAAATGCAATGCGTACATCAATTACTTTCTATGAATCCCTAAATTGCTTCCACCTCTGCATAACATTCACCATGGGATACTACAAGGTGAGCATACACTTCCTGGACACCACCATTCTTGTTAGAAAGAACAGCCACCTATAAACTGCTGTGTGCAGGAAACCAACAAGCAGGAACACATTCCTCCACAGACAAGTGTCCGTTCAAGCTACACAAAATTATCTATTGTCTACAGCCAGGTGTGATGGATCAGAGGTGAGTATCCCAAAGACCCTGGCCTGGATACCTTTTCATGTGGCCAGGGAAAGGTAGGTGCTTCCTGATCCTGATCCTGATCCTGGGGGTGGTTTTATGTGGGAGGATCACATTGGAGGGAACATGGGGCAGGAGAATTGGAAGAACCCTCTTACTAACTTCCCTAATGATCCCACAGTTTTAATTGTCTATTGTAAAATGGAGGCATTGATATAAAAAGGAACTAGAACATTAAAGACTGCACGTCCCATAATGCTCTAAATACGAGGAAGAGGCGCTCAGAGGTACAGGAACTGCAGTGTGAAGTCTAGTGGTTCTAATCACCCATACCTCACCGGGACTTTTGAATATTGAAAGCCCCTTCAGGTGCAGTCTATTAGAAGAAGTAACCAACAGCAGTGGAAGCAGAAGAGCAGAGAAACAAAGACGCAGGGGCCGCCGTGTGTTCATAGCGGATTACGGTCCCAAGAGAGTCACAGAAGTCAGAAACCTGAAGTGCAGATGTCGTGCAACGATAAGCGGTGCTGTGACATGTTGTCCCATGTGAGAGAGCATCTCCCCTTACACAGTGCCTTACCATGGTGGCTGGTGAGCACTGGAGTGTGCAAGGCACAGGACAGACTCCCTTTCAGAAAGGCACGGGCTGAGGGAGTGCAACTGGAGCTGTAAGAAGCTCAGGAGCTGACAAGAGAAGCAGAAGTTGCAGTGGCAGTGGGCCAAGCGGACACGCAGGGAGAGACCGGTGAGTTAGCCTTTGTTTGATAACCCTGTGGCACTCCGCAGTAGACCATGGGCTGCTCGCAAGTATTTTGAATACCAAACTAATGAAAGAAAGCAATATTGGCATGATGTTCATATTGCAAGAAAGAGAGAAAATTGGTATTACTATCATTGTCAAAGTAAAGCGTAGGCAATATTTGAGCAATACAACAACCTCCATTGCCCAAGCCAAAGAAGGGCAATTATAACTAAAAGGGGAGATAGCTTTCCTAAAGACAGAAGCTGGAATAAACGACATTACCAGCAGTTAACTGGTGTGACTAGAGGAAATCAAAAGTGGCAGGAGAGAAGTGCTCCTTGTAGAAAATATCAAGGGGGAGAGGAACATAACCTGCATCGCATGTGGCAAACAATTCAGTGGAACAAACAGCATCAGTGAAGATCTGCTCTCCAACCTTGGCTCTAACATTCCCTCTGTCCTCATCCTACTTGATCTCTCTTCTGCCTTCGACACGGTCAACCATACCATCCTGCTCAACCGTCTCTGTGAAAACCTGGGTATCATTGATCAGGCTCTGGCCTGGCTGACCTCTTTCATCTCTGATCAACCCTCCCAGGTCCAACTTGGGTCCTTCCTATCATCTATTTTCCTCTCTACCTGTGGTGTTCCCCAGGGGTTTAACCTCTCGCCCTGGCTTTTCAGCCAATACTTGGCAACTCTCACCCACTGCATTGTAATTTTATGCTCAAATTTCCAGTACTACGCTGATGACACTCAACTCATTTTCAGGCTGCCCTCGGGCACCTCCTCTCCCTCTCTCATCTCTGATTGCCTAACTGCCATTCAAGATTGGTGTGCCGCCAATGATCTTTGTTTGGATGCCAGCAAGACAGAGATCCATCCTCATCATCGGCACACCTCCCCCATCCTTTCCCCTCAATCTCTGGCAGGCCTCCCGTAGCCGTCCTCCTACCCCCACCTGCAAGGCTAAGAACCTCAGGGTCATCTTTGACTCCACACTTTACTTCTCCGCCCACATCTCTGAGGTCTCTAAAAAGTCAAACTTCCTACTGCACCTCCTCAGAGGTACTCTGCCTTTCCTCTCCTTCCCCCAGAAGCTCACTGTCTACCAAGCTCTGGTTCTCTCTAGGCTGGACTATTGTAACAGCCTCTTTATAAATATACCTGCCTCTACTCGCTGCCACCTGCAACTAATCCAGAACAGGACTGCAAGACTTTTCCTTGGCCTCAAGCCCTGGGATCGCATCGCTTCAGCTCTGAAATCTCTCCATTGGCTCCGAGCAGATGCAAGGATTAAATTCAAAACCCTCTGCATTGTCCACAAGGCTTTCTGGGGCCTGGGTCCAAAGTACCTTCAGCTATCTCTCCGCAAATACCTCCCCTCTTGAGCTCTTCGCTCCTTTACCTCTAACTCTCTCAGGGTCAGTCGTGTTTCAAGAAACAAGCTGGGGGTAGATCTCTGTCTTCAGCTGGGGCCTCTCTCTGGAACAGCCTCCCTGCCACACTAAAACTTGATGAGAATCATCTCCAGTTCCAGAAACACCTCAATACCTTCCTCTTTGCTTCTGCCTTCGCTCCCCCTCTCCCCTGCTGATCTGTTCTCACTTGGCACTGTACACCTGGCCACCCTCTGTCCCTTGGGCCCAGGAACCTGCTCACCCTGCCACCCTCCTGCACTGCTTCCTGGCCACCCCTTTCACTGGGGACTGTATCTGTACCCATACAGACCCCCACACCCTCCTTTTTCTTCTTTTTCTGCACTTATTCAGACTTACCCAGTCTGCTGCTGTAAACACAGCACTTGTCACTTGCTGGCTGCACTATCACTGTTTATGGCCTCTTTTATCTCATTATTTTTATTTATTATTATGTATCTGTTCTCCTCTGCTCCGCACTTTCCACTCTCCCCTTCCATGCACTGTTTCCCCTTTCCCTTTTCCATGCACTTGCGCATTCTCAATGTCACTGGTCCTAGTAAGATCGTTGTTTTGTTCTCCCCAGTTTCCCCTCCCTTGCCTTGACACGCTCTGAAACACTTGTGTACGAGCGCAATACAAATAAATTATCATATCATATCATCATATCAATGTGTATTGTATCCTAACAGAAGAAGTTGTGAATGTTGATGTTGTTATAAGTCAAAGGCTTTTCTAAAGCTCGAGGCAAGCGTCACCACACCTGTAGTAGTGTTCAGAGTTTTTATACTGGCAAGAGAGTATACCAGGAAAGGGATTATTAGTGGTATACCTGGCAGGATAGTGGACCAGGAAGAATATATTGAAGAAGACGATATTGAAGTACTACATTGTGGTGGAAGGTGGTGTGGAAAGAAAGTGGCAAGACCACTAGTGTATTATAATGAACTGTGGTAAAACACTCCTGACCAAACAGTGTTGTTGATTAAGAAGAAAGGTGGAAGTAGTTCTTCAAAAAAAGAAGGTATATTGAAATATTGACTGGACATATGAACACAAAGCCTTTTTTGGTTTTGTGGAAACTTTGGACAATCATTTTGAAGAGTGATACATTGGGCCGGATTCACAGAGCATTTTCCTGTGGGATTGCACCATTATAAAACACTTCTGTGAATCAGGTCCTTTGTGTTTAATGATAATACCATACAAAATGACAAGTGAAAGACTTTTGGAGTGAAAAGAGCTTCGTGTTGTATTCAGAACAGAGATTGCCTATTGAAAAGAAGTTTCTTGTTTGGAAATTTGATTTGTAAAATCCTGCTTTAATCCTAAGTAAGGGGATCTGACCATGGTTAGAATGATACATGGTTACAAAATATATGTTTGAATATAACTGTTATTTTGTTGAATTTGAATGGCCATATGATATCTGTATGATTTTGTTGTATGTATATGTTTGTACAGACCCGCAGCTAAAGGGTTTATTGGCCACATTTATGCCCTAAAAATAGGTAAATACTCACAAAAATAGAAATGAGGAGTAAAAATACTCCCAACTAAAAATCGGAAATAGACACATTTTACCCCTGCTAACACCCACACAGCTGCATGGAATGGTTTGGACCAGTAGTAAAAGAAACAAACTACTATTATTATTACCTGATACAAAGATGTAAACATGTATCTCTTAATGTGCATGAAAAAACAAGGTACGAAGAAGTATTTATTACAAAAACATCTATGGTTAACAGTTAAAACATATTTGTACTCCCTTATAAAATACTCCCATTGGGATTGGGATTTAATTTGTTACCCCTTAAAAAATCATTTTATTCTCAACTTTACAAAATAGCGAGTAACATAGTCCCACTAAATTGTTTATGGAGCATGAGTGTGAGGGACACATTCCTTTTATAACAGTGTTTCCTTTGGTCTTAGTTTGTTTGGATGAGGGAAAGCGAGGCATTTATCACATCCTTATTATTTAATAAAATGTGTATGAAAAACCTTTGTCTACTTGTCTGCCTCGCATTTCTGACCCCTCACACGGCCCATCCAATACCAACGTATGTGCTCCAACAGGAGGTCATGGGACAACCAACTTGCCACACTTCATACATCCTTCTTGCAAAAGGGACCCTCAGCCAGACAAATTGACAAGGAATTTGACGGGCATTGAGAATACCCAGAAATTGCCTATAATAGAGAGTGAAACCACAGAAAGAATACCCTTGGTCTGCACATATCATCCAGCATTAATACAACTGAATAGAATTGTGAGCAACCTACAATCAAAATGTAATAGATGAGGAGCTGAGGAACATTTTCAAATAAACTCCTTTAATTTAAACATCTAGCAGGGTCCCTCACCAGAAGCCCCTTTCTATCAGATCAAGAAAAATAAGACAGGGGACATCCCCATGTGATGTTAGAAGATGCAAAACCTGCCAACGCATCTGCACCAAATCATCTGTAACAATGCCACAGAATAAAACATTACAGATACAAGCGACATGCAATTGCAAATTGTCCAATGAGGCATACCTCATCCAATGCAAGAAATGTCAACAAGGGCAATATGTTGGTGAGACTTGCAAGGAACTAGATGAAAGATTGAATCTGCATAGACCTACCATCTTGAAAAGCAAACAAACACAGTTGGTCAACACTTCACACAGAATGGGCATGCACTGCAGGATTGGCCATGGATGTACTCAAAGGTGGCCTCTTGAATACCACCCGAAGAAGAACATGGGAGCTCAAATACTTGAAGATTTATAACCTGAAAGATGCTGGTTTGAAAATAGACACAGGATTTATGACACTATGGCCTACTCTGAGCCTCGAACCATCAAGGCAACCACATTGACATTGTCAGTAGATGACCTGCTGTTACCACCTCTCACATATGATTGGTGGGCACAGTATTCAGAACCCTGAATAATAAGGGCACAGGTGGCATACTTGGAGATTCTGGATGTCTGAGCACAAATGATTGGCATCCATTACCAAGCAAGAGGAATGCCCAGGCAACCGTGGAAAAGGTGCTTCTCTAACAGTGGTGACATTTCTGTATTTGCTAGTTTGTATGTGAGTCAATAAGGCAATGCCAAACGTGAGACAACACTAGGAATACATTTGGACATGGCACCTTGGAACTTTAGGGAATATTTCTGTATTAGTTTCCGCCATATGCATGAACTGGTTGACCTACTTCACCCGCTGCCACTGCTTGGAAGCTGCAAAAACATGCATTAACCTCTGACAATGTTTTAATCTCACACTAGTGTAGTGTAGTCTTTAGTCCGGCTGGTCACTTGGATCACTGCAAGCAATTATTTATCTTTGGCGCCCAGGAAGATGCCAATATGCATGTGCTCCTTTGTTTAATCCAGTGGAATGATCACATCCAAGTACTAAAGAATGGTTTTGTTAGGACTACGCCCTTCCCTTGCGGCCTGCTCTGTGCACATGGAATGTTATGAGTGACTGACATGGAGTGCTGAGTGATTAAATGTTCACTCCTGGGTGTTCTGAGAGTGATAGATGAAGATACGTTGACAGGGAGAGGGTGCCGGTGGATGTTGTTCCCTAGATACTTACCTGATGTCCCTAAGTGTATTTGTCACATGAACTCTGAAGCTGAACTGAAGTAAAAAAAGCTTTCCTCTCTGTAACCATGCCTCAGAATCATCTGGGCCACCAAGCTTCTTTACAATACTGGCAACGAGTTTCAAGGAGCTGTGTCAGCTGTCCGGGGGACAGCAGAAGAAAGGGACAGCAGGGAAAAGGGACATCCACCGCCCCCCATACCCAGAGAAGACCCTTTCTCAACTTGAAAGGAGTGCTAATCTCCTGGCTGCAAGGAGCAGCAGGGCCTGTGCGTGCCAGTATCTATGGTGGTCTGCAGGACTGCGAGGGGTAGCCAGGACGAGGAAGGCCAGCCTTGCCAGCGAGGTGCAGGGGGCAGCAAAGTCAAGGCAGAAGCTGTGGTCTCTGGGCTACCTTGGTTTCAGCAGACGTGCTGGCAATGTATGGGCATTGAGGACGGCAGGAGCTATAATTTGTCAGTCCTGTTTTGGGACGAACTCTGCCATTTATTGGGGCCAACTCTGAGGTTGGGCACACACAGAGAAGCTCCGTGCTGTAAGGGGATGTTTGGCAAGGTCCCTTGCCGTGTGTCAGGAGCGGCAGGATAGCCCCGTGCTCATCATAGCAGACTGAGGACAGCATCCAGTGAGTAAAGTGTGGTGCCATGGAGGGGGTGCTTACCAAGCTCCTCCCATAGCGGGGAACTGGGAGCGCTGGCAGAGCTATGCCTTGTTGGGCGCTCAGGGCGCTTTTCATGACATGCAAGAACGGTGCTTGGACACGCAAGAAGGTGCTGCTTTCGGAATAAAGAAAATAATGAAATGATCCGTGCTTGTCGCAGCGTTGTTTAGTGAGGAGGCGGTCCTGCTGCTGTAGAAGTGTAGAAGCGGACAGCTGCATACTTGGGGAGGTCCTGAGGTCAGAGGTGATGTTAGTGATCCTTCAGGACAAGCTACGAAATAGGTGCGCACAGAAAAGAATGAGGAAAGAGGCATGGGACAATGTCGCTCCGACATGGAGAGGGGCACCGTCGGTGCATTGTGAATAAAGTGATTTTGTGAGCACAGTCAATGCAGGTGATCCTGGAGGATGAGGACCCGTTGAAGGTTGTGCTGAAATGACTGGCCGTGCTGAAAGGAGATAAGAGATCAAGGTATGGCTTTTAAGGTACTGTTGGGCGCCAAGTGCTGCTACACGGCAGGCTGAGGGGTTAATAATGCACGACTACGAAACTGGAAGGATGATGGAGATTTTGGTCCAACTGGTGTTTATAACTTATGTGAGGCCTGTCATAGGAATGAGTGGTGTTTACATTGAGTGCAGGTTGGGTGCAGTATTAAATGGTGTGACCTCCGTCACTGTATTTAGGAAATGTTGTAACATTTTATCTCCACAGGTTAGACTTTATTGGCAATGCCATTTTACGGCGTTAACTGTTAACTTGTAAAGTGGCAATCAGAGATTTGGTTGCCCAATCCACAGTGGTAGTGCGGGCCGTAATATGGTCATCAAAGAAGAACGTCTTCCACTGGAGTAAATAGAGTTTACTCTGTGGTCATTGGGTGTTGGTTACTTAATTTTGTTATCCCTTCATTAATGGCCAGCTCGTCTGCACTTCTAACAATCATATATGAGTACAGTGTGTTTTATGAAAGAAATTAATAAGAATTAGTGGTGGTAGATGTTAAGGTGTTGCTCATAAATGTTTTTTGTGCATGAATTTTTGCCCGTGTTATGAATATTAACTGTTATGTTAAACAGTGAGGCTTGAAGTCATATAAATTAAACTTGTTTTTAATAGAAGTCTAAAAAACATCAAATCAAACAGTTCACACATGTATACACATATGAGAGTGGTGTATTTGAATTTTAAATAAAATCCAATATACATTTCACTGGCAGAATGCACACAGGTGTGCACATATGCAAATAAATGGATTTAAACTGGGAGGTAAGTGCAGTACAGATCACACTGGTTTCTTAAGTCTGTGGGGGAGGCAAAAACAAACACAAAGAGGTCTCCCAAAAATTCCTAACATCAAATGTTGAGTTGCCTTAGATCGAAATAAAGCAAAAAGAAAAGACAAATGGATAGTAAATAAGAATAGAAGGATTCGGACAAAGTTAAAATAAATAGTTCAAGACATAAACACCCCGTCCTGGGCAATCTAATGCGGAAATAATTGTTGCTTGTTGTTTTGTCTGGAGATACAGTTCATGGCGTCTGGGGTTACCTTGTAAAGTGTCAAGTTAAAAAGTTGAATGTGTTATTAAGAATTGTCTGTTTTTACAACGTTTCGAGTGTCTGCTCATTGTAGGTTAATTGAGGAGACATGGAACTGTTGTATGATTTGAAGGCATGTTTTAATTTGTGGGTATATTACCTGGATTCAGTGTTTCTGGAGTCATGTTAGTGTCACCCACAAGTCTAGTTGTTGGTGTGTTATTTTGGGGTGTGGGACACCCAGCTGTGATAGGGTGTTGGGCACCTAAATGTTGTGCGTGTGTGTTGTGTGAGGTGCCACAGTGGCTGCAGACCGGTGGTGCTGCTAAATGCCAGGCTATTTGGCATTTGACACACAAAAGTGGTGTTGTGTTCAGTGGAGTGCGAGCAATGCATCAGTCAGCAGGTGTGCTTTTCACTGGGGATACACATTTTCTGTGTGCCCAGTTGAATGGGTACTGTAGGTGTTCCCCTTGGTTGTGTTTGGGCAATGTTAGATAGTTTTGGAGCTTGTTTTGGGGTTGCCTTCTGTGTAGCTAGTTGGAATACTCCAAACTCATGTTTAGTGCATGGTTATTCCTGAGAGAAGTGATGTGGTTTTGGGGCTGGGAAGCCCGTTGAGCGAGTGAGAGTCATGTTTTGGTATCCTTTATTCAGCTGTTTGGTGCCTCTCCTCTCCTTAGTAGAAAAGGGGAAGGGCATGGAATTAGTAGATTTGTGCCACTGCCTGCAGAATTCTGAGGATGGTGCAAGGGTTCTGTGTTGAGTAGTGTTGTTTGGGTGGAATTAGATGGACGTTGAGGGATGTACATGTGTTGGGTTTTTGTTTTGTATGCATGTCTTTTTCTTCTTTGAAGGTTCGTCTTGTGTCATTAAAGGAGGGGCCTAGCGAGCGAGAGGAAAATTGGTGTACAACGACAATAAGCTACCCGCCAAATTCCTATGACAGTTGGTTGCAAGGAGTGGTGGGCATGACCTGCTTTACCAGTCACCTGGCTGGTGGTGCCAGCGCACCAGGTATTTCTGGCTGCAGTGCCATTCCCAGTGCGAAAACTACACATCTTTTTTTACAAAGTGCTGCCGGTGATTGGATTCATAAGCAACACCTGTGATAACTACCAAAAATAAACACACACAAAACAAGTTGCTAACAGTCTGAAAATGTGCTGTTCCTCTCCTCCATAGATTGCACTTTCTGGGAGGCAATTAATGGGCTGGAACTTCAATCTAATTAAGGAAGCACATTCGCAAAGACAGTCGACAACAGTTGCATCACAACAAAACCCGAAGACAATCCATTTATTCTGAAGCCTTGCAGTTGGGGGGGGGCAAGGGCTAAAAGCCAGGGGACCAAGTGATGCAGCCTGTCCAGTGGCTTCAAAGAGCATACGCTATACCTGGAGACCTGGAGTGATGTCCCAGTAGAAGGTCGTAGACGGTAACGAGGAATGAAAGGTCAATCACCATAGAGCTTACATCAGAAACCCACTGAAAAATGCTACCCGTATCATTCAGCAACTAAAATGCCACACACACACACCCTTTACATCTTTATGTAGGCACACGGCTGCAGACCTTGGCACAATGGGTGAAACTTGGGATATTACACTTGCACATTTAATCCTTTGATTGCACTTTGCTTTTATACGCATGTTTACTAATTTAAAATGTGTATTTTATGGAATTGAATTTAGAATATTGTGATACCCTGTGAATGTGATTATATAAATTGCTGCACCCATCTGTTTTTGTAATTCAGCTGTGTTACAAGCCGTATTATCGTGAAAGCATCTGTCTTTTGCTTCCCGACATAACCGAACTACAAATCCCAGCTGCCTTGTAGTTCTTGTGTGCCATTTCATTATCGCCAGGTGCATCAGTGCCGGCGCGTCAGGAGCAAGCCGGTCTGCACTGGTCTGCATTGAAATCCTCAGTCTCGCCGCTTATTACACTTTCACATTTAATCCTCTGGTTGCACTCTGCTTTTATACACATTTTTACCATTTTAAAATGTATTTTATCCAATTGAATAGAATTTAGGATATTGAGTTACCCTGTTAATGTGATTATATAAATGGCCGTACTTATCTGTTTTTGTTACTCGGCTGTGTTACAAGCAGTATTATCGTGAAAGCATCTGTCTTTTGCTTCCTGATGTAAAAGAACTACAGGTCCTTGCTGCCTTGTAGGTTTTGCGTGCAATTTCATTTTTGACAGGCGCGTCAGCACCGGCGCATCAGGGGCAAGCCGGTATGAACTGGTCCGCATCATGCGACTACAACTACAATTGGGAGCAACGTAAATCCTGGCCTTTTTTATATGTATCTTCATTTGATAAGCGCTATCATGGGCCTACACCCAACTGTTTCTGGCTGCTCGAAAGATTGCACATGAGGCAATTGTAAATAAATATAATTGGGTAAAAACTGTTGGAGCTAGAAACAACCCAAACACACTATATACAAACCCGATACATGTCTGCAAAGAGAATCATGCTGAAACTATTCAGCCAAATGAGACCAATATGTTAATACCTCCAACAAGTACTGAGGCAATTAATGCAGCGGATCGGGCTTACAAGGACGATAAAACCATATTAGACCTACAACTGAGGCACATGGCCACTGACGCCTCAGGTAAGGGAAATAGTGAATTCACGATGAGCCCCCTGCATGCCTTATGGCCCCCAATACAAATGTAAAAAATCCACCTATACAAGCCACCTTATGTGCTGAATAATCCATCTTCCTCATTGCAAATAACCCTGCGCCTGGGAAACAAGTTATCGAAGTATCTCTCTTAAATACCTGGTCCTTCGGCAAACACGCAATCGATACCCATGACTATGGGCCTCATTACACGGTAGGCGGTAAGGGTTTACTGCCTTACCGCCTTACTACGAGGTCCCTTTGCGGGTTGGAGAATTTAACGCCTGCTTTTTGCAGGCGTTAAAAACCAACCCGCAAAGGGACCAGGGAGCTAATTACGGTACCGCAATTTGCGGTGCCGTAATTAGCACCTTCCCCATTCCCATTATGCCCTATGGGGCAAAAATGGGAATGGGGAAGGGCAATGGGGGAAGGGGGAACCTTGGAATAGGGCGGTAATTCCCCTTTCCACCACGGCGGTGCCGGTATTTTACCGGCATGGACCAAGGTGCTAATAGCACCTTGGTCCACCGCCGTCCGTGTAATGAGGCCCTATGTCTTGGATAATGATATTGATGTCATGTGCATAACTGAAACCTGGTTAAAGGACTCAAGAGGACCAAATTTAGATCTGGCCACACCAAAAGAGTACAACTTCTTTGTCCAGAACCGTGAAAACAGGAAATGGGGAGGAGTTGCTATTCTGATTAGAAAAGAGCTCTGCTTCTTCCAATCACCCATAACCTGTGAAGGGTGTGAACTATCCTTCTCAAAATCACTCCTTGCCACAGTAACTGTGTGAATATTATCTTGCTCCATCTTCTTCCACCTAATGAAATGCCCAGTTAAAGAAATAACCTGTCTTCTTGCCTCATTGAACAAACCCAATTCTTCTTCTATTGTGCTGGGTGATTTTAACCTATGGCTGGGAAATGCTTTGAATAATGAGGCCGCGCTCCTGGAGCTGCATCTTAACAACATTGAGGTTACTATACACAATTAAGAACCCACTCATATAAAGGGAAACATTTTAGACTGGCTAGCATCTAGGAACATGCATGTTAGCTCTATGAGTATTAAACCCTATGTTTGGTCTGATCACTTTTTCGTAAACTTTTAGTTCACATTCCCTGAAACCCAGTGCAGAAAGTGAACATGCCGAAAAAGGCACTAATAAGAACCTGAATAAGGGGCAATGAGATGATTTAAGGGATTGCATGCACAGGCGCATGACTATCACAACGGGTCATGACCCCCTGCATGTCCTGGCAGCCTGTTATGGGAGGCAAATGGCCGAATTGTTGGACCGAGTGGCCCCCATGAAATCCAAGATAGAGAGGGTTTGAACCACCATAGTTGGTTCACAACTGCCCTGACCAATGTTAAACAAGATAAAAGATGAGCCAAATAGATCTGGGCAAAAATAAAACAGAAGGAAACAGAATTGCCTGGAATTCCCTGGAAATAATGTATTGAATCGAGATTTGAAAAACAGACTAACCTCAGCCACCGATGCTGTGGCAACAGCCTAAATCACAACTATGGGCCTCGTCACAAGCTCCGCAGTAACTGTGCCGGTAAAACCAGCAGGTTGCCCTTGGACTTGCGAATTTTACCGGCGCCTGACTTCCCGGTAACACTGGGTTATTCCGACCCCAGCGCTCCCAGAAGTCAGGCGCCGGTAAATGTTAATTCCCATTCCCATTGAATCCCACAGGACTCAATGGGAATGGGGATGCCAGAAGCACCGGCACCATTAGAAATGGTGCCGGTGCTTCTGTGAAAGTCTGCGGGCGGGTGCCGTTCCGACCGACAGGTCTGACACTGGCGGGCGGAACAGCTTCCGCCCACAGACACGTAGTGTGCCATCCGGTAACATCGGTGCCAGTAGGCTTACCAGCACCGTTGTTACTGGACCGGCACACTTGTAATGAGGCCCAAAAACTCAGTTATATAAAACAACACAGGTGAGATTCTGAAACATGCAATAACAACTTACACCAGATTGAATTTCCATTTAACCAATGAAAAACATTTGCAATACAATACAAAATCCACAGAACTTACGTAATTTGAAACAATACTTTTCTCCCAGCAGCCTGTAGAGGAGGTCCCAAATATGGCCTGCACTCCAGCCACCCATGTCGAGATGCCAGAAGCATACGCGCCAAGATACCAAATGAACCAACAGAGAGCCACGGTGGGGCCCTGTCCAGTACCCATCAGAAGGACATGTATATCTATTGAAGCGCCAATAACCAGAAAACCGTGGGCTGCAAGGTATCCACTGAGGCAACCATACCAGCAGCTGACACGAAACGAAGATTACTCACAGACTGTCCCCAAAGAGACCCACAGAGCCTTAATGGAAGGCAATTGGTGATGACATAAGAGCCCAGACGTGACATACAGAAGCAAAAGAAGGTACGCAAGGACGAACTGTGAAGAATAATGATGTGACAGACGTATAAGAAGATACCAGGTTGCAGCACAAAGAACGTATCCATGATCAAATTGTGCAATGGACTGAATGCATGTAAATAGGCTCGGAACGCAAGAAGGTCAGTAAACGGTACTGCTTGCAATGCTTAGTAGAAGCTTAGAGCGGCATGCACCAATTATATATCTACCTCAATGAAGCACTCTATACAAGTGCGACTCCATTTTGTGAAGCAGAACTAAGCCCAGGCTGCAAGGGGCCAGCAAGGCCGAGATTCATATTCCAGCTAAAACCAGAAGGGAAGAGCGGAATCGAAACTCAGCAAGAAGTAGCTCATGCTTGGGAATTCGAGGTCAACTCCAGGAAGGGAGGAGAGCAGCAACTTTGAAGAACCAAAACATTAGAGTATGACTGCTAGCCAGTGAAGGTTGAGATAAGGAGGCCCCAGGAAGGTGGCTAGGCTGAACAAAGAATCAAATATACAAAAAGAAGGAAAATGAAGCAGATTCACGGTGAACAGACACGTGACTGGCCAAGGGCAAAGAAGTACCAACGTCTAATGTCACCCAGAGCCCGAGGATGCCATAACTTTTCCTGATAAGAAGCTACAGCTTCGAGGCCATCCTCAGCC
Organism: Ambystoma mexicanum; assembly: GCF_040938575.1. Lineage (NCBI taxonomy): Eukaryota > Metazoa > Chordata > Amphibia > Caudata > Ambystomatidae > Ambystoma > Ambystoma mexicanum. The sequence goes on along the minus strand of NC_090933.1, from coordinate 355,179,702 downwards.
AACTAATTGACACAAAGCCCTAAAGCGCTGATTGATGGAAGGGAGGCAGGGTGAATCTTGGGGCACTCCGCATCTGGGTGTCAATTCTGCATGCTGCTAATTAAAGTGGAAGATTTATGCATAGGGGTGTAACACACCCAATCACAATGGACCAAATCATCTAGGATCCTATAGTTTGTAGAGCCAATAAGACGTCGTAGTCGTAGTGACGTCTATCACGAGTGATGTAGTGGGATGGGTGTAGATACTCGCCCGATAAGAGTTATCCAATCCACACACACTGTTACCATATATAGATTTATTTGTATTTGTTTATTACTTGTATCGCGCGCCAAACCCAGGGGTAACTGGGCGCTTGAGAATATAGGTTACGGGTTACAGCAGGTATGCAGGTTATACAAATAAATAAACCCTGGTTACAGTTGGGTCGATTACGAGATACAGTGACCCTGGTTACAGTTGGGTTGATTACAAGATACACAGGTGATAATGCAGGGGTGGACGCTGGTTACAATGGGATCTGTAAGTGAGGTGGCTGGTCTCTACTGAGAAGGGTTGTTGTTTAGCCATGTTTTTATGCCAGCTTTGAAGGTAAGGAAAGATGGTTCCTGTTTGAGGGTGGTAGGGATGGCGTTCCAGCATTTGGCTGCTTGAACTGGGAAGCTGGTGCCCCCTGCTGATTTTAGGTTGTATCTTGGGATCATTAGGATTGAGGAGTTTGAAGATCTGGTGATGCGGGTGGGTTGGTGGAGGCAGAGTTTATCTGTGAGATATTTCGGGGCGGAATTGGTGAGGCATTTGTGCGAGATGGCCAGGGTACGAAGGGTAATTCTGTCCTGGATGGGCAGCCAGTTGGCGTTTTGTCTGCGTGTGGTGATGTGGCAGGATCTCGGGAGGCTAAGTGCTGCTCGTAGTGAGTTGTTCTGAAGCACCTGGAGTTTGTTGAGGTTGTGTTCCGAGGTGCCGAGGAATAGTGTGTTGCAGTAGTCAATTTTGGAGAGGGCGAGTGCTCTGGCTAGCGTTAAGCAGCCACTTGTGGATAGGAAAGATTTGCAACTATATATTAGTTTGTTTGTGTAGGCTGTGGAGGATGCAATGCTGTTGACCTGTTTTCTGAGGGAGAGTGTTGAATCGAGGTAAACCCCCAGGGTTTTTATCTCTTTGGAGACGCTAATTGTGTTGTTGTCGATGACGAATGATGAGTAACTGCGGTCGAGTTTGCTCAGGCGTGCCTGAGAGCCTACGATCATCAGCTCTGTCTTGTCGTCATTGAGACAAAGACCGTTGTCAGCCATCCAGGCTTAGATTTCGAGATAGATACTGTTGAGTAATTTGGAGTCATGGTCATAGCAGCCAGTGAGGTGGATGAGGACTTGGGTGTCGTCAGCGTAATTAGTATAGACGACACCCAAGTTGTCAAGGCGGTAGAAGAGGAGCTTCGTAAAGATATTGTATAAAGTGGGTGACACGCAAGAGCCTTGCGGGACGCCGCACAGAATTGGATTTGGGTCTGCGGAGGCTGAGGGTGAAAAGACTCTGGTAGTGCAGTCTGCTAGGAAGGATTTGATCCAATTAGATGCATTAGGGGAAAAAGCTGCAGCATTGGAGAGGTGTTTGGCCAGGATTTGGTGGTCGACGAGGTCAAAGGCTGCAGATAGGTCTGATAATAGGAGGACTGCAAGTTTGCCTTTATCCTTTGCCTGGTCCATTTGAATCTTTAGGTCTTTGAGAGCAGTCTCAGTCCCATGTCTAGGTCTAAATCCGGATTGTCTAAGGCCGAGGAGGTTATTCTCATCTAAGTGTTTCTGGATTTGCAAGTATGCTACCTGGGCCAGGATCTTTAGGAGAAAGGGGACCATGGTGATAGGCCTATAGTTAGTGGGGATGTTCGGGTCCAAGTTGGCTTTCTTTAGTAGTGGCATGACACAGGCTTCCTTGAGATTTTGGGGTACCTGATTGGAGGCGAATGAGGAGTTGATCAAGGTGGTTATGAAGGGGGCTAGGATTTTACCTCCATCCTTAATGATGGTGGCTGGGCAGACAGCATCTCAGCAGTGTGAAAGTTTTAGGCTTTTAATAATGTTTTCGACTTCCCTAGGTGTTACTTGGGAGAAGGAGAAAGGTGGACAAGGGGGGGTTGTTCTGTCTAGTTGAGGTTGGCAGATTGCCGGTCCTTTTGAAGGCTAGCCTTTTTAGCTTTGATTTTGTTTTGGAGGAGGGTGATTTTGTCTGCTAGAGCTTGCTGTATTTTGGTACACCATTCTGCATTTTTGATATAGTCTTGGGTGGGGGGTGCTGGGGACTCTAGCTCTTTTAGGATGCTAAATAATTCTTTGGTTCTGGAGTTGGCTTATAGCACCTATACTTAAGTTACCTTTTCCAACCAATAGAATTGCATGTCGAACTTATGAGTTTTACACGTCAATGATCACACGAATTTGCTATAAAAGTTACTGTCAGCATGAAGAAGTTGGGAGTTGAAGCGAGACAGGCGATCGCACCATTGATGATTACCATTTGTTTCCCCGTTTTTTGTACTTGTCATTAAACAGACTTCCCTTTGCCAAACTATTGAGTTGTCCTTATTGAAGTGTGTCGGAATAAGTGAATCCTGCACCCTAACCTCCTCAAGGTGCAGCTATCTTATCTTACAGGTGCTAGAGGGTGTTTTCTGACCTATGGGCCCGTCAAAGGATGCTCCGCCCTCCTGTACACTTGGTAGTGTGAGGATGGTTTGACCATCAACTATTCATTGATTAATACTAAGACACCCATAGACGGATGGCACAAAGTAACTCTAGGCCTTTGGCAATATCATGAGTCCTTCGCCATTCAGCTGAGTAGACTGAGAAGCTTCCCGTGGACAATAATAGAAGTAAGTCCATCAAATCTGCAGTAGGTCTGAAGGAACCTGCCTTTCCAAGCATAACCCTTCTCATTCCCACGGGCAGCGGATCGGATGAAATGACCGTGAGAGGCGGGAAAAAGGCGGGGTAGTGATCCCGAAGTTCCAGAGAGGAAAAGATGCGAGCGATGACTGAATCAATAAACTCATTACTTTGGCAAATGTCTTGTAGGCATTAGAACAAGTAGGGGAAAGGTAACAGAGGGTGGCGTAGAAAATATGAAATTGTCAGAAGTAGAGAAGACTGTATGTATTATAAGGGGTTAATGACTCGAGTATAAGGGATAAATTGTAAGGTTACCTGGAGGACACCCGAGAGGAAAAAGTAAGGTTACTGGGAGGACACCCGAGAGGAAAAAGTAAGGTTACCGGGAGGACACCCGAGAGGAAAAAGTAAGGTTACCGGGAGGACACCAGAGAGAAAAAGTAGGTTACCGGAAGGGCACCCGAGAGAAAAAAGTTAGAGGGTTCGCCTTGTTCCTGCGCTTTAATACAGCGGTCAGAAGAAACGTGAACTCAGAGCCCACATAATGGGGGACGATTAGACTACGGTGATGATTAAAGACAGCACTAAAGGGGTTTGTTAAACCCCATGTTGGGGTATTGATTAGAAGGCAGGTATATGTGTGTCCAGCTGGTGTCAGTCTAGTCTGTCAAATGTCTGTCATGCGTGTCCAGTTATAAGTCAAATGCAAAGAACTGTATCGTTGATTGTTTGAAATGAAGTTTGGGCTTTACGCGATTCCGTAACTTAGAGGGAATCACCTCTAAGTTGATGTTCTTGAGTAAATTGATGATATAGAATTTTGGGGGGAAAGATTTGATTGGAGCTAGCATATTTGGTGCTCGCTCATACTGTTGGACGCGGAAAAATTGCATAAAATATTGTTGGTAACGAAATCTGAGAATGGAGATTTGTGCAAGCAATAACCCAAGCACACACTAAAGCTTAAGAAGTATAGTGCAGAGTGGGTTAAGGGTACCGCCCACAAAATGTTTCTGCCGTGGCCACAGAACGGGTCTTTATCTAAAGCTGTCTTACAGCATATGATGACTTAACTGCAAGCCACATACACAGGCAAGAAACTAGAAAAACGTCTTACTGTTCTAGAACTGTGGAAAATGTTTGAACAGCCTAAGGAGGAAGAGCCTCCTTCAGATTGGATACTAAACGTATGCACGGAGGGGGGTGAGACGCCTACCGTGCCACCAGCCCCGCCTGAGCCAGAAATCTAGGGGAGTAAGTTAGAGGGACTCTACCCGTTAAGAGAGCTTAAGGCAGCTACGGGGTACAGCAACTCTGCGTATGATTCACCTACGTACAGTAGTGACGAAATCAAGGATGAGCAGAAAATGAATCTTACCTCCGAAGTCCCGAGGGACCAGGAGAGACGCGATGAGGAAAGACGAGGCACAGATTAGTGCACCCCTCGTTAAGGAGAGAGAGAGAAAGAAATGGAAGGGAAGCGAAGGCAAAACTGATGAGATAGCATTTGCAAAAGACGAATGGATGGGAGGACAGATATTGTTGAAACTTGATGGTAAAGGAAGTGATAGTATAAGGCCAAGAGAGAAGTCTGATGAGGCACAGAGAAGGGAAAAAGGGAAGGAAAGGGAAATGAGGGGTGAGAGAACAAAAAAGAAAGATAGGCTGAGGCGAGAACAGCTATATCGCGAAGAGCAAGAAAAACAGCTCGATCGCAAACAGAAGGCAGCCTATGACCAGTACAGACAGAATCAGCAAAGGTTGGAAGAAGAGCAAAGAGTACGTGAAAAGAGAGTAAAGAGACGGGAAGATGACGAAATTAGAAGGACAATGGAACGTAGAAATGAAAGGAGAAGGGAAGAAGATAAGACTAGAGGAGAAGCAAGGAAGCGCAAGGAAGTCGATGGTGATATAGAACGCAAACGTAGACAGAGGGCACGGGATCTTGAATATTTGGAGCGGGAAGTTAAAAAACCCAATCCTGTTGTAGAATGGGAAGACACCGAAGAATTGTTCCCTGCAAATGAGTCAATATCAGGCACAAATGGGGCAAACATTGAAGATGACTTTGACACCAGAAGCATCGGGGAAACGATTGATAAAATATACGACGAAATGGGGCTGGAACAAATTTCCCAAGGGGGAAGGGAAGATGAGCGCTTGGAAAGCAGTCAGCTGTATGACACTGAGGATGTCACCAGAAGAAGTGGGAGCAGGGGACTGTCCCTGGATAGGCTAGAAATGTGTAAGAATGAAGAAGAGGTAGGAGTTGCGTGAACTGGGAACAATCAGCGTCCAACTCTGGTGGGGAAATGGAGGACGAGACACACGAAAAAGGGAGACAATGCAAAAAGCGGCTCCGAAGGGACCAAGGGGTATGAAGGTCAGACACTAGCGAGTCCGCACCTAGGGTATCTGGGTTCGCCGCGCAGCCTGGCCGACATGAGGGAATACCCCGCGGTCAGAGGGGGAGCCAGCACCTGCCTATGTAGACAGATAGAGGACATTGCCAGGTAGACGGCGATGCGGTAACCCCAGCGATAGACAGGAGAGCTATGGGGAAAGAGAAGGAAGACTGCGCATTTCAGTTCCCGCTGCTAGAAAAGGGGGGCGCAAGACCACAATTCATTCCATGGCCACACAAGGATCGAGAGAACTTGAAAAACAAGCTTCCAATGCTGACTTCGGGAGCCGGAAAATGGATACACGAGTTAGAAAAAATGACAGGGGGTGTCACGTTGTCTATAGGGGACATTAAAGGGCTCCTGATCGCCATACTGGGTGAGAGAGCAGACGATGTATGGAAGTGGGCTGGGTACCCTGAGGTAACCATAATTAACACTACGCATGACGGAGCCCCATTCAATAATTGTAGAGCAGCAGTGTGGAAAGCACTATGAGTGCTGTACCCAGACACTTCCGATATAGAAGCTATAATGACTCGAAAAATTAAAGCATCAGAGGATCCCTTGATTTATATCGAGAATTTTCAAGACGCGTGGGTGCTCGAAACGCATGAATCTTGGACGAAATCTATCTCTGTATTCTACCATATATTGTGCCAAGGGTTGCCAGAACTGGTGCAGAAACAGCTCAAGAAGTTGGTAGGAGTAGAAGCTAAACCATGGGCCGAAATATAGTTGACAATTGCACACTACTGTAGGTTGTTGCAAGAAAAGAAGTGAAAAAAGGAGGCAACTCATAAAGGTGAGGAAGCGAAACTGGTGCAAAAGAAACTCTCAAAGTATGTTCTCGAGGGAGCCATGCTGACAAACCCAGCTGAGCCAAGCGCACAACAATTGACTAACCCATTGCAGAATAACCAGGGTAGAGCAGGTTTTTACCAGAGGGGTAGGGGTTTTAGAGGAAGAGGGTGGCAGAGTAATCAGGGAGGATTTCAAAGTAATCAGGGAGGTTTTCAGAATAATCAAGGTGGCTTTTGGCTTTCAGAACGCGCAGATGGGCAGTCCAGCTACGCGAGATGGACAGATGGCCCGACCACCGCCAGTGTGTTGGCTGTGTGGAATAACAGGACATGTGGCGCGCGTGTGCAGAAGCCAAGGCATGTGGCAAAATGGCCAAGGGATGGGAACAGGCATGGTGAACCAGCCTGCCGTCCCACAACAAGACGGTGCACAGAATCACGCGGTGCAGCAGCAGGCGCCAGGCTTGCAGCAAGGTACGCCACAATGGGTTCAACCCTCAAATATGAGGAATTTGCCACAAGGGCAATCCCAACAGGCACCGCCGCAAATTTCGCAGGGCACTAACTCCGGAGGGGGAGTCAACCCTGGAAATGGGGGAAATCCACAAGTACACCGTGGACCAAACCTATATATACAATAGGACAGCTCACAGGAAACTCTGATATGCTCTATCCTATCAGTGACACCAGACCCTAACAGGGAACCTAGGGTAAATGTTGTCACAGGGGGAAAAGAATATTCCTTCTTAGTTGACACGGGTGCAACACGCTCGTGCATACGAGAAGTTAAGTTTTCCTTGTCCGCCCAGGCCATAGACACTCAGAGTTTTACAGGAGCTCACAGCAGAGTTCCCTTTACGGACAATCTCCCAGTCTCTGTGGGGGAATGTGAGATGAATGTATCCTTGTTATATTCACGCCAGACCCAAGTAAACATTTTGGGTCGAGATTTAATGACAAAGTTGAATGTGACTATGTCGTTCACAGAAGCGGGCATAGTATGCTCCACTCCAGGAATGCATTATTCTAATGTATGCGAAATGGTCAGAGCGTATTTCGGATGTATAGCCATTAGAGCTATACCATTAGAACCGGAAGTCTTTGCATATGGCGTGCGTGTGCTTATAGCAGGATTGCCAGGTCCCACAGATAGAACTATGAGAACCCCTGATGAGTTTCTATTCAGACCAAGAATACCTATGCATGAAGAAGAGGGACAAGTATTTCCCTTAACGATACATATTTCAGCAGTACGAGGGAAGGTAGTAATGGTCGAAGGGTACGATGATGAAGGCAGACAATGGTGTGCAATTATCGCTATTGAAGAAGGGTACCGGGTGACTGACGTCACCGATGATGATCTGTTCGAAGAACACCCTGACTCAGAAGAGACAAGGGTGGAAGTAAGTCTCATATTTTGGGTCAAAATGATCAAACAAGAAGTACCACAGAGAATGATGTTGACACTGAACCGCCCCAAATACTCTGATGACGATATGGCCTAGGTGCCTGTCTCGGTATGGACTACAGGACCCTATGACATAGCCCTCCTGAAAGGAGCAGGAGAAGTGAAAATTAAATTGAAACCAGGAGCAATTTTACCAAGGGCACAGCAATATCCCATGTCCAGAGAAGCGGATGAAGGGATTGCAAAGACAATACCCGCCATGATGGAGCAGGGCATCCTCGTGATGTCAGAATCACCCTGCAATACAGTGATTAACCCCGTCAAGAAATCAAAGGGAGGGTTGTGGCATTTAATCCAAGATTTAAGAGCATTAAACGATATTGTTGAAGCTGAGTTCCCTATAGACCCCAATCCATCTACGATCTTGTGTAACATACCGATCGAGGCAAAATACTTCACAGTGGTTGATTTGAAAAATGCTTTTTTCTCAATCCCGCTGCACCGTGACTCACAAGATCTGACGTCCTTCACGTTCAGACAAATGCATCTAAAAAGTACGAGGTTGCCACAGGGGTACTGTGAGTTCCCATCCATTTTCAACCGAGTCTTACAAATGGACCTGGGCAACATTACAGTAGACAGTGTTGTTTTGCAGAATGTGGATGACATTCTGATCTGCAGCACCACTGAAGAACAATGCAGGCGTGATTCTATCCAGCTTCTGACTATATTGGCTGAGAAAGGATATAACGTTGACAAAAAAAAGTTACAATATTGTCAACAAGAGGTGCTGTACATAGGCCAGCGAATCTCGCATGAGGGGAAAAGGTGTCCCCAGAAAGGGCTGAAGCTATCCTGAACATGGCTAAGCCGCTCACGATAAAACAAATGCAGAGCTTCCTGGGCCTGTGCAACAACTCATATACCAAGCCCTTGCTCCAGGTCCTGAAGGAGGCCCGAGCAACAAAAGAAAAAATTGAATGGACTGAAGCGATGGAAGAGGGGTTCACAGAACTAAAGAGAGCAATTTGCACGGCTCCAGTTCTCGGGATTCCTCATTATGCAGAGGAATTCTACCGGTACTCGCACACGAATGGTAATGTTATGACGGCAGTACTCGCTCAAAATACCTCGTTGGGGTACAAGCCCCTGGCGTATTACAGTGAGAATCTGGATACAGTAATGAGAGGCCAGTTCCCATGTAAACAAAGCTTAGCTGCCGCTGCGTTCGCCATAGAGAAGGCGACTACCATTGTAATGGGATGCTCCATGATGTTATATGTTGAACACTCATTATTTGCGATTTTAGAGAAACCAAAGGGCACATTGACATCTCAAAGGGCCTATGCCTATGAGGTGATCATATCAAATCCATTGATCAAAATAGTTCAATGTAAAACAGTGAATCCAGCCGCGTTCATAGCTGAACCAGTCGCTGAAGGTGAGCTGATACATGACTGTGCAAACTACGAAGAATTCTATGATGCAATCCCCAGGGTGAAAGAAAATGCCCTGGTGGGAGGTGAGATTGTTTTCATTGACGGATCCTCGAGAATCCACCAAGAAGACGGACAAACATATACGGGCGTTGCCGTAATAAAACACACGGACAGAGAATTCCAAGTACTCGTTAGTGCACGAATACCATCTCATTATTCAGCACAGGCTGCAGAATTACTGGCGTTGATACTCGCCATTGAGAATCGTGCAGACCAGGAAGTAACGGTGTACAGTGACTCTGCCTATGTGACGTCCACGGTGCACGCAGGACTAGCACGTTGGAAAATGAGGGGCTACCTCCGAGCACACAGCACACCTGTGCAGCACGCAGCCTTATTGGACAGGCTGATCAAGGCACTTCAGCTCCCAGTGGGCATAGCGGTCGTAAAATGCACCGCCCATACTTACGGGACAGATTTCGTGTCACGTGGAAATCACGCAGCAGACACGGAAGCCAAGCGTATAGCATCAAAAAATGACACAATCATGGAAATAGAAGTGGCATGCACCCATGAGCGTATGATGATAGCTCGAGCTACAGCAGAGGCTTACAGTAATATGGGGCAAACTCAATTGATGGAGCTTCAAGGGGAGGCACCACAGGACGAAAAGAACCTGTGGAAACGACAAGGGTGTTCTTTGAACCCCTCGGACGGATTGTGGAGGCAAGACAGCACTGGTAAACCAGTAATGCCTAAAGCCCTACTAAAGATATCACTAGAACAATTACATAACCCGTTCCATATGACAAAAGAAAATGTAGCCGCAACGCTCGCAGAAGACTGGTTCATGCTGAATTTAGCAGAGCAGGTTGCATTTTTTATAGTGAACTGCATAATTTGCCAGCAGTTCACAGCTGGGCACATATTAAAAGTAGTGAGAGGAGTCATCTCCCGACCAAATGGGCCATTTCAGCACTTACACGTCGATTATGTCGACATGATTCAAGTATGTAACGGGCACAGGTACTTAATTGTAGTGGTGTGTCCATTCTCTAGATGGATAGAAGCAGGTCCCTGTACACCCCCAAACTCGACCTATGCTGCTAAATTCCTGGTGAGGGAAGTATTCCCTAGATAGGGGGTGTGTGAAGTGATGAGATCAGATAATGGGGCTCATTTTGTAAATACAGTTTTGGGACAGATTAGCTTGTTGCTTGGTATAAAGCACAACTTCTCGTCGGCCTATCATCCGGAGGGAAATGGTATATGCGAGAGGCTCAACAGTTTGTTAAAGGAAAGGATAGCCAAGTTGAAGCTTACTCCAAAAAAGGGATGGCTGCACTGTCTACCACTGGCATTGTATGCACTTCGGAACCAACCAGGCTCTGACCATCATCTCACGCCGCACAAGATAGTCACGGGAAGGAGAATGAGGACCCCCCTTACCCTTCGAGATAGAGCTAGATGTGATGCCCAGTCTACCCGAGAGGTCCTGGGAACCCGAGCTGTCGGAATATCTGAACTGCATGACATCAAGCCTCGCTGTCATTTCAGACCAACTGCAGCAACGGCGAAAAGGGTGCAGCACAACACCAGACCCAGAGGGAGATGCTGAAACAGACACAGCTCAAGGGCTACGTATGTCAATCATCTTCCCTGGTGATACAGTGCTAGTAAGAAATCACACAAAGAAAGGTCGGGACGAGCCGAGATTCAAAGGCCCATTCATCGTAGAGGACTGCACTCCCTCAGCCATGAAACTACAAGGCAGGAGAGCTTGGATCCTCATAAATGACATTAAACCTTATATCTGTGAGATCCCCTTAGCTGCACCCCACCGCAAAAAACCTACATACAACGGGGAAGAACCTCAGCACGTGCAGACGAGGGCTATGACGAGGAAGAAGGACGCATGAGCAGGAAAACTAAGACAAAGAACCCGGATGCAAGTTGTGGATTAAAACTGGACAGTTCCTCCAAGCAAAGGGGGATAAGGACATAATGAACACTCTGTGCATTCTAATTGCAGGGTAAAGAAGAGCATAAGCCACAACACACTGATGATACAAACTTTTGAATCAAGCCATATCCAAGCATTATTAGTAAACAAGACTTTGATGAACTAAGAGCAAAAGTTAAGAACATCACACAGTCACCTGAATCAACCAACACCCAGACTTTGTTTTGCAGAAATGTATGACATCCCCCAACAGTAATATCACAAGAGATGTGCTGTCCTGTTTTCAGTTAATACTAGAGACATATACATCGCTTGTAGGGAGAGTTACCAGCATCACAGACTTTGTCCAAAATCCTGCCAACAAGAAGGTGATCTGGCAACTACTGACTGTCATCACGGAAGCCTTTGCTGTGTTGCCAGAATACAGTGATAATGACACAAATGCTTCCAACACAAGTGATCATTGATGAGCTGACATACACGCTTTTCTTTTGCATCATAGAGGAGTGCCCAGGACTCATCAGGAGAACCACGGATACCCTAACATTCATCAGAGACCCAAGAAACAATTAATACCTGAACCAAGTGTTGATCAAGCTAAATTACGTGATTGCAATCCACGCAGCAGGAACGTGCACAGACTATTCTCGTCAAAAGAAAGGCCTGTGATCCAGAACCCAGCCAAGCAGGACAAATGTCCCTGTCACCCGAGGACAGCCGCCTGGCGCATAATGTCCTATTTTGTTTAGTCAGTGACTATCCAGAAATGGTGGGGAGCCCTGCAGATGTTGACGTCATCACCTTCCTCAGAGACCCAGCTACTGTCGCACATATGGGCACACTCCTCCACGATATCATGCTCCAGGTGGAGCTGTCCAACGTTCAGCGAGAGTACCTGAGGAGATTCCAGTGAAACTTTCCGCCGTGGGACAGATCGAGGGAACAGAGGCACAGTTCTTCATCTTACCGCCATGGGAGAGATCGAGAAGAGCAGGGAAGAGAACTACACCACTTGTTTTTATTTTATTTTATTTTATTTTTTCATTTTTATGGTTATTTGACTCCCATTTTGATTTGATTTTGAACGGTACAATTTTTTCCATTTTTCCAGTTTTTCATATTTACAATTTTCCAGTTTTTCTATTTTTTACCATGCTTTCAATTTTTTCTATTGTTTACAATTTTTTCCATATTTTTCGCATTTAAACAAGATTCCAGCATGTCTTCCGGATTAAGGCAAATTCGGGGGATGGACTTGGAATTGACCTATTTTGAAAATGTCAATAAGTGTGACTCACCAAAGAGGCTAGTCGAATGTGTTTCCATAGTCTAGCAAGGGAACTACATCCCGCAACCAGAGACAATCGTCACCATCAAGAGGGGGGACTCTTACAAAGCACAAGACACTTTACGTCCAAGACCTCCTGAAAGACCATAATGAAGTAAATTAAAAGAAGAGATCTTTATAGAACTTTAAAATAAAGATCTGATTGAAATGGGGGCCCAGAACAGTAACCTAGTCCTCCCACAAGCGGAGGGGCGCCCCCAATTCCCTGGAAGAAAATGCTGAAAATTATCTTATCGAACGATAATGTGCAAATGTATAGTTATTATTATTGTTTTTCTGTCATTAACAATTAGAACTGCATTCTTTATTGGTGCACGAAGCACTCCAATTTTGGTGCACCCACCAGATAATGTATGTACGAATCCCGCGAAAGCACCCAGACCCTATATAGTCATTCCGGTTCCTAGAAAATCTGACGATAAAGTAAACGAACTAAAATTAAATGTAATTATCAGTGATTCCTACACATGTGAGGTAACAAATGAAGAGAAATGCTGGAGACAGGGTCAGCACGGAATGAATGAAAACACAGCACTGACAACTACACGCACCCACACACTAAATGCACACGAGCAAGGGCAAGTGTCAATGGCTACAGAACCTCAAATGATGGCAACAGAAAGTAAAAAACTGCCTACCGAACAACCAGTTCCAGAAAATTGTGGAAGTGACCAAGAGGAAGCAAGCGAAAGGCCAACTGAAAAAGATATAACTAAAGCACTTAAGAAGACAGAGACTGCTACAAAAGAATTCACTGCAAAGACACAAATACTGATAGACCATTTGTTCCCGTTTATAACTTAAGCTAAGAAACTGCATGAGGAACTGAAAAATAGAACCACAGTGATTATCGCAGCAAGCACATCAGTTCCTACGGGCACCAGGCCCACGATGGGGCCACACATAGGACAGACGATACACAGATGGTGGTTAAAGGAGCCCTATGGGAGAATGCAAAAAGGGAAGTAGAGACATACAAAACTGTCTCCTACCACAGCGATACAGGTAATGAAGCCTGTTCCTCCAACAAACATGCCTGAGACTCCTCCAGCAAGAAAAAGTCACATAGACGCATTTAGAGACGAAGTTATAGCTAACTACAAAAAGACATTAAGAATCAAGAGAAACCCACATGAAGACAACAATGAACTAAATGATTACCTAGACAGCACAGCACAACTAGGAAATAACATTTGGTACCAACACATGAAAGAGGTCGGAAGAAGGAAGCTGAAGGAGAATGCTACGTCTGCGCACTCCTACCGTACAGCATGGGAAAGTCCAAGATCTTCGTGGCTGTAGAAATTGATGTCCCGACAGCACACTGTTTGTCACACGTAGCAATGTGCAACACCAGAGGAAAATTCATGGGGAGAGATCCCTCACTGATATGGGCAAAAGAAGCAGCATACCCTGATGAAGATGACTATATCCAAGACATCAAGACAAGAAACAGAGCTCACACCAGGAATCACATGATTAGGTATGCAAAGCCAGAAGCACAAGGAGCAGGAACAAGATGGGAGATAAACCCAAGACTGAATGTCCAAGGGAAAACTCAAAATGAAGTGCAAATATGGAGAAATAGAGGCCAGATGCAGATTTGGGGAACAGTGCTTTCCCCAGACAGATGGGAAGCAGGAGTAGTGATATGCCGAGCATGGATGTTCCTTGGAGCCTGCAAGGAAGCAATAGCAAACTCTCAAAAACTGTGCAAATCTCTATGGCCAAAATTGGTGAAGTTACTAACATGGGTCGAAGATAGAGAGGGACCCCTGCAGATAGTGCCACTGGAATGCCAAAAATTATGATTCAGGTATAATGGCACAAGGAAGATGGGAGAGAATCTGAGCTGCAGACGGATCTTTGAAGCTCCAGGTATGACTCACGGAAGTGCAGTAATTATGGATCATTACTGGGCGTGTGGATCCAAAGCATACATAAGGTTGCCGAAAAACTGGGGAGGCATATGCAAAATAGTGAACGTCCACGTTCCTGCACTAGTGATCCCAAAGAGTGACCTCAATATCGACAGTTTCCCAAAAGCAGATGCTCATCTGAGGAAAAGGAGGTCTGTGGAACTGGTATCCCGAATAAGGAAAGAGAATTACTTTCCTGTCAAATCAGAAGAAGCATTTTATGCAATCCCATACGAGCACAGGCTGTTTAGCTTCACCTCAACAGTATTCGTGACAATGCTCTTGCCGCACATCCAAATAGGAGTGAATGCTAAATGGTTGCAGGTGACCAGATGGGAGTTATTGCAGACCATCAACACTACCATAAAAGGATTCAATGCAATCAAAGAAGAACTGAGAGCAATCCGATTGATGACCCTCCAGAACAGATATGTACTTGACATGATTACAGCAATGGGTGGAGGTATTTGAACAAAAATCGGAGAATCATGTTGCAGTTTATATCTTCACATGATGAAGAAAATGGAACCTTAACAGAATCCATAAGTATGCTGGCAGATCTGCAGAATCAGATGATCAAGGAAACTGACAAAGTTGATGATGACAGCTGGTTTGGAACACTGTTTCTATGGGTCCCACAATGGATGGCAGACATATTCAAAATTCTGGGAGCCCTGTTAGTAATGATACTACTAGGATTTTGTGCTATCAAGATAATTGTAACACAATGCCAGAAAACCGCAATGAAATCCATTAGGATGAAATTTATGGTCGATGTTGAACCAGGATGGAAGCCCAGAGACCTAACAGATGAAGAAATAACAAACTTTGTGAAGGCCAGCGAATTTGCGCCAGAAGGAACAAAATTTGCATACCCCAGAAAATAAAGAAGGTATGAAGGGAAATGGATTTACTGCAGCCCAAATGGGCAATGCCAGCCAATGACCTGGAACAAAGATGAACACGTAAGAACAACAGGAAGTTTGAAAGGAGTGATAAACATATGGACTCCAAAGATGCACATGTTCACACCATCATGTACAAATGAAGAATTGGACATAGAAGAACCAAGTAAGAATAATCTAAAGGAGGAAGAAAAGGTGGTCGATAAACCGACCAGAGGGGGGTGTGTAGAGTAAGTCCCAAATATGGCCTGCACTCCAGCCACCCATGTCAAGATGCCAGAAGCATACTCGCCAAGATATGTGACTTATAAGGAGCAAATGAGCCAACAGAGAGCCACGGTGTGGCCCTGTCCAGTACCCATCAGAAGGACATGTATACCTATTGAAGAGCCAATAGCCAGACAACCGTGGGCTGCAAGGTATCCACTGAGACAACGATACCAGCAGCTGACACGAAACGAAGATTACTCACAGACTGTCCCCGAAGAGACCCACAGAGCCTTAATGGAAGGCAATTGGTGACAACACGAGGGCCCAGACGTGATGTACAGATAACCATAAAATGACGAGCAAAAGAAGGTACGCAAGGACGAACTGTAAAGAATAATGATGTGACAGACGGTGCAGCACAAAGAACGTATCCAGGATTGAATTGCGCAACAGACTGAATGCATTTAAATAGGCTCCGAACGCAAGAAGCTCAGTAAACAGTACTGCTTGCAATGCTTAGTAGAAGCTTAGAGCGGCATGCGCCAATTATATATCTACCTCAATGAAGCACACTATACAAGTGCAACTCCATTTTGTGAAGCAGAACTAAGCCCAGGCTGCAAGGGGCCAGCAAGGCCGAGATTCATATTCCAGCTAAACCAGAAGGGAAGAGTGGAATCGAAACTCAGCAAAAAGTAGCTCATGCTTGGGAATTCGAGGTCAACTCCAGGAAGGGAGGAGAGCAGCAACTTTGAAGAACCGAAACTTCAGAGTATGACTGCCAGCCAGTGAAGGTCGAGATAAGGAGGCCCCAGGCAGGTGGCTAGGCTGAACAAAGAATCAAATATACAAAAAGAAGGAAAATGAAGCAGATTCACGGTGAACAGACACGCGACTAGCCAAGGGCAAAGAAGTACCAGCGTCTGATGTCACCCAGAACCCGAGGAGGCCATAACTTTTCCTGATAAGCTACAGCTTCGAGGCCATCCTCAGCCAACTAATTGACACAAAGCCCTAAAGCGCTGATTGATGGAAGGGAGGCAGGGTGAATCTTGGGGCACTCCGCATCTGGGTGTCAATTCTGCATGCTGCTCATTAAAGTGGAAGATGTATGCCTAGGGGTGTAACCCACCCAATCACAATGGACCAAATCATCTAGGATCCTATAGTTTGTAGAGCCAATAAGATGTCGTAGTCGTAGTGACGTCCATCACGAGTGATGTAGTGGGATGGGTGTAGACGCCCGCCCGATAAGAGTTATCCAATCCGCACACACTGTTACCATATATAGATATAGGACCTATACTTAAGTTACCTTTTCCAACCAATAGAATTGCATGTCAAACTTATGAGTTTTACGCATCAATGATGATGTGAATTTGCTATAAAAGTTACTGTCAGCATGAAGAAGTTGGGAGTTGAAGCGAGACAGGCGATCGCACCATTGATGATTATCATTTGTTTCCCCATTTTTTGTACTTGTCATTAAACTGACTTCCCTTTGCCAAACTATTGAGTTGTCCTTATTGAAGTGTGTCGGAGTACGTGAATCCTGCACCCTAACGTCCTCAAGGTGCAGCTATCTTGTCTTACAGGTACTAGAGGGTGCGTTCTGACCTATGGGCCCGTCAGAGGATGCTCTGCCCTCCTGTACAAGCCCTCGCCCTGTAGTCCTCAATTTTATATGACCCCTTTGATTGAAAGGGAAGATGCAGGGAGTGAGGACACAATGGAAAAATCGCTTTGCTGCTGTTTTAAAACTGCGCTGTTTGGGAAAGGAATTCAATGGGAAAAATAGTTTTGGGCTTATTATTTAAAAGGCACGTTTGGGAAAAGGGAACTCAAATGAAAATCGTTTTTCAACACACTTGAAAATAAAAGGCAGGACTTGATAGTTTGAGGTCAGAGAAAAATTAAAACAAAAGAAAAATGTTGTTATGCACCACACATGCAGATTGGATACACTACTTCATAATTCTGGTTTAAAAGGAATGGGGAATTTCGTTTTACACCCTCCACACTGACTTGAAAGGGGGTGTGTTGTGGATTACTTCTTTTTGGGATGATGGACACTCCCCCCTTTTTTATGTGGAAGTCAAGTATTTCAGAGACAGTCAACCAGGTCGTTATGGGCTATTCCAGCTCTAACACACTGGGCATGAGTTATTATTCGTTTTGAATTCTAACAATCCTCATTACGTGATTTTCTATGTAGGTATTAATTGATTTACTTTAATCAAATGTGCTAGGGATCTATACAGTTTCCCCCTTCCCACACTTTAAGGGAAAGGTTTAAGGATGGTTGCTCCCAACACAATGGAATTTCAACAGGGGGGTGGTTTTCTAATGGGGAAATAAGTCTGGTTAATATTTAATAATTTGTGCGAAGGGCCTACCCAGTTTCACACCTCTCTACCCACTAATGCAAAAGGATAAAGGCAGGTGGCTCCCCACACAACATATGGCTTTGGGATATCTTCTTGCATGGGAGGCTTTGGTCAGGGAAAATAGCATGGCTCCTCTGAGGACAGCAGTGGTCTGGTCAAGGGCTTTCAGTCAGGGATTTTCTCCTACACCCAAACTCCTTCTGCTCCCCTGGTTTGGGCCCCTGCTAGCTTCTCAAATGCCACAGCCACTGTCTCCGATAAAAGGATTGAGGCCTCTCTGCTAGTTGTTTCTCGCAAGAGTCCAGCAGCAGCTCTCTCCCGGAATCATTCACAAAAAGTTCTATATTTTACAGTGAATCATACCACACTAATTTTACCTCAGCATACCCTTCCTGGGCGGGGGTACCACTTTTCTTGATTTCCTGATTGACCGTACTAGTCAAAAATATGATACTTCATCATACAAACGTTAATTTTGCCATTCACCATCATACCAACTTTAAAATCTCTCTGCATCATGGGAAGGCCCAAATCAAAGTTTTCTCAATCACTTCTGTTATGTTTGTCACACAAAAATCGTTTTAGCATAGTTCAAAGGAGATTTCTGTCACCTTTAATAAAAATCTGGAATGAGCTTTGTGGCATACACGATGCACTCTTCTAGTATATTCTTCTATTAATTAAACCCCTGCCTCACAAGCCTCACTCACTTTCCCAGCCCCCACCTTTTCCTTAAGTTTTGATTCCCAAAATACACTTACAGAGCATGTGGCATTTAGCCCATTTTGAGTCTAGCTCTCCTCAAGAGCTTCAAAGGACTCTGTTTCAGGCTTAATGCACATTTTATGAGAAGACCTAAACCTAGGTCACTTTGCAGGACCCGTTATCAGCAACTAATTGACAACCAGACATCTTTCTCCTAGAGAGCATCTTTCTCCAAACCAACAGGTCATGGGTCACAGTTTCATTTCAGTGGAAATGCCCCTCTGCATGCAGGCTTCTCAAAGTACAGCGTTAGATCAACCAAAGGTTTTTACCTTTTGACATTTTGCACAGCATTGTGTTTAACCATTTGTATAGTAAGCTACATTTAAACCTGTTGTTTATAACATATCGTTTTTGCTTCTACAATATTAACCCCTAGGTACATTCAGAATTTCAACAAATAAGTTAGTTAAAAGAGTGCACCAGTGTTCACTTCTACCACAAGTAGGCCTCTCCTTTTAAATTATTTCATTTTAATGTTGAAAAGTACGTGTTTTTATTCGTGACAAATGCACAGTGCTTGGCTTGACTGTAGATTTCTGGATCACAGTATTGTGCTGCATTGAAAATATTGTGCACAATGCTATCTGTCCCTTTAAGTAGAAAGTGTAGCTTTGCATGTATTTAGTAAAACAGCATTTTCAGCCACATATATCTTTTGCCATGCATTGGGCTCATCCAGCACTACTTTTAAGTCCAGGCACATTTTCCTTCACTTGAGCGCCTGCTCGTTCGGGTGAATTGAAAGAGGCCCATTTCTGTTCATGTCCTAGGCCTTAAATCAGAAACAGCAGTGTTTTGGGACTGGCCTGCATTTTCCAATGGGTAGCACCAGTCAGCGTCAATCTTAAATACTGGCCTGGCCTGGTCTTTTTTTTCCCCGACACTCAGGGGCTATATTTTACCCCACATGACGTATAGATTTGAAATATACAGAGCCAAGAAAAACTTCAACAAAACAATTGAGAACGCTGAGAATAATACCAAGAAACTCTTCAAAAACTGGATAAACTCCATGCACAACACCAGTCTTTTGTTCCAACTATGGAAGATTGTGTTGGAATTCAGCAGTCCTTTTCTGATAAAATCAATCAGGCGCACTCCCGGATTGCTAATGATACTGCTGCAGGCATGCCGCTTAATCCACTTCAAGCTCCGAGAAATAAATCGTACCCTACCTTTAAGTTAACCGTGTCTCTGTGTCTGAGATGGAAAGCGTGCTTAGGAAAATGCATCCAATGACCTGCCCTGGAGATATAATTCCATTTAAGTTAATTTTGAGTGACATCCAATCGTTTGCCCCTTTTCTCTCATGTTTTACCAATGCAACTGTCATCCAAAACAGTTCCCGACTCTATAAAAGACATCATGGTAACTCCAATTGCTAAAGAAACTTGGATAGAATCCCACTAACAATTTGATACCCATCACAAATGTTCCTTTTTTACCAAGATTTGTGGACAAAATTGCATCTATGCAATCCCAGGAGCACTTAGAACATGCAGATATGTTGCACCCTAGGCAGTCAGCGTTTTGGTCTAACTATGGCACTGGGAGTGCCTTATTGGACCTTCAGACGCAGATGCTAGGCCCCATCGACCTACTTGGGTACTGCCGAAACAGTGTCCGGAAGCCATATTATATCTGCAGAACATGAGTGAACGTGACCCTGACTGCCGCAAAAATGTCACTTAACATGCAACCAATGTTACAATGGCCGAGGAGGTAGAGGTTTCAAAATGCAATCTATCCACAGCTGTGCAGCTGTCTATCCAAAAGACGGCGGGTGAGCTTGGTGCAGCCAGGTGTGCGCATTCAAGAGGAAGAACGAGGCCTAATTAGTAGTTCTCTAGAGTGGGGCGTGTTCCCTAGAAAAACGTGAAGCCCCCTTAAACACGCAGGCATAACCAAAAGAGCCATCGATGTTTGCACATGCGGGCACACTTTGTAGCAATGATGAATTGCAGGTCATAAGTTCAGACAAGCATAGATGGTGGGGCACAGTGGAAAAAACTGTCATTGCTGTTGAGAACAACCAATAGCAACCAGGGTGATTGCTTCCCAACAGAAGCTTCATGCAGACAGTGCTCTCTACAGTACACTATTACTAATGCACTTCTCATGAACAGTATCTGCACGCCCCAGCATCTCCCTGAGGGGCGGGGACAGGAGAACACACCAAGGGACAGCAAGTATGATGTTCTCCAAAGAAGGAGAACGGATGTTTTTCAAGTAGAGACTTGCGATAGAAACTCCCACATTACAAATATCTACACAACCCAAAAGCAGACTCTCACTGTTTCCATGGCTATGCGTGAGAAGGCCAGAGTAATCTGCGACATCTATTGTTGCTACATTTCAAATGGGAAACAAAAAGTACCGGGCCCAGCATTTAAAAGGAGAAGAAAAAAATAGGGCTGATGTTCTGTTATTAATTTTAGCAGTTAGGTGGCCACGTACAGGTAGAAATGGTTGCACAGATACAAAGTGTGCAGGTGTTTGTCTATTTACCCACCCATTGACGGCCATGGCCATCCTAGTATGTATGGTCATTACCACCCACTTCCTGCCCAAAATACATCAACCTGAGATCTCTTTGAGCTAGCCTTGTCCTCGGCAGGGGGCGTGGCAGCCCCTCAGCCAATGAGGAGGCTCAAAGCAGGGCCATCCCCGCTCCATGCCTCCCCACGGCTGAGAGGCTGCCTTCACCCCCCCGCCGGGGACTCAGGTACGTTTTTTTTTTCTTCTTTCCTTTACCTCCCTCCTCCCTGCCCTCCCCACCCCACTTACCTTCTTGCTCCTCCGTCCCCATTGGGGGGCAATGGCAGCCTCCAGCAGTGTGGAGACTGGGAGCGGGGCCATCCGGTAGTGGACGCTAGGAACACTTCTGTTCCCAGCACGTCCGCTCCCAATGGCGGCCATGGAAAGGGTAAATGGACTCCGTTTTCCCTTTACCAGCAGCCATTTTCTTGGTCGTTTCTTTTTATTTTTTTTGTCCCGAAACGCCGCAGCGTTTCGGGACACAAAAAATAGCTTTTAGTGCACCGGTCACGCATATATTGGGGGCCGGGGTACTAACAGCAATATGACCCTTGCGGCAGGGGCATTACCGACTCAAGTAATGCCCCGGGGCCTTCGTTAAGGCCCTCACTTCGCTCGCCCGGGGCATTACCTGAGTCGGTAATGCCCCCGCCGCTCGGTCATATTTCTTCATTAGTTACTTACAGGGTGGGACTGGGGCATAAAATGGTCTTGGTCACCAACGAAAAAGTGTCCCACAGTTGCAAATGGCAATTCATTCCCTTTGTGACAGACTGCTTGAATAGTACACAAGGTTTTTTGTGTGGATAAAATGTGATGCAAGTTGTGCAAAGTAATTAATATGTATTTAGCAACAATGGTCCAAATTACTAGTCGGGTAGTGAGTTAACTAATCAAACTGGTCCACATTGGCCAAAAAACTGGCCCACTTTCACACCAAAAAACTGTCCCACACTAGCATTTTGCGTTTTTGGGTTCAGGCATTGCACTATTGCCTATAGGCCAGTCCGAGCCTGGTAACTTATAAAAACAGCAGAAATAATAAAACACTGTCACCCATCTGTGTGTGCCGAGCTCTTCTCCAGTTTATAAACTCGGTAATAGGCGTTATATCAAAGGTAATTGGGTAATTGGCCCGATCTGACATCCGAAGAAGCAAGGGCTGACCCCTCCCCAACTCAATCCAATCCTGGAACATGCAGGACACACATGTCTGCAGCAGGCACTCAGATCACCAAAACCATCTAAAAGGTAAAGACATTGTACTCGGTTATTCTGGTGCCAAAGTGCTCTCCTTTACAATAGTGGTGTTCAGCCTACTATAAGGAATGTCCTGGCAAGTGGCAAGAATGCCCCTGCCCCAAGCATGAATACTAACCTCTTGCGAATGTTGCACTTTTACTAAATTTATGGCACAGCCCAAAAGTTATTGCCCTGGTGAAATGAAGCAAAACAATGGTGCTAGGACGAAATTAATGCCTTCAAACAGGTGTGGACACGCAGATGCACTTTCATTGACAACAGAAGTGCAGCCATGCGGGGCATGTGGTGGGATTAAGACTGCAGACACTTGAGCAGTCCTTGACAGGCTACCCTGGCACAGGGGACTGCCAGGAGCACTGAGTAATGCGTCCGACATGCCAATATGAACACATTTCTTTTTTTAATGGTACACTTCGAAGCTGCTTGACGTTTGTTGCCTCAAAGCTCACTGAAGGAAATTGGACATGCTGGCATTATGTGAAAGCAAGACTAATAGGTTAATGGCTCAGTGTACTACTTGTGCGGACACTTATGCAGCCGATGTGCACAGGCATGATATTTGAGAAGGTGATATGCCGAGTCAGATCATGCCCCCACTGTATTTATTTAATGAAAAAAATGTTCTATAGTGGGAACCTGGCTAACGAGCATCAGAGCACGTCACAAAAAACATATACAATAGATAAAACACAGGGTTGGAATAATATTTTAAAAATAAAGATGGCTAATATACGCGATACATAACTCTAAAAAATATCTCAAAAGAGTTCAAGGGATGGCTAATTAAATTCTGAATTGACTAAAAAGCCTGAACCCAGAATAGTGCTTTCGCTTACTTCCTGAATTTGAGATAATTTCCAGTCTGTCGAATGTCTTTTCAAAAAAGGTTCCAAAGTTTAACAGCAGCTCCTGAAAAAAGATTTTTTTCTGTGTGAACGAGCGTCTAAATCTTGGAACCTCAAGAAGCAGGCATTCTTGACTCCAAAGCCCTCTTTGACCTCTGGAGACGTTTAGTTTTGGTATTAAATACTCACGAGATCGAGCACACGGTGATTTATGCACAATACAAAGCAATTTAAAATGTATCCTGCAGTCAATGGGAACCCAATGGAGTGGCTTTAAAATTGGAGAAGTGTGGTAAAATGTATGAGGTCCACTCACTAACCGGGCTGCTGCGCTGAAAACTGCTTTCAATGGAAGCCAAGTATTTTTTGGAAGCCCAGTTAACAATGCATTTCCAGTATCGGTTCTAGAGAGAACCAGCGACTGGACCAAAGTGCGACTGCATTGTGCATGCCGTGTCAGGTGATCAGCTAGCAGTGCCGCAGTGTCATTACAGGTAGCATGAAGACACTCCCATCTGAAGGAGTTGACCTGAAAATGTATTTACCATCTGAACCTTTGCACTGATCCAATATGCGCCATCAGCAGCCCAGAACTGAGGTTGCTGAATTAATGAATTCATAACCAAAAGGTTACTTTATGGTTGATGGTCTTGAAATACCAATCTTGGTGCAGTCGTCCTGGGTAACATGGATGGGGTTACGAGACCCTCTGGTCAGTCGGAAAAACTACTTTGAAGAGCATTGTGGATCTGAAAACTTCAAAGCAATACTATAGTGGTTTACTGGCGAAACAGCCACTCATTAAAATGTCAACAAAAAAGGAGAGGACAATCAACAGACGCAAGCTCAAGCGAGGTTTGCCTTCCGCAACAGAGGAAGTCCCGCCTGCCATTTTTACTTCAGGAGCACATCGTTTTTAAACGTGTGCAAATGTATTTGGAACTGTTCAGTGAATGTGTATCGAGTGACCCTGTAGAGGAGCAGAAGTATATGACACTGATAGGCTCCTCCACCACCACTGTCATACCGGATGAACCACAGGAGGACATTGTGCACGACACCAGGTATCATCCCATTACTGCATTCAGTGTATGAGAGATGGTATGCGCTCAGACAACCGTAACAAATGTACCCTCGTACTGAGGTGGTAGCAGGAGAATAGCAGACTCCACTGAATATCAAGGAGTTGTAAAGAAAATCTGACAGGTGCAACGTGATGTCATAAGGAGAAGATATACTGACACACTGAAACAATATAAATATACTTAAAGAATAAATATGTAACTGAAGAAACAAGCGCAAACATATATGAGTGACAAGAAACCTTACATACAAAGTAGATAATTAACCAGATGAGTAGTGAATGTGTATACGCAGAAACGCAAGGTAGATGAGCTGTATAGAAGATTGCTGCAGTAAAAAACAGAACACAGGATGTTGAAAAGAAGGACGCCGGTTCTCATTGATAGTAAGCAAAGAGCTCAAGGTGGAGAAACCAGAGCTGCAGAGCTGATGGAGGATGTAAATACAAATTCATGCATGAACAAAGAATAGCTGCTGGCCAGAGACCAAGGATGCCACAGCAAGAAGCTACTGCAGAGTAGAAGGGGAATCAACGAGGATAAGTCATGTACACAGGACATATTTCTCTTAGATTATGTAAATGAGCAAACATTTGCAAGTGCCAAGTTTTGAGAATAAAAGATCCAGAAAAACCTATGTGAGACAGAGCAACCAAGTCTCTAGAGGCCAAGAGGAGTAATGACAACCAGCACAATTGATTTTAATAAGCACTAAAGAAACGGTTGAAATTAAAGAAACGGTTGAAATTGACACGTGGCTCAGAATTTGAAAACAAGACCTAGTCATTAAGCTCCAGGTGAAGATATTGGTGTACCACCACTCCCTTAAAAGTCCCACAGAAGAGAACAGTCTGCAAGGTCAACTACAAAGAAGAGGCATTGGCTGATGGCTTGGCTGATGAGAGATGATAGACTAATTGGGCAAGTGGGCAGTAGTCTGACTTTGTTATCCACACCTGAGTTTCATTTTGCTTACCTTCTGCTAGTGATCCGAGTGTCCAAGGATGGGAGAGAATACCAAACTATCTTGAGGGCCAATGCAACAATGAGCATACAATGTTGCATGAACCAATCTGCTAATATTATGCAGTTATAATCTATATTATATGTAATTAGAAGGAAGTTCGAGGCTTGCCTACCAGAGAGGAGCAGCCAATAAAGTAACTAACACGCATAGACTCCATAAGTAGACATGTTCCCCTAACCAATCCCCAAGTCCGATAGGTTTTATTTGCCACATAGGATGACATCATAGCCGAGGCATTTTGAGGTATAAAGCCTTTGTGTAACTAATCTGCAGTGTGAGTGTGTGGGCTACAATTCGTTGTTCGCCAGATTGCCCTATTTTATTAAATTGGTAAAGTAGTACTTTGCCATATTCTTTGAGTCTGTCCTGTTATTTGGGTCCAAGATTATTTGGTATGGTAATTCCATTCTGCGCATCGATAAGCCCAAAAAGTGCAACTGTACATCCCTATTAATGAGATATTGGGGAAGAACACTGTATAAAAAAGGTGCTAAGATCATTCAGGAGCATCAAGTACATACTGTGATTTGTACCATTTGTATCTGAACACCATCTGACTATGTTTCATGGTTATGTAAGACAGCACAGCAGTCACAAAATACCCACCTTACGCCACCACCTTTTTAAACCACCTTTTTTTTCCAGGATGTCCGCTAGTTTGAAATGAACAAAAAAAGGTCCCTTGCAAGGTGACCTTTGCACGGTTGAGTCAAAGTTTTCAAATTACAGTTGCCAACCCTAGAGGAGATTTGTTTAGGCTGACATTGCTTTGCATTCTGGTGTGTCCAGTGCTTCATTCGAGATGGGGACAACGGGTTACATTAACACTCTTTTCGGTTCCTAGATTCGGCAGGTTGATTTGTTATATAGTTACATTCACATGATGACACGAATAGTATCTATCCAAGACATGAAAGGGAGAGCTTGGCTCAAATCCTAACTTCTCTACCAAACTAAAGTGGTTGATTATGAACAACAACAAAACAAATTGGAATTTACTGTGCCCTAGATGCCAAGGTTGTGCTGCCAGGTATGTGTGTTATGGGGTAGGGAAGCAGAGAATCAGGACACCAGAGCTGGGATTTGTGATGAGGCAGGGCGCCAGGTGTGTCATTTGACTGTGTGGCTCGTGTTTTGCTCCTAGAGTCGACCCAGACCGCTTGCTCAGCTCTACCCCTGGATGATCAGGCCCCTCCCCCCACTTATTCATGGCATGAATGAGAGATCTTGGAACATGCAAATCAAGATCGACCATTCTGATGGGACATGCAAATAAAGCTCGACCATTCAGATGGAACATGCAAATCAAGCTCTACCATTCAGATGGGACATGCAAATCAAGCTCGACCATTCAGATGGAACATGCAAATCAAGCTCTACCATTCAGATGGGACATGCAAATCAAGCTCGACCTTTCAGGTGGGACATGCAAATCAAGCTCGACCATTCACGTGTGACATGCAAATCAAGCTCGACATGCAAATCAAGTGCGACTATTCTGGTGGGCCATTCAAATCAAGTTCGACCATTCAGACGGGACTAGCAAATCAAGCACGGCCATTCAGATGGGACATGAAGATCAAGCTCGACCATTCAGGTGGGCCATTCAAATCAAGCACGACCATTCAGGTGGGACATGCAAATCAAGCTCGACCATGCAGATGGGACATGCAAATCAAGCTCTACCATTCAGATGGGACATGCAAATCAAGCTCGACCATTCAGATGGAACATGCAAATCAAGCTCTACCATTCAGATGGGACATGCAAATCAAGCTCGACCTTTCAGATGGGACATGCAAATCAATCTCGACCATTCAGGTGGGACATGCAAATCAAGCTCGACCATTCACGTGTGACATGCAAATCAAGCTCGACATGCAAATCAAGTGCGACTATTCTGGTGGGCCATTCAAATCAAGTTCGACCATTCAGACGGGACTAGCAAATCAAGCACGACCATTCAGATGGGACATGAAGATCAAGCTCGACCATTCAGGTGGGCCATTCAAATCAAGCACGACCATTCAGGTGGGACATGCAAATCAAGCTCGACCATGCAGATGGGACATGCAAAACAAGCTCGACCATTCAGATGGGATCTATGGGATTAGTCACAGCCATTTCCTCAAAGCCCGTTTTCTCGAATTTTCTTTACCACATTTTACTGCTAAAAATACAGGGGGGGGGCCTCCACCTTTTTAAATAACTAACGTGGCTGAGGTTTCCTCACTGGAATGTTTTATCACATCCAGTGGGGAAGCAAACCCGTTTCTGCTCACCATACATCTTCAACAAACCAAACCTAAATCAATCTCGCAAGAATGCAACCTCATTTAGAATGACTTAACTTTTGATTAAAATATTTCAGCACGCTCCAAGTGAATTATTGCAACAATAAAAAACAAACAAAAAAATATAAACAAACTTGCTCAGGACGACCCTTCACGACGCAGGAGCAGAAGTGCTCTGCATTTTGCACACTGTACTCACGGAAGTGCAACCTCAAAATACTTGTGATCTGTGTAACGACCATTTGGCTTTGATGCCTTTCAAAATAATACATTTTACAGCCAGCTGCCTAGCTGGGGAATAGTGTGCAAACGTTCAAACCTATAGGGCGTGGATGGATTGAGTCGGCTGAAGTGTTTCCGTGTTCTGGCCTATGTTCACCTCGGACATGCCCCTGGAACAGGAGTCTTGGCAATACTTATGGTGTGACTGGATGTGCTCACATGTCATCAGTGGTGGAAATGGAAACAAATTGGTGGGGATCCCACAAGGGCCGGGGTGGGGGCAGAGTTTGCGGGGGTGCCCGAGGAGGCAGGGTTAATGGAGGCAGAGCTGGCAGTTAACCTCTGATCAAAGGAAATGTCCAAAATAATAGTTTAAAATGGCGCAATTTCTTTCATGCTTCTTCTTTTTCCAAACTATATATCAATTCCACTCCAAACCACTTTCATGGCACTGGTGACGAGTTACTTCACTATGCGGAAAATAGTTTTCACCAGTGTTGCTGAGTAAATATTCTTTAAAATGCACAATTTGCATTCCATTTTATTAAAAAAAAAATCTCCCCTTTTGGTACTATTCAAACAGGGTGATTTCTGTTCACCAATAAGCAACATTTTCTTTTACTTGAACCACACCCAGCACAGCTCCTGCAGCTCCCCTCTGATGGCAGATGGGTGGCTGCATCATGGGTGATCTTAATAGGGGGATTTATTTATGCAATGTTTGTCGGATACCTGTATATTTATTTATTTATGCAATGTTTGTTGGATACAAGTATCCGACAAACATTTAAAAAATAAATAAATAATCAGGGTCCATGTATCCAACAAACATTGTCTAAATAAAGAAATAAACGGGGTCGTGGCTGACTGTAACTTCCTCTTGTGACCTCTTTCATGGGGTCACCATAGGAAGTTACAGTTTGCTCGTGTGCACTTTTTTTTTCTTCTCCCTAGCACAGAGCAGGGGTTTGGGGCAGCTGACTCTGGCAGGATCCCGAGATCCGGCTACACATCTGGTGCTGGATCTCGGATCCGGCGAGAGCCCGGCCAATGACCGGCCCTGCATGTCATATTGTACACCACATGGATGCTCTAAGCACTCTGGTGTCATGTGGTAACGTCGCGCGACAGCAACGTACTGCCGTCACGTGTAGTTAATAATAAAGGGGGCAGTCCCGCATCACGGCAGTGCGCGCCGGGAGGCCGATACTGCAGGATCTGTGTCTGTGTGTTCCTTTCAGGGACGGGTGGGGCAAGGGTGCATGCAGGGGTCCTGGGGCAAAGCGAACCACAAAACCTGGTACGTATTCCATTAAAACAAAAAACAAAAACTTGCTGTCTTTACATCTTTATTCATGTCCATGTTTCACTAAATAAAAGGGGAAAGTCGCCCTTCTACAAACCCCCACCTCTCACCCCCTCCCTTTTGTTCTTTTCTATGCTCGTTTACCCATTTGGACATGTGTTGTTCTTGTTCCCTGAAAAATGAGCAATGCAAGTGCACAGATACAAATGAATAAAGATGCAAACGCCTCAATGCAAAGACAGGTCGCCAAACAGCCTCTTTAATAATGATCCATATGGATTAGTCCAGGAGTCTGTAGGTTGTATGCAGTGCCCTCTCTACGGTGGGAGGCCTTCAGATGCTTCGCGGTACCTCCATGACTCAATACACAGACAATTGACCCGCGCACACAGAGGGCAGGTATTGCCAAAGACCAGCGCGCCTGCAGCCAGAGTGCAGACCAGGTTCATTAGCTGGGATGGCTTTAATCACCGCGGCTCTCGGATTCCCTTTATTAACCAGGACTTGTAATCAATCCACGCCCCCTCCTCGCGGCGACGTGACCGCGAGGCCTTTAGATCGCCCGTGCCTGATGACAGTGAGTGATGAACCCACGCCCACTCGTCCAGGAGACTGTAAACACTGCCATGCAGAAGTGGCATTTGAGGAGCTCCGCTGGCACCGGTGTGGGCTTGAGCGCCTCTGATTTCTAAATGAAGTGCCCACCATGGTTTTATGAGCAGTGCTTAACATGTACGCTGCTGCTATCAGTGATCAGCTGCACTCCCTGCAAAGGCTCCTGCCGAAAGTCCCACACATAGCATCTTCCGAGGCTCTTAACCGCAATTTTTAGGGAGCCAAAGCCATAGAACCCGGCAGAGATTGCGGTCCTGACTTGTGATCTTGGGCACACAATCCTACTCTGAGCTCGTGATAGCAGCAGCACGTCCCAAAACGTATTTAGTAACAGCGAAATGCACTATTTGTGTTGAAACTGCCCGATTTTCCCGCCTGTTTCCATTCTATTTTCAAGTCTGGAGTGCACCACGTGTATGCGCCTGGCTCTCGTGGCTGTTACATCCCCTGTCCGAGGGGCCAGCCAGACACGGTTACGTTACTCGTACATTCTGGTCCTAAGACAACTTGCTCCCACAGTGCTGTAGCCTTTGCTCGACTGCGCGGATTTGAGATGTGTGGGCGGCTCGAAAAAAAGAGCCACTCACCCGCGTGCACAAGTAAAGAAACGATAACCAACAGACGCAACACGCAAAACGTGCGTCCGATTGTTTAGCACCCTCCCCTGCGTGATTCCTTGCGTTCTACCTGTCTGCGCCAGACTTACTTTCAGCCCTCCATCTAACCATCGGGCAAACACGAGCCGACCAGTGTCTTTTTATACGATACACATCGTTCACTAACCTGTGGAAACAGCAACGGAAGAACCAAATAACAATGTGAAAACGCGCACGATGACCCCCCTCCCACGCACCACATGAACTATGTATTGCCCCAGACAGATAAATAACCCGTGCGTCTATAGTAGTGCTCAACGCCCCCAGAAAGAATAGCCCTATACGGATTGTACTTGAGCCAAAATGAACGAGCAAAGAAACAAGACTATGGTAAATACAATGGCCAGTACCTCATCTAATGTTACCCGCAAGCAGGTGCGCGTGGCTCGCAGTATTGTTCACAGTAAAAGAAACAGGCGCGACAATGTGAATTCACGCCACAGACCCCTGACATCAGCCAAGCAAAAAATCCGAGTACCTCTTCAGCTGAAGTCCATCAAATAAGAGTGGGGCCAAAAAGCAAATCCCAGGCAAGCAGCGGGGGCCGAGAAACAGATCCAGGGACCCTGAAAAGGAGCAGCGCAGCCTCAAGGCAGCAGGAGGCAGCGTGGTGTAAAGCAATGCCTTCATCCGGGGTGGGAATATCCAGGGACAGCAAGGGCATGCACGCCAAGGAATCAGACGTGTGCTGCTGCGAGGGAGAGGCCGGGGGGTTCGGGAGGGAGGTCTGGGCGCAAGGAGATGAGCAGTAGCTGCGAAACTGCTTCAGGAGGTTGGAAGGACTATCGATTCTTTATTCCCAGCACGATTGGAGACATGAGCCATCCATCCGAGGCTGGGATGCAAAGCGTCTCATCATCAGCCGGTTAGGCAGCGCTGGATTGGCCACTACACGCTGCTGTCTGATTGGTCAGTGCATACATCACAGCTTTATTCGTTCTATTCTAGAGGAACATTGTTTCTTTGGCTCAATCTTTCGATAGAGGAAAAGTAATTTCTATAGAAATTATATTCACAAAATAAGATTCCTAGAAAATAAGGGCTTCGGGAAGCCTTTTGTTCACAACAAACCTATTGACTCCTCCAAGTTCTGTGGAATCTTTGCTTAAGACTCCCTGAAACACACAGATACATTTACCCTAACGTTCCTCTTCCTAATCCCTAACAAGTGTTGGTACATAACATCGGCCACAAGAACACTAAGGGCCCGATTCATGGAAAAGTGTGCAGAAATCCTGTAACGCCTGTGCACCAGGACCGTCACTGTGCAAGCCGGCGCACAGAATTTATGCTGCCCGCTCCACTTCTTCATGGAATTGTTCACACAAATTAACCGTATACGCAAGTTGTGGCCGGAATGCCCCGCGCAAAGCGAAACAGCCAGAAAGAGCTACTTTTGTGTGCTTACCAGGCGCAAATACAAACCCCTTAAAACAGTGTGTAGGGTCCCCCGCAAGCAGACCTGCACCTCGGGGACCCTGCACAGGGTCCCCCACAATTGTCACCGGCACCATAACAACATGCATACGATTTGTCGTAACTCGTTATAACTCAGGAAAATCTGAATGCAAACACTCCTAAACCGTTCCTGCAACCTGTTACGTTGCAATTGCGCACCACTATGATCGGGACCCTGAACTATCCCAAAGCCATAGACTGTGTAGACCCTGCATTTTTCTCAAGAATTGTTCAAGTTATTTCCCCGTAGCAAAATGCCCTGTTTAATTGAAGAAAAGCAATTCATTCCCCTATAGAAATCACAGGATGTGGTTTGTTAGCATTCCAAACTAACAAGCTCCTCCCAGTGTGTTTCGAACCGGTATAGACATAAAGATTTGATTGACAATTTTTAAGAAAACCCCTGACTTCGGTACAGAAAGGGGCATGGGTGCTACTGAATCCAAAACAATGAATCCCAGAAACCCTGTTTCCAAGTGAGTGTGCAGGGTGCAACTAAAATTCCCCATTGATCCCCTTCATTTTCAATCAGAAGTGTGAAACTTTGTATTTCCTTTGCATGTGAGTGGAAAAAAACGAAATTGCCCCTTTGTTCCCATTGTCCTCTGACCCAAACTACAAAGCCGTGCCTGTTCTTTTCATGTGTGGCAAAACGATTGTTCTCATTGCTTTTCTTGCCCTCATATTCCATCCGTGGTAATATGTGCAAAATGATTTTTTCCATTGAATCCCTTTTCCAAAGAGTGCATTTTTCTACCAGAACCCAAAACAATGTTCCCATTGTGTTCCCACTCCCTGCCACTGGCCTTCAATTCAGAGGGGTCAAGACTAATTAATTTTTGGAGGGTGGGGGTTGCTGGGAGAAAAAAAAAAGTATTATATTGTTATTGTTATTGTTATTTTGCACTTATATAGCGCCTTATATACCATTGGTATGGTCTGAAGGCGCTGGTAGGTTGAACGCCCTTGGGAACCGAAGTTCAGATCAGTAGAGAGAGAACGGAGAGTCAGAAAGGTGCGTGTGAGCACCGGGTATGTGTGCAGCTCGTGCGGTACTCGTGTAATAGCTGCTTCTTAGCGGTAGATGTGGTGGTTTAGAGATCAGGAGAATGTGTTCGTTCTGGCAGGATTTATCCGGAACGGATGTGGCTGCGTTAGGCCTGAGGAAAACGCCTGGCTGGGGGTGTGATACCAGCAGTGTTTACATAGAATGATGTGGAGTAAGCGGCGGATGTTGGTATGAGAACAGATATACCGAATGGTGTCATAGTATCTCTGTGTTCTAGTTGAGTGGTGATGTAAGGAGAGAGTAAGCGTGGTGGTGTGATATGATGGGTTATATGCTCTTTCAATGAGCACACTTCTAAATGCAACTTTCCCAGAGAGGGTACTGGGCGAACTTCTAAATTCAATTTTCCATAGCAAGGCTACTGGGCGAACTTCTAAATACACTTTTCCACAGAGAGGTTTATTGGGCACACTTCTAAATTCAATTTACCAGAGAGGCTATTGGGCACACTTCTAAATTCAATTTACCAGAGAGGCTATTGGGTATATTTCTAAATGCAATTTTCACAGAGCGTCTACTGGGCATACTTCTAAATTCAATTTTCTAGAGAGGCTATTGGGCACACTTCTAAATTCAATTTTCTGGAGAGGCTATTGGGCACACTTCTAAATGCAGCTTTCCAGAGTGTCTATTGGATACACTTCTATAATCAACTTTCACCGATGCTATTGGGAACACTTCTAAATGCAACTTTCACAGAGTGGCTATTGGTAACACTACTAAATTCACAGCGAGGTTATTGGGCATACTTCTAAATGCAACTTTCACAGAGGGTCTTGGGCACACTTCTAAATTCAATTTACCAGCGTGGATGTTGGGCACATTTCTAAATTCACGGAGAGGCTATAGGGCACACTTTCTAATGCAACTTTCACGTGCTAACAATCACATTTCTATCTAGATGCGACGCAGGCCAATATTCATAATTCCATCTAAGAGTGGACATGCTAACATTCATAATTCCATCTAAGTGTGGACATGCTAACATTCACAATTCCATCTAAGTGTGGACATGCTGACATTCACAATTCCATCTGAGTGTGGACATGCTAACATTCACAATTCTATCAAAGAGTGGACATGCTGACATTCACAATTCTATCTAAGTGGGGACATGCTAACATTCACAATTCCATCTAAGAGTGGACATGCTAACATTCATAATTCCATCTAAGTGTGGACATTCTAACATTCACAATTCCATCTAAGTGTGGACATGCTGACATTCACAATTCCATCTAAGTGTGGACATGCTGACATTCACAATTCTATCTAAGTGGGGACATGCTAACATTCACAATTCCATCTAAGAGTGGACATGCTAACATTCGTAATTCCATCTAAGTGTGGACATTCTAACATTCACAATTCCATCTAAGTGTGGACATGCTGACATTCACAATTCCATCTAAGTGGGGACATGCTAACATTCACAATTCTATCTAAGAGTGGACATGCTAACGTTCACAATTCTATCTACGAGTGGACATGCTAACATTCACAATTCTATCTAAGTGGGGACATGCTAACATTCACAATTCCATCTAAGAGTGGACATGCTGACATTCATAATTCCATCTAAGTGTGGACATTCTAACATTCACAATTCCATCTAAGTGTGGACATGCTGACATTCATAATTCTATCTAAGTGGGGACATGCTAACATTCACAATTCCATCTAAGAGTGGACATGCTAACATTCATAATTCCATCTAAGTGTGGACATTCTAACATTCACAATTCCATCTAAGTGTGGACATGCTGACATTCACAATTCCATCTAAGTGGGGACATGCTAACATTCACAATTCTATCTAAGAGTGGACATGCTAACGTTCACAATTCTATCTACGGGTGGACATGCTAACATTCACAATTCTATCTTAGTGGGGACATGCTAACATTCACAATTCCATCTAAGTGTGGACATTCTAACGTTCACAATTCCATCTAAGTGTGGACATTCTAACGTTCACAGTTCTATCTAAGTGTGGACATGCTAGTATTATGGCACTCTATGTTATTGGTAGGTAAGATAGAGTGACAGAGGTTTTCTGGAGTAGAGTGATTGCTCTATTCCCCACCCATGCCACACTCACGGTTTTTGTTGGTGTCTGTTGTCTTCCTTGGCGTCCCCTGCGGACACCTGCAGACACATCCTGGAGCCGCCAATGTAGGAGCCGCCCTTGGCCTTCGGGCCCTTAGCCGCAGGGGGCTGCCGGGCAGAGGGCTGCCCTGGGGGTTTCGGAATTGTCTGTCAAGGGGCCAATCACGGTGGGGGTGGGAAAAATACAATCGGAGAGCTGGTCGGGATCGAGGCAGCTTATCAGGGATGGTGGGAGGGAGCGAGGGCGGGCGCAAGGGGAGGCAGGAAAGACACGGGGAAAGACGCGGCCTGCGCTGGGGGGTATGGAGGGGCTGGGGTCTCTAAAGGGGTTACAGGCAGTGGATTCAAGGCCTAAGGAGGCTGGGGGGCTCACCCACTCACCTGCGCAGCCCAGATGGAAGTGGCGTGCAGGTCGAGGTGGCGGCAACAATACGGAAATCAAGGCAGCCTATCAGGGATGGTGGGAGGGAGCGAGGGCGGGCGCAAGGGGAGGCAGGAAAGACACGGGGAAAGACGCGGCCTGCGCTGGGGGGTATGGAGGGGCTGGGGTCTCTAAAGGGGTTACAGGCAGTGGATTCAAGGCCTAAGGAGGCTGGGGGGCTCACCCACTCACCTGCGCAGCCCAGATGTATTATAACCAAATAAGCAATCATTGGGCCTCATTACGACCCAGGCGGTAAGTTACCGCCTGGGCCGTGACTTTACCACCATGGCGTAAACTACGTTTACGCCATGGTGGTTGGCGGACTTACCGCCCCATTCTGACCTTGGCGGGGCGGTAAGTCCCCAATCCCCATTTACCCTTCCCCATTCCCATTTTTGCCCCATAGGGCATAATGGGAGTGGGGAAGGCGTTAATTACGCCACCGTAAATTACGGTGGCGTAATTAACTCCATGGTCCCTTAGCGCCATGGATTTTAACACCTGCTAAAAGCAGGTGTAAAATCCGCCATGGCGCTAAGGGACCTCGTACTCAGGCGGTAAGGGTCGGCGCTGTTTACGGCGCCGTAAACCCCTTACCGCCTGAGTTGTAATGAGGCTTGAATTGTTATTTTTTCTGTATTGGTGAGTGATTTGAAAAGAAAGCTGCAGCAAATTGTGACTGCATATCTTAAAGGTTATCTCTGTGTTGATGTCATTCCGGAAGTCATTTTTGTTCTTTTGTTGCCACAGCATTGGTGGCTGATGTTAGTCTTGTTTGTCAATCTGGATTCAATACAGTAATAAATGTATATTTTTACTACACACCGGCCTGGTTCCTAATCCATTGTGACACTGGGTATTTGTTGGGGTTGGGTGCGAGACATGCTGGAGGCCTTACCAAACTGAACTAAAATAACAGTGTTTTGTTGAGAGCCACCTTGATTGGGGGGGAAAGGAACTCCCTGAGCTAAGTGTGACCGCGTAATAAATTGCAACAAAGTTGTAGGGGGAAGGTCCCAAAATGTTCAAAATCCAGATAGAATTGAGTTGGTAAAAAAATGTGTTCACGGCTACAGCCCGAACTGCTGGGCGGATTTGCACCAACCTTGTATTGACAGAAAGAATGTCTGTCAGGTGTGGCCTGGTGAAGGTGGGGAGCGGCGCTGGTTTCATGGCACACAGCACAACGTTCCCGTGATGAGATGAAGCCAGAGGTGGACTGTCCTATGTGGAACTCTGGAGATTTTCCGGTGGACCTCTGCATCCTGTGCCTATTTTGTGTAGTAAATTATGTAATTTCGACATTTTAACATAGAAAAAGGAATGGGGTTGCAGAAAATGAGTAATATGGGGCTACTTAAAAAAAAAATTCCATTGCCTCTTTTGGTTCCCTGCTCACCCCTGAAGGGAGCGCTGTGCAGAGATCCCTGCAGTGCTGGCATCAGGGATCTTGCCATGGGGCTCCCTCTCACCATTAAAGTGCCCCCGAGAGCCCTGCAACCAGGGCAGAGACACTGGAGGAATGATGCAGCTACCCACCCTAGTTGGCCAATTTCCCGGCCATACGGAATAAAATAATTGACCAATTTGGGAGTGCCACATAACTCACCCAGGACATAATAACGGTTATGCAATAGTCCTTCCTTTATGTTTGACCTGGCTGAGGTGACAATGGAACTGGTCTTTCTGAGTCACCCAACGGGCCTCTGTTTCTAGAGTGAAAAGACACGTTAGCCCACCACATTGTTGCACATCTGCTGCTGAATGTACAGCAATTCAAAGAAGGTCTCTCTGTTCTTTAAGACTTGGCCATTTTTAAACAATATCTGTAGGACCTTTGCAGTTCATTGTTCTTAGGTGTTTATTTATTTTAGAAGCTTTTAGAGAATTTGCTAACTTTCACTCTTTGAGATTATTGAAGGGATAGAACAGT
Source organism: Ambystoma mexicanum (assembly GCF_040938575.1). Lineage (NCBI taxonomy): Eukaryota > Metazoa > Chordata > Amphibia > Caudata > Ambystomatidae > Ambystoma > Ambystoma mexicanum. The sequence goes on along the minus strand of NC_090933.1, from coordinate 355,142,418 downwards.
GCCTGTGAAAGCGGACTATGAGAGTGACATCCTTTTAAAAGAGATTACACAGTCGTCCTTCCTTTATGTTTGGCCTGACTGACAACACAGCAGATCTGGACATTCTGAGTCACCCAACGGTCTGCTACTTCAAGAAAGAAAGAACACATCCACTTGCTATAGTAGGGTTAAAGGCGTCCCAGACCTGCACCATAGACTAGAAACCCATTTAGTCTTTATACAACTGCACTGTTGGACACAAAGTCCTTCTTTGGATAACATTATTAAGCTTTTCACATGATGCAGCACACTGTCCTCAGAAGTGATTCTATGTCAAGACCCGGAGGCTCGCATTATGCTTTACTCACATCTTTACTATTTGAGCAACATCATCAAACAATAACAGTAACATACAAATGCAAAAAAACTACAATCCCCATATGTTTAGAGTCTTTTGTAGTTTGTAATGTTATTGGTCTTCTAAAACATGTGACCTTAATACACCAATAGCCTCTGTCCATCTCTATAAATCCTGTCCACCATTTTATGAACTCCTCTTTCTTTGCTGCTCAGGCAGCCAGTTACATACATTTTAACGTTATTTCATTAATTACTGTGGTATTTTGATTGCATGATAATATAAATGTCAGATTCGTCACTTAGCATGAGCAAATATAGTGTGCTGCGTTAGACAAACATGGTGGAGCATATTCACGAGGTTAGAAAAGGTTGCATACACTTATATGCAGACCGCGTTGGGACTAACAGTTCCGGTGACTGCAATAATATCCTACCAATAAAGGGGGCACTGCGGTCACAGAAGTGTTAGGAGCGCAACAGGACTTGTCATAGTTCCCGTGCTCCTTAATCTCACTTCCAGGACCGTTATACAGAGAACAAAGCCCCAAAGACACACTGTTTGTCATCGGCGGGGGACAATTGAGTTGTTTTGATTACCAGCGTTCATATGTTTCCCCTGAAATACACAGCGCAAAAAACGTGTGAGGAATACCAACTGCAATACAATTCAGATCAAAGGGGAACAGCACCACCTGGTATCCAGAAAGAACATCTTGACAGAAAGGAGGTTAGCAGGCAAAATACAGCTATAAGAGCGCTGTAAATTTACTCTGCCCTACTAAAAATGTTTTTGGACGGGTACAGGCCCAAGATAACCTGTTGAATTAACACACAGTTGCACATATGTCCTCATAGAGACCTGCGCTGTCCAGCTCCAGTGAAGAGGGAAGTGCTCAAGTGAGCCAAAAAAGAATACAACCCAGTATGGGTCCAATATTGCATCAAGCTCTGGGACAGAGTCTAGGTCACAGATCACAACAGCTGGCAATTATGGAGGACTGGCTAAAGTTCCCCAAGGGTATGGAAGAACTTAGAGGGACAAGTGGGCAAGGAACTGAAAAAGGGGGATGAAAGTAAGCATGCAAGGCCAAAAAGGCCAAGACCCCCCCGGGCTTACCACATCAAGGAAAGGGTAAGAGAAAGGCAGTGAACCTAAAAATAAAGAGAGCAGAAGGTGAGATGCAACCTCAGACAGTTCAGATGAATATGATGAGGACGATTGAGGGAGTCAATCATCAGAGGAAGAAGTTGAAGTTATATCCTCAGAAGAAGAGGAAAGTAATAGAGCTTCTAAGAAAAAGAAAGTTGATGACAAGGAGGGAGAAGCCGGGTACAAGTTCGACCCAGGCACCTTGATCCATCCATGTCCCTCAGAATGGGAACCGCTGGCAAAGATAGCAGCACACATAAAGAGAAGACTCAGAACATCATTGGCAAAGGAAGCCAGAAATAAATTGAGGGTGGAATGCCCAAGGCCACATCTGCCGGAATGCACAGCAGAAACCCCAGATATTGACGACCCCATTGTCACATTTATGGGGAGATATATTAAAGACATAAAAAAAGGTCTAGACAGGTCCTGGCACTCATGCCAGGACAAGATGCTGGACGTGATAGGTCCACTGACAAAAATATAGAGATGGCGGACGAGGCAAAAGAGAAAAAAGAAGCCATAGACCCATTTATCCTGTCTGGAAGGGCCCAGAGAGTAATATGTTTGCTGGGCAATGCCCATAGCGTAATCATGGCAGAGAGAAGGATATTGATCTTAGTGAAGATCGATCCCAAACTCAGCGAACTGGCCATGTCAGAGGTGGCCGTTTTTTGCCAAAGTGAAAGTCTTCAGAGACACATTCATGAAATAATTGACTTTACTTCGAGAGGAAGAGGGAGGGAGTGGAGACATGCAGAAAATCAACACCAATCTAACTCTGGTGAGAAGGAAAGCGCGAGCGCAAATATCAGACACACGGACTCCTGCAGTAAGGGGGAGAGTAGCAAAGTATATAGGAAAATGGTGACTGATTTCTTCAGATGCTTGGGTGTTAGACACTATACAAGCTTTCCATATAGATTGGCAAGACACACCAAGTCAAGGGAGATGGCCAAAGACACTAGTGCAGAGCACGACAGACAAGGAGATGCGGAAATAAGAGAGCTAGTACGCAAAGCTGCCATAGCACAAGCAGCTTTGTAAGCAAATATGTTCCTAGTGAAGTGACGCCACAAAATGAGACCAATCAAAAATCTAAGAGAACTGAATGTTTTTGTAGTGTACAGACACTTCAAGATGGAGGGAAGACACCTCCTGAGGGACATTTTACAGCAAGGGGACTGGCTAGCCAGAATAGACCTCAAAGAGGCTGACCTGACCATACCCAGGGTAGTAAAACAGCAAACGTTTCTGAGATTTCGGTGGAAAGGGCAATTATGGGAATTTACATGCCTACCGTTCAGGCTAGCATCAGCCCCTTGGTGCTTCACAAAGGTGATGAAGCGAGTAGTAACCCTCCTCAGGGAATGAGGAATCAGGCTGATTATTTATCTGGACGACATTTTGAACTGGATAACCCAGCCCTTGAGTAGCAATTACCCTGGAGATGGATGAGGATGCAGATTCCTAGTCATACATTAATAATCAAAACAACTCAGGTAGTTTGGCAAAAGGATAACTGTTTTAATATCAATTATCTAAAACAGAGAGTACAACGAACATCAACGAACTTGCTCAATCCTCTTACTCAACGCATTACATAAAAAACAGAGCTTTTGTACCAAAAACTCGTCATCATTGACATTGACCTACGTTACTAACAACGTCATCCTACGTGGCAAACTACAAAACCTACGAGTAACGGTGATAGGCTCTCAGAGAACATCTAAGTATATGTTCCATACTAATCTAAAAGAGTGTGAATATGTGATTGGTTACTTAACATCAGGTGGGGCAACAAAGCCCTTCCTTTAAAATGACCACTACGAACGTCACTAAATATAGGACGTCTTATTGGTTATTCAAACTATAGGACCCCTAATTATGCAGTCCCCAATAATTGGTTGGCACTCTAATCTTCGTTAGTACTTTTCGCAAAGTCTCTGATCTCTTCATCAGTCAAGTCTTTGGGCTTCCATCCTGATTCAACATTGATCGTGATGTTCATCCCTACGGCTTTCTTTGCTGTCTTCTTGCATTGGGAGATTATTATCTTGACCACACAGAATCCAAGCAATATCATTATTATCAGGGCTCATAGGAACTTCAAAATATCTGATACCCATTGTGGAACCCAGGAAAAGAGTGATCCAAACCAGCTTTCATCAGCAATATCTACTACTTCGTTTATCATCTGGCCGTGGAGCTCTGTCAGCATACCTATGGCCTCCGTCAAGGTTATATTCTCGTCATCATGAGACGGTATGAATGTGCAACATGATTCTCTGACTTTTGCCTAAACACCTCCATCCATTGCTGTGATCATGTCCAAGACATATCTTTTCTGGAGAGTCATCAGTCGTATGGCTCTCATCTCTTCTCTGATTGCATTGAATCCCTTTATACTCGTGTTGATTGTCTGTAGTAATTCTCATCTTGTGGTCTGCAGCCACTTGGTATTTTCCCCAACCTGGATTTTTGGAATGAAGATCATCGTGAAAACTGATGAGGTCTGGCTGAACAGCCTGTGCTCATATGGAATAGCATCAAAAGCTTCTATGTATTTTGCTGAGAAATAGTTCTCTCTCTTCACTCTTCTCGTCAGGCCCACAGATCTCTTCTTCCTCAGATGAGCATCTGCTTTCGGAATGCTGTCAAGATTCAGGTCACTTTTCGTAATCACCAAGGCTGGAACATGGACGTTCACTATGGAGGAGATTGCTCCCCAGTCTGCAGGCAATCTTTTATAAGCTCGCTCCACACACCCAATAGTGATCCATGATCACTTCCGTCCCAATGCCCATTCTTGGTGCATCAAGGATTCTGTCACAGTTCTGATTCTCTCCAACTTTTATTGTGCCACTGTTTCTGAAGCACAGCTTTGTTTTCTCCAAAGGTACTATCTGCAAGGGTCCTCCTCTGTCTTCAACCCAAGTTAGTGACTTGGCAATACTCTTCCATAAAGGCTTGCATAGCACGTGTGCATTCCAAACCGTCGATTTGGGGCGATCATACACTATCCATGCTCTGCAGATAACCACTCGTTCTTCCCATCCATCTGGTGATAACAGTGATCCCCAAATCTGCATCTGGCCTCTGTTCTTCCAATGCCAGATGTTTTCTTCAGTTTTTCCTGGGCTATAAAGTTCTTTATGCACTTCCCATCTGATTTCAGCTCCTTTTACTGCAGGTTTTTCATAACTGATTACATGATTCTTGGTGTGTTCTCTATCTCTTGTCTTCGTGTCTTGTATATAATCATCTTCGTATGGATCTGTCCATTCAGTTGCCCATTTGAGATAGGCATCTCGGCCCATGAACTGGCCTCTTGTTCAAAACAGTGCTATGTGGGAAAGACAATGTGCTGTCATCTATTTCGATGGCTATGAAGATCTTGGGCTTCTCCATACTGTAAGGCAGGAGTGCACATACAAAGCATTCCTCCTTTAAGGTCCTTCTTCCCACTTCCTTCATATGCTGGTACCATATGTTGTTTCCCAAGTGAGGTGTACTGTCCAGGTAATTATTTAGCTCAAAATCATCCTCTCTGGTATCTCTCTTGGGTCGCATGCTTCTCTTATGACCTTCTACCATAATTTCAAAGAGTATGTCAGCATTGTTTCTTCTAACTGGACCAATCATAGGCACACCTGTCAGTGGGCTAGGCGTATTTGCATGCATTAACTGTGCAGGTTCATCTTTTAATACCCATTTCTTTTGTCTCTCTTGTAAAGCCTGTCTCTGGTGTCCAAAAATAATCTCTAAGACACTTTTTGCATGTGAATGACTGTCAGTAACATTTACCTTAGACTCAGACAACTTGTCATCTTTCTTTAGAACAGGAATAACCACATAGGGTCTCTGCTGCCTAGTAGTTGCCATGATTGTACCTTCGTTCTGCTTAGGAAGATCCTCAGGAGCCTTTGCTCCATGTACATCAATATAATATGAGGTGCGCACAGTGAGTGAAAGAAATATTATTATGAACAGAATGCAATCATAAAAAATGCAAAGGTATGAGAGTTTGCAGCATAGATCCTTTGCACAACGTGGACGTCTCTCTGGATCTGGCATGATGATATTGCTACTAATGCTGCCCATTTTTATTTTTCAAGGAATGAAAAACAAACGTTAATCATGGCACATTATGCATTCTTTTCTGGAATCTGCTGATTTTTACCCAATAAATGTCCACAATCAGCTGTCTGCTTACTGGATGATAAGAACAAACCCTCAGTGTACTCCTTGAACCAGCCTTTCACCAGATGAAATGTGGATGTCTCCTCAACAAGAAATAAACCATTACAACCGGTATGCTCTACATCTTTTCTCCAGAAATACTCACTTAGAATGTTCTCAGTCTACTTCAGAAAGTAGAATAACATACACCAGTTCCCAATTGATGCCTTGAATCTGCCTTAGACCAAATGACAGGATGAATTTCTTTCAGCATGAAACAAGAGTTCTTTCTGACCAGCAACCTCTCGATCTGTCCCTCGAAGGAAAGTTTCATTTGGTTCTCAACGTTCTTTCAGAAAAAGCATTCACTTGGAACATAGGGCCTCATTACGACCCTGGCGGTAAGTTACCGCCAGGGCCGTGACTTTACCGCCATGGCGCTAACTACGTTTACGCCATGGCGGTAAGGGGATTTACCGCCCCATTCCGACCTTGGCGGGGCGGTAAATCCCCAATCCCCATTTACCCTTCCCCATTCCCATTTTTGCCCCATAGGGCATAATGGGAGTGGGGAAGGCGTTAATTACGCCAACGTAAATTACGGTGGCGTAAATAACACCAAGTTCCCTTACCGCCATGGTTTTTTACACCCGCTAAAAGCAGGTGTAAAAACCGCCATGGCGGAAAGGGAACTCGTAATTGGCGGAAAGGGGTTGGCGCAGCTAACGCTGCCGCAAACCCCTTTCCGCCAGGGTCGTAATGAGGCCCATAATGTTTCTTAATATCTCGTTTAATGCTGCATTATTTCTCGGGTCCCTCAGGAATGATCAGACATCGGTATGTCTATTAACAAGCTGTGGGCTTCTACAATCAGATAGTAGAAGACCAAACCGACCAGTTTGTGTGCATTATCAGCTGATAGGGGCATTTACACTCTCCCCACTGTATTCAGGAAGCTGCAAAACTTGTTCAGTGATTGCTGGAGCAATCTCCTCACGATCGGACCATTCTTAGGATCTTTCAGGAAAACGTAAACGCTAGTAGTTCTGATCACGATTGCAGGATAAGTGCGCAACACAAAAAGGAAAACTTCAGATATGATCTGTGAAACATTGTCATTGGGTACCACCATGAGCAAATCTAAGTAGGAACTCAGTGAGAAATGAATCAGGGTATTGCACCCTCTTCCAGTTGTCGAAAACAAACTCAAGATCTGGCCTATTTTTTCTTCTTATCAAGGCTAAGCATGCCTCAGTCCAATGTCAACAATTTCTTGTGGCTCAAGAGTAAAACAAATCTTCCCTTAACTCTTCCCCAAATGACTGAAAATAGTGTACAGAACCAGCCACAGTCCAAAAACTCTTTGTCTTTACTCAACAGCTTCTGCGTCATTATTCCTCATCATAGACCTAGTCTGCACATGCTGAGGTTCTTCCCCGCTGCTTGCTTCGGGATGGTGTGGGGGTGAAATGGTCTCTCCAGTATAAATCTTTACATCACCTAGGAAAGTCCAAGCACGTCTGCCCTGAACTCTGACTGCAGACGGTGTGACTTCCTCCACGACGAAAGGGCCACCGAAATGAGGCTCATGCCACTTTCTCGTGAAGTTGCGTATTAAGACTGCATCTCTGGGGAACACTTTAGGAATAGAACGTTTTTTCAATTCAACTTGTTGAAGCATCTACTTCTGTATTCTGAACTGCCCCACACCCTTTTCGCCATAGCTGATCTGAAATGACAGAGATACTCAAAGTCATACCGGTAAGATACCCACGTAACTCCATTCCTAACAGTTCTGAAGTTGGCTGGACATCACTTCTAACTCTGGATAGAGGTGTGAGAGGTGTCCTCATTCACCTCCCTGTCACTATTTCATGGGGGTAAGATGGTGGTCGAAACTGGTTGGTTCCTCAATGCATATAATGCCAGTGGTAGGCAATTCAACCACCCTTTCTTCAAGCTTTCACAGATCCCATTTCCTTGGAGAGGATAAGCCGAAGAAAACATGTGCTTTATACCAAACAACAAGATAATCTGTCCAAAAACCTGGTTCACAAAACGAGGACCATCATCTGATCTTAATATTTCAAATATTCCACATCTAGGAAACACTTCTCACACTAAGAATTTTGCTGCACAGGTAGAGTCGGGGTGTGTGCAGGGACCAGCCTCAATGCATCGTGAAAAAGGACAAACTACCACAATCATGTATCTATATCCATTGCATACTTGCAGCATATCGACATAGTCGATATGCAAATGCTGAAAGGGGCCATTGGGTCTTGGGATAACTCCTCTAATAGTGCACAGTGTGTGCCCAGCCGTGAACCTTTGATAAATGATGCAATTCACTACATAGAATGCAACGTGTTCTAAAAAAATGTGTATGAACCAATCCTCTGCAATAGTTGCAGCAAGGTTCTCTCTGGTTGTGTGCGCAGAGTAGTGTAGCTGTTCCAGCGCCACCCTTAATAAGGCTACAAGCATCACCGGTTTACCAGTGCTGTCTTGTCACCACAGTGCTTCAGAGGGGTTTAAAGAACACCCTCTTCATGTCCACAAATCCTTTTCATCTTGAGGTGCTTCTCCCTGACCTCTATTAATTTTGTCTTCGACAAATTAATATAGGATTCGGACACATTCAACATAACTACCATGCTTTCATTTACATTAGGTGTATCAAATGTCATGATATTTTCTGAACATGCAGCAAGTTTGGCTTCATCGTCTGCTGCTTGATTTCCATGTGAGATAAAATCTGCCTTTTTAGTATGAGCTGTGCATTTAATGACTGTGATGGCTACTGGAAGTTGTATTGCTTTAATAAGTCTGTCCAGTAAAGTGGCATGCTGCACTGGAGTGACATCTGCTCAGAGGTAGCACCTCTTTTTCCAACGTCCTAACCCTGCATGCACGGTTGATGTCACATATGCGGAGTCACTGTACACTGTTACTTCCTGGTCTGCTTGATTCTCGAGCGCGACAATCAGCACCACTAACTCTGCAGCCTGTGCTGAATAGTGAGACGGTAGTCGTGCACTTACCAAGTCCTGAAACTCCCCATTGACCATGTGCTTTACCACAGCGGCACCTGTATATCTCTGTCTATCATTTTGATCAATTCTTGAAGAACCGTTAATGAAAACAATTTCTCCACTTGCCAAAGCATTTTCCTTTATCCTAGGGATTTCATCATAGAACTCTTCATATTTTGAAAAATCATGCATGTGCTCATCTTCTGCCAGTGGTTCAGCTACAAACATGGCAGGATTTACTACTCTGCATCAAACTATTTTAATCAGTGGATTTGATATGACTACCTCGTAGGCAGAAGCACTTTGAGAATACAACATTACTTTTGGTTTCTCCAAAATGGCAAATAATGCATGCTCAACAAATAACATCATAGAGCATCCCATTACTATACTTGCAGCCTTTCTCAATGGCGAATGCGGCGACTGCCAAATATTGTTCGCACAGAAAATGACCTCTCATTACCGGGTCTAGAATCCCACTGTAATATGCCTGGGGCTTTTACCCCAATGTAGTTCTCTGTGTAAGGACTGCTGTCATAAAAATACCATCTGTATGCGAAAATAAAAATAATTCCTCAGTATAATTAGGAATCCCTAAAACTGGAGCTCTGCAAATTGCTTTTTTCAATTCATCAAACCCTTTTTCCATCTCCTAAGTCCAGACAATTTTTTCCTGTCACCTGCGCTTTCTTTAGAGCTTGCAATAAAGACCTTATGTATGAACTATTATCAAAGACCCATGCTCTGAAATAGTTACATAGTCCCATAAATCTCTGCATGTGCTTTGTCATGTGTGGCTTTGTGGTTTTCAAAATAGCCTCCGCTCTTTCAGGGGTAACCTCCTTTCCTTCATGTGAAATCAACTGACCTATACATAATACTTCTTGTTCACAATACTGTAACTTCTCCTTGTCAACTTTATATCCTTTGTCAGCGAGCATAATCATCAACTGAACAGAATCGTGTCTGCACTCTTCCTCTGAGGTGCTACAGACTAATATGTCATCCACGTATTGCAATACAACACTTTCTAGATCAATATTGCTTAAGTAAATTTGTAGGACTCTATTGAAAATCGATGGAGACTCACAATATCCTTGAGGTAATTTCGTTCCTTTTATCTTAGTCTGTCTAAAAGTAAACAATGTTAAATCTTGTGAATCTTTGTGCAATGGAGTTGAGAAAAACGCATTTTTCAAATCAATCACAGGAAAATATCATGCTTCAACAGGTATGTTACATAGGACTGTAGCAGGAGTAGGAACTAGAGGGAACTCCGCTTCTACAATCTGGTTTATCAGCCTTAAATCTTGAATTAGCCTCCATGATCCCCTTCCCCCTTTTCACAGGATAAATTGCTGTATTGCAGGATGACTCTGACATTACCAAAATTCCTTGATCCATCATGGCGGAAATTGTCTTAAAAATGCCTTCATCTGCCTCTCGAGACATGGCATACTGTCGTGCTCCAGGTAAAATTGCTCCTGGTTTCAATTTAATTTTCACTTCTCCAACCCCCATCAACAGGCCTACGTCCTAGAGGATTGTGGTCCATAATGAGACTGGCACTTTTGCCATATCTTCGTCAAAATATTCGGGACGTTTTTGTACAATCATCATTTTCTGAGGCACCTCTCGTTTGATTGCTCGTGCCCAATAGGTAATGCTCATATAAAAAACGACTTCATCATCAGATGGATGATCTCTAAACAGATCTTCATCAGTTACGTCAGTCAATCTGTAGCCTTCCCCGATGGCGATTACTGCACACCATCGCCCACATTCATGATCATTTCCATCAAGCAAAGCCATCTCTCCTCGCACAAAGGCTGCTTGTAATTCTAAAGGAAAGATTTGTCCTTCCTCTTCATGCATAGGTATCCTTGGTCTAAATAGAAACTCATCAGGTATTCTCACAGTTCTGCCTACTAGGCCTGATAACCATGTCAACAGAATGCGTACTCCATAATGAAAAACTTCAGGTTCTAACAGAACTGCTCATATGGTCACTTGTCCTGCAAATGCCAAAATATATTCACTCATCTTTAAATAATGTATTCCTGGTGTTGAACACACTATGGGCCTCATTGCATGGTAGGCGGTAAGGGTTTACCTGTAGCGGTAAGGGCACCGGTACTGGTAAACCCTTACCACCTTACTACAAGGTCCCTTTGCGGGACCCGACCTTAACGGCTGGTGTAGACCAGCCATTAAAGTTGGGACCCGCAAAGGGACCTTGGTGCTAATTACGGTACCGCAATTTGCGGTACCGTAATTAGCCCCTTCCCCATTCCCATTGAGCCCTATGGGGCAAAAATGGGAATGGGGAAGGGCCATGGAAAAAGGGGGAATTACCGTCCCGCCAACCTTGGAATGGGGTGGTAATTCCCCTTTTCTACATGGTGGTACCGGTATGGTACCAGCGGCAACCATGGTGCTAATAGCACCATGGTTTACCGCATTCCGTGTAATGAGGCCCTATGTCTTCATCAGTAAATTAAATTGTCATATTCAACTTGGTCATTAGATCTCGACCCAATATATTAACAGGTGGCTGCCTTGAATATAGCAATGGCACCGACATGTCACAATCTCCTATAACGACTGGTAATTCTTCAGTAAAAGGAACTCTGCTTGTAGCTCCTGTGAAACCTTGAGTATTCATGGCATTGCCAGACATTGAAAATGTTCCCTCTTATATACATGAGCTTGTTACACCTGGGTCTACTAAAAACGAAAAACGTTTGCCTCCTATACTGACGCCTACCCTCGGTTCCTCGTGAGGATTCAGCATCATGGATAGTATTGAACACATCAAGACTCCCAGTGAGCAGTCCTATTGTGGGTACAGCCTCATTCCTGTACCAGTAAAAGGATTCCCTACCTCTACAGTGTCACCCCCTATCCTAGGAGTCATTAACTTTCCTGTGCTTGTGCTTTGCTGTATCTGCAAAGGTGAATGCTGCGACTGTCCATGCGGCGGATCCACTGCTGCCTGTTGTGTTTGCAAAGCTTGCTGCATTCTCGGCGCTTGTGCCTGTTGCACTTTTTGATTCTGAGCAAATCCATCTCCACTCTGCTGTTAATACGCAGGCGGGTTTGAAGTCCCCCCTCTTGAAAATTGGGCATTCTGCACGAACCCTTGACTTCTACGCACACAAGCAAAATGCCCTGTCATTCCAGATTCCCAACATATAGGAGGCGGAAGTCTCCCAAGCTGCCCATCTTACATATTTTGATTGTTGTTCTGCATATTTTGAAACCCACCATGATTATTCTGGAAGCTTCCCTGATTATTCTGCCAATTCCCTTGATTATTCTTAAAATTTCTTCCTCGAAATCCTCCTCTTCCTCGTGGAGCAAATCCATTATTGCCCTGTTCAAACTGCCTTTGATTATTCATCTGCGGCATGTTTGTAACTTGCTGTGAATTTGATCCGTCTCCACTAGTTATCATTGCCCCTTCAATGGCATACTTAGATAACTTCCTCTGTACTAACTTTGCCCCTTCGCCCTTCCTGATGTCTTCTTTTTTGCGATTCTTTTCTTGCAAGAGTCGGCAATAATGCGCAACGGTCAGCTGTATTTCCGACCATGGTTTTGCTTTCATACCCACTAACTTCTTGAGCTGCTTCTGTACTTGGTCTGGCAGCCATTGGCATAATATATGGTAGAACACAGGTATTGATTTTCCGCCTTCTTCCTGGTAGTGACCATAATCCGTCCACATAAGGTAGCGACGCCCCCCTCTCACTGTGGTGTTGCCCTTTAGGTTGGTCTAACTGCGTCAATGATTTTGACGCCTGAGGTATAGATGCGTCTAAATCTGACCATCTCAACTCTTTAGCCATTGAAAAACATCCCTCATGACCACACATGTCACCTCTCTGCTCTCCACTAAAGGTGTCTCTATCCTCATCTGACATTTTCTGAGCCCAACTCGTATAACTCCTTTCCTCTTCATCTCTGTTTAAAGTCAGTCTATCTAAAGACAACTCCTTGGGCCTAGTGTTACACGAGGCTCCCTCTGTATCATACAGCTGGGTGCTTTCAAGTCGATCATTTTTTCCCTTCCCCTTTAATTCTGTCTGGGTTCTCATGTCATGATAAACTTTATTGATCGCTTCCCCAAGGCTTCGAGAGTCAAACTCGCCCTCCAGATTTAATCTAGATGGGCCTGGTAATGACTCGTATTTTGGGAAGAACTCCTCTATGTCCTCCTATGCTACTTCTGGATCAGGATTCCTTACTTCCTTCTCCAAGTGATCGAGATCACATGCTCTTTGCCTTCTTTTTCATTCTATGGGCCTCATCACGAGTTTTGCGGTAACACTTAAATGCGGCGATAGCGCTATTACCGCTGCATTTAAGGGTCCGCCAAATCACGGCTTTGGCTGATTTCCTCCCAGCTCTTAGCTGGGGGGAAATCAGCCGAAATGTTGCGCTATTACTGCCGGCGGGAAATCCGCCGGCGGTAAGAGCGTGAAATTTCCTCATTGAGCCCAATGGGGAATGGGGCATTCCCAAAAGGGCTCAGTGGGGAATGGGGATTTCCAGTTCCGCCAAACCCGTGATCCGGCGCTAATAGCGCTGGTGGGTTTGGCGGTAGGGCTAAAAACGCCAGCGCTAATAGTGCCGGCGTTACCGCCCAACTCATGATGAGGCCCTATGTCATCATCAAGCTCTCTATGCTTTATTGCTTCCTCTCTCACCCCTTCTTCCTCTTTTTTCTTCATATCCCTTCTTTCATTTGCCTTTCGTATCTCCTCATCTTTTCATCTTTGTATTCTCTTATCCCTTAATCTCTGTTCCTCCTCTCTCTTCTATTCTCTTCATTTGTAGCCTTTCCTGCTCTTTCATTGCCCTTTGTCTGTTATCCCATTTTCTTTGTTCCTCTGCTCTTTCCTGTTTTTTCAATTGTTCATCTTGATATAACTGCTCCCTTCTTTCCTTTTTGCCTCTTCTTCTTTCAATCGTTCCTCTCTTTCTTTGTCCTTTTTATGTTGTTTGTCTCGATCTTCTCTTTGTCTTACATCCTTGATGCCTTTACCATCGAGTTTGAGCAAAATCTGACCAGCCACCCATTTGTTCTGGAGAAGTGCTAACTCATCAGCTTTATCTCTTTCTCCCTTCCATCTCTTTATTTCTCTACCTATATCTAAGGATGTGCTTGCTCGGTCACTTCTCTCCTTGTCACGCCTCTCCTTGTCCCTTGTGACCTCATGGATTACATCTCTCTCTGTATTTTTCTCCAGGCCCTCGTCAGTGCTTTGCGCAGGTGACTCATATGCCGGGTTGCTATACCCTGTTGCTGCCTTAAGCTCCCTCAATGGATACAACCCATAGTCTTTCTTGCTTTTGCCGTTTACTTCAGCCGGTGCGGGGGGAGCAGAGGGCTCCTCGCCCCCCTCTTTGCATACATTGAGGATCCAAGCTATAGGAGGCAGCTCTTCTCTCTCCTCCTGGTACATTTTCCAAAGCTCTAAGCTAGCTAGTCACTTTTCTAGATTTCTTTGCGTATATGCTGCATGCAAATATGTCGTCATATGCTGCAGGACTGCCTTCGATAGTGACCCTCCTTACGGCCATGGCATTAACATTTTGACTGCGTCCTGTGTCTTGTGTTGGTCTCTGTGTTATTGGTACCTTTGACAATATTCTATGAAAGTTCTGTTTGACATTCTAAAATCCTGTGGATATTTTTCTTATTGTTTATGCAGTTTGTTTTATTATAAGTTCCATGCTGATTAACTATTCATTGTTCTACTTGCATTGTAATGATTTATTATCCTGAAATATGATTTTTTTGTTATTCTGTTGTTCTTCAAAGTTAAATAAAGAGGATAAAAAAAATAAAAAAAATAAAAAAACATTTTGTCTGCGGTTCCCTTAACCCATTCTGCATTGTACTGTCTAAGCTTGGGTGCATGTTTCGGCAATTGCTTGCAGAGGTGCACAAGTGGAGTAACATTCTCCATTTTCTGACTCGTCACTCTTGACCGTCAACACTCGCTTACTTTTGTCACAGATTTAAAAAGGTGTGTTTCAGAAAAATAATATAATGCACCACTCGTTGCAGGCTCCAATCCCTAAAAAACACCAACATCTTAATTTCAACCAAACAATAAAAAAATGTCCAACCTGTGTTTCTCCTTTTTTCATCAATCAATTCTCGACTATTACGTCATCATCAGTTACAAAAACATAAAACAAAACAGATAGACAACCATAATTGACCGGTCACATATATATTTTATTTGTTATGATCTTTTCTATAAGACTCGTCTTGACCTCTAATCAGTACTCCCATGGAGTTTAAATCAACTTCTTTAAGTTACGTCTTTAATTTTCTATGTCTTCCGCCACAGGATTTTAGGTTAAGATTACTTCTGTTACGTTCTTTAAAACACAGACACAGGGCATATCCTTTTATCGTGGTCTCTTCTCACGATACCTCTTAATTGCTTGGCCTCACACAAGTCAATTTCTATTCAATATTTAACTCTCTTATTCTCAAATTATGTTTACCCCGCCTCCCTCCGTTACTCGTCTTCCCTTTATCACTTCTTTTCACTCATTGCCCATATATCATTTTGCCACCTTCCTTAGATTTCACACACTTCTCATGTTTGTCTTCCGACTCTCTGTATCGTACGCCTCTTTTACCGCCTCTTCAACTTTCCATTCATTCAGCTTCTTGTAGACCATGGGAGGGGATTCCGTGGAAAATGGGGAACCCGTCACACCTTGCTTGCAAGGCTAGCAACTTAAAACTGACCACTATCCTCAGGGAGCTTCACGTCCTTTCAGCCGAATGGCAGAGGGTGTGCGATATTTCCAGGACCCTAAAGTTTACTTATGTCGATGGATTTTTAACCATCCTCTCCGCTACCACGTGAACTGGATAACCCAGCCCTTTAAGATGAGTAGCAATTACCCTGGAGATAGATGGGGATGCATATTCTTATTCATACATCAATAATCCAAACAACTCAGGTAGTTTGGCAAAAGGATAACTGTTTTTATATCAATTATCTAAAACAGGGAGTACAACGAACATCAACGAACTCGCTCGATACTCTTACTCAATGCATTACATAAAAAACTGAGCTTTTGTACCAAAAACTCTTCATCATTGACGTTGACCTACGTTACTACCAACGTCATCCTACGTGGCAAACTACAAAACATACGAGTAACAGTGATAGGTTCTCAGAGAACATCTAAGTATATGTTCCATACTAATGTAAAAGAGTGTGAATATGTGATTGGTTACTTAACATCAGGTGGGGCAACGAAGCCTCCCCTTAAAATAACCACTATGAACGTCATTAAATATAGGACGTCTTATTGGTTATTCAAACTATAGGACCCCTAATTATGCGGTCCCCTGCAATTGGTTTGCACTCTAACCTTCGTCAGTACTTTTCAAAAAGTCTCTGATCTCTTCATCAGTCAAGTCTTTGGGCTTCCATCCTGATTCAACATTGATCATGATTTTCATCCTTACGGCTTTCTTTGCTGTCTTCTTGCATTGGGAAATTATTATCTTGATCACACAGAATTCAAGCAATATCATTATTATCAAGGCTCCTAGGAATTTGAAAATATCTGCCATCCATTGTGGAACCCAGGAAAAGAGTGATTCAAACCAGCTTTCCGCAGCAATATCTACTACTTCATCTATTATCTGGCCGTGGAGCTTTGTCACCATACCTATGGCCTTCGTCAAGGTTACATTCTCGTCATCACGAGACGGTATGAATGTGCAAAATGATTCTCCGATTTTTGCGCAAACACCTCCATCCATTGCTGTGATCATGTCCAAGACATATCTGTTCTGGAGGGTCATCAGTCAGATGGCTCTCATCTCTTCTCTGATTGCATTGAATCCCTTTATAGTCATGTTGATTGTCTGTAGTAATTCCCATCTTGTGACCTGCAGCCATTTGGTATTTGCCCCAACCTGGATTCTCGACATGAAGATCATCGTGAAAACTGATGAGGTCTGGCTGAACAGCCTGGAATAGCATCAAAAGCTTCTATGGATTTTGCTGAGAAATAGTACTCTCTCTTCATTCTTCTCGTCAGGCCCACAGATCTCTTATTCCCCAGGTGAGAATCTGCTTTCAGAAAACTGTCAAGATTCAGGTCACTTTTCGGAATCTCCAAGGCTGGAACATGGACGTTCACTATGGAGCAGATTCCTCCCCAGTCTGCAGGCAATCCTATATAAGCTCTCGCTCCACACGCCCAATAGTGATCCATGATCACTGCAGTCCCAATGCTCATTCTTGTTGCATCAAGCATTCTGTCACAGTTCTGATTCTCTCCAACTTTCCTTGTGCCATTGTTTCTGAAGCACATACGAGTAACAGTGATAGGCTCTCAGAGAACATCTATGTATATTCTCCATACTATCTAAAAGAGTGTGAATATGTGATTGGTTACTGAATATCAGGTGGGGCAACTAAGCCCTCCCCTTAAAATGACCACTACGAACATCACTAAATATACAACGTCTTATTGGTTATTCAAACAATAGGTCCCCTAATATGGCAGTCCCCTACAATTGGTTGGCACTCTAACCTTTGTCAGTCCTATTCCTCCTATGTCTAGCAGCACGCAGGCTGGCCTTCCAGGTGCTGGTGAGCTCGTATTAACCATAGCTTCCCACCAATTAGCATATCAATCCATCATCACCTCAGTGGTCTGCAAGTCAATTAGGCTTTAAAGTTCGGCCTTCAGTTTATTCTTAGCTCTGGGAAATTCAGGGAGTGAAGGCACACTCTGCCCTCATGCGCAGGTGTGAGCATCTTGCTCGTCCAACTTCATCCTTCCACGTGACTGAAGACCATAAAATTGAGCTTCTAATGTCTTTATGATACTATTTTTTAATAGACCTCTCATGTCTTCCTTGTTTTGTTCATGCCTTCGAACAGGAGTTTTGTTCTTTCACATGATCTGTATCCCATGCCAGCTTACTTCATTCTGATAAGACTTTGGCTTCCCTGGCTCATCCAGAGTCGTCTTTTCGAGATTCACTTGTAATTCACTTGCTATTAACTGGAACACACTAGAAATGAGGCCTTCTTTTCCTAAAGTCCAGCACTGCTATAATACGTAGTAGAAACATCCATCCTTTACTTGTCCACATACATATATATATATTGGTGCTTGTCGCAATCTAATCCCTATAAAGCCAGCCTCATGAATTTTTCGTCTGCTTGCGTTTCTTTTGGTCTGTGCCACTGATTGGCAGACTTCTGAAAGGGGTTTGAATAATTAGACCTCCAGGACAGAAATATGACCAGGTATGGGACGTAGATAAGGTCATAAGAATGTTCACATCATGGTCAGAAAATTATGATCTGACAAGGGAAGCATTATCAGTCAAACTGGCCTTGCTTCTATGTTTACTGTCATTTAAGAGGGTATCAGATGTGAGAGCGTTAGAAGTCAATCAGAAAACCTTATCTCCATAGGGTATGACATTCCATATCATGAAAAGGACAAAAACCTAGTTGAGATCGGTATCATATGAAGCATTTCCAGATCACACCAAGCTGTGCCAATGAGATGCATTTTAACGTACAAGGCCATGACTAGGGAATTGCGACCCTCAGGGGTGACTCAGTTATTCATAGCCTTAAGGAAACCATTCGGGTCAGTGGCACCAGCTACACTGGAAAGATGGATCTGATGGGTTTTGTCCCAAGCGGGAGTAGATACAGCCCACTCAGTGAGGGCGGGCGACAGCCTCAAAGGCCTTCCAGGCGGGGGCCAGACTAGAAGACATTGGGCCTCATTATGACCCTCCTGATCCAGAAACAATGGTAGCGGTAAATCCGCTGCCACTGTTGTTTCCAGACCGGCTGATTCTGAATTCTGCAGGCGGGAGGTGTCACTCCTGCCAGGTCTGACCTGGCGGGAGTAATACCACCTGCCTGCAGGTGGAAATGGAAATACTGGCTCCGTCATAGACGGAACCGGTGTTTCCATTGTCCCCATGGAGTCCTATTGGACTCCATGGGAATTTACGGAATTCCGCCTCTGGAATTACCAGGTCACCAGGGTTGTAATGCCCCAGTGATTCCGGCAATCACAGAGGAGGAATGGTATTTCGGGTCCGGCAGCAGCCTGACAGTTTTTCCAGCATGGCTACTGGCGGACTCATGATGAGGCCCATTATGTCTGGATTCGAAATTTGTAAGACTTTTTATTTCAAGCCAGTAGAGAAGGTGGCAAAGTTGGTTGTATGTAAGCTTTGAACAAACATAATCCGAGCCTCCAGGTCTTGACATAGAATTCAGATTTTCCACACATACGTTACAGAAAGTCATAATTCTATTAAAAACATGGAGGCTAAGGATTATCCCACCCAGTAATTGATGTCATGTATTTGTGTAATCAGATGTTTTAATACAATGACATTTTTACAAAGTGATTACTTATTTGGTTGTTCTTGCTGATGTCGATTACCCACCCCTTGGACCGGAAGACTGAAATATGGTTTGTGTTTCAGGTTCTATGGCAGATAATCTATCAACAGGTTCATGACGTTTGTTCAAGAGATCAGTTTAACAGCGTTTACCGGTTGGGATGCTACAGTTCTGAAAGGATCAGCCAAAGAAAGAGGAGTTCATAAAATGGTGGACAGGATTTATAGACATAGGGCCTCATTACGACCCAGGCGGAAAACCATGGTGCTACTAGCACCATGGTCCATGTCGGTAACTTACCATGAAGAAAGGTGGGAATTACCACCCCATTACAAGGTTGGCGGGGCGGTAATTCCCCCTTCCTCCATGGCCCTTCCCCATTCCCATTTTTGCCCATAGGGCTCAATGGGAATGGGGAAGGCGCTAAGTATGGTACCGCGAATTGCGGTACCGTACTTTGCACCAAGGTCCCTTTGCGGGTCCCTACTTAAACGGCTGGAGTAGACCAGCCATTAAGGTCGGTTCCCGCAAAGGGACCTCGTAATCAGGCACTAATGGGTTAACGGCGACGCAGCCTTTTACGGCGCCGTTAACCCATCAGCGCCAGGGTCGTAATGAGGCCCATAGACAGTGGCTATTGGTGTATTAAGGTCACATGTTTTAGAGACCAATAAAACTATGAACTACAAAAGACTCTAAACATAGGGGGATTGTTGTTTTTTCGCATTTGTATGTTACTGTTATTGTTTATGATGTGCTTGAATAGTAAAGATGAGAGCAAAGCATAATCCTTCACCTGCGTGTCTTTAATAGAATTATGACTTTCTGTAAAGTATCTGTGGAAAATCTGAATTAGTAATTTAAAACAAGAAAATCTTTATAACTCGATTGCCTTACAGAAAAGCACATGTTGTGAATGCTCCTTTCCCCTCTCCTCATCAATGTCACTTTTCTAAATGGTGACTGAGGTGACAGATAGCATATCGGCTCAAGAGGAGCACCATGTGCCTGGCTGCGTGTTGACCTGCACACATGCATGCCTTCTTGTGTTGACATAGGATTATGTCATCGTACCTAATAAAAGGCACGGGCGCAGTGCCGGTGAGACACCACAACACACCATGTCATCTCCATTATTGCGGGTCATCTCAGCTCCTTGTTGGGCCATAGTCTGCTTCTCCACTCTATGCTCTGAGATCATACAGGCAATCCTCATTACAGACCACCATGGCCAGTCACTAGAGGCACACCTCTATCACCAGCCTTCCTGCCCAGTTTGATGAGGGCCCCTGGTAGGATACAAGTGGCAATGGAGGTGGTAGGAGAAACTTTGCTTTACCCCTTTCCCCACCATCAACCACAGAATCGGAGCCACTTGGAGCTCGGTCAGCACTAGGCCCCAAATTGGCCTTTTGAGTTGAGTGCTTGGAGCTGTACTTCACCACTGTAAAAGAAAACGACAATAAGGCCAAGAAATCTACAATGATGTTCTATGCCAGGCTAGGCGTTGACTACATTTTCGAGGTGATAGTGCCTTTGAACAACTCATACACAGCTGCAAAACTCAATGCTGATTTCAATCAATTCCAGTTATTATCAAGCCCGGCAAGTGGGGCACAAACTGATCAACGACATTCGGGCTCGGCTGCGACAATTTATGTTCACCTGCATTCTCGTTGAAGAAACTAATGAAGTTCACATCCAACTTAATCAGGGCTGCTACTCCAACAAGCCAAGGAGACAAATACTTAGAGAATCCACTGCAATGCATCCTAAAACTGGGTGGCTCTCAGGAGCAATCAGAGATCTGGGCCAGAACGATGGAAGCTGAATTCCAACACATAGCAGTCATGCAGGTATAAGCAATATCAAAGAGACAGATCTGAGAAATTGGCGAGCAGCGCAACAAGACTGCCCCTTGTAGCCAGACATCATTGCTGCTCACCGCGTCTAGATGTTGAGAGTACTGTAGACATTGGCGGCTCGTGAATCTTTTAAGTGGAGGCACGTAAATATTTCCCCCAAATATGTCTTAGCGAGGGAGCCCAAACCAGTTAAGGACGGTTCGTGCCCCCCCCTCGAGAATTGTTTTTAAAATAATGGGTTAAAATGGTGCATTTTGTAGCACTCTGTTTTGAAAAATTGGGTTAAAAGGGTAACAGTTGGCAATTGGTTTTGTAGGGTAACTCATGAAAAAAATCCAATAGATACAAGTCACCAACGTGCACAGCAACATTTTCCCAAAATATTTACAGGATGCCTTTGCCCACAATATGTGCAAGTATAAAAACATTTTCACGTTGGCTGTGCCCATAATTTCCTTACTGGCTGCATCAATATATGTCAGTATTCCCATATAAGAACATACTCATGTTTGCTTTGCGCATAATGCCAGTACTGATAATATAAGAAAATATGCCCATGCTGGTCATGCCAATAAATGCCACTACCCCCACAACATACTCCTGATGGCTTTACCAAAATACACGCTGCACTCTGAAAATATATCCAAACTGGAAGCACCAAAATGCCAGTCTTGCTACATAATAACACTTATCATGCTTGCTTTGTTGAAGATGCCAATACAAAATGTCATGCCACAATAAAAAATGTCTAGACTAGCTGCACCAAAATGCCAGTCCAGCCACGTAGTGACACTTAACATGCTTGTGTACTGGAGGGCGTAGCGATCTCTGAACGGCCCCATGAGATTAGGAGCTCGCCCTCCGGCACCTTAAGCCGAGATAGCTGCACCTTGAGGAGGATGGGGTGCAGGATTCTCTTACTCCAACACCACTCAATAAGGACAAGTCAACAGTTTGGCAAAGGTAAATCCATTTAATGACAAGTACAAAAAACGGAGAAACAAATGGATATCATCAGAGCTGCGATCGCCAAGCTCGCTTCAACTTCCAAATTCTTCATGCAAACAGTCACTTTTATAGCAAATTCTCATCATCATTGATGTGTAAAACTCATAAGTTTGACATGCAATTCTATTGTTTGGAAAAGGTAACTTAAGTATAGGTACTATATCTGTATATGGTAACAGAGTGTGGGGATTGGATAACTCTTATCGGGTGGGTGTCTATGCCCATCCCTCTACGTCTCTCGTGATAAACATCATTAAAACTACGACGTCTCATTGGTTCTACTAGCTATAGGACCCTAGATTATTTGGTCCATTGTGATTGGGTGGGTTACACCCCCAGGCATAAATCTTCACTTTAATTAGCAGCATGCAGAATGGTCGCCCAGGTGCGGGATGGCCCAAGATTCACCCTGCCTCCCTTCCATCAATCACTACCCTCAGGCCCATGTGTCAATTAGTTGGCTGAGGATGGCCTTGTCACTGTAGCTTCTTATCGGGGAAAGTTATGGCATACTCCGGTTTTGGGTGACATCAGACGTTGGTACCTCTTCGCACTTGGCTGGTCACGTGTCAGTACACTACGAAGCTGCTTCATTTTCCATCTATTTGCGTATTTGATTCTTTATTCGGCCTCGCCACCTGCCTGGGACTCCTTATCTCGACCTTCACGGGGCAGGCTTCTATGCTCTTAGGTTTCAATTCTTTGGAGTTGCTGCTCTCCTCCCTTCCTTGGGTTGACCCGAATTCCTAGCCATGAGCTGCTTCTTGCTAAGTTTCGATTCTGCTCTTTCGTCCGGCTTTGTGCTGGTACATGAATCCTGGCCTGTTAGGCCCCTACCATCCTGGGGTTAATTCTGATTTTGTAAAATGGAGTCGCACTTGTATAATGTGCTTCTTGAGGTAGACATATAGTTGGCACTTGCCGTTCTATCCTCCTACTAAGCATTGCAAGCAGTACCGTTTCCTTCGCTTCTTGCATTCCAAGCCTATTTGCAAGCATTTAGCCAGTTACACATTTCCATCCTGCTCTCAGTGGTTACATTTCTTTAAAGTTCAGCATTGTTTCTTCTTCCATGTCCATTACATCATGGTTCGCAACATTTCATCTTTGTTTTATCTCCTTTTTGGTTGTCATTTCTTTCATCTGACCGTCTGTCCGGGCCATTGTGTCGTCACCATTCGCCTCCAATAAGAGCCCTTTGGGTCTCTTCAGGGACAGTTTGTAAGTGGTCTTCATTTCGCGTCAGCTGCTGGTATGGTTGTCTTAATGTGTACCTTGCAGTCCATGGTTGTCTGGTTATTGGCGCTTCAATAGGTATACAAGTCCTTCTGATGGGTACTGGACAGAGCCCCACTGTGGCTCTCTGTTGGTTCATTTGCTCCTTATACATCACGTATCTTGGCGAGTATGCTCCTGGTATCTGGAAATGGGTGGCTGGAGTGCAGGCCATATTTGGGACCTCCTCTACACACCCCCCTCTGGTCGGTTTATCGACCACTTCTTCTTCCTCCTTTAGATTACTCTTACTTGGTTCTGCTATATCCAATCCTTCATCTTCTGGGGTTGTACATGATGGTGTGAACGTGTGTTTCTTTGGAGTCCATATTTTTATCACTCCTTTCAGGCTTCCTGCTGATCTTACATGTTCGTCTTTGTTCCAGGTCATAAGATGACATTGTCCATTTGGGCTGCAATAGATCCATTTTCCTTCATAATGTCTGCGTGTTCTGGGATACACACATTTTTTCCTTCCGGTGCAAATTCGCTGGCATTCACAAGGTCTCTTATTTCTTCATCTGTCAGGTCTCTCGGCTTCCATCCTGGTTTGACATTGATCGAGATCTTCATCCCAATGGCTTTCTTCGCACTTTTCTGGCATTGTGTGATGATTATATTGATAACACAAAACCCTAAAAGTATCATCAATAGTAAGGCTCCCAGAAACTTGAATATGTCTGTCATCCATAGTGGGACCCATGAGAATAGTGTTCCAAACCAGCTGTCATCATCTATCTCGTCCGTTTCGTAGATCATCTGGTTCTGTAGGTTTGTTAGCATATTGATGGCTTCTGTTAAGGTTCCATTTTCTTCATCATGTGAACATTTAAATGTGCAACATGATTCTCCGATTTTTGCACAAACACCTCCATCCATCGCTGTGATAATGTCAAGTACATATCTGTTCTGGAGAGTCATCAATCAGATTGCTCTTAGTTCCTCTTTAATCACGTTGAATCCTTTTATGGTAGTGTTAATGGTCTGCAATAACTCCCATCTGGTTATCTGCAACCATTTAGTGTTTGCTCCAACCTGGAATCTTGGCATGAGGATTGTTGCGAATACTGATGAGGTAAGACTAAACAGCTGTGTTCGTATGGGATTGCATGAAATGCTTCTTCTGAATTGGCAGAAAAGTAATTCTCTCTCTTTATTCGGGATACCAGTTCCACAGATCTCCTTTTCCTCAGGTGAGCATCTGCTTTTGGGAAACTGTCGATATTCAGGCTACTCTTTGGGATCACTAGTGCAGGAACGTGGACGTTCAATGTTGTGCATATGCCTCCCCAGTTTTTCGGCAGTCTTATGTATGCTTTGGATCCATGCGCCCAGTAATGGTCCATAATTACTGAAGTTCCGTGAGTCATTCCTGGAGCTTCAAAGATTTGTCCGCAGTTCTGATTCTCTCCCATCTTCCTCGTGCCATTGTTCCTGAAGCACAATTTTGGGGTTTCCAGTGGCACTATCTGCAAGGGTCCTCCTCTGTCTTCGACCCATGTCAGTAATCTTGTGAGTTTCGGCCATAAAGGTTTGCACAACCTCTGTGATTTCTCTATTGCTTCCTTATAGGCTCCATAGACCAACCATGCTTGGAAGATCACCACTCCTTCTTCCCATCCGTTTGATGAAAATACTGTTCCCCAAATCTGCATTTGGCCTCTGTTCTTCCAATTTCTTGCCTCTTCTGGAGTTTTTCCTTGGACATTTAACTTTGGGTTCACTTCCCATTTGATTGCTGTTCCTTTAACTCCAGGCTTCTCGTACCTGATCACATGATTCCTAGTATGGGCTCTGTTTCTTGTCTTAATGTCCTGTTTATAGTCATCTTCATTGGGGTAATTTGTCATAGTGGCCCATATCAATGAGGTGTCTCTTTCAATGAACTGTCCTCTGGTGTTGCACATTGCTACGTGTGAAAGACAGTGTGCTGTTGGGACGTCAATTTCTACAGCCACAAAGATCTTGGATTTACCCATGCTGTACGGTAGAAGTGCACAAACGAAGCAGTCTCCTTCTGATTCCTTCTTCCAACTTCTTTCATGTGCTGGTACCAAATGTTGTTTCCTAGATGTGCTGTGCTGTCTAGGTAGTCATTCAGTTCACTGTTATCTTCATGCAGGCTTCTCTTGATTCTTAGTGTCTTCCTGTAGTTCGCTATAACTACATGTCTAAACGCATCTGTGTGGCTTTTCCTTGCTGGGGGATTCTCGGGCATTCTGGTCGATGGGGCAGGTTTCCTTCTCTGCATTGATGTGGTAGGTGGAGGTTTTGTAATTCTCTCCTTCTCGCATCCTTTTCCTGCCCTCTATATGTGTCTTTATTAGCCACCAGCCTGTCAGCAGCCCCGTGTATGGCTGCATCATGGGCCTGGTACTTGTTCCTTGTGTTGGAACTTGTGTGATTGTCAGTACAATCTCTGCGGGTTTATTTTTCAGTTCCTCATGTAGTTTCTTCACTCTATCTATGAACGGGAATAAATGTTCTATCAACATTTGTGTCCTTGCAGTGAATCCCCTCGTAGCCGCTTCTGCCTTCTCAAGATCTTTTGCTATGTCTGCATTAGTCGGCCTTCCATTAGATTCCTTTGCGTCTCTCTCCTTGCTTTCTGGGGCTGATTGTTCGGTAGGCAGTCTCGTGCTCTCTGCTGCCTTTGCTTGAGGTTCTGCAGCCATTGACACATGCCCTAGTTCGTGTGCATTCGGTGTATGGGTTCGTGTAGTAGTTAGTGCTATGTTTTCATTCATTCCGTGCTGACCCTGGCTCCAGCTTTTCTCTTCATTCGTTTCCTCACGTGTGTGTGTATTACTTCTAATTACATTCAATTTTAGTTCATTTACCTTACCATCAGATTTTCTTGGGACTGGAATGACTATATAGGGTCTGGGTGCCTTTGTGGGACTCATGCTTACATCATCAGGTGGATGCACTGTAATTGGACCATTTCGTGCACCAATAACGAATGCAGTTCTGATTGTTAATGACAGAAAGACAATGATAATCACCATGCATATACATATAATCGCGCAGTATGAAAGGTGGCAGCATTTCCTTCCAGGGAAGCGGGGGCGCCCCTTTGCTGGTGGGATGACCAGGTTACTGTTTGGGCCCCCATTTCAATCATCACAAAATGTCAATGTTTATTCTTTTTTTTCCCAATTCCCTTGTTCTCGAACAGTTTGTATCGTAAAGTGTCTGGTGCATCACAAGTGTCCCCCCTCTTGCGGGTGACGATTGTCTCTTGATACAGGATTCAGAATCCCTGATAGTCTATGGAGAATAGGTTAGACTAACACTTAGATAAGTCACTTTTACTTTATATATTAAAAATAGGTAAGTTCCCAGTCCACCCCCTGAATCTGCTTTAGTCCTGAAGACATGCTGGAACCTGTTCAATGTGAAAAAATAGAAAACATGGAAAATCAAAAATCAAATCAAAATCAAAATCAAAAAGTAACAGGTAAAGTTCTTGTCTCCGCGCCCTCGATCTGTCCCACGGCGGAAGGTTTCACTGGAATCTCCCAAGAAGTCGATGGACATTAGTGTTTTTAATCTGAGCTATAATGGCATGCAAGAGCACGTTTAGCTGAGTACTCTTCACTGGACCTCCAAGAAATGTGAGTATGTTAACATTGGTTGGTCTTGCCACTAGTTCTGGAAAGTTCTCAATGAGGTAAAAGAAGACATGGTATGCATATCTGCTGTCTTCCGGTGACAACGACATTCGTCCTGTCTTGCTGGGTTCAGGATCACAGGCCTTTTCCTTGACGTGTACAGTCCCTGCACTTTCCTGCTGCGTGGATTGTGACCAAGTAGTTCAGCTTAGTCCACAGTTGTTTCAAATGTTCAGTGTTCGTTGGATCTCTGATAAATGTAAGAGTGTCTGTGGTTCTCGCGATAAGAGCTGGGCACTCTTCGATTATGCAAAAGAAAAGTGTATACGTGAGTTCATCTACAATTGCCTGTGGTGGAAGCATTTGTGTCCTTATCACTGTATTCTGGCAATGCAATGAAGGCTTCCGCGATGACAGTGAGCAGTTGCCAAATTACTTTCTTGTTGGCAGGATCTTGGATGAAGTCTGTGACACTGGTGACTCTCCCTACAAGTGATGGATATGTCTCTAACACTAATTGGAAACATGACAGCACATCCCTTGTGATATTTCTGCTGGGTGACACCGCAAATGCTGCAAGGCGACGTCTTGCTCTTTGATGAGTCAGGATGCTGTGTTTAGCTCTTGGTAAAGTCTTTGATCATGATTTACTTGAGTCTTGTTTTCATGGACGCTTCAGTGTGTTTGATTTACAAGTTTGTGTCAACAAACGTGGTGTGGCTTAGATGCGCAATTGTCTTCTTCACCCTACAACTGAGATGCATAGAGTGTCTGTTATGTCCTTATCCCCTTTTTTGCTTAGAGGAACTGTCTAGTTTAAGCCACAACTTGCAAAAGAGTTCTTTGTCTTGTCTTTGCTGCTCCTGCATCCTTCTTCCTCATCATGGATCTCGTCTGCACGTGCTGAGGTTCTTCCCCGTTGTCCGTATTTTTTCGCGGTGGGGTGCAGCTTGAGGGCTTTCTCCCATGCATGGCTTAATGTCATTGAGAAAAATCCATGCTCTCCTGCCCTTCAATTTTACTGCTGGTGGAGTGCAGTCTTCTACGATGAAAGGACCATTGAATCTCGGCTCGTCCCACCTTTTCCTCGTGTGGTTCTTGATTAGGACTGCATCTCCAGGGGAAACAAGTGGAATACAAAGACCTTGAGCTGGGACTGTTGCAGTGTCTTCTGCAATGCTTTGCGCTGTGCTGTACCCTTTTCGTCGTCGCTGCAGTTGGTCTGAAATTACAGTAAGGCTGGATGTCATGCAGGTCAGGTACTCTTGTAACTCGATTCCCAGGACCTCTCGGGTTGGCTGGGCATCACATCTAGCTCTATTTCGTGGGGTAAGAGGGGTGTTCATTCTCCTTCCTGTGACTCTCGTGCGGCGTAAGATGATGGTCGGAGCCTGGTTGGTTCCGAAGAGCATACAATGCCAGTAGAAGGCAGTGCAACCATCCCCTCTTTAGTGTAAGCTTCAACTTGACTATCCTTTCCTTTTACAAGCCATTGAGCCTCTCGCAAATACCATTACCTTCCGGATGATACGCCGACGAGAACTTGTGCTTTATACCAAGCAACAAGCTGATCCGCTCAAAGACTGAATTAACAAAATGAGCCCTGTTGTCTGACCTTATCACCTCACATACCCCCCATCTAGGGAACACTTCCCTCACCAGGAATTTGGCCGCACAGGTAGAGTCTGAGTGTGCACATGGTCCTGCTTCTATCCATCTAGATAATGGACACACCACTACAATTAAGTACCTGTAACTGTTACACACTTGGATCATGTCGGCACAGTCGATATGTAAGTGCTGAAAAGGCCGATTTGGCCGGGGGAGGACTCCTCTCACTACTTTTAATGTGTGCCCAGCAGTGAATTGCTGGCAGATTAGGCAGTTCACCATAAACAATGCAACATGCTCTGCTAAATTTGGTATAAAGCAGTCTTCCGCAAGCGTGGCTGCTAAATTCTCCTTTGTCATATGTATGGGGTAACGTAATTGTTCCAATGCTATTTTTAGTAGGGCTACAGGCATGACTGGTTTAGCAGTGCTGTCTTGCCCCCACAATCTGTCAGAGGGGTTTAAAGAACACCCTCGATGTTTCCAAACATTCTATTCATCTTGAGGTGAGGTATTACGATAGGCTTCTTGTGTGGTTCGTGCTACCATCATCCTTTCATGGGTGCACGCCAGTTCCACCTCCATGATTGTCTCACTTTTGGATGCCGTATGCTTGGCTTCCGTGTCTGCTGCATGATACGAAATCTGTCCCGTGGGTATGGGCAGCGCATTTCACGACCGCTATGCCCACTGGGAGCTGTAGTGCCTTAATCAGCCTGTCGAATAAGGCTGCGTGCTGCACTGGAATGCCGTCCGCTCTGAGGTAGCCCCTCCTTTTCGAGCACGCTAGTCCTGCGTGCACTGTGGATGTCACATAGGTGGAGTCACTGTACACTGTTACTTCCTCGTCTGCGTGATTCTCGATGGCGAGTATCAACGCCAATAACTCTGCAGCCTGTGCTGAATAATGAAATGGTTTCGGGCACTGACGAGTACTCGAAATTCTCAGTTTGCTATGTGTTTCATCACAGCTACGCCTGTGTATCTGTGTCCGTCTTCTTGGTCGATTCTCGAAGAACCGTCAATGAAAACGATCTCTCCTCCTGCTAGGGCATTTTCTTTCACTCAGGGGATTTCATCATAGAATTCCTGATCGTTTGCACAGTCATGTATCGGTTCTCCTTCAGTGACTGGCTCGACTTTGAACGTAGCTGGGTTTACTGTTTTACATGAAACTATTTTGATCGATGGATTAGATATAATCACCTCATAGGCAGAAGCTCTTTGAGATGTCAACGTACCCTTTGATTTCTCTAAGTTGACAAATAATGAGTGCTCGACGTATAACGTCATGGAACATCCCATTACAATGGTTGTCACCTTCTCTACGGCGAACGCTGCGGCAGCTAAGCTTTGTTCGCATGGGAACTGGCCTCTCATTACTGGGTCCATATTCCCACTGTAATATGCCAGGGGCTTGTATCCTAATGAGGTTCTCTGAGCGAGTACTGCCGTCATAACGCTGCCATCTGTGTGTGAGAACAGGTACAATTCCTCTGCATGATTAGGAATTCCGAGAACTGGAGCCGTACAAATCACTCTCTTAAGTTCTGTAAACCCCTTTTCCATTGTCTCAGTCCATTCAATCTTTTCCTTTTTCACCCGGGCCTTCTTTAGGGCCTGGAGCAAGGGCTTGGTATATGAGCTATAATCGAAGACCCATGCTCTAACATAATTGCACAGGCCTAAAAAGCTCTGCATTTGCTTTATTGTGCGTGGCTTTGCTGTGTTCAAGATAGCTTTAGCCCTCTCTGGGGTTACCTTTTTCCCCTCATGCGAAATTAGCTGGCCTATGTACAGCACCTCTTGTTGACAATATTGCAGTTTTTCCTTGTCAATCTTATAACCTTTCTCAGCCAGTATAGTTAGAAGCTGAACTGAATCGCGCCTGCATTGTCCTTCTGTTGTGCTGCAGATTAGAATGTCATCCACATACTGCAAGACAACACTTTCTACTGCAATATTGCTCAGGTCCATCTGGAGGACTCTGTTAAAGATGGACGGGTACTCACAGTACCCCTGTGGCAACCTTGTGCTTTTCAGACGCATTTGTCTGAATGTGAACAACGTCAGATCTTGTGAATCACGGTGCAACAGGATTGAGAAAAAGGCATTTTTCAAGCCAATCACCGTGAAATACTTTGCCTCAACTTGTATATTACATTAAATTGTAGATGGATTAGGGACTAGAGGGAACTCTGCTTCAACAATATCGTTTAATGCTCTTAAATCTTGGATTAGAAGCCAAGACCCTACCTTTGATTTCTTGACAGGATAAATCACTACATGGTGACTCTGACGTCACTAGGATGCCCTGTTCCATCATGGAGGAAATGGTCTTCGTGATCCCTTCATCCGCCTCCCTGGACATGGGATATTGTCTTGCTCTTGGTAAAATTGCTCCTGGTTTCAGCTTAATTTTCACTTCTCCCACCCCCTTCAGGATGCCTACGTCATAAGGTCCTGTAGTCCATACTGATACAGGCACTTGGGCCATGTCATCATCAAAGTTTTTAGGACGTACCAGTGCCAACATCATTCTCTGAGGTACTTCTCTTTTAATCACTTTTACCCAAAATACGAGACTCACTTCCACCCGTGTCTCCTCTGAGTCTGGTTGTTCTTCAAACAGATCGTCATCAGTGATGTCAGTCACTCGATACCCGTCTTCAATGGCGATAATCGCACACCATTGTCTGCCTTCATCATCGAAGCCTTCAACTAGTGCTATCCTACCTCGCACTTCTGCATGTATCATCAAGGGAAATATTTGTCGCTCCTCTTCATGCATTGGTATTCTCGGCCTGAAAAGAAATTTGTCAGGGGTTCTCCTGGCCTTGTCTGCAAGGCCTGGTAATCCTGCCATAAGTGCACGTATGCCATATGTGAAAACCTCAGGTTCCAGCGGTATAGCTCTCATGGCTCTGTGTCCTGAATAGGCTCTGATCATATCACACACGTTCGAATAATGCTTTCCCGGAGTAGAGCACACCATGCCCTCCTCTGTAAACGAGATGGTCATATTCAATTTTGTCATTAAATCTCGACCCAAAATGTTTACTGGGGTCTGATGTGAATACAACAAAGGTACATTCATGTCGCATTCCCCTATGGAGACTGGGAGTGCGTCTGAAAAGGGAACTCCACTGTGAGCTCCTGTAAAACTCTGAATATCTATAGCCTCGCCGGACAAGGAAAACTTGCCTTCTCGTATGCACGAGCGTGTTGCCCCTGTGTCAACTAAGAAGGAATATTCTTTACCCCCTATGGCAACATTCACTCTAGGTTCCCTTTTAGGGTCTGGTGTCACTGATAGGATAGAGCACAT